>NC_035444.2:29232835-30432835 GCF_002127325.2 Helianthus annuus
ATTATTTAAATTAATAGGTATGGTTAAAAAACAATTGGGTGAGTGATTGTGAAGTGAAAGGAGGGTGAAACCATATTATGTGAAAGAAACTAAGGAAAGATAGAAATGCGATGTATCAATAATGTGGTATGTACTTTATACGTGGTGGTGACGTGAAGTGAAAGAAGTTTGAGTCCATTGCAAATAGCCTAAGAGAGAACAAACACATTTACCATGTGTAACCCTCGTCGCCTGATTTGTACTCCTCTCCTGACAAATTAACAAAAACAAGTTGAGCATCAATCAGGAGATTCTGCTGGTGGCACGATAATACTCCAGTGGTTCATCAGTGATCCAAATTTGTCGTTAAATAAAAACATTTATTGGCATTGCATTAAAAGTTAAAACCACCTTAAATAGATTTGTACTGTTGGGGCTTTTTTCTTTTGTGGTTTAAAACTTTTTAAAGACAACCAACCGACTAAATTTATTGAAGATGATATTGCAAAGCTTTTATGTATTTAAGCTGAAGAGTTTTGTCAGTTTTATAAATATTTAATCGTTTATATTTAAAATATGTTTATAAACTATGAAGATGAGGTAAATCTTATGTAGAGTAAGGTTATTGTACAAATGGCTTAACAAACTAAATATGAAAAGTGAATGAGAGATTTTTGTCTTTTTTGATTTTTTTTTGGCACTTTGTCAGATACGTATTTTAGTCCTAGGGTCTAAATTTTTTTTGTGTATTTACACTAATTGAGTAAATACAGGAAATTATTAATTTTTTTTTACATTTTGCAATTAAATTTCATGATAAAGAAAATTCAAAAAAAAAGTCTTTCTTCACTTCTTAATTTTAGTATGTCAAGACTCATTTGTATTTGATCTTTACCCATTCTATATAAAACCAATTTTAAGTTTCAAACTTCAAAACGAAATATACATTAATATATACCAGTGGGAAAGCCCGCGCGTTGCGGTGGATATCACGAATGATATCATATTCATTTATGATATGTATTATAAATGTTGACTTTTAAGCATAAAGTTTGCTAATTACAAAACTCAACATGTCACTCTTATCTTACAAAACGAAACATGTGAGTTATGATAAATTAACTTGAAATGCGTAACAATGGTTGGATGAAAGAACAAACATAGCATATCACCTAGGACTGAATAAAATTATCAGTATCATAAATGAAATCTAAAGTTAAGGTGTAATTGTTGTTGGCCTGCAGTTTGCATGGTTTGTTTCACCTGGTTTATATTTTAAAGTATTGTGGTAATATCATTAATATATCAATTCATGAATTGCATAATTGACATAAAAACCAAGAATACAATAGTTGGTAAACGAGATAATGGAAGTGGAAATCATTACCAAACTGGACCTCATGTTTCTTTTTTCATTTAGTTATTTGTTTGTTTTTTACTACTTTAATAGTAGGCTTGTTTATTTATTTAATTTTTTAATATGGACTTCCCAGTTTATTTGTATAAAAAAGTGATCATTTGATTTCTGGCCAAATGGCCCAAAAATGTACTAAAATGCTTAAAGGTAATAAGAAAAGGACGTCTAAAAGTCATTGACAAATTATTTTAAATCAGGGGGACCATAGTAACCACGTCGAACGAGATAGTATGATCAATTTAAATAAGGTTTGAATGTCTCCTTGATTTCGTCCATACTGGTTGTCTACAGTTCATCATCCTCCCAGTCGTCTTGTTCGTTAGTTTGCGGGTGAGCTGGGGTGTTTAGTGGTGTGGACGCCGTACCAATACATCCATGGGTCTTCTCTATTTCTTTGATTATGTTGTATGTGTGCATGGACGTTGCAAAGAAAACATTTTTTTTTGTTAATACAAATAACGTGGACTGTGAATACGCCGTAAACTATATGAATAGTGAAAGTTGTTGTGGGTGTACCAGGTGGGTTATTTTTCTTTTGATTTGTTGGTGAATCCTTTGGTTGATGACAATCACTTAAGGATGGTTCAGTGGAAACCGTACTTTTCTCTTTGTTATCATCCTTGACTTGTGGGGTTGTTGTTTCAGTGGTACATGCGTATTATGAATGTTAACGCATGCAATACAAATTATTTGTGTACCTATTTATTTTCAAGTGTAGTGGGCGCTGTTGATGTACCTGACTTCTCTGAAATGGAACTAAGTTATCGGCTACAAAAAAAAAATCTGTCTAACCCATTGATGATTCTAAAAGGTCTGTGTAATATCTTTTATATGATCGTAAAAAGGATGGGCATTCAGAAGACGAGATAGACAAAGGCTTGAGGTGGCGGTTGCGTTTGGTTAACGTGTTATCTTTTTCGGCTTAACTGAGATGAGAGCACTTCTGATTGATCTTGGACCACTTCAATTGAACTACTGAACGGAAGATGGTGGCCGTTGAATCCCAAAAATGGGAACGATAGTGCTAGGGGTTGTGTTAAACTGGTGAGCAAAGATGAAGGTTGTGGTTGGATCTGATGTGATGGCTCAGATGACTTCACACAATTGCAGCGGTGCTCCAATTCGGAGATGTCGTGATTAGACGTCGTTGAATTAACAAGATGGTGATGCTTTCCGGTCATGGAGGTTACTTTTGCCAAAAGATGCAACATTTGCAGGTTTGGTTCGATGATGATTTTAGAACCATTTCAAACTGAATTAATTCACATGACGGTGTGTTTTTTTATATATAAAAAAACCTTTCATCAAAGTGGTTATAACGATTTATTTGATTCTCAATGATAGCCATTTAAGCAAGATCGGTTACGACACTTGATAAAATGAAACGGATTATTTAAGTTACATTGCATTCAACAAAAAGAGTTAATTCCAATTATATGTTTATTTATTGATTTATTTGAGTTTTCAACTCCACGAGGAGTTTGGTTTTGATCACTTGTTATATAAATATATGTTTGAATTATTATTAATTTTATATATTTATCCGATAATCATAAAATATTGATGAGTAGCACTGATGAAAAATTGTATACATTTATCTTAATTATTGGTTACAAAGGTGCCGAAATCACTAAAATGCCCCCTAAAGTGTCTTAAATTTTTGGGAAATGCGCAAGTTTACCCCCTCTAAAATAGTTTGGCTCTCTTGTACATGTTGCTTCAAAATGTGTACGCAATGTAAAATTACCAAAAGGGTAAAAATCCTAGTTCTCTTAATAAGGTAATAATATTATTAATTTTATACATTTATTTGATAATCATAAAATATTGATGAGTAGTACAGATGAAAAATTTTATACATTTATCTTAATTATAGGTTACAAAGGTGCCGAAATCACTAAAATGCCTCTAAAGTGTCTTAAATTTTTGAGAAATGCGTAAGTTTACCCCCTCTAAAATAGCTTGGCTCCCTTGTACATTTTGATTCAAAATGTGTACACAATGTAAAATTACCAAAAGGGTAAAAATCTTAGTTCTCTTAATAAGGTAGTAAAGAAGTATAGGTTATTTATATTTATACATACTATTAAATCATGAAAATCCCAAAGGTTGCATGTCTAACCTTTAATTAATCAATTAGTTCCTTTAATTATTATAAAACTTTTATTTATTTCCTTAATTTAATTCAATTAATGGAAGACATAATGGACATGGATGCCATGGATGAAATGTCTAGATTGCCCTCAAAATGTCTTAAAACTTTGGACAATGTCCAAGTTTCCCTCCTCTAAAATGGCTTGCTTCATTTGTACATATGGCTCTATAAGATTTGTACCTAGACAAAATTACGAAAATGGTAGAAAACCCAGTTCAATTAATATAGTATTATAGAATTATAGATTTCTTCAAATGTAATATATATAATACAAAGCAAATTTTGGAGGTTCGACTGTAAAATATCTAGGTGGTCTGAGTGTTCTCTTAGTGTTCAAGACGTTGATTGAGACCGATAGTTTCAGATCAAGTGCACCGGGTTTTGGGTGGTTCGAGTGTCTGGAAACTTGGAGGGGACAAACGGTGGCTTTCGAGAGACTCGCGTGGCTGAATATACACGGAGTTACACTGCATTTGTCAGGAAATGAAACTCATGATTCGGTGGGTAGGTGTTTCGGTAAAGTGATACATGCCTCACAACGACAACCGGAAGACAACATGTTAACATCGGATTGCATGTGTGTGATGACGGATTCTATCAAAAGGATTGAAGAAGAGGTTTTGATAATTGAGGAAGGAAAAAGGTTCAGAGTGTGGGTCGAAGAGGTGAGGGGAGACTGGGTTCCGGACTCGGTTGAGGAACCGGGGGACCAAGAGGAGGAGGTTGACGGCTGGGATTTTTTGTCGGAGACAGAAAATAGAAATTTTAAAGAAGATAATTTTGGCTGCGACGGACAATCAGATAATGTGGAATCGACGCCGGAAGTGGAGCATTTGTTCGGTTCTTTTACAGGTAATGTGGGGAAAGAGGGGAGTGTCGATACAGAATGCCCAATGTCGGACAGGTATGGATCAGAAAATTCTAACGAAAAAAATGGTAGAAAATATGTTGGAAACTCTTACCCGTCGATGGGTGCGAGGTCGGCGGCCGGAAGCGAAGGGAGTGGCCCAACGATCAGGATTTCAGACCCGACAAGAGATGGTCCGGCGAACGGAGTGGGTAGTGGAGGAGCCGGGAAGGAAGTCGACAAGGAAGGTGTCAATGGGGAAGAAGAAAATACGAGTTCAGGGGAGTTCTACTCGGGTTTTGCGAACGTCGTTGATCATGACGCCGGAGCAGCAACGTCGCCGGCCGGTGATGTATTTGCTGATGAAGATGAACAGTCGGCGGCAGAAATTAATACGGTTAGAATTCCAAGATTTTCTAACGGTAACATGGGCAATAATGAGAGACAGGTTAGCCCGTTGAATTTGGAATTTCCAAGGTTGTATGACCACATTAATTTGAGGAAGGTAGGTGAGAATTGGAAGCTAGGAGGTGAGGGTGGCGACCTAAATATTTTGAAAGATAATATACAGTGTTTCAAGGATAGCCTATTTCCTAGTGGGCTTAATTGTGGCCTTAAAAAAATTAAAAGGAAACCCAAAAAAAAATAGTAACATATCCACTATGAAGGAGGTTAGTGGGATGATTAGACCCAAAAAGAGGTCAAGAATTAATGACCCTTTTGACTTGAATGAGATAATAGGAATTCAGGAAGATAGTATTGACACGGGAGAACAGGAAGGTAGTGGTGACGTCAATATGAGTTATGTTGGAGTGGAGGAGTCGGGTCAGAACGAACAAAATGGCAATAGGAATGAAGCAATGGGGGAGGTGATAAAGGATCTAAATTTGCAGCCCAACGAGGAAGAGGAAGAAATTATGAATTTGGAGATGAAAGTGACATCCGCCATGGGGGATTTAGTGGGAGTCGATCTTCAGAACTATGAGCCTTTGATCAGAGAAGCGATTAGGGAACAAGGGATTTCAAATGGTGATAGATGAATTTTCTTTCTCTAAACATCAGAGGGTTGGGAAAGGGGGATAAAAATTAAGCTGGATGGATAAAAAATTTGAAACGGGAAAATGGTATTGACTTCATCGCACTTCAGGAAATTCAGTTCAGAGACGTTTCGGGTATAGAATTCGAAAAATTTTGGGGAGCTGGAAATTTCAAAATGGACCACGTTCCGGCGGCAGGTAGATCTGGAGGGGTCGTTAGCATGTGGGACCCGAGCGTTTTCAAGGTACATGACTCTATTAAGCACTCTAATTTTTTATTGACTATGGGGACCTTAAAGGGGGGCAATTTAATTATTAATATTGTTAACGTTTATGCACCACAAAAAACCCATCTGAAAAAGGCGCTCTGGGATGACATTGGGGGTATGATGGGTAGTTACCTGGGGAGGTGGGTAATTTTGGGCGATTTTAATGCGGTGCGTCATCGGGAAGAAAGGAGGAATTCAAATTTTAATAAAAATTGTGCTTCTTTATTTAATAATTTTATTTTTTCGAAAATAGGTTAAGAGAATATGATATGAAAGGTAGGAAATTCACGTATTTTAATGAAAATGGTAACAAACATAGCAAGATTGATAGAGTTTTGGTTTGCCACGAGTTCTTTTCGGAGTGGCCGGTTGCTTATCTCCGAGCGACGCCGAGATTTCTTTCGGACCACTGTCCTATTATTTTGACTTGCTCGGATAAAAACTTTGGGCCCAAGCCTTTTAGAGTCTTCAACTCTTGGTTGGAGAGAAAGGATTTTGACGAAGTGATCCATAAGACGTGCGAGAAGTTTGTCGGGTTTGAGAAGCCAGATGTGGTTTTAATGAAGAAATTGAAGGAAATTAGGGAGAGCATTAAAATATGGAAAAATGATGTGTTATCCAAGGAAGGAGAAACGGAGATGATGCTTAAGGAGGAATTAGAAATCCTAGATGATTTGTCGGAGGATAGGGATCTCTCTGAAGAGGAGGAATGGACCAAAATGGAATGCTTAAAAAACCTTAATGAGCTAGAGAGGTACAAAATCAAAGATCTTAAACAAAGAGCCAGAATTAGATGGGATTTGGAAGGGGACGAAAACTCAGCATTTTTTCATGGGTACATTAAAAGCAGACGGGTTGTCAACAACATTCCTGGGAACATGATTGATGATGTGTGGACCACTAAACCTTCTTTGGTCAAAAAAGAGATTATGGGATTTTTCAAAACGGCGTTCGAGGAAAAAACTATAGATAGACCTAAGCTCATATGCCATGACGTTAGACGTCTATCGGAGGCCGATGCGACGTCTCTGACGGTTCCTTTCAGTAAAGAAGAAATCAAAAATGCTGTGTTTGAATGTGGATCTGACAAAGCTCCTGGGCCGGATGGTTTCAACTTCAAATTCATCAAAAGGTATTGGAATTTATTTGAATTGGATTTTTATAACTTGTTGGTTTCCTTTTACAGCAAAGGTTCTATCACGGTGGGATGTAGCTCTTCCTTCATAACTCTTATTCCGAAAAACAAGGACCCGGCGGGCCTGAGAGAATACCGACCGATAAACTTGATTGGGGTGATAAGCAAAACAATTTCTAAGATTCTGGCAAATCTTCTCAAAGTGGTTATTGTAACTATCATTACGGAGAATCAAACGGCGTTTCTCAAAGGGAGGTACATTCTGGATAGCCCGTTAATGCTAAATGAGCTCGTTGCTTGGATAAAAAAAGACAAAAAAAAAGGTTTTTCTTCTAAAAATCAATTTTGAAAAGGCTTACGATAATGTTAATTGGAGTTTTCTTTTAGACATAATGAGACAAATGGGTTTTCCGACTTTATGGTGCAAATGGATCAAAGGTATCTTAGTTTCGGCTAGATCCTCGGTTTTAGTTAACGGATCCCCTACTTTTGAATTCATCTGTTCCAAAGGGGTCACCATTTCCCCGTTCTTGTTCCTTTTGGTCATGGAAGGTCTTTCGAACATGTTGTGCAAAGCTAGGAACGAAGGGTTATTCAAAGGGATCCAAACTCCAAATAACGGCCCGATTATTTCTCACCTTTTTTATGCTGACGATGCTCTTCTGTTGGGGGAATGGGAGAGGGGTAATGTGAAGAACGTTGCTAGAGTTTTGAGAATCTTTTATCTTGTGTCGGGGCTAAAAATTAATCTTCAAAAATCTAACATTTACGGGTTAGGTGTAGATAGTGGTGAAGTGTTGGATGTGTGTAAAGTGATTGGTTGTAAGGCGGACTCTGTCCCGCTTACCTACTTGGGGATTTCGGTAGGTAATAATATGAATAGAATTAACAACTGGACACCTATTATTGAGGTTTTCGATAAAAGGTTGTCGGCCTGGAAAGCAAAAACGTTATCGATAGGGGGCGACTTACCTTGATCAATTCGGTGCTGGAGAGTCTTCCCATATACTATTTTTCTTTATATAAGGCACCGATTGGGGTTATAAAGGTTCTTGAGGCCAAAATGAGAAAATTCCTTTGGGCGGGGTCTGGCAGTAATAAAAAAATGAACTGGGTGGCTTGGGATTGGGTTACTTGGCCTAAAAATAAAGGAGGGTTGGGTATAAACAGGCTCATAGAGGTCAATGAGGCTCTTCTTGTAAAATGGGGTTGGAGATATAGGGCTGAAAATCGGAATCTTTGGTGTAAAGTGGTGGAAGCTTGTCATGGTAAGGCCAATCATAGAAGCTTCCTCCCGCTTAACGGTAATATCGCAGGGTGTTGGAAAAATGTGGTAAAGCTGTTATATAAATTAAAACTAAATGGGAGGGGGATAAATAGGTTAATCTTGGGTAAGGTGGGGAATGGGGATGATACTCATTTTTGGACCGATTCCTGGATGGGTGATCTACCCTTTATGGAAAGATGGCCGCTTTTGTTTGGTTTGGAGATGTTTAAATTATGCAGGGTTGCTGAGAGATTAGAAGTGGATCAAGGAAATGGAGTTTTTACTTGGCAATGGTCTAGACAGCCAGAGTCCGAAGAGGAGTTAAAGGAATGGCAAGAGTGCAAGGATGTTCTCAGAACTGTTAGACTTTCCAGCGAAAAGGACAAGTGGTACTGGTTTGATGATAATCAGAACGGTTTCTCGGTGAAGGCGGTCAAAAAATCTTTGATAGTGGAAAGAGGAACTAATCACCCTCCTAACTTTACATGGTGTAAATGGGTGCCCATCAAATGCAATATTACGGCTTGGAGAGGCAACTTAGACAGACTTCCAACGAGAGTAAACGTAAGAAGAAGGAATGTGGACATCCCATCGGTCATGTGTCCCTTATGCGGCGATTACGAGGAGACGGTGGACCATTTATTCACTGCGTGCTCGGTGGCTATCCAAGTTTGGTCGGCTTTCAACGTTTGGTGCAACATCCCGCCGCTCTTCTTTTTTGAGTTTAAAGACATATTAGATAGTCACAAGCTCATAAGGAACGGTAATCAGGCGGAAAAAAATCTTCTACGGACTGGTTATTATAGCATGCTGGTGTATATGGAAAGGCAGAAACGATACGGTTTTTAACCAGAGGAAATGTAGTCCGGGTGACATCTTTGGGGAGATAAAATCTAGAGGTTTTGCGTGGGTTAAGAATAGAACTTCCTATAATTATATTATTTGGACGGACTGGTGTAAATACCCGATGTACATGTTGTAATTTGTTGCCCTTTGCCCGTTTGGGTCGGGGGTGCTTTTGTTTGCTTGGCCTTTTGCCCGTTTGGGTCGAAGGTTGTTTTAATGAAGTATACTTTTCAAAAAAAAAAATAAAAAAAAAACTTATTTTAAACTCTCTTTTTCTCTATTTCGTGATATATGTTATCTTTCATACACTACGTATACATATTTTTTTGCGATTCTTAAGGTTCTTTTTTTAACAGTAAGAAACGACGTGGCAACCAATGTGACACCGGGCGTTGTGGCCAAGGTCGACTATTTGACCGCCGTCAGCCCCTTGGCTCTCCCAGATGCGCGGAAACCCGGCCTTCACCCGCCTGAAGGCACGACAGTGGAATAATCGGTAAAACATCGCCTCCCATCCAAGACGAACAAGCACCACTTGTATTCGCCCTTCACCTGGATGCCGCAGAAAACAATAGAGAGAGTGGGAGTCGAACCTGAGAGTGGGAGTCGAACCTGGGTCACAAGGAACACAAAGTCTTTCCACAACCACTCCACCACTACCTCATTTGCGGTAGTGGTGATAAACACGCACCATATGATACAATCGAAGTTTGGTATCTTGTCTACATTCATTCATAGTTATGACCGCCATTAATGGCCTCAAGTTGTAGATGTCATATGCTTGGCCTACCAAACATTTACTGGTATTTGAATGAGACTAAATGTGATCAGTCCGTTAGCAGAAAATCATATGTATGAAGGTTCATTTTAATGTCTTTGTGATGTTATCTCACTTATAACGAGTTGATGTCAACCCGCGTATCGCTATATGCCTATATTAGATGCGATTTTTTTTAACCTATGGAAAACATTTTTTTCATCTGGTCTAACTTCCTGCCTACAATACTATAATTAACTTACGATAGATTATAGTTTTTTTGCTTTTGTTTCTCAAACAGAATTAGATTTATTTTGTTTAATTAAAAATTTTCAATTAACTTACCATAGATTACTTTTGTTTCTCAAACATAATTAGATTTATTTTGTTTAATTAAAAATTTTCATCTGTTTTTTTTGAACGACAAACCACTATTTATCTATATAAATTATCTATATAAATAGAGTCAGCAAGCCGCTGGAAAGCAAACAACACGAGCCAAACGGCTAACCAATTACAACAGATTCAAAACATTAAATTCAGACCAACATTCCCAAGACGTAGCTGGGCGTTTGGATCTATAACTAACCCAAACCATAGAATCTTCTTTAATTCCACACCCATGTAATAGATTTCTTAACCGGTATCAACTGGTCATTATTTTTGTTATGGTGAAGAGCTCTCACGACTTCAGCCCAGAGTTGTTTGGGATCATTTTTGTAACGCCACCACCATTTGGTGACCATGGCGGCGTTAAACTCAGTTATGCTGCCAATCCCAACTCCTCCTAAAGCTTTAGGTTTTAAAAACCTCTCCCATTTAATCCATCTAATTTTCTGAGCTCTCCCCGTTTTTTCCCAAACAATCCCTTCTAATACCTTCCAATTTCCTGATAACCTTTTTGGGGGCAGGAAAAATAGATAGATAATACGACGGAAGGCTACCGAGGACAGACTTGGCCAAAGTAACTCTTCCGGCTAGAGAAAGATATCTTGCTTTCCAACACCAAAGTTTCTTTTTAAACTTCTCGATTATTGGGGACCAAAACGTGGCTCTTTTCATATTTGCTCCGATAGGAATCCCCAAATAAGTGAATGGAAAAGTGCCAACTTTGCAATTTAAATAAAGAGCCATTTTCTTTATTTCTTCTACCCCAAACAATTGGCACTTCTGATGGTTCACCCTGAGACCGGATACTAAGAAAAGACACCTTAGCAACCGGTTTAGATTCACCACGTTGTGTTTCGTCCATTCTCCAATAAACAAAACGTCGTCTGCGTAGCATAAATGAGAGAGGATCGGGCCGTCATTTGGAAGTTTGAATCCCTGAAAAAGACCCATTTTAACTGCTCTATTAATGAACATCACCAGACCCTCCACAGCAAGGATGAACAGGAATGGGGATATCGGGTCGCCGTGTCTTAAGCCACGCTTAAAAGAGAATTCACTTGTTGGCGATCCGTTAACAAGGACCGACCCCCCACTCGAGCTGAGGCACCCTTTGATCCAATTTACCCACTGGTTCGGTAACTTCATGCAAACCATAACTTTGAAGAGGAATTTCCAGTTGATGGTGTCGTACGTGCGTTGGAAATCAACCTTAAAAACCATCAGCTTCCGTTTATTCTTTTTAGCTTACTTTATTTTATAAACACCAAAAATATTATTACGCACTTTGTAATTAATTAATAACTCTGTCCGGGTCTAAACAGCCGACTGAAACTAGGTTTGAAGAAAAAAGTTGAAACTTTTTTCAAAAATTTGTACATGAAGATTAAAAACGTTTGGGTTTTTGAAGAAAATGAAACATTTTAAAAGGAATTGAAAATGATATATAGAAAAACTTTGATAAATTTTATTCATATAAAAAATTAACTGTTAAAAAACGACATAATACAAATATTAAATGAGTGAAATCGAAGAAAATAAAGGAGGCGTGTGGGTTTGTGTAGGGCATTCTAGTTAATTCAGGACAATAGTTTCTCTCTACTCCAATTCCTCCCATTTTTTAAACGTTGATAACTCTTTCATACGACATTATTTTTTTATAAAAATTGCACCAAAAAAACGATCGTTTTTTTATCTTTAAAACAAGTATACTATTGCTATATTTTTGAAAAAAAAATTCGAAAACCCAGTTGCGTAAAACGCAATGGACAAAAAACGTAAAAAAAATGACTTTTTTCTAAAACGCAATAGACCAAAAACACAAAGAAATGTCTTATTTCTAAAACGCAATGGACTGAAAACACATAAAAATGTGTTTTACCTTAAACGCAATGGACTAAAAACACTTCAAAATGTGTTTTTCTAAAACACAATGGACCAAAAAACAGATAAAATGTATTTTTTCTAAAACGCAATAGCCTAAAAACACAAAAGAAAGTATTCTTTCTAAAACGCAATGGACTGAAAACACATAAAAATGTGTTTTATCTAAAACGCAATGCACTAAAAACACTTCAAAATGTGTTATTCTCAAACGCAATAGCCTAAAAACACAAATAAAGTGTTCTTTTTAAAACGCAATGGACTACACTTCAAGATGTGTTTTTTCTAAAACACAATGGACCAAAAAACACATAAAAATGTTTTTTTTTTCTAAAATGCAATGACCTAAAAACACAAAAGAAAGTGTTCTTTCTAAAACGCAATGGACTAAAACGCAATGGACCAAAAAACACATAAAAATTTCGGTATGAAATTCCCTTAAGTAGGGGAGGCTGTAACACCTCGTGTTTCGAAAGTCAAAGTCAAAGTCAAAGTCAAGATCGAAGTCAAAGGAAGAAAAGTAATGTATTTTTTTTCTAAAACGCAATAGCCTAAAAACACAAAAGAAAGTATTCTTTCTAAAACGCAATGGACTGAAAAACACATAAAAATGTGTTTTATCTAAAACGCAATGCACTAAAAACACTTCAAAATGTGTTTTTCTAAAACGCAATGGCCTAAAAACACAAATAAAGTGTTATTTTTAAAACGCAATGGACTAAAAACACTTCAAAATGTGTTTTTCTAAAACGCAATGGACCAAAAAACACATAAAAATGTTTTTTTTTCTAAAATGCAATGACCTAAAAACACAAAAGAAAGTGTTTTTTCTAAAACGCAATGGACTAAAACGCAATGGACCAAAAAACACATAAAAATGTGTTTTCCTAAAATGCAATAGATAAAAACACAAAAGATAGTGTTTTTTTTTTTTTCTAAAACGCAAAGGACTAAAAACACATAAAATGTATTTTACCTAAAACGCAATGAACTAAAAACACAATAAAATGTTTGTTTCTAAAACCCAATACACTGAAAATACAAAAAAAAACGGTGTTTTTTCATTACTTTGTAAAACGCAATGACTCAATTCAAAAACCCAAATCGTAAAAATGCAATTCAAAAATTTCTTACATAGATCGAAGCCGATTTCTTCAGATTTCTTCAACGATTGACGAAATTTGAATGTTAGAAACACTTATCAGTGATCGAATCGGACGAATCGATTGATTCGCTTCAAAATCACGGGAAAAAAATGAGATATTGTATGTAATTAAACTGGGTTTCTTCAAAAAAAAAAAAAAGTTGAAGAACACGTTGATTTGGTGTTTGAATCATTGATTGGTGACGAAAATCGCATTATAATGTAGTGATTATTGAGATAGAAAGTGAAGAAAAGGTTGAAGATGGTGGGTTTTGAAAATAGTGCGTTTTGAAGTTATAGAGAGAAGAATGGAGAAGATTGGATGAAATTGACTAAAATACACTTCCATTTTATTTTAAATTTTGCCATATGTCATAATCTTATTCCTTCCTATCCTTGTTTGCCAAAATAAACTTCCTATTTGATACTCACTCTTGTAAACTAATGTTGAATAATTCCGTAAAAGTTAAAAGGCTACTTTCACGAAATATAAATGTAAAATGATTAGTGATCGTTTTCAAAACGTATAAATACTTGGAGGTGGACTAAAATGTGAAAGAAAAGTTAATTAATGATTAATCAGGTTTCAAGGACGAAACTTAAATAAGAGGGATAGATTTGTAACATCTGGTATTTTATATTAAGGGGTATATATATACACATATATACATGTTGGAAATTATAAAGGCTAATAAAATAGCCTTTAGAAGGAAATATTTTTTTAGTTAAAAATGTGAAACTCTTGGATTAAAAAATTACCATTGTAATAAATTGAAGGACTAAAATGGTAAGTCTTTATTAAACCATTTAGAGGGTGTTTGGGATTACGTTTTGAAGTGATTATTTGAATATTGCGTTTGTAAAACATAAATAATCTAAAATATATTTGGCGAACTTCACGGGATGAGGAATCTTGAATAACTAGTTGTTCATAAGAATTTTAGTAAATAGTTTCGTTTTTCATCAAAATTAAAAAAATTAAAAATAAATAGAAAAACAAAAATAAGTTGTCACTGCATGGTTCCGAGTTATGCATGTTTCGTATTATTGTCTTTGTATTATTAAAAATTAGTGAAATTGTAATGTTGGGCCTAGCTTAGTTTGCATGGCTGTGTAATATAAACAGCTTATGCATTGGGGTTTGGTTAGACATTAGAGTGAAAGTTACAGAGAGTTTTTGAGAGAGAGAAACAGAGAGTGGCTGTAAGTTATCATGTGGTATTGATTGATTGTAAACACTTGTGTTGTATAATCAATAGGTAATAGCGATTGTTGATAATCGTATATGTTGTATAATGAATTACAACATAGTTATGCGTTGGTTTGCCATTTTCTTTATATTGATCGAACTGGTTCAGTAATGGTTTATTTTAAAGTGTCCTTAATTCTATATTTGCAGGGATATACATGAGATATGGATAAAAAGCTCCCGGATTAGAACGGAGAAAGTCACAAAATGCGTGACTTTAGATAATGAAGTGGTGGCTCGGCGTTCTTTTGTTGGGCGTCATGAGCTGAAAACTCCTTTATGGTTGACACAAAAATAAAATTATGAGTGGTCACTTAGCAAAAGCTAACCACTATACCAACTTATCATGACTCTATTAGTTAATAAGGGTCAGGATATAATAGGAAGTTTTTTTTTTTTGCTGGGAAAGCTAGGAAGTAGTCTTGATCATCAATTGATTTAATCAAAGGCTAAGATTAACTGAGTTTTTAAACGTTAATAACTCTTTCATACGACATTATTTTTTATAAAAATTGCAACAAAAAAACGAGTGTTTTTTATCTTTAAAACGAGTATACTATTGTTGTATTTTCGAAAACCCAGTTGCGTAAAACGCAATGGACAAAAATCGTTAAAAAATGACTTTTCTAAAACGCAATGGACAAAAAACACAAAAAATGTCTTATTTCTAAAACGCAATGGCCTAAAAACAAAAAAAAAAGTGTTCTTTGTAAAACGTAATGGACTAAAAACACATAAAAATGTTTTTTCTAAAACGCAATAGCCTGAAAACACAAAAGAAAGTGTTTTTTTTTTAAACGCAATGAACTAAAAACACTTCAAAATGTGTTTTTCTAAAACGCAATGGACCAAAAAACACACATAAAAATGTTTTTTTTTTCTAAAACGCAATGGCCTAAAAATACAAAAGAAAGTGTTCTTTCTAAAACGCAATGGACTAAAAACACATAAAAATGTGTTTTACCAAAACGCAATGGACTAAAAACATTTCAAAATGTGTTTTTCTAAGACGCATTGGACCAAAAAAAACACATAAAAATGTGTTTTCCTAAAACGCAATAAATAAAAACACAAAAGAAAGTGTTTTTTTTTTCTAAAACGCAATGGACTAAAAAACATATAAAATGTGTTTTACCTAAAACGCAATGAACAAAAAACACAATAATATGTGTTGTTTCTAAAACCCAATAAACTGAAAATACAAAAAAACGGTGTTTTTCATTACCTTGTAAACGCAATGACTCAATTCAAAAACCCAGATCGTAAAAATGCAATTCAAAAATTTCTTACATAGATCGAAGCCATTTCTTCAGATTTCTTCAACGATTGACGAAATTTGAGTGTTAGAAACACTTATCAGCGATCGAATCGAACGAATCGAGTGATTCGCTTCAAAATCACAGGAAAAATGAGATATTGTATGAAATTAAACTGGGTTTCTTCAAAAAAGTTGAAGAACACGTTGATTGGGTGTTTGAATCATTGATTGGTGATGAAAATCGCACTATAATGTAGTGATTATTGAGATAGAAAGTGAAGAAAATGTTGAAGATAGTGGGTTTTGAAAATGGTGAGTTTTGAAGTTATAGAGAGAAGAACAGAAAATATTGGATGAAATTGAGTAAAATACTCTTACTCTTTATTTAAATTTTTATCACATATCATAATTCTATTATTTTCTATTTTTTTAGTCAAAATTAACTTCATATTCATCTTCAGCTAGTTGATAATACCACTCATAAATTCATGCCACTAATAAGATATAGTTTTTTAGCGACAATAATAGATCTAAAATCTAAAAAAGGCAAGCCATCTAGAAATAGAGGCTTTTAGTCAACATTAGCGTTCTTCAACACGTGGCCTTGAAATTCAATAGCGGTTTCGTATCATTAAGTGTCGGTATCAGTGAACTTAAATGCATTGGTTTCTATCCATTTTGCTTCTTTTTTTTTACTTCCAACGAAATTTGAGTTTTCTTTTTTTTTTTTTTTTTTTTAAAGTAAACTTCATTAAAAAAAACAACCCAACCCGAAAACTGGGAAGGCAACAACACAAAACCTACATAATTAAAAATTTACACCAATCCGACCACGAGATCGAACAATTCTTAGATCTGCTTTTGAACCACAAAAAACCTAACGATCTAACCTCACTAAAAATGCTTTCCACCTTCACTTCAATACCCGAAAAGACGGCCTTGTTACGGGCCAGCCACAAACACCAGCAAGCCGAAACAACAATACCATGCACCACAGCTTTAACTCTATGATCAATGAATTTATCACGATGAATATGAAGTAAATCTCTAAAAGAGAAGGCGAATATAGGAGGAATACGGCTCCATCGAGAGATTTTTTGCCAAAGAATAGCAGCTGTAATACATGAAGTAAAGAGATGGTCGACGGACTCAACCTCCGATTTACAAAGAGGACAAATGCCATCGCCAACGCCAATACCCCTACTGCGCAACACATCCAAGGTCGGAATACGGTTTAACTCCGTTCTCCAAGCAAAGACATTACATTTCAGCGGAATCCATTTACACCAGTCCCACACAAAGATATTCCGACGATCCACCAGACTATCCAAAGTATTTTTGACCGAATTTACCGAGAACAAACCAGAACTGTTAGGCACCCAAGACCAATCATCGGCCCTGTCGGATAAAGAGACCGAAGAAACCGCACTCAAAAGAGCTTCCAACTCACCACGTTCGACGTCCAGATCTGGGTTATGCTTCCACAGCCAGTTTCCACACAACCGGTCCCGGATGGAGCACGTTTTAACGACTTCTAGCGAAAAAAGATTCGGAAAAGCTTCCTTGAGGGGGACTTCTCTCAACCAAGGATCCAGCCAAAAAAGGATACGGTCCCCCCTACCCACCACGCCCCTAAAAAACCCCCTAAGCGAGCGATTATCGACCAGAGGTTTGTTAATAACTGACACCACATTATTCCAAACACCTCCAAACGATTTCTTCATTGGGAGAAAAGACCACCCCGAGCCGCCAGAATGAATGGCATCCACTACCTTAACCCACAAATTCTCTCTATCTTTTTTGTACCTCCATCCCCATTTACACAACAGGGCCCTGTTGACATGAGTCAGCTTACTGATACCCAACCCCCCGGATTTAATAGGAAGGGAAATTCTATCCCAAGCCACCCAATGCGTTTTAGAGACATCACCCGACCCACCCCATAAAAACTTTCGAATCATACGTTCCAAATCCTTAATAACCTGCACAGGAGCCTTATAGAGGGAGAAAAAATAGTTGGGAAGGCTAACCAATACCGAGCGGATAAGGGTAATCCTTCCTCCAATAGACAACAAAGAAGACTTCCACAGAGCAAGTCTAGCCTCAAAAATGTCGTAAACAGGTTTCCAATTATTTATTCGGTTCATATTCGCCCCTACCTTCAGCCCAAGATACTTAAACGGGAGGGAATCAGGAGCGCAGCCTACCCGCTCCGCCAAGGCCCCCAGAGTCGCTGAATCCACACCGATCCCAGATATACTAGACTTGCCAAGGTTGATTTTTAAACCAGAGCAAACATGGAAACATCTAAGGATTCTCACAATACTAAACGCATTTACCTCGTCCCAATTACCAACAATAAGAGCATCATCCGCATAGAACAAGTGCGAGAGGATTGGCCCGTCATTAGGCAACTGAACACCCGAGAAGATGCCCAATTCCCCAGCCCTATCGATAAGACAAGATAAAGCCTCCATGACTGCAACGAACAAGAAAGGAGATAACGGGTCTCCTTGTCTCATACCCTTTTCACACTTAAATTCGAAAGTAGGCGCCCCGTTGACCAAAACAGACGCCCTAGCAGACGACAAAATACCCCATAACCACATACACCATCTCGGCCCAAATCCCATCTGGCGGAAGACATCAACCACAAATCCCCAATTAATATTGTCGTAAGCCTTTTCAAAGTCAATCTTGAATAGAAACGCTTTCTTCTTACATTTCTTTAGCCAGGAACAAACTTCGTTAATGATAAGAGGACCGTCCAAAATAAATCTATTGCGCAAAAAAGCGGACTGACTGCTAGAAATTACAGAGCCGAGGATCTGCTTCAGCCTATTGGCTAGAACCTTCGAAATAACCTTATTAACCACCCCCACCAGGCTAATGGGTCGGTAATCGTTAAGCCCCGAGGGATCTTTCTTTTTAGGAATTAAAGCTATAAAAGAGGATCCACATCCAGCATTTATTTGACCCGAATCGAAAAACGCCGCCAAAAGATTAACGAAGTCATTTTCAAATAGGTCCCAAAACCTTTTGAAAAAGCGGAAGTTAAAACCATCTGGACCGGGCGCCCGATCATCACCACAGTCAAACACAACGGATTTAATCTCGTCGACCGAAAACTGGGAATCTAAACGGACAGCGTCGGAACCAGAAATCCTTTTCAGATTGGGACAACTGATACAAGGACGAGCCCCACAATCCTCTACGAACTTAGATCTGAAAAAATTAAAAACACCTTTCTTAACAAGAGAGGGCTTCGATATCCATTCACCCCCAATATCCAAACCGTGGAGCACATTCCTAGCTTTCCTACAATTGATCATAGTATGGAAAAACTTGGAGTTTTCATCACCTTCTTTCGCCCATCTAACCCTGGACCTTTGTCTTAAATCCTTCACTTTGGCAAGCTCGATCTCAGCTAAAGTTCTTTTATTTTCTGCCAGAATCCATTCTTCCTCTTCAGATAAATCTCTAAGCTCAAGGACCGACTCTAGACTCTCCAACTCTTCCAAAGCAATCCTACTAACTTCTCCCTCCTTTTGAATCATATTATCTCTCCACTCTTTAATTTTACTTCGCAAGAACCCCAGCTTTCTGATAAAAACCACGTCAGGGGGGCAACCAGAAGTAGAAAAATTACAACAAGCATCTTCAACCACTTCCGCAAAACCCTCTTTATCCAGCCAAGAATTAAAAACACGAAACGGACGAGGCCCAAAGTTAACAGATTTAGAGATCAAAATCACTGGGCTATGATCAGACCATAGACGAGGGAGAGCTTGAACCCGAGCTTCCGGCCAACCGTTAAGAAAATCCGTATTGACTAGAAACCTGTCAAGTTTACTGAGCTTGTTCCCATTCTCAGCACGCCATGTGAACTGCGAACCCCGCATATCATACTCATATAAACCAGAATCGAAAATGAAAGAATTAAAGTTGCTCGCACAGGTAGGTTTGAAGGAACAGTTCTTCCGCTCTTCCCGGAAACGAACAGCATTAAAATCCCCTCTGAAAATCCAAAGCCCATCAGAACTAACAACAAGGGCAGACAATTCATCCCACAAAGCTTTCTTAGCCTGAATCCCTTGCGGGGCATAAACATTCACAAAATTAACCACCGAGCCACAACCTGCCATGTTACCCCTAATATGGATATAGTGCCTGCACTTGGAAGACGACTCAAGGGAAAACAAACTGTCATCCCACAAACATATTAAACCACCAGAGAGCCCAGTAGCATCGACAACAACCATACCGAACCCATTATTACCCCAAAACTTAGACATATCCGAAGCCGACACATTTACTTGCTTAGACTCCTGAATCGCGAGAAAGTTAATACCGTGTTCCCGAATTAAAGATCTAATCCATCCTGACTTCTGACCTCCCACAAGACCCCTGACGTTAATAGATAGAATATTCATTGAGGAACCAATTTGATACCTGAATCCAAGATAGCCTTCTTAACCAATACTGAATGACTCTGCAACTGAACTCCAAGCTTCTCCCCAATATCGACAGTCTTCTCCATCTCTTTATCCACCTCTGATTGAACAGAAGACCTTGAACCCTCCAAGCTCCCATTACCGGAACCCCCGGAACCAGCTCCTCCCCGGTCAACAGATCCGGCATCCCCTATACAAGTTCCGACATTGAGATCGATCCCCACACAGTTCGTATCTTCGATCTGATTGGAATTCTCTGGCGCCTTCTTAGAGGAATAAACGAACCCAACAAAACCAAAGCCTTCTTCGTTAACTTCAACATCCTGTCTTGTTCTTTTTTTAGGACGGGCTTCCTCAGGAGAATAAGATTTACCCTCATGGGCTTGACCTTTCCTGTGCTTGAAGCCCAATCTGGTCCTACGAGATGGCCTAGGAGACTTGTCACTAGACAGCCCACCAAGCCCAAAAGACACTGACCCAACCCCACACCCAAAAGGAAAAGGTCCCACTGCATTATATCTACTGCCACCAATAGAAGGTTCCATATTGGGACCCACCGCCGAATTAACATTATCAACGTTAACGGAATGAGAATGATTACTTTCATTCCCCAACTCCTCGTGCATGGAATTGTCACCCTCGGGAATCTCACCATCATGTCTTCCCTCTCATCCCCCAACTTTTGTGTCTGACCGTCCGTCTTCTCCTCTGAATTCGCCGGAGCAACCACCGGTGATGACATCAGCGAAGACTCACCATCCGAAGATAACCACTTCGACCGACCCAAACAATCGGGAACCCAAGCCTCTTGATCCTCGTCCACCTAGATTCTGAAATTTCTATCTCTCCATTTTAAAGAAACCACCTCGCTAATCCTTTGCACCTCCCCGGCAAGCACACCGATCTTGAAGACAGAAAGATCCGAGTCCGCATCCAAATCAGTGGGGACAAAAAGCACCTTACCAAAGAGATCACCAATCTGTCCTAACACGGCGTGATCCAAAAGATTAGCTGGAATCCCATGCAGGCTCAACCATGCCACTCGTTCCATAGGGAGAGTCTGCCCGTTCCATACTTCCAGCTTAGAAAACCAAGGACCCCAAACCTCACGTGCCCCTAAGAACTTATCAGCAGCCACGACATCAAAGAAGGAGATGAATAAGAACAAACCACCTAAGTACTGAATTCTGACATACTCCACCTTTGCGATCCTTAAGAGCTTATCCATGTCCACCAGGGTTTCCAAATCCACCGCTTTACCAATAACCACAGATCCAAACTTATCTGAAAATGCAGATGTCCTGTCCGGAATAACAACCGTTTTTTCAACTGAAAAATTCCCACCCACACTAAAGTCCCTTGAACCTGAATACGAAGTGCCCTTACCAGCCGTCTTGCCTAACACATCACTGTAGGACCTGCCATCCCTGACATTCAACCCATGATTCAAACCCAACCCTGAGGGATTCGATTGAACTTTATGTGGTATAGGGCGGTCGACAAAACCAGAATTCTCCACAGCAAACTTAGCAACATTAACGTACAACTTATGTTCTCCCATTTTCACTCCCTTAAGCCTACCTTCCAGATCCCCCACATCCTTAACTCCTTTAAACGTAATAAAACCGAAGTTATTTCCCATTTTATCCCTCTTTCTGGCCACGTAAACCTTCGCTACATTCCCAAACACACTGAAGAAGTCCCCGATATCCTTTGAACTGCACCGATCCGGTAAGTTAGAGACGAAAAACTTCGTCAAACCGAGGTTAGCATCCCCCATGACGACCAAGACCAGCAATAGAACCTTCTAAATACACATGCCCCGGCGGCGAATGGGAACGTCAACAGCACAAGATAGAATGAAAGGTCAAGCCAAGATTCAGGCGACCTTGCACGCTATGTTATCAGATCCGCTCCGTCGAGCCACCGGCGGCAGGCAAAAAACTAGGGTTAGAGAGAGAGAAAGTTCTTGTAACAAACCTACCTTTTGATTTCAATATTATGAGGGATTCCAACGAAATTTGAGTGAAGTAAACTTTTAATTTTATTTAAATAGTCATATGCCTTATGTATTTGTTAGAACCACTAGGGATTATTTGGTAACATTGTCCTAAGTTATTAAGAGCCGTGACAAATTAGGTGGTAGTTTATAATTGTTCTAGCATGTTTCTAAAACTTATCTAATAAAAGACTCTATTAACCTTTAAGAAATGTCTTTTAAGTTAACTAAACACATACTACATTTGATTGATTCAGATATAACTAGGACTGTAAATGAACCGAACATTCCGTGAACAATTTGTGAATTGTTTGACGGGAAGTTCACTTATGTTATTTCTGTTAATAAGTAAACAAACACGAATAAGAAATTGTGTTCGATAAGTTAAACAAACGAGCATGAACAGAGGTTGCGTTCGTTCGTTTATATTCGTGAACGTTCAGTAATGTGTTCATTTATGTTCGTTCATTTAAATGTTTTTTATGTTGTATTTTTTTATTTTATTGGCTTTAATTTTTAAAGTTTGAAACCATATTATATATTATAAGTCTCCGCCAGCATCTCTTATTTGATCATTTTAATTTCAGTTTGTGTTAAAGCTTGACAAACTTCTTACGTTTTATGTTAATTGTGTTAAGTCTATTTATTTTTTATGGATTCTTCGTAATCTCTCTGATGAAAAATGCAAATTGTACTGTTAAACGAACATATAACGTTCGTTTGTATTCAATTATGTCCATGAACAGTTGTTTGGATTTGTTTGCGTTCGTATACATTTGGTAAGTGTTCATGAACATTTTTTTTCTTAATGAACGGACACGAACAAGAAATCTCGTTTAGTAAGCGTTCATAAACCGGCTATATATGAACATGTTCATTCCTTAATGAATGAACATGAACAAGGCCTTGTTCGTGTTCGTGTCCATTCGGTTTGTTTACAACCCTAAATGTTAGCCTCTTAATGAAATCAATAAGATGCTACCAAAAAAAGGCCTAACTCACATAATCTTTAAACCTACGTCTAATCTACACCGATGTCTTTTGTAAAGTTAGAATTCTTAAATCACCTTGATAGAAACACTTTTATCATACACTAACATACTTAGGTGTTGTTTGTTTTTTAAGAGCTAAAATGTTTGAAGTCTGCGGATCACATCTACAGACATCTGTAGAAGAAGAGGTGGACTAAACCTCTACAATCTGCAAGAAGAAGGCTTTTTGTTTTTTTAACTTTTAACTCTTTAACTTATGTAGCTTCTAAAATAAATTGATGGAGGTGTACAGACGGTGGTGGTGGGTGGTGGTGCTGGACGGTGGTGGTTTGTGGTGAACGTGGACGGTGGGTGGTGGTGGTTGACAATGGACGATGGTGGTAGACGGTGGTGGAGGGCGATGGCGATGGAAGGTGGTGGTGGTGATGGATTGTGGTAGGTGGTGGACGGTGGTGGGTGATGGTGTTTAACGTTCTGCAGACCTTAGAAGATCTTAGAAGTGGTTGGGTCAAGTCTGTACCAAGAAGAGCTCGTGCAGACATTTTTTAATTAAACGTCTTCGAAAAAAAATAGTCTGCAGATAATAATGTCTGCGCGACAAAGACATAAAAGTCTGCGTAGATATTTTTTAGAAAAATAAACATAACTTAAGGTACAATCCCTTTGGTATCACTAGGCAACATGATTGAGCATCATAAGTATTATACTCTGTAGACCATAACTTTTTAATATGTCATAACTTGTTAAACATAATTTCAAAATCCAGTAGAAAAGTCGAGTTGTGACTCCTAACAAATATTTGTTTCTTGGGGTCTACGCCGTTTCCATAAAGAAAACACACAATAAAATGATAATGACATATCAACCACTTGCCCCAAACTTATTTTAAATAAAGTGGAAATAAAAAATAAATATATTCTGTTTTACATGAAAATATCTTTTTAATAAATTAATATATTAAGGTATATAAAATTATTTAAAATACGCATATGATGATATTTATTGGCTAAAACATCACTATTACTTTTAGCATGAAACACAATCCCATCATTGATTATTTAAAATGATAATAGGTAAACTTAGCAATTCTTATTAGCACATGTATCTTAAATAAGTTGAAAAAACATTAACAGCAATAAATTAAATTAGTGTTTTAAATAAGTTGAAAAACATTAAGAGCAATAAATTAAATTAGTCTTTTCGTGATTAATAATAAAAGTAGCATAAACGTGTTCCACAAATAAGGATTGCAAGTAGCATACGAATTTAGTTTATTTTACCAAAACTCTTTAAAAAATACATAAAAGGTTATCACTTAAGTACCATTTATTTAAAAATAATAATTTAAACATTGTTTTAATGTCAATTGTTTCAACTTTCTTAATTCAATTATTTTATTGATCTCGCGCGTTGCAGCGAAGCAGAATCGGTTTAATTTATTATTATATAGTAAAAAACGATACAAAATAAATACTCTATTCTGAATACAACTTCATTTTTAACAATACTTATATTGGAATGCTCTGGGAAAAAATAAGCATACTTAAGTTTTTTTTTTTTTTTTTTAATTAGCATACGAAACTTATTAAAGAAAAATATTAAATTAATTGATTAAGAAAATATCTTTTAAAAACAGAAAATAAATATAATTATAAATGGCTAAATGCTATAAAACCATGCGTAGTGGTAAGGGTGAATAATGCCTTCACCCTTGGGCGTTTTTTGCTATGTGACAGTACAGTCAGCTAGGGGTATTATTGGACGTTTTTCTAAAATGGGTGTAGCAGGAATGTAAACATGATGTTAAAAGGGTGTAAAGAATTAAATAAAAATAAAAAAACCCAACAAAAAAACTATTGACCAAGAAAAAGGAAAAGGAAGATTAAATATGATTGGCCCTTCATTTTTGCACAAAACGTCATTTAAAAAACGCCTAGGGGGCGTGTTTGATGGCAAATTTTGAAAAAACCACGACCACTGCCACCACGCATGTTGTAACATTATTTCATTTTAAGGAAAAGAGTATGTGGAGGACAGCTGTGTATTTTAACTTCAACCATAAACGCATGCCATCATAGGATTTCACAATGTCTGGGACAACATAACATGTTCGGTACACGCATTTACCATGACATATACCTCACGCATCAAAACTTGTACATTTGCTAGAACACATGAAAATACCACCTAAAACAACTCGTAACAACCCTTTGGACGGCTCTAATAGCTCAAGAAAACCCAAAGGAAACTCTTCAACATTATAAAAAAAGACTTTTAAAATTAAACAAAACCATTCTTCTTCTTGTTTTTCAAGTGGTTTTAGAATCTAAAACCCTTGAAACACATTGTAACTGTTGCAAAAATCTTCATAGGCACGCGATGTTAAGCGGCTGCTCTTCGACACGCATCGTATTCATCCAAGCGAGTTCTTCGTGGTTAAGCTCGTCAAAATCCCAATCGGGCAGCTCGCACGCTTCGTTGTCATCAAACCCCCACAGTTGAAAATCGTCGAGATCGCCAAATCCGTCGAGCGGAGAGGCGAAACCGTCGAAAAACACGGTATCGAGCTCCAGTTTCAAGTCCAACCCTTCGCCAATCTCCGCTAAGGTCAACGCTTCTTCGACCGCTACACAAGCCGATTCGGTTTTGCTTTCTGCTCGGCTCGATTGAGAAACCGAGGTCGAACCGGTAGTTTTTTTCGAAATAGATGATGTTTCGGGTTCGGGTTCGGGTTCAGTTACAGGGAAAGTGTGGGAAATCACACCAACAGATTCCTCCGAAACCGCCGGTTTCGGAGGCTGCGAAACCGCACCCGCGCCCGCGGTTTTGACATTACTCGACCCGCCCTTTGAAGCTTCAGCAAAGGCCTCAAACTCAAGCCTCTTATCTTCATAAGCCCTTGATGCTTCTTCAGCAGTATTGTAAGTCCCCAACCAGACCCGTCTTTGCTTAAACGGGTCACGGATCTCGGCGGCCCATTTCCCCCATTTACGCTGCCGAACACCTCTAAACTTCGAACCCGATACCGGTCGGGTTTGACCCGAACTTTTGTTCACCACCCTCTTTCTTTTCACACAACTTTTCTCCCCGTTATTGCTATCTTGATAAGAACTCTCAGTCTCCGTTTGTTTAGACGCCGTTACCGTCACCGTCTCCGTACACCCAACCGGAATCTTGATTTCTCGCACAATCCGCTTCGACCCGAATGGTTTTTTCTCGGGTTGTTCATCATCAGACGAATCAGTCAAATCCGGGTCATAGCAGATGACCCGAATCTTCCTAATGGATCTGTTTAACTCACTCATAGCTATATAAAAAACGTGAAAAACTCTACCGGCTGTAACAGCTTCAAACGTAAACTTGTAAACAAAAATCAGCCAAAAATAAACCAAAAATGTGTACGGTTTATGTTTAAGGCCCTCTGAAGAACAAGAACAAATCAAATAATCTGTTTATGTGAAACCCCCCAAAACACTCGACTCCAGAGCAAGTCCTGAAACAACAGACATCAGAAACCAAACTATCAAGATCTGCAAGGGTACACAAGGATGATATATATAAATTGAACTTAGAGTGTTTAAAGTTTGTTACCTCTTTGGCCTCAAACGCATCGAAACGGTCGGAGAACAGAGGAGAAAACCCTGCTGAGAACACCAGCAGAGAGAAGAACAGATGAACAGAATAACTGGGAAACAAAGCTTCAATGGAGCTCTAATCACAGCCGACATAAAACCCGGTCGTCTTCTCCGTTTTCTCTCTCTCTCTAAAACCGGACTTTCTCTCTCTAAAACCCCCCACCGGATAACTTTTTGCAGCCGAGTGGAAAAGAGTGAAACGAGGATGAGAAAGAAGGTATAAATAGAAGAAATGAAAACCCTATGAAAATCAGAGAGAGGATCAGGAATCTATGGACAGATTTTTGCTACGAAGAAGACGACAAATGGTGAAAATGGAGACGGAAAATAGGTAAAAAAAAAAGTTTTTTTGGAGACTGAAGAACGCAAATCTCAAGGAGAGTAATTTATAAATAAAATTGCTGCAAAAACATCGAGGATTGCATAAAGAAATGTGATCACTGTGTGTTTTTTTCTTTGGATTTTCTCTCTCTAGAGCCCCACTCTGTTTGGAGTGCACTGCTTTTTTTCTCCTTTTTACTGTTCAGTATTCAGTATACATACACACCTAGCTTTCTTTTCTTTTTTTTTCAACTGGTCAATATTCATTAAAGAGAGTAAGTATTCATACCAATAGTCGGCTTTCATTTAACTTTCTTTACTAAACTGTATTTTATAGATAAAGGGTTTGCAACGTTTGTTATATTTTATAAAGTTGTTTTTAACCATTTTTTATTACACTAGTTGAATAAAAACCGAGTCCCTTTTGTTACCGTATTCTTTTTTGTTCGCCGCATTCCCAATCTCCACTTTGGATCATGTTTGGAGTGTATCGTGTAATTATTTGTTGGGTAGATACGTGAAGGGGTATGGTCCCAAAACGACCATTACCCGCATCAAACAAACCCCTACCAGTAAGCAAACCGCACCCACGCGGTTACATCCTTCGAACCCATTCGGTCCGAAGATGAATAGCTTGACCTAAGTACGAAAGAAGATGAACATATCGATGCGGCTGGCACCGCATCATATGGCCATTTTCGTCACGACAAGGGAAGCGAGCAAATAGTCTCCACATGCGATGACGCGGCCAACACCGCATCTCGCGTATTTCTTGATCACAAGTAGGAGACGCGGTAACTTCAGACGTTACCGCATGCAGCGATGCGGCTCGCACAGCATCCTGCATATCCAACAAGTGGACTGACACGCCATGCAAGTGGCTGACACCACGAGGCAAGTGGCGCCGGCGACAGTCCCCTGTCAGAGCTATTAAAGCAATGGGCTGACGTGGCGTAACCCCCACGGCCGGCGAGACTGACACACCTGCAACGGTGCAGCTCGTCGTCAGCCCATCCATCAATCTCCTCCTTCACTCCTCGGCTATAAATACCGACCCCAAACCAGGTTTGAGGTATCTCTTCACAACTCTCCCACTACTACTACTATCTTACTTTGCTTCCCAAGCAAACTACTGATTCTCACGCCGGAGAGTGGTAACAAGGAGCACCCCCCACCCCATCCTACTTGTTACGAGTCACGGCTTGTTTCCTTGTGCAGGAGATCATCCACCGGTGACCCAGCCAGCGATCTCCGAGAGGAAGGGATTAACCCTTCTTGACGAGACCAGTGTGTTAACCCTGCCCGGTTAACCATTGTTTCATCATTGGCGCCCACCGCTACTCTTAGCACTTTTTAATCCATCCCTCTCCCTCTCAAGATCATGACTGATAACCAAAACACCAATGCGGATAATCCAAATCCCCCGGTCCCAACAGGGGTCCACCCTTCGACCCCCCAACCCGGACACATTGGCACGTCCACCCAAAGGATCCCATCCTTTGCGTTCGGACACGATTTATCACAGGCCCCAACTGTGCTCCCACCAGGCGTGGACTTACACTCCTGGTACCAACAGCAGACTGACCTGCTGATAGCGGCTTACAACCGCGCTTGTACGGAAGCAAACGTACAAGCTGGGCCTACTCCAATACAACACACACCTGCCAACCGTATACTCCAATACGATGGCAGGTTACACTCACGTCCGGCTTCCAGAAGCCGACATGACGACCGTGGATCATCTTACTGTTCGGTCAATACACTCAACGAGGATACTTCCTCATATGAGTCCCGCTCCAGAGGGCCAGTGCATACCCGCCTGGGCCCCTATGGCGAAGATAGGAGGCGGTCAGCCTCCAGGCGCGGCCCAGGCATCCAGAGCCGACTGGGCCCGCAACCTTACACGGAAGGGTACGGTCATACCGACCCTGACGATCAAACCTACCGCGGGGAGTCTCACGACACCAGCAGCAGACCGGGGGGACGCAACTATGTTCCTCCCAGTCACCCCCGCACTACATACCTCAGGGCGGCAAAGCGCCCTGTGCACGAACCATACAGGCCAAGGGCCGCGGCCGAAAATTCAAAATTCGTCCCGCACATCGCCAACGCCGATATCACCACGACAAAATTCCCAGTCAACATTGGGAAATACAGTGGCTCGACCGACCCGGACGACCACATGAACATCTTCACAGGCGCAGGCGTCAATGGCAGGTGGGACGAACCCACCTGGTGCAATTTTTTCCCCCAGACCCTTATCGGTCTGGCGAGGGCATGGTTTGATTCTTTGCCAGTGGGATCACTGGATTCTTTCGAGGACTTGCGCGCCAAGTTCCTCGCCCATTTCAGCCAGCAGCGACGCCACGAACGCGATTCGTTGGACGTCATGAACATCTGGCGAAGGGATGACGAATCGCTCGAGGCATTCGTCATCCGTTACAATAAAGAATGCCTAGAGATAGGCGACGTGGCGGACCAAATGGCGCGAAACCATTTTATTCGGGCCGTCAAAGACAGAGAGATGATCATGACCATCTCTGGCAAGGAGGGTTTGCCTAAAAAATGGGAGGATGTCATGACCGCAGTCAAGACATATGCCCAGACACAGCGGTCGCTCGAACCGCACGTCAAAAAGGCAAAGCCTCAAGCCGAAACATCCCACCAAGGGTCCAAACGTAACAACAAACGAAACCGGGATGCAGGAAATCGGGATATTACTAAACCGTATTTCTCGCAACCCAACACGTTTGACCCACAATGCTACAACCCTGCCCGAGACACTCGGGCACCAAGAAAAGAATCTCGGGACCGCAAATGGACCGAGATCAACCAGTCGCCAAGAGAGGTCCTCCTCGCAGACCCACAATTCTTGCGACCAGCCCAACCAATGAAGTCCAAGAAAAGTCAGGACCTCACACTATACTGTGAGTACCACAAGGACTCGGGCCACACCACCAACAACTGCATCAGTCTCCGGCTGGAGATTGAGCGGGCGTTGAAAGAGGGGAAACTACAACACCTTTTGCCAGGTGGACAAAAGCCCACCAAGCATATCACCCCTCACAACGAAGGTACCTCCTCCGGGAAGAAAGCCATGTACGTGGCTTCCACCCACATGATCTACGGAGGCAAGGGTAGGCCGCGCAAAGCGGCACGAAGACCGGACAATGATTGAAAAGACGAGCAAGTCGTCTTCCCAAAAGTCCGAGGCGGACCGCGTGATAGACGCGCCGTCGTCATTTCAGGCCAGCTGGCCCATTACTGCACCGAGCGTCTGTTCATCGACCCGGGCAGTACATCCGATATAATCTACGAGCAATGCTTCAATCAATTTGACCAAGAGGACAAAGATCGGTTGCAAGCCGTAGATTACCCGCTGGCCGGATTCGCAGGGGAAACAGTCTTTCCCCTAGGTCAAATTACATTTCCCGTGCATCTTACCAATGGTAAACACACGCGGACGGAGGAGGTAAACTTCATGGTTTTACCTCACACCTCCAATTATGACGTCCTCCTTGGGAGAGAATCCCAGGGAGATTTCAATATGATCACATCCGTCCCCCACTCCGCGGTTGGTTTCCCAACCGAATCGGGGGTTGCAATCATCTACGCCCGCAAGGACGTCATGATGACGGACGAAGCACGTCCGACAAAGATCGCAAGGCCCACCCCCGTCGGCCAACCGGAAAAATGGGTTCTCAACCCAAAGCATCCGGAACAGAAGGTCACATTGGGTCACGCCTTATCCTCGACCACCAGAGCGCACCTGAAGCAGCTCCTCTTCAGGAACCAAGACATCTTCGCGTGGACTCCCGCAGATATGACAGGGGTCCCACGCGAAATAGCGCAGCACTATTTGAATACCAAACCAGGCATCAAGCCAGTGATCCAAGGCCAACGCCACCTTGGGTCAGCTAAAAATCAGGCGATGCAAGAGCAGATCGAAGAACTGCTCTCCGCAGGTATACTGCGGGAAGTCAAGTACCAGACTTGGTTATCCAACCCGGTCATGGTAGAAAAACCATCCGGGGGCTGGCGCATGTGCGTCGATTACAAGGACCTTAACAAGGCCTGCCCCAAGGATTGTTACGCGCTTCCAGAAATCGACGAAAAGGTCGATAACCTCGCGCCATTTAGGTGGAAGTGTTTCCTCGATTGCTACAAAGGGTACCACCAGGTACAAATGGCACTTGAGGATGAAGACAAAACGGCATTCCGGACCCCAACCGGAAATTACTGCTATACAAAAATGCCGTTTGGGTTGCGCAACGCGGGCTCAACCTAACAAAAACTGATGAACGACACTTTCCGCGGTCAAATAAGCAAAAGTGTCGAAATCTATATGGACGACCTGGTCGTCATGAGCATGGAGGAAGATACCATGCTCACCGATATAGAACGAACATTCCAAACTCTGCGAAGCGTCAACATGAAGCTCAATCCAGGGAAATGCTCGTTTGGAATGGAAGAAGGCAAATTCCTTGGGTTCATCGTCACCAAAGATGGATTCAAGGTAAACCCGGAAAAAGTGCAGGCGATCGAGCGCATGCCATCGCCTGCATCGATGAAAGATATGCAACGCCTGGCCGGAAGGCTGGCGGCACTCAACAGGTTCTTGGCTAACCACGCAGCCAAGTCATACCCTTTCATCAAGACCCTGCGAAGCTGTTCAAAGAAAGAACAGTTCCAGTGGACCACAGAGGCTGAAAAGGCCTTCCGGGAAATGAAGGAGTGTTTGATACAACTCCCAACACTAACCGCACCATGCAAAGACGAGCCACTCATCTTATACTTATCCGCTGCAGACAACGCAGTGGGCGCGGTATTAATAGTGGAACGAGCGGGGGTTCAAACACCCATCTATTATATCAGCAAAATGCTCAACGACCCGGAGACGAGGTACTCAATCATGGAAAAATTGGTACCAGCACTGGTACATGCTTCAAGACGGTTACGACGCTACTTCGTAAACCACATCATCACAGTGCTAACCAATTACAGGATCGGCCCGATCCTGTCCAAACCCGACATCTCTGGGAGATTAGCAAAATGGGCAATTGAGCTGGGCGCACATACGATACATTACAAACCGCGCCCTGCCATCAAAGGCCAAATCTTAGCTGATTTCGCCGCTGAAGTACCAGCGGATCGCATCCAAGAATGCGAAGAATCCCAAAATCCTGCGCCCCCACCGCCCTCCTCAGAAGTATGGGCACTATTTACCGATGGTGCATCCAACGAGGAAGGCGCGGGCGCAGGTCTGCGACTCCTCAGCCCTGACGGCCAAGAGCTTACATATGCCATCCGCCTCGATTTTAAAAGCACAAACAACGAGGCAGAATATGAAGCACTATTAGCCGGGCTACGTTTAGCAGTCAAAATCGGCGTGCAACATCTGGAAGCGCACGTCGATTCCTTGTTAGTTGCGGGCCAGGTACGCGGCGACTATGCCGCCAAAGGGGATATCATGATCCTCTACCTCGAGCAAGCCCTGCAGCTAAAATCCAAATTCGCTTCATTCAATATTCGACACATTAATCGAAGCGAAAACAAATCCGCGGATGCACTATCAAAGCTTGCATCCACCAGCTTCCAACACCTGGCAAAGGAGGTACGTATCGAGATTTTGCAAAATCCTTCGGTTCCTCTACGCCAGGTCAGTGTCATCCAATACGGAACAACGTCGTGGATGACACCAATTATCGCATACCTTCAGTCAGGTGTGACTCCCGAGAGCAAAACAGAGGCACGTAAGTTGCAATACAAAGCGTGCCACTATCAAATGGGAGACGGTATCTTATACCGAAAGTCATACCTCGGACCGCTCCTCCGATGCGTTAATCCACAAGATGCCACATACCTCATCCGAGAGATACATGAGGGCATATGTGGCATACATGCTGGACCACGCACGGTCGTGGCAAAAATCATGAATGCCGGGTATTACTGGCCCGGCATGCACCTGGACGCCGTCAAAGAATTACGCAAATGCATGGACTGCCAGCGCCATGCTCCAAAAACTTTGCGACCAAAGAACAATCTGGTCCCCGTCACTACTGCATGGCCTTTTCAAAAATGGGCAATCGACGTAGTGGGACCATTCCCGGACGCACCAGGTGCAGTTAAATTTATCATAGTGGCGGTTGATTACTTCACAAAATGGGTAGAGGCGAAACCACTCGCTTCAACCACTGCTATGGTAACAAGAAAGTTCATTTGGGAGCACATCATCTGCCGTTTCGGTTTACCAATGTACATTGTTACCGACAACGGCACCAACTTCGCTGCCGACGAATTCCAAAAATGGCTAGAAGAGCTGAACATCAAACACATATTCTCGTCAGTCGCACACCCGCAAGGGAACGGCCAAGTCGAGAGTATAAATAAAGGCCTAGTCGAAGGAATCAAAGCACGATTGGGAACAGCCAGGCGTGGCTGGGTCGATGAACTCCCAAGCATCTTATGGGCTCACCGCACTAGCCCAAAAACAAGCAATGGGGAAACACCTTTCAGCCTCGTCTACGGGTCTGAAGCGGTGATACCCGCGGAAATGGGCCTCCCATCTCCTAGAATGTTGGCTATCGAAAAGCTAGACAACAACAGGGAACGTAGGATCGATTTGGACCTCCTAGAAGAAAGGCGCGAGAACGCCGCCATCAACGAGGCCAAATACAAATCCAAACTGGAAAAGTATTACAACGCGCGAGTCCGCGTTTGTACTTTCAATCCAGGGGACTAAGTCCTACGTGACAACGAGGCATCTAACGCCGAGCTAGAAGAATGGGTTCTCAACCCAAAGCATCCGGAACAGAAGGTCACATTGGGTCACGCCTTATCCTCGACCACCAGAGCGCACCTGAAGCAGCTCCTCTTCAGGAACCAAGACATCTTCGCGTGGACTCCCGCAGATATGACAGGGGTCCCACGCGAAATAGCGCAGCACTATTTGAATACCAAACCAGGCATCAAGCCAGTGATCCAAGGCCAACGCCACCTTGGGTCAGCTAAAAATCAGGCGATGCAAGAGCAGATCGAAGAACTGCTCTCCGCAGGTATACTGCGGGAAGTCAAGTACCAGACTTGGTTATCCAACCCGGTCATGGTAGAAAAACCATCCGGGGGCTGGCGCATGTGCGTCGATTACAAGGACCTTAACAAGGCCTGCCCCAAGGATTGTTACGCGCTTCCAGAAATCGACGAAAAGGTCGATAACCTCGCGCCATTTAGGTGGAAGTGTTTCCTCGATTGCTACAAAGGGTACCACCAGGTACAAATGGCACTTGAGGATGAAGACAAAACGGCATTCCGGACCCCAACCGGAAATTACTGCTATACAAAAATGCCGTTTGGGTTGCGCAACGCGGGCTCAACCTAACAAAAACTGATGAACGACACTTTCCGCGGTCAAATAAGCAAAAGTGTCGAAATCTATATGGACGACCTGGTCGTCATGAGCATGGAGGAAGATACCATGCTCACCGATATAGAACGAACATTCCAAACTCTGCGAAGCGTCAACATGAAGCTCAATCCAGGGAAATGCTCGTTTGGAATGGAAGAAGGCAAATTCCTTGGGTTCATCGTCACCAAAGATGGATTCAAGGTAAACCCGGAAAAAGTGCAGGCGATCGAGCGCATGCCATCGCCTGCATCGATGAAAGATATGCAACGCCTGGCCGGAAGGCTGGCGGCACTCAACAGGTTCTTGGCTAACCACGCAGCCAAGTCATACCCTTTCATCAAGACCCTGCGAAGCTGTTCAAAGAAAGAACAGTTCCAGTGGACCACAGAGGCTGAAAAGGCCTTCCGGGAAATGAAGGAGTGTTTGATACAACTCCCAACACTAACCGCACCATGCAAAGACGAGCCACTCATCTTATACTTATCCGCTGCAGACAACGCAGTGGGCGCGGTATTAATAGTGGAACGAGCGGGGGTTCAAACACCCATCTATTATATCAGCAAAATGCTCAACGACCCGGAGACGAGGTACTCAATCATGGAAAAATTGGTACTAGCACTGGTACATGCTTCAAGACGGTTACGACGCTACTTCGTAAACCACATCATCACAGTGCTAACCAATTACAGGATCGGCCCGATCCTGTCCAAACCCGACATCTCTGGGAGATTAGCAAAATGGGCAATTGAGCTGGGCGCACATACGATACATTACAAACCGCGCCCTGCCATCAAAGGCCAAATCTTAGCTGATTTCGCCGCTGAAGTACCAGCGGATCGCATCCAAGAATGCGAAGAATCCCAAAATCCTGCGCCCCCACCGCCCTCCTCAGAAGTATGGGCACTATTTACCGATGGTGCATCCAACGAGGAAGGCGCGGGCGCAGGTCTGCGACTCCTCAGCCCTGACGGCCAAGAGCTTACATATGCCATCCGCCTCGATTTTAAAAGCACAAACAACGAGGCAGAATATGAAGCACTATTAGCCGGGCTACGTTTAGCAGTCAAAATCGGCGTGCAACATCTGGAAGCGCACGTCGATTCCTTGTTAGTTGCGGGCCAGGTACGCGGCGACTATGCCGCCAAAGGGGATATCATGATCCTCTACCTCGAGCAAGCCCTGCAGCTAAAATCCAAATTCGCTTCATTCAATATTCGACACATTAATCGAAGCGAAAACAAATCCGTGGATGCACTATCAAAGCTTGCATCCACCAGCTTCCAACACCTGGCAAAGGAGGTACGTATCGAGATTTTGCAAAATCCTTCGGTTCCTCTACGCCAGGTCAGTGTCATCCAATACGGAACAACGTCGTGGATGACACCAATTATCGCATACCTTCAGTCAGGTGTGACTCCCGAGAGCAAAACAGAGGCACGTAAGTTGCAATACAAAGCGTGCCACTATCAAATGGGAGACGGTATCTTATACCGAAAGTCATACCTCGGACCGCTCCTCCGATGCGTTAATCCACAAGATGCCACATACCTCATCCGAGAGATACATGAGGGCATATGTGGCATACATGCTGGACCACGCACGGTCGTGGCAAAAATCATGAATGCCGGGTATTACTGGCCCGGCATGCACCTGGACGCCGTCAAAGAATTACGCAAATGCATGGACTGCCAGCGCCATGCTCCAAAAACTTTGCGACCAAAGAACAATCTGGTCCCCGTCACTACTGCATGGCCTTTTCAAAAATGGGCAATCGACGTAGTGGGACCATTCCCGGACGCACCAGGTGCAGTTAAATTTATCATAGTGGCGGTTGATTACTTCACAAAATGGGTAGAGGCGAAACCACTCGCTTCAACCACTGCTATGGTAACAAGAAAGTTCATTTGGGAGCACATCATCTGCCGTTTCGGTTTACCAATGTACATTGTTACCGACAACGGCACCAACTTCGCTGCCGACGAATTCCAAAAATGGCTAGAAGAGCTGAACATCAAACACATATTCTCGTCAGTCGCACACCCGCAAGGGAACGGCCAAGTCGAGAGTATAAATAAAGGCCTAGTCGAAGGAATCAAAGCACGATTGGGAACAGCCAGGCGTGGCTGGGTCGATGAACTCCCAAGCATCTTATGGGCTCACCGCACTAGCCCAAAAACAAGCAATGGGGAAACACCTTTCAGCCTCGTCTACGGGTCTGAAGCGGTGATACCCGCGGAAATGGGCCTCCCATCTCCTAGAATGTTGGCTATCGAAAAGCTAGACAACAACAGGGAACGTAGGATCGATTTGGACCTCCTAGAAGAAAGGCGCGAGAACGCCGCCATCAACGAGGCCAAATACAAATCCAAACTGGAAAAGTATTACAACGCGCGAGTCCGCGTTTGTACTTTCAATCCAGGGGACTAAGTCCTACGTGACAACGAGGCATCTAACGCCGAGCGCCCAGGAAAACTTGCCCCCAAGTGGGAAGGACCCTACCTCATCAGCGAGGTCTTAGGGAAGGGCGCATACAGGTTACAAACACTAGAGGGCGAACCTATCGCCAGAACATGGAACGCACAACAGCTTAGACGCTGCTATATGTAAGCTATGTTCTTACACTCCCCATGTAACCTAACGGACCGCAGGTCATTTGCAAATAAATAAACAAGTCATTTTATACATTATTGTTTGTTTACTACTATTACAAATGCGTGTTTCCACTTCGCGGTATCCAAAAAACAGATTGGCAAAATCTTCATTTACGATACCTATACAAAGTGGTAGCCACACGCAACTATTGTAATAGGCCAACACAACGCAAAAAAAGACTTAAGTGCTATCCAACCGGATAAACATATTTCTTACCTAATACAATTCCTGAGCCCAGAAAGGCAAACAATGGAATTGACACATGCTCATACCGCAATAGTATAGAGTATACTCAACCCCATTCACAATGGGTAGAGACCCGCATACATACGTTTCAAACATACAAGAACTGACAATACTTGTATAATGGAACAAAACACCTTATATTCAAAAAATTCAGGCACCAACATGATGCTTACACAGATTTACATAAGGTTTCCTATTCTATACAAGAGGACAGCAAAAAAGGGGCACACCGGCCAACCTAAACCCTACTTTGTACCACTGGTCCCCGCATCATCTCTAGTGTTACCAGCAGCGTCGTCCTCTTCCACATCCGGATACAGCCTCCGCAAGCGGTCTACATAGTCCGCGGCCTCCAAACAACTGTCCAATTCCTCTATACAAGCAAGGGACGTGTCATAGAAGGAGGCCTCGGCTGCTTTCAGGTGCGACTCGGTATCCACGCCACAGAACCCCGATCGCTCATCCGTATGACTACCCTTGGTAATCACGTTCAGATGGCCAATGCAGCGGTTGTACCCTGCCTTAAAACCGGCATCCCGAGCGCGATCCCGGACCAGATTCAAACCAGCGGCAGTCTCAGGGGCATTCATAATCGCCTCGACAATCTGCAAATTCAAACCAACACGTAAGTCCCATGTGTTAGTCTACAGAAAGCTAAAACACTAAGATACTTACGCGCGAAATACCGCATGACCGCATCCACTCACGGTCAGCCTCCAACTGATTAAGGGAGGACACCAAGGCATCCTTGGCCTCCACAGCGGAGTCAGCACGTTCCTCCGCAGCAGACACGCGGGCAGTAAGATCTGTAACCGCGACCTCCCGGGCTTGAACATCAGCCTGTCAACAATAGCAAGCAGTTCACAAGGTAAACATTTACGAACCAGCGATGAAATATCAAGCACAGTTAAAGAGACATACCTGCAAGCTGGTAACGACTTGGTCTAAACGGAGGCGCTCCACATTTGCCTCCTCAAGGGCCTTCACAGCACGAGCCCCGGCCTCTTTGGCCTCTTCAAGCGCCTTCAGGGCCTCGTCCTTCGCCTGCAGCGCTTTAGCCGATGCGGCCTCAGCCGCAGCTTTTTCATTGCCCAAGGCAACATTTGCCGCCTTGGCGTTTGCTAGCTCCTGCCGAGTATGAAACAGAAGATTGTTCTGCTTAGCCCAAGATTCGTTCCACTTCTTGCGCTCGTTGGATGAAATTTCCTCCCAACGCTTACGCTCATCAGCAAGGAGTTTAGCAAGGGTACGCACCTGTTTCAGTTGGGCAGTGGCAGCCCACTCAGAGGTCTGCTTCTGCTTCTCAAAAGCAGCTTTATCTTTTTCCAGCTGCTCTGCACCCGCACGAGCAGCTTGGACCAGCTTTTCCGCCTCTGCCCGCAGGCGGACAACCTCTTCTTCACGGCGGCTCAGAACTTTATAGTCTTCCAACATGGCATTCGCCACAATGGAAGTCCCTACCAACATGGTCGAGAGCTGGTTTATACGCAGCTCCCGCGGTGCGGCACGAGCCCGCTCAACTTCAAAGGGGGTCCCCAGACCGCCCAAGATCTCCCTGCAGGCCGCAGGGTCGCTAGCAATATCATCCCCCTGCAATACAGTCCAGGGGGGTCGATGGTACACCGTACTGCGATCCTGGGAGTAGGTGCGGTAGTAATACTCCAATTCAGACTCCCCAGGCTGAATTGGAGGCCCGTCATACCCCGCACCACCGGCAGACGAGCTGGTACCCTTATCAACCGAAGACTTCTGCGGCCCAGCATCATGCTGCCGTGCTTCAGCGCCAGTTTTTTGCGGTTCAGCATCAGAATGTTGCTTCCCAGTAGCAGTGAACCGCACACTCAAATCGTCTCCCTCATTGGGAGAGATCAGATTGTTGGACGAGTCGACAGTATCAAATATCTGGGCCGCAGCATTCTCTGCGGTACCCTCCTTCTGCACGGTTGACTCAGGTACCACCTTGACGGGAGGTGTCGACGGCACCTCCGTTGCACCCGCACCCGTAGCACGCGGGGGGGACTCCGGAGCATCGAAGATAGAAAAATCTTCATCTTGAGGCTCTGCAAAAAAGTCAAATAGCTATCAAAACTAGTTACACAACAGTTAAGACTAGATAGCCTACACTTACCAACGACAACCGCAGGTTTTTTCTACGTCGGAGCAGACCTTTTGGTTACTAGTCTCCGACGTTTGGTTTCAACACCACCAGCAGCTTTCTGCTCTGGCCTCCTCTTCTCACCAATCACAGGGGGACCCGCAGCCGTCCCTCCCGCAGCCGCCTCTTCTGCCTGCTTCTTCGCAGCACCAGAACGTGACTCCGCGGCTGTACCCAAACCCTCAAGGGTATCAGATACTATCACATAATCCTTGTGTCGACGAAAAGAGGAATGAGAGATACCTGCTGCCTGCGGCACCAGATGAGGCACAGTAGTGACCTCCTTTATCTTCTTTTGGCGAAAGCGCACGCCCTTCACAGTTTGCCTCTTTGGCACACCTTTCGCTTCAGGGTCCCCCAAGGCCCCAAGATCACCTGCATGGAATCAATACGTCAATAACACAACATGATCAACACAAGTAGCAAAGCTTCGATAGTATACCTTTGCCTACTGGCAACTCAACTGCCAGTGCAGCCTCAGTAGGCACCCGGAAGTTACTACGGATGATAGTATTGTGATCCTGTTCACCATCCGCACAAACTACGGTCTCAACCGTACCCTCGAAATCCGGAGCAAACATCCTCTATGCGGGAGCATCTTCTGATAGTAGACACAAAAGTCAGGAACGCACGTGAGGATAAAGAACGTAAACAAACAAAAAGTACGTACCACCGCTTTTTTCCCGCACCACGGGTTTCGAGTTCTTACTCCTCCTCAGCATCATGCGCAACAACCACAGCTGCGTATTTGTCAGCTTCACAGACTCAATAGTCTGCAGCTGCGGAAACCACTGCACTGATTTCAAACTGGGGACCGCAATGGTCTCCGCGATGATCGTCTCGGTCACATTCCGAAACGTCATATCTGCAACAATGGCAGCAGCTTTGATGTAGAAGAATTTCTTCTTCCACATCGTCATCCCCTTGGGGGGAGTCATCAGCTTGGGGGTACCGTCTCGTTGACGGAAAGAAAAGAACCCCATGGACACTGACATCTGATAAAACCGTCGGAAATCTCCGACGGTAGGCTCTATGCCAAGAGCACGGAAGGTAAACTCAAAATTACGAATCCGAATCATCCCAAGCGGACTCACTTGAGAAATGTGGACCTTGTACCACTCCAAGATATCCACAACAAACACCGTCAACGGTAATCGGAGGTTACAATCTCCGAAGAAATCGGACCACATGGTCACATAACCGGCCGGAGCGTCGGCACCAGTGTCACCCTCTGATGGGTACCGAGCCCCATACTCAGAGGGCATTTGGACCTCAAGCATAAGGCGATCAAAGCTTTTTCTGGTCCACTTCAGCGCCGGTAATCCGCCACCGGCAACCCCCTCTTCTTCTTCTTCGGCCACTAAAGGCTGTTCAGGGTTTTCACCCTCCACATTATGTGGACTAGATGGTTCAGCCATCAAAAATATCAAAGAAACAAAAGATGGTGAACAGAAACACTAGAAACCTCACCGGAATTTCAGAAAAAATCGTCGGAGAAGACAGATGACAACTTTCTCTCAAACGGCAAATTTTTTGAATTTTCGACCAAGTGAGAGGAAACCACGAACGGTTTTCCTCTTATATACCCATCGCAATTAATGCGGAGGGAGAAAGCAAATCATCACGTTCGAAAAGAGCGTATCTTACAACAACACGTGTCGAGCGCCGTTTTAGCTGACGGTTATCACGCGTGCGTGGCAGCCCACGCGCCTGACAAAGAAGACGTTTACACTCCCTGCTACAGTGCATTTAATGCCTCGGGCAGTGCAAGTGTCCTTTCATTTCAGCACATGCAGAAACGTCTCACCAACTTCTACCAACTCACACGTGCGATCAAGCCACGTAGGCAAGAAAAAGCGACAACATTATCCAAACAAAATATAAGCGGCATGCGGTTTCTCTGGTTTACCGCACCATAACCCATACCGCATGTCGTTTTTTTTATATACCCTAAAAAATAGGTAGAAATATATCTATCTATACTATAAAGGGATATATTACCTTTTCCGCATCACTCACGAGCACACGTGAAATATGCGGAAGTGACACACATGAACCCATTCAGATGTGTCAGATGCTCAGAACCAGTGTTGTTCTTTGGACTGAACCGCATCTCAGGAACAGGCAAAGCGCATTGCCTTCATTCTCTTCAAGCTTCAAATCCCTCCTGTCCGGTTCACAACCACAGAGGGTGCATGAACAACTTCTTCAGCAAAAAGAAGGAACGGAATCTACGCGACCGCACATCAGCAGCCCTGACTCCTGAACCTTCAAGAGCTACATCCGTGCAACAAGCACACTTTGAGCGAAAATGGGACTGCAACATCGCAGACACCCATGAAGAGCTACAGACATAATCATAGCTTCCGCAGAGTGGTTGCTACGGTAGAGCAAAGCTCACTCCACATCACCGAACGAGGCTACCTCGTTGTAAACTCGGTATTGGAGCGTGAAGGAAAGTGGCTCCAGAAAGAACGCAGATACGTGCTCTAAACAAGCACTTATCAAGCAGCAAGTGTCCGAACAGCGGTAACAAGTCTCCCTATGACTTTGTTTACCTGCCAACGGACCGCGGTAACAAGTCTGCTTAGGACTTTGTTTACCTACCAATGGACCGCATGGGATAAACAACGATGGGCATCCCCTTGCCTATGACCATGTTTATTTACCCATAGTTTAGATCCACATTGTTCGACCAAACAGGGCCAACAATGACGCAACGAGGTAACCGCAAAGAACGTACGGTTACTTGAGAGCTATCAAGATGAACACGCACACCCCACAAAAAAGGGATGGTCATCTCATCATAGGATGCTGAACATAGAACTTGAGCAAAGTTCTAACACAACATCCAAAACCTTCAAACCCGACCGCAAAGGTTGGTTTAAAAGCTTTTCTTTTCTTCTTCGTGCACCATTCTGGCAAATGGTTCGAAGAAGAAACCACCCCCAAGAGGTTCGAAACATGTGCAAACCTTCGAACCACCATCCTAGAGGTTGGTTCGAAGTTTGTGCAGCATTACTATGAAGGTCCCTAACAGGCCTTCAACACAACAACAGGTGGCAACCCACCTGATGACATGCAACGGCTGAGAATTTCGCATCAAGCGAAACTCCTTCACCGGTACGGAAGAGGCATAGCCGGATTTTTTACCAGATCACCAGTTTGATCTGGCCTAGAATTTTCTCCAGACTGCCAAACTACCTTCCTACACCATAAGTCCAGTGCTCCTCCCACGTGCAACTTGCACAAGGTAGCAACACTAGACTGGGGGGACTTGAAGGGGTATGGTCCCAAAACGACCATTGCCCGCATCAAACAAACCCCTACCAGTAAGCAAACCGCACCCACGCGGTCACATCCTTCGAACCCATTCGGTCCGAAGATGAATAGCTTGACCTAAGTACGAAAGAAGATGAACATATCGATGCGGCTGGCACCGCATCATATGGCCATTTTCGTCACGACAAGGGAAGCGAGCAAATAGTCTCCACATGCGATGACGCGGCCAACACCGCATCTCGCGTATTTCTTGATCACAAGTAGGAGACGCGGTAACTTCAGACGTTACCGCATGCAGCGATGCGGCTCGCACCGCATCCTGCATATCCAACAAGTGGACTGACACGCCATGCAAGTGGCTGACACCACGAGGCAAGTGGCGCCGGCGACAGTCCCCTGTCAGAGCTATTAAAGCAATGGGCTGACGTGGCGTAACCCCCACGGTCGGCGAGACTGACACACCTGCAACGGTGCAGCTCGTCGTCAGCCCATCCATCAATCTCCTCCTTCACTCCTCGGCTATAAATACCGACCCCAAACCAGGTTTGAGGTATCTCTTCACAACTCTCCCACTACTACTACTATCTTACTTTGCTTCCCAAGCAAACTACTGATTCTCACGCCGGAGAGTGGTAACAAGGAGCACCCCCACCCCATCCTCCTTGTTACGAGTCACGGCTTGTTTCCTTGTGCAGGAGATCATCCACCGGTGACCCAGCCAGCGATCTCCGAGAGGAAGGGATTAACCCTTCTTGACGAGACCAGTGTGTTAACCCTGCCCGGTTAACCATTGTTTCATCAATACGGGAAATATTTGAGATTTATTAGTAAGTAATCCGAGTTTTTGCATGTCAAGTCTAAAATGACATTAGTGATTCAATGGGAATATGGGACCTGACATCAGCTATTCATGCATGTTGACACTACTTTCGTCGCACATGTACCATCCTTGTTGATCTGCCATGTGTCGTTCCTCTTAGCAGAGGTGGTGATGACGGTGTGCGGGTAGAACCACCATACAAGGTCCCTGATTTCGTGAGGCACGAGTTTTAAAACAAAGTCTGATATATATAATAATCAAATGTTATAATAATCAAATGTGTGAAAGTTTAGAGTTAATAGCTAAAATGGTCCCTGAGGTTTGCTCACTTTTGTCACTTTAGTCCATAATCCAAAATTTTTAAATCTGGATCCCTGAGGTTTGCATTTTGTTGCCATTTTAGTCCAAATTTCAAAAACTCATTTTTTTACTGTTGCAACCAGTCTATTTTGTCCTTTTGTGCAGGGGTATTTTGGTCATTTTTATGAGTTATTATAACAAAACTCAGATCAAGAACCCAGAATACCTCTGTGCAAAAGGACAAAATAGGCTGATTGCAACAGCAAAAAAAAGGGGGTTTTGAAATTTGGACTAAAATGGCAATAAAATGCAAACCTCAGGGACCCAGATTTAAAAATTTTGGATTTTGGACTAAAGTGGCAAAAGTAAGCAAACCTCAGGGACCATTTTAACTATTAACTCGAAAGTTTATGAAACAATCAGGACTAGATATTTGGTGTCTCATATAGAAAAAATAAAAAATCTAGACATCATATCAGTCGGTGAATGGGAGTATGGGACCATCGGTATATTTTAGTTGACTTTTTAGAATGATTTGAGTTGTAGGTAATTTCAAGGTTAAGTACATGTATTTTCACAGTTTGAAAAAAAAGTACATCCTGACATCCATTTCATTTCATAAATGTGCAAACATAATGTATTCTTTTAATCTGGAACCAAATAAAAATGTTTTTGATGAACTTTTTTCAATGAGCAGCAAATAAATAAAAATAAATAAAAAAAACATTACAAGCACCTATTACATAAACATCATGACAACCAGGGGTTAAACGAGTCGATCCTGAGCCTGACTAGGCTCAAGCTCGGGCTCAAGCTCATTAAGACTCGGATTGTTTGAGTTTTTTACCAATCATGTCCCGTGTAGCTATCGAGCTGCTCCCCCTCTTTTACACCCCTAATGACAACAATTAGTTTATGTTTAAACTACACCAACTTTTTTCCCAATTTTGGGACCTCAAATTTGATCTATTTTTCAACCACAAAAACATGATTGACTTGATCTTCACTATTAGAACTGAGACAAAAACTTGTTCGGCCGAAAACAAGATTGTTTCTTGCCTTCCATAACCCTCAACAGGTTGTTTATATAATAGCTTGTACCACCTTTGGTTTGGTGTTGTTCAAGTATGCATGATTGTGATAGAGCAGCAACTCCCAAACTGAAAAGGCGTAAATAATCGGAATAGCACACAAGTTGGGTACCCATTGTGAGATTAAATATATAAAATATAATATTTAATCTTGTAGCCTATATAATCATTTATATTATATTAGATCAAAATATATTTATTAACCTATTAATAATTAGTTGGTAATTGTTGATGGACCATATTACCCTTATTAACTAATTGGGTTTCCTCTTGGGTGTATAAATAAGGGGCTTATTGGAGAGTTAAGGGGTTACACATTACACAATCATAACCCTCATAACATCAAACAATTCGGCTCTCTCCCCATAACCGAAATTACCCTACTTCGGTTTCATCACCATCATAACTTACACCCCAAAGAGGAACCAGATCATCCTGACAATCATGTCGAACTCAATGGCTGCATCTCTGACTGGATTCTCTGCTGGCCTGTCTGCTGTAACAGGTATTATTCATGTTTTCCATTACATTTAAACAGAACTGACCCAACATGTGGTATCAGAGCATATGTTGATAAACCAGTTCTGTTTTCGTATCCATTATTCTTGGATCAAAATCTGGAAAACGGAAGTTTTTAAACCTTAAAATCAAAAACTGTTTTCGGGTTGTTTGTGACCGAAATCCCTGTTTTCGGAAACTGTTAATTGATAAACCGACTCGAAATTATAAAGATTAAACTTATTATCACGAAATCCCTTACAAAACCATTAAAAACAGGTTTCGGATTTCCAGATTATGTTCTTATTTTTGTTAGGGTTCATCATAATGTTCTAAGAAAACTTGAAAATTCCCTAAGATTTGGAATATAATTTGGATTAGTGGGTGTTTTTTACTGTTTTGATCTTATTTTTATCTAATAAAATTCCGAAAACTGTTAAAGAGATATCAGTTATTATTTTCGAAATATTTTGATAAGTTTAGATCAGCATTAAAACAGGAAACATTATCCCACAATCCCTTAAATTTCGAGTTTTCAGTTATTATCACAAAACAGCTGTTAACGAGGTTGCTACTCGCAACCATGAGGTTGCTACTCGCAACCATAAGGTTGCGACTCGCAACCATAACGTGTTTTATCGCAACCATGAGGTTGCTACTCGCAACCATGAGGTTGCTACTCGCAACCATGAGGTTGCTACTCGCAACCATAAGGTTGCGACTCGCAACCATAACGTGATTTATCGCAACCATGAGGTTGCTACTCGCAACCATGAGATTGCGACTCGCAACCATAACGTGATTAGTCGAAACTAAGGTTGCGACTCGCAACCATAACGTGATTAGTCGAGACTAAGGTTGCGACTCGAAACCATAACAGCACAACTCGAGACTAAGATTGCGACTCGAGACTAAGGTTGCGACTCGAGACTAAGGTTGCGACTCGAGACTAAGGTTGCGACTCGAGACTAAGGTTGCGACTCGAGACCATGACTCGAAATCTCAAAACTTAAGCTGTTTAAAAGTGAACTCACCCCCCAGCGAACTCACCGCGGAGTTCGATCCGCGCTAACAGGTGGTTTGCTATTAAATACTTGGTTTTGTTAATACTTAATTCATTAATCAGAATCAGATAACTTTTTACAAAACCAAAATAGCTTAACTTGGATGAGCTTCTGATGTATTAATTCTGGCCAAAGCTGATTTAATACATCTATTTATTGTTCAAGTATTATAAAAGGCTATGTTAAGTATGCATTACAAACCTGAAATGTCTTAATTCTGGCCAAAGCTGATTTAATTCATTTATGTTTAGCATGCTTGACAAGTGCATAACTAAAGTGATTGTCTCATTTCTGGCCAAAGCTGATTTGTCACGATTGCTTTGCACACATACTTAAATGACTACACTTCTGGCCAAAGCTGATTTGTCTTCGTTTAAGTAGAATTTTACTAAGTCTATTATTTTGATGTTAGTAATAGACATTATCACAGCTTCATAATTAAAATGGTCATTATTTATGCCTGCCTTAGTATAACATGCCCATTAGATCACATTAGGACTTCTTCTTTTGTATCATAACTTGCTCATCTTATTTCCACTACCAGCACCCAATTGCGGGATTCCACCTTTGACTGGTGATAACTTTGCTGAATGGAAGGATGCTCTCATGCTTACTCTAGGATTGCTAGACTTTGATTATGCTCTAAGAGAGAATAAGCCAGCGGACCTTACCGCCACCAGTACTGCTGCTGAGCAGATAGTCCATGATAAATGGACTAGGTGTAACCGCATGTCTCTCATGTTCATGAAGCAATCCATTCATAACTCAATCAGAGGGGCCATTCCTGATTCTGAAAATGCTAAAACCTATCTGGCTTCTGTGGAGGATCAATTCAAGGGAACATCAAAAGCACACGCTAGCACTCTTATCCTCAAGCTGGTGACAACTAAGTATGATGGGAGGAGCGGCATTCGCGAACACATCATGATGATGCATGATATGGCCAATAAGCTGAAGGGCCTAGAGATGGAAATCAGTGATGGTTTTCTCGTTCACTTCATCATCACTTCGCTTCCTTCGTCCTATGAAGCTTTCAAGATCAATTACAACACTCAGAAGGACAAATGGACGATGAGTGAGCTGATCGCTATGTGCGTGCAGGAGGAAGAGCGTATGAAGATGGATCGCACTACTGATGTTGCTAACTTCACCACTTCCAGCTCAAAGAAGAGGAAGAACTCTTATCACAGAAAGGATGCTTCTAAGGTTCAAAAGCCAAATCCAAATCCTAATACAAGTGCACCTTCCAGCTCTAAGAACTCCTTAGGCAAACCCTATTGCAAGTTCTGTAAGAAAACAGGACATAAGCAAAAGGAATGCCCTGACTTTAAGGAGTGGCTGGCTAAGAAAGGTAACGATTTTTTCATGATACTTGAGTCCTTTAATTTAAATGTTCCTGCTAATTCTTGGTGGTTTGATTCTGGTTCTATGGTTCATGTAACCAATTCACTTCAGGGATTCCTTACAATCCGGAAGCTGGGAAGAAACCAAAGAACACTTAAAGTTGGGGATGATCGGGAATTAGAAGTGAAGGCCATAGGAACATTACAATTATTTTTGAAAACTGGTTTATGTATTAAACTTTATGATACCTTATATGTTCCTGAGGTAACTCGGAACCTTGTATCAGGACCAAAGTTAGACATGGACGGTTTTGTCGTTTCTCATGGTCATCGCAAACTCTCTATTCTCTATGATTCCGTTGTTTATGGTACTGGCATTCTGGATGGTGGTCTCTATAGATTAGAACTAGATGATAATTTTTCCAAATCTTTGTTGTCATATAATATTAATGAATCACTCACAAAGATGGAAAAGAAACAAATTCGAGACTTAGAGACTTCATCTATGTTGTGGCATCAACGTTTAGGCCACATCTCAAGAGAACGATTAAATCGTCTCGTAAAGGATGAAGTCTTACCTCCTCTCGATTTCACCGATTTTGGAACATGTGTCAAATGTCTTAAAGGCAAAATGACATCAGCGAATAAGAAAGGTGCCACTAGGAGCTCTAATTTATTAGAACTCATTCACACTGACATTAGTGGTCCCTATCAAATCGCTGGCATCACAGGACATACTTCATTTATCACTTTCATTGATGATTATTCTCGTTACATGTACTTGTATCTCATAAAGGAAAAGTCTGAATCTCTTACAACTTTTAAAGATTATAAAGCTGAAGTTGAAAAACAATTAGATCGTCAGATTAAAGTTGTGAGATCAGACAGAGGCGGTGAATATTATGGAAGACATACTGATGTGGGTCAAGCTCCTGGTCCATTTTATGAGTTTTGTAAGGGCCAGGGGATTGTGAACCAATACACCATGCCTGGTACACCTCAGCAGAATGGTGTCGCTGAACGAAGAAATCGTACCCTTATGAACATGGTGCGCAGTATGTTAGCCAACACTAATTTACCATTATTCCTCTGGACTGAAGCGTTAAAAGCAGCTGTTCATATACTCAATAGAGTTCCTTCTAAGTCTGTCCCTAAAACTCCTTATGAACTTTGGACAGGAAGGAAACCGAGTCTTAAATATATGAAAGTATGGGGCTGCATTGCTGAAGCAAAATTATATAATCCTTTCCTAAGGAAACTTGACCCTAAAACAGTTACCTGTTTCTTTATCGGGTATCCTGATCATTCAAAGGGTTATCGTTTCTATTGTCCTTCCCATGTCACCCGTATTGTTGAAACCAAGCGTGCTGCGTTCCTGGAGGATTTCAAGGTCAGTGGGAGCAGTACTAACCCTTATGAAGAATTGCAAGAAGTACAAGACGCGGGGGGGAGAGACTCGTCGCTTACCATTACTCCGTTTACTCCTCTTGTACCACATGCAACTACACCTGAAGCCACTGCACAAACTCCAACTCCACAACCAGAACTCATTATACCTCATAACGAAGGCACATCAAACGCTCAAAACCAAGACAACGCTCAACCCGAAAATCAGCTCAGGAGGTCATCTAGGCAAAAACGGCCTACTAATTGGGATGATTATATTACCTACCTGACTGAAATGGATGCTGGAAAGCTCAATGATCCTATCTCTTATAATGAAGCCATTAGCAGTGATCAGTCTTCTGAATGGAACAAAGCAATGATTGATGAGCTTGAATCCATGAAGAAAAATGACGTTTGGGATTTGGTAGAATTACCCAACGGTGTAAAACCTGTAGGTTGTAAATGGGTGTTCAAAACAAAACTGGATCCGAATGGGAACGTTGAACGCTATAAAGCGAGATTGGTTGCAAAGGGCTACACTCAGAAAGAGGGAATTGATTATCAAGAGACGTTTTCACCTGTCTCTCGTAAAGATTCATTAAGGATCGTCATGGCCCTAGTAGCTCATTTTGATTTAGAGCTGCATCAGATGGACGTCAAAACTGCTTTCCTTAACGGAGACTTAGACGAAGATGTTTACATGAAACAACCTGAAGGCTTTAAACCTGAAGGTCAGGAGCATCTAGTCTGTAAGTTGAAGAAATCCATTTATGGGTTAAAACAAGCATCACGTCAATGGTATCTCAAGTTTGATGAAGTCATGAAGAGGCAAGGTTTTATGAAGAATCAAGTGGATCAATGCACCTACCTCAAGATGAGTGGGAGTAACTTTACTATACTTGTCCTTTACGTAGATGACATTCTATTGGCAAGTAATAGTTTAGACATGTTGCATGAGTCGAAGCGGTTACTCTCGCATAACTTCGACATGAAGGATCTCGGAGATGCTTCTTACGTCATTGGCATCGAAATTCACCGAGATAGACACAAAGGGATCTTAGGATTGTCTCAAAAGACTTACATAGATCGTGTCCTTACACGTTACAACATGCAACAGTGCAAACCCTCCGTCGCTCCAGTAGTTAAGGGAGATGTTTTCGGTTCATTCCAGTGTCCGACAACAGAGGTTGAAAAGGAGCAAATGAGCCAGATACCTTACGCGTCAGTAGTCGGGAGCCTGATGTATGCTCAAGTCTGTACTCGCCCAGATATCGCTTATATTGCTGGAATGCTAGGCCGTTATCAGACTAATCCTGGCCTAGATCACTGGAAAGCAGCTAAGAAGGTCCTCAGATATCTGCAAGGGACGAAAGACTATAAACTGACTTATAGAAGAAGTGATCACTTAGAAGTGGTAGGTTATTCTGATTCTGACTTTGCCAAATGCAAAGATGACAAGAAATCCACTTCGGGCTACATCTTTATGTTAGCAGGCGGACCTATCTCATGGAAGAGTCATAAACAACAGTTAACTACAACTTCCACAATGATGGCAGAATACATTGCTGTTTACAACGCAACCTGTCATGGAATGTTGCTTAGAAATCTGATCACTGGACTCAAAATTGTTAATTCCATTTCTAGACCATTGAAGCTTTACTGTGATAACTCAGCTGCCGTTAGTTTCTCGAACAGTAACAGTTCGACTGGAGCTGGTTTATATCTCGATACAAAGTACTTGTTCGTACGTGAACGTGTTGAGGAAAATAATCTTTGTATTGAGTATATTAGTACTAAAGATATGCTAGCGGATCCGATGACTAAAGGTCTCCCACCTAAAGTTTTCGAAGAACATGTATCGAATATGGGACTTACTAAAGACCTTGTTTAATGGCATATTGTACTAGCTTATGTTTTAATTAATAAAATTTCCTCAGTTTGATTTTGTATGTCTCTAACATATGTTCTGCCGGTGTAATGACATATAGACAAATATAAATACAAATCAGACGCTAAAGGGCTTATACATATTTTGATCGTAACTGTTAGGTTTTAAATTGAGGCTATAGTATGACTAATGGGGGTCCTGAGTCGAATGATGATTCAACGGCTGTATTTCTCTGCTATAGTTCTTGGTTTAAAGCTAAAATGAGTGTTAACTCCTGGCCAGGCTTACCTAATACTCATGATAAATGATTACTTGGCTAAGTGGGAGAATGTGAGATTAAATATATAAAATATAATATTTAATCTTGTAGCCTATATAATCATTTATATTATATTAGATCAAAATATATTTATTAACCTATTAATAATTAGTTGGTAATTGTTGATGGACCATATTACCCTTATTAACTAATTGGGTTTCCTCTTGGGTGTATAAATAAGGGGCTTATTGGAGAGTTAAGGGGTTACACAGTTACACACATTACACAATCACAACCCTCATAACATCAAACAATTCGGCTCTCTCCCCATAACCGAAATTACCCTACTTCGGTTTCATCACCATCATAACTTACACCCCAAAGAGGAACCAGATCATCCTGACAATCATGTCGAACTCAATGGCTGCATCTCTGACTGGATTCTCTGCTGGCCTGTCTGCTGTAACAGGTATTATTCATGTTTTCCATTACATTTAAACAGAACTGACCCAACACCCATTGCCACACCCCTAATCCAACTGTCAAGTTTTACATTTGTTGCATCAAGTTCTGACCCACTTTTGGCGATGGTGGCCCGACTACCTTGGGCTGTAGCTTTTATAACGGATGGCACTTGATAAAAAACACTTTTAGTTAGTGAAACTAAGAGTATCTTCGACGCTTATAATGGGATGAGGGCGGACGGTGACTTGAGTTAGGAATAGATGTCCATATTGGAGGTGGTGTCCACTTGAGTGTTTCTTTCTTGGCGTCTGAAATTCCGAATGGGAGCAGAGGGATGGTGCGGATCCCTCTTACACGTTTGTGAGAGTGAACATAAGATGTGACAGTTGATGTAACATGTTTGTGAGGGTTTGAAGAATCTCCAAAGATGCAAGTACGAGACACTATTACAATTTAGTTTTGTTAAGATGTTTAAATGCATTACATTATATATTCTAATATAAGAAATAAAACCTCTCGGTCATTTTTATATCTTAAAATTATAATCTGTTTAGAAAACGTAACTTATTGTCGATTGGGTTGTAGTCTGGTGGCAATGGCATAAACCTCATGAGAAAAGTCCTATATATATAAGGCTGAAAGCGAAACGAACGAACATGACGTGCTCGTTCGCTAAGGAAATAATGTGCTCGTGAACGGTTCATGAATACTTACCGAACGAGACATCATGTTCGTGTTCGTGCATTAAGAAAATGAACGTGTTAAAGAACACAAACAAACACAAATTAAATCGGCGGAGGCTAGAGGCGGATGACAAAGGGAGAAGTGCTGGAACTTGAAGCCCTAATCGTAGAACGAGGTCGATAGTTTTCATCGATGTGAATAATATGAAGAAAAAGGGAACGTTGCATAAACAAGGTGAGAATGAGGTTTCCTATTCTATTTGTTAGGGTAATAAAATAAATAAATAAGAATTAAATCTTTAATGAATATGAAAGAATATGAAAAGTTTATATAAAATAAATAAATGTACAAATATTATTAGTGAACAACAAAAATAAATAAACAAAAATGAACAAACGTTCACAAACTTATTACCGAACGTTCACGAACATAATTGAACGAGACCTCTGTCCGTGTTCGTTCATTTAACTAATCGAACGAAATTTCATGTTCACGATTATTCATTTATTAAACGAATAAACGTAAACGAACTTTTCACCGAACGAATCACAAACTGTTCACTGAACATTTGATTCGTTTACAACCCTAGGCTCAATCCTAGAAACACGGTTTATATGGATTATTTGGTATAATTAGACTTGAGAAAGTTGCCTTAAAAAATACATAACCTGTTAAATTGCTGGGACATAGACACATTATTATTATTATATCAATGTACCATTAAATTAAAGCATATAAACATCATCACATTATCAGTTTTACAGTTTTACCGATTTGAAAAAACTTAGTAAACTTCTCACCAGTGAAACCGTGTAAGTGTGATATCATTTAGCAAACATATTAATTAATATGATAATATTTTATATTTCAAGTCAATTGTTATAGGCAAAAATGCTAATCACCTTCTTAAAAGTTCAATTAAACCTCTGAATCGCTCTCTTAAAAAATAAATCCTAAATTTGTCACTGGTTAAAACGAATATGGAAATGAGTTTCAGACAAAGGAATATTGATAAGAAAATTAACCAGATAATACTACAAACATTGTCCTTATTTCCGTAAGGAAACCCATGAACCAAACGTTATTGTCCCTTTGTCTCGAACAATAGCTGGTTATGGTGAAAACCAGATATCAACATTCGAAATCGGTTAATATACACTCAATACAATGCACAATGAATATACACTCATGTTTTACTTCATCTTTGAATTCGTCGTATTTCTTGAGATCGGACTATAACCATCTTGACGCTATACGTTATCGGACTATAACCATCTTGACGCTATACGTTTATTTATGAAACCGGCGTACTAATTCCCAACAAATTTGACGCTACCAAATGTAATTCATTAGGTAACATGACTTTTGATGTATATAACTTTTTGATTAAATTATGATTTTAACCCCTATGGTTATATCACTTTTACCCTTTTAGTTAAAAAGAAATCTTTTAACATCTGAACCCCCAACGGTTTTTTTCTAACCCTTTTGGCCCTCAACGTCTATTTTTCTAACCCTTTTGCCCCCTAAAAGTAAATGGATGAGATTAGTGTTATGGGCCAAAATGGTTAAAAAAAAGACGTTGGGGGCTCAGATATTAAAAGATTCCTTTTTGGGCTAAAAAGGTAAAAGTGATATAACCACAGGGTCAAAATCGTAATTTACTCTAACTTTTTTTTGAAACTTTTGATGTATATAATTATCATAAATTAGGGATAAGCATTTGGTACTGGGTACGGATATTGTATCATACTGAACTTTTCGGTAGCGGTATCCACTAGTTGCAATTTTTGGTACGGGTTCGGTACGATACCAGTAAAATACCAATTTTTAACTTTAAATACCGGTAGCATACCGATCCATACCAAACATTTTCGATATCAATATTTGTACCTAGTTTTAATGATTTTTAATACTTGTACCGGTTCGGTGGGAAACCAATACTTAGCTCATCCCTACATAAAGTGTTGTAAACAAATATAGAGGAAAATTTAGACTTTTCTTTAGCCCCCATCAGATCCTATCCCCATATCACCTCCATGCTCATCATAGCCAGATGGTCCCATGATATGAGATTATGTTATGCATGTGATACATGTATGTATGTATGCATGCATGCATATGTTGTATAGGACAAGTGGTTGAAGCAAGTAGTGATAAGTGGGGGAATGCACCCATCGCTTCTGTTTCCCGCCAAAGTTGCGTTACGTGTCACCCTCCACCTACTCTTACTGACCCCTTTTTTCCCGCCATTAAGGGTATACGGGGTGCCTTCGGGCAACCCCTTCGGTGAGTCCAAATACCGATCGGTATTGTGCCGCCAATGTCAGCGGTGAAGAGAGAGAGGGTGGAAAACGGTGTGCGGCTGCCGAAGAGGGGGGAGGAGAGAGGGAGGAGAGAGAGAGGAGAGAGGGAGACTTGGTCCAATCAGGTATTTTCTTTTTTTTTTTTTTTTTTTTTTTTAAAAAAAAAACCAATTCACCTAATAGGGGAGTGGCGCCATCAAATGGGGGTGTTAGGGGAGTTTAAGAGGGGAGTTGACGTGGCACACGGGGATTGGTTTGGCGTAAGAGAGGGCACTCACCTATTAGGTGTGCACCCCCTTCACCCTAACGTTGCATGTGCCTAGTAGGTCCTGGCACGTGTCAGTTCGTTCATTGCAAAGCTGTCAGTGTCCCCAGCTCGTTGTTGATGACGCAGACGCCACGTCACCTCTCTAATAAAGGGTTAATTCGTATACTTGATTCTATTTGGTGAACAATGTCGTAGTGTAGTACCTTGGTCAAAGAACTGCTTTTAAAGAGTTTTTAATAGAAAAAAGTATTGTAAGAGCATTCACATCCTAACCATCAAATTATGTGAGGAGGGGTTTTTATATTATAAAGGGTATAAAAGTGGTTGTGAGTAGAGGAGAGAGAAAATGTTACTGTTCATCTGTATATTTGGGGGGACACTGTTCACCCGTTATAATTTTTTAATATATTTTGAAAGTGGTTGTGAGTGGAAGTTAGAGAAAAATGTAATGATAATATTATTTAATTGAAAGGAGAGAGAAAAAGTATTTGTTTTTAGTGGAAATATATTGATATATGAGTTGTTTTTTAGTGGAATGTATGTATAATTTGATGGATTGGATGTGAATGCTTGATATAAGTGACGAATACAAGATTTATTTACTAAATGAGTAAGGGTATAAGGAGTGGTTAAACACTTTAAAGTGGCAAAACAAAAAACCGACCAATCAGAGCGCGCCATGTCAATTAGGCAAAAGTGTTTAAACTTTGCTGAAAAGTGTTGGCAATGGTTTAAACACTTGCTGAAGTGGTAAACTTTTATTATTATTTTTTTTTTGCAATAATTTATTTAATATAAATAAATTTAGGATATATACATTAAATTAAAAAACAATAAAGTTTCATAAATTAAATTAAAAACATCAAAGTTACACTAAATTAAAAAACAATAAAATTACATTAGCATGAAACAATTTAAACTAGTCTTCGTCGGAATCGGCCAAAAGATGGGGTAAATCTTGACTTGCGAGATGATCTATGAGATCGTGTTTGAGTCTCCAATGGGTGTCTTCATTCAACAACTCGCCCAGCACCGTATCGTCTAGAGCCGGCTCGACCGGAGGATCCCGAATGTGCACCGGTGCTATCGCCTTTCCATCGTCTTTCAAAATCATGTTGTGTAAAATAATACACGTGTACACGACATTCCTAATTTTTTTAACCGATCTTGCTCGCATCGGTCGACTCAATACACCCCATTTCCCCTTCAAAACACCAAAAGCCCGTTCGACGTCTTTTCTTGCCGCCTCATGTTGCCTCTTGAATTTCTTTTCGTTTACTTCGTGAGGGTAAGGGATCGACTTCACAAACACGGACCACGAAGGGTAGATTCCATCCACGAGCAAATAACCACGTTTGTATAAATGGTTGTTAACGTAAAATGGACATTTTGGCGCGGTTCCATTTCGTTCCGTTAAAAATAACGGAGATTGTTGTAGAACATTGATATCGTTTTGAGAACCGGGTGGACCGGAAAAAGCATGCCAAAACTATAAGTCTTGAGAAGCAACCGCTTCGAGCATAATAGTCGGGTATCTATGATCTCCTCGCATATATTGGCCTCGATACTCTGTCGGACAAAAACGCCAAACGAAATGGGTGCAATCAAGGCTACCGAACATACCTGGAAGGTGATGTTTTTCCTCATGAGCTTGGTATAAAAGTGCCATGTCGTGGCTTGTCGGTCTACGTAAGAACTCTGGACCATATATTTTGCAAACCGTGTCACAAAAATATTCTAGGCACTCGCGGGAAGTTCTTTCGGCCATATGCAAGTACTCGTCGTTCTCGTCTGGAGTGTTTCCAGTTGCGAGCTGTTTAATAGCCGATGTCACCTTTTGCAAGGGCGTAAAGCCCTTCCTACCTCGCGCATCGGGGGCCTCTACAAACCACGGGTCGTTCTCTTCCACATCGGACACAATTTTTAGAAACAAACGTTTCGACATACGGAACCTATGCCGAAAGATATCTTCGTTGTACTTCGGGTCTTCGACAAAATAATCCGCCATGAGTGTCTCATGCCCCTCCTCACGTTGACGTTCAATATATCTCCTTCGGTTAGATGTGCCGGTATCTTGAAGTTCGGCTTCTTCGATGAGATTTTGAAAAAAAAGAATGCTACTATCGGATGAATCGTCGCTACTCATGGATGGGAACCATAACGGGAGTTCATCCGCCATTTTGTATGGTAAACTTTTAGAAGGAATTGGTGGTATTTTTTGGTTTGTATGAGTATAAACTTGAAGGTATATGGTTAAATGGTTTATTGTGATATATATATAGTTTAATTTTAAAAAAAAAATTATTTTTTTTTAAACGGTAATATTACCGTTGGATGTGGCCCCCCCTTTTTCCATTTCCTTTTCCCGAGTCGGCAAAGGGTTACCGCTCATTAACTTTTGCCGCGCCCCATGTTTATCGGCGGCGGTGTTTGCCGCTCGGCAAACTCGATTGCCGATGGTTTGCCGCACCCACTCCGTATCCCCTAAATGAAGACAATCAGAAAGTTTAACCTTACTTTTAAAGGGGGAGGCTGATGATTTTATCCACATAGGTTGTTCACAAACCGATCTGAACAGAACGAACTTTGCTCGTGTTTGTCTCGTTTACAACCGACAGAAATTCGAACAAGCATATTCGAGCGTGTAATTTTCCAAGCGAGTGGCGAGCGAAAAGCGAGCGACGAGTAATTTGGACAACCATAGATTTAGCATGTTTCCTTCGGTGTCTCCACTATCTGGTCATGACTAAGGTCCAACTGTCCGAGGATGACACTAATATTGAGGTCAGATCGTCTGAGGATGAGGCTCTGGTTGAAGAAGGTGAGGCGATGAATATACAACAAAGAACAATTGTCGTATTGTGGCCTATGGTGAGAGTGAGAGACGGTTGATGAGAGAAATATGTCAAATATTGTCGCTTCACGACTTAAAGTTTTAGTTTTAAATTTGGTACTAATTTTTTTATTGGTTTAACTAGGCTAGTATGGATAAATATAATTGTATATTTAAGTATAGTAGTCCAAATCTAATAGAGCGGAATATATAAAATATGAATATGCATGTAATTTGTGTGTGCATATATAATTATGTATGTAATAAATTAATAAAAATCAATTCGAGCCGAACCAAGCCGAGCGGAACTTTGCTCACGCTTGACTCGTTTGCAAACCGAACCATACCGAGCTAGCATATTCCAAACGTTTTCCGAGCGATTGGTGAGCGAGCGATTTGAACAACCCTAACCCACAAAATACACTATTTTTAAGGGGGGCCTGGGGCACCCATTCCTCACCCTTACATGTGGCTTTGCCAACCGATGGGTGTTGTGAGTTTTTACCGAGCTTTAAGGGTGTAAGGGGTGCTCACCTAAGAGGTGAGTCCCCTCTCTTACGCCCAACCAATCATCGTGTGCCACGTCAACTCCCCTCTTAAACTCCCCTAACACCCTAAATTGATGGCGGCACTCCCCTCTTAGGTGAATTGGTTTTTTTTTTAAAAAAAAAAAAAAGGAAAATTTTGATTGGTCCCTCATCCCTCTCTCCTCCCCCTCTCTTCGGTGCCTCCACCCCCAACTTCTTCACCGATTTCACCCCCCGCCTTAATGGCGGCACCCCCCATTTCGGCAAAACCGGTCTCCGCTTAAACTTCCCGAAGGCGCCCCGAACCCCCTAAGTGAAATGAGGTATTAGGTTAATAAGGTCGCTAGAAATGATTTGGTGAGTATATATGCTATTTAATATTAATAAAAAAACCTCGTAGTTGCTCCACGACCTTAATTCCAGCTAAGGCCCTCTCCTCACGCCCATTCAAAAACCACAATACATAGTCTAGCTAATAAGCAACAAGTCAAATCGTTAGTCACGGTTTTTATTATTGTAAACCAAAACTAAAACGTTAGAAATTGAAACTAAACCATCGCAACTAATGATTTTGCTTCAATCTAACTTTATAGGTTAGACTTATTATTATTATTATTATTATTATTATTATTATTATTATTATTATTATTATTATTATTATTATTATTATTATTATTATTATTATTATTTATATATTATTAATTTGTAACATATGTAGGCTATATTGTGTTGTATGGTACGCACTATTACTTTCTCTGTCAGCCTTTTGTTAAACCTGTAAACGAACTGAACGTTCAGTGAACGGTTTGCGAACCGTTCGGCGAGAACTTTGTTTATGTTCGTTGGATTAACTTAACCAACGAACACGGGCAAAAAAAGAAGACTCGGGAGTGGCTTAAGTGTTGGTAGGTATAGATGTGTGGCTATGTTTGGGCTGTTAGAGTCATGATTATATAACCGTTTGCAAATGGAAATTTATTTCATGAAGGATCAATAATTAGGAAGAATGAAGTGTGATAAAGAAAAGAAGACGCGGGAGTGTCGTTTATTGGTGGACGAATCATCGGTTGTTTTCTTAGCTTCCGATTGCTTGTGCGTCTTCAGTAAATATGATTTCCTTTTTGTTTTACGCTTGATTTCATACGGTCCGTGTTTTGATGACCAGGATATTAATGTTTATTTGCTTTTATAGTAACACTAGGTTATAACCCGTGTGTTACACGGGTCGAATAAATGAATTTGGGTAAGGTTCTATGCAGAACACTAAATATTTCGAGGACACACAGAACAAAATGAATCACTTATTTTTTTCAATCCTAAAAACCTAAAAAGTAAACAAAAATATTATAAATGTAAAATTTATTGTTTCTCACACTAGAATTTAAAACAAAATATGAAAATTCTTCAGTTTTCAAATAACCTACACACATGTAGGTTATGTGTAGGCTAAATTACCTACATGTATATAGACTATGTGTAGGGGAAAATATATGATTTTTTTATGTATATATAATACACATATGAATGTAAGAAACATAAAATTTAAGAAATATGAACCTTAAATCCCAAAATTTAGTGATTTAGAGTTGTTCTTTTTGTTCTCGCAATAATTAGTGTTCTGTAATGATCCTTATCCTATAATTTTATATATTAAATAATAAAAAGTTATATCTATAAGAACCATATTGTACGGGTTGAATAAATATAAATTTATATACCAAGTAAAAATGTTATATCTTTAAAACCGCTTGTTTTACATGAGTTGAACAAATGTAATATTGTTTACCAAATAATAAAATAATACATCTTTAAGAAACCTCATTTATTACACGGGTTGAATAAATGTAATTTTATATACCAAATAATAAAAAGTTGCATCTTTAAAAATATGTGTATTACACGGGTTGAATAAATGTAATTTCCTTTACTAAATAATAAAAAATATATATTCTTAAAAAAAACTCCGTGTATTGTACTAATTGAATAAATCTAATTTTATATATCAAATAATAAAAAGTTATATTTTAAAAAACCTCCTCTATTACACGGGTCGAATAAATGTAATTTTGTATAGTAAATAATAAAAAAGGTATATCTATAAAAAAACCACGTGTATTACACGGGTTTAATAAATCTAATTTTATATACCAATATTAAAAAAAAGTCATATCTTTCAATATACTAATGGATAATACTCGATACGCGATGGATATGGTGACTGTGAAAATAGTTCTTGAAAAGAAGATATGTTATTCAAGAAGCAAATCAACATCTATTTGAGTGATAAAATATTGGTACGAATTCCGACAAATTATTTTATAAATTATGTAACAAAATTGATATAATAATTTTTTTAGTAATAAAAATAAAAATATTTCATATATTAATACAAATTTTGGTTTTCGTGATGAATAATTTGTTTTATTTAAAAATATCTTAAATTAACAATTTAAATTTTTGAATAATATTTTATTAGAAAAATAGAAGAATGGTATTCAAAATTTAAAGTATGATGAAATTTAATATTAGCTCATTATTCATTTATTTATTTAATTAATATAAGATAAGTTTGGAAGTGAGGCGAAAAAATCATAAAATAAATGCTTACAATGAAAGATAGGTGTTACACATTAATGTTTTATTATATAGTATAGTATAAATATATATTTATATTGATATAAATAGATTATTACATTGTAGTAAATTTGTTAACAAAGTCTCAATAAATTTAACCCTTTATTTAAAACTTATAAATGTAACAAAGTCTCAATAAATTTAACCATTTATTTAAAACTTATAAATGTAGAAATGATAAATAATATTAGTTAATTTTATTTTAAGTTTCGTAAAATCTATTTGATACCAAACTAAATAAAACGTTCAAATATATAGTTAATATCAAGAGTAAATTACGATTTTGGCCCCTGTAGTGATATCACTTTTACCCTTTTAGCCAAAAAACGAATATTTTAACATCTGAGCCCACAACGTCTTTTTTTCTAACCCTTTTGGCCCCTACCAAAAGGGTTAGAAAAAAAGATGTTGGGGTCCAAAAGGGATAGAAAAAAAGACGTTGAGGGCTCAGATGTTAAAAAATTCTTTTTTGGGCTAAAAGGGTAAAAGTGATATAACCACAGGGGCCAAAATCGTAATTTACTCTAATATCAAATTAGATAACTAAGTTTGGATTTAAAGTAAATAGATAAATATAAAAGTAATAATTAAACTAAATAAATATTTAGTAGGAGGGTTATCTATAATTAATTAGAAGAGATTAAATTAAAATTATAATTATCCATAAGACATGGTCTAATATGATGACAAGTGTCCTTAAAATGGTTTCTTTTATTATATGTATAGATATGATATAACTTTAATTGATTACTGTAGTTGTGAAATAAGGCTTCCTTATAGTGTATCTAAAGCTTCCTGAGTGGTTTTCTAGTTTTGTATACTGTTATTGTTGGTCAGAACCCTTATGAACACGAAAGATCGAATGAATAACTATATTGAATGTGAAAGTATAAGTGATTATGATGATTACAACTGAAACATACAAACCCTATTTATACTAAACGAACAAGTGCGATTCAATAGACGTGTCTCTTCGCGAATGGTTGTGTCTCTTGATCTTGTGGATATGATTTGATATGAAGAGGTGCGTCTCTTGATTCTTTCTTGAAGCCGTCGATCTTGAGCAAGTGCGACTCAAGGGATATGTCCATCCCTTGAGTTGTTGGTTATCAACTTTCATCTTGTCACATCTAGTCCCCACACTTGTATAACTTATCTACTTAAAACATAAACTATCTAATAACTAATTACTAAACAACCCTCGTACTTTAGGATGTGAGGGATTAGAACTTCATTCACCACCTAATCACGAACATCCTTGAGTTGTTGTTGGTCTAAAACTTGCTCAACTTGCAATAGCATTGGTTCTCCTTCCAACGCAAGATGAGCCTCTTCGTTCTTCTCTTTTTCCTTGTCTTTTCACTTGCGACACTCGTATGCGAAATGATCGAATTCACCACATTCATAACACTTGAACTCGCTCGTGTCTCTATTTCCACGTTCCATATTTTGCCCACGTCCTCTTCCTCCTCTAAACAAACTTCGTCCACGTCCTCTTCCTCCTCTGAACGAACTTCGTCCACGTCCTCTACCTTGACTTTGATCGCCACGTCCTTTTCCATGATGCCAGTTTCCGGAATGATTGTCTGAACTTGCCATTAAGAGATTATTGTTCTCCAGATCGTTTTGGCTCTTGAGGCATTCTTCAAATGCTGTAATCTTACCCACTACTTCTTCAAATGTCATTTTATCTAATTCTAAATACTGCTTGATTGATGCCACAATCGGTAGAAACTTCTTCGGAACATAGATAAGTAATTTTCTTACAATCTTCTTATTTTTAATGCTGGTACCAAGACTTCTAAACTTGGATTTTATACCACCCAATTTGCTTGTGAAACTACTTATTTTTTCGTTTTCTCCCATCTTTAAGGTTTCTAATTCGCTTCTCAAAGTTTGCAGACGCGCTTTCTGAACCATATCGGCTCCAAGATATCGAACTTTTATTGCATCCCAAACTTCTTTTGCACTTTCGTATTGTGCAACTTGCATTAGAATATCTCCCCGTAACGTTTGGAATATCATTTCTTTCGTTGTATGCGCCTTTTTTCTCATCCACCCTTTCTTTTGAAACAATCGTATCCCAAAAACTATATGCCTTCAATATTGTTTCCATCAGGATTGCGCACCGAGTGTAATTCAATTCAGTCAGCTTTGGGCATTGAAGGGATATATTTTCTTACTCATGGATTGACGTTGACGTGCTTTCTTTTTCATCTTTTCCTGACATACTTCCTTTTTTATTTACGTTCTTAGACTTTTTCTTTCCTATCTTCCTTGCTTTACTTCAAGATTTCCTTACTATTCTTCAAACTTTCGTCTTGCTTGCACCACACATGTTTTTTTTTGTTTAACTTGCTCGTACCACATAGGTTTTATTTACCACACAGGTCTTAGTTTGCCACACAGGTCTTGATTTCCACACATGTCTTCTTTGCCCAGTGGCGAAGCTTGAGATTTCCAACCGGGGGGGGGGGTCGAAAACGTATATACCCAAAAAATTCTAAAAAACCATACGAAAACTACATACTCTCCACTACTGAGCGAAAAGTTCAGGGGTCCCCCCCCGCCCCTATCTTTGCCACACATGTAATACCCCGTGTTTCGAAAGTCAAAGTCAAAGTCAAAGTCACGATTGAAGTCAAATGAAGAAAAGATTGTTAATTGCGATTTGTCACTCCTTGCTCAACTCCTGTTTTGACTTCTTTGACTTGTAGATAATCTATTTATTTTATCGCATTAGTTGTATTATGTGGAGTACTTGTTAATAATCGAGGTTTATCGCTACTTATCGCATGTTTCATCGCTTTATCGTTTATCGCGTCGCAATCGCATTCGCGCCTGGAATAAGGGGTTATGTATATTGTTTTACGTGTGTGTGTTACTTATGTGTTACTTGTGCATGTTTACTTTATGTTTTGTGGTTATTAATCGAAACGCAATCGAACTCTATCGCAATCGAATCGCAAATGCTAAACGCAAGTTAATTATAGTGATTGTATGTTAGATATAGTAGTTGGGATTAATTGTGTAACTAATGGGTGATCCTATCGCACCGCTCACTCGAAACGCATCGCAAAACCCAACGCTCGAAACGAAACACTGAAACCCAAATCATCGGAGCCACTCGATCGAGTTACTGCTTGATCAGATGGTCAACCGATCGGATTGCCACCCGATCGGACAACCATCCGATCGGTGACCCACACGATCCCTTGTGCTTTTCTTTTTGGGAAACCCTATAAATACCCTCAGTTGTCACATCACTTGATGTGACAACTCTCACTCGACCCAGCCGCACTCAAGCTCTCATTTCTCTCGATTTCTCGCGATTCTTGTAAGTTTTCAACCTAAATCTTGTACTTTCATGATCTACGCGCACTCCTTCACCTTTCTATCTTTTGAATCTTAATTTTTAACCGTGAAATCAGCGGATTTCAGGTGTTCTAGGATGATGTCATCATGGAGTTCTTATGAACTTTATGTTTTGGCTTCAATCCACCAAGAACAACTTAGATCTGGACGATTTCCACATGAATAAACAGAGATCTTACATAGATCTGAACATATTCATGATGTAAAGGATTGAAAGATGGTTTCTAACCTTCTTTCAACTCTTTTACACTCAATGCACTCAAAAACCAATAGAATCGGAGCTCGTTCTGACCTTCTACTCCTTCTAGTTGATGTGTTGGTTCAAGATCTGAATTCTCCGAGAGACTACCGATTTCAGGTTAAACATGAAGCACCGTCTCGAACAAGTTAACTGGTCGGACTAGGGTGGTTCCTTTCAGATCGGGTCACTTGAGTCTTAACGAGGTTTCTGTTGTTTGGCACGCTATCACCTCGTCTCGATCAAGTTGCAAACTTTCAAAAACAGTCAAGTGTCAAGACGATCAGAGTTGTTAGGACGGATTGCCGTCCGATTGGCTTGCACTTGCTCCCACAACTTGAACTTTATTTCAACTTTTAAAAGTACTAAACGTCGAACGGATTGCCGTCCGATCGGACTGCCATCCGATCGAACGACCATCTGACCATGAGATGTTTCGAACCCCAACACTTAAACAAATCTCAACCTGTTGAATGCGTTACCAGTTCTAGCGGATTGCCACCCGATCGGTAGACCATCCGATCGAGTGACAACACTGCTGTGAACTTGTTCTCTAAGAAATACCTCGCCGAATGGATCGTCACCCGATCGAACCACCATTCGATCGATCGACCTGAAAAGTAGAGATACTTCTCTGATTTCAAAATGCTATAACGAAAACTTCAAAAGACAAACCATCATACACAAACACATCCTTATCAAATGAGGTGACAAACCAATCGAATGGTCATCCGATCGGATGACCATCCGAACGGATTGTCATCCAATCGACTGGCCATCCGATCGGATTGCCATCCAATCGGATTACCATCCGACACTTGGTATTATTGCACCGTTTTACGCGCCGCTTATCGTTTATGCTATCGTTAACTATTCAGGCTAATCTCTCTCAGCGCTCCCTTCAATCCAAAGCTGTGTTTAATTGTTAAACACAATCTGTGAGTATACTCAACCCTTTTTGCTTTACGCACTTTTGGGTGTTACATACTTTACTTATTCTAAATCACAATCTACACACAACGCAAACACTATTTATACGCTAATCGCTCTCGCATGTTATGTGTTATTCGATGAATGCGTGTATGTTATGTTAACACAGTGATTGTTGCCTGACACCTTAGCACTATAGTACTATAGTTTGGACTCAGCACCTGTCGTGGATCGGGGTTGTTAAGGGCTTTACTTCGCGTGTCCCAGTGGGGATATGTGTTGCGCATTCTACAACTCGCAGTCACGTCTGTGCATATTTCTCTGTCGATAACCTACCCGCCTTCACTTTGTACATGTTACATGCTGGTTATGCGTAAACTATTTCGAACTCTGTTACTATTATCAAACTTGTATGCTCACCTTTACACTATGTGTATTGACCCGTATTTTAATGTATGTGACAGGTGTTTGACTGCTTAGGATGTTTTGCTGCTTTGTGGAATTCAAGCTAGGTTGGAGTCTTAGAAACAAACAATTAAATGAAATCTGAGTTGTCGGAACAGTATTTGGTTTTTGAGACAATTATTTGTAATAACTGTTTCTTTAGATAAGTTGTGGTATGGGACATGACATTTTAATTATCTGGTAATGAATAGTTGTTATGGATACACATGAACAATCTGTTTGGCTCAGTGGCGCGCCCCGATGATTCCGCCATCGGTTGGGGTGTGACAGATTGGTATCAGAGCCATAACTATAGGGAATTAGGCAACACTCGACCTAGTCTGGGTCGATGTCTTAGAAAATACCTAGTCTATAGTCTAAGTACCAATAGACCGCTTTGTGCGAACCCATTAGGGGTTCCGTACGAGCTTATTGCTTTTCTCGATCGCCTCGTACTCACGACATACTATCACACTGCCTTTCCTAAGGCAGCCGCACCGCACTATTTTCGAAAATGAATGAGTGATTTGGATCGAGATTAGGTGTGAAAACCGCAAACTCTCAAGTAAATCACTTGTTCAACCCGCATCTTATCTATAAACAGGAGAATTTACATTAAATCAGGAGTGAAATCTTCACTTTAACGCAGAATTGCTCCTCTATTTTATCAAAACAGGAATTAAGCTGTCAAGTCAGGGGTGAAACCCGAATCTCGACGACTTGTTCCGTTTTCATTTTCGTTTTACAAAACTCTCACCAAAGTCTCGACGGACTCCAACGACTCGAAGTCACGATGTAACTGGAAGGATGCGTGCCATACGCCCGAATCAAGGCGAGAGCATAGTCCCGAAAACCAAAGTGTGTACCAAAAGGTCCTTGTGAATAGTCGAATCACTTTGGGTAGTCGATGTCTACCAGCCTAAGACAATCTATTTTCGAATTCAATCTCGCAATCGCTGATTTTATGTGTTTCGATTCTGAGCCCGCAACTGCCGACTCTGATATTTGTCGATTTTATGTGGGCTTTTATGTGTTTTACCTGTTAAATGTTTCGATTTTGGTGATTTATACGCTTTTCATTGCTCGCTTTGATTGACACACACAAATCGCCCTGCCCATCTATCTCAAAACGTTAACAAATCGTTGCTATTTATGGATGATCGCATGTTATGTTACTTGCTTATCCTATACTACTCGCTGTGTACTCGCAATCGCTATTCTCGAACGCGCGACCTTGAATGATAGGTTTCTGTATTCTGACTGCTTTTATGTGCTTCTATATGCCCTATGTGCCTTACGTGCTTATGTGTTCTGTGATTATATGCTTATATGATTATGTGCTTGAATGGCAGACGTGTTCCTGCGCTTTATATAAGATAGCTTTTGGTGTTTCGCTAGACCGTGTTAGCTTTAATCGAAATATCGTTTTGAATCCTATGGCGATGTCTGTTGCAGACAATGTCGTCATTTGGATCTCACACTGCTCGCTCCGCACGTCGCAACCATGAAGACAAGCGTATCGCTTCTTTGGTTGCTAAACAAATCGCGAAAGTTACCCCGCAAATTGTTAGCGAGCTGAATGAAAACGCTAGAAAGTCTTCCGAAGAGTCCCGAACAGATTCACCAAAGTCTACTTTTAGCTTTAAGCAGTTCAAAGCTTGCGGTCCAAAGGAATTTACCGGCGAAGATGGTCCTACGGCCATGTTTCAATGGTTTGATTCGATCGAAGTCACTCTGCGTCAGAGTAACTGTCCTGACAACCTCCGAACTATTAACGCCACCGGCGTCTTCCAGTCCCGCGCTCTAGACTGGTGGACGGCCGAGAGAAACAAGAGGGGAAACGACGCAGCTTATGGATTGTCTTGGGAAGAGCTGAAGGAACTGATGATGAAAGAGTTCTGCCCTCCCCATGAACTACAAAAGCTTGAGGACGAGTTCTTGCATCTGAAGCAGAAGGATGGTGATAACGTAGCTCTGACTGCTCGCTTCAAACAGCTCAGCATAATCTGTGCTGACCAAGTGAAGACGCCCGAAATCACCATCAAGAAATACATCCGTGCTCTGCCGGACTGTGTGGCTGATTTCGTTCAAGCAGCCAAGACGACGATTATCGAGGAGACTTTTCTGCTCGCCGCTGAAATCAATGATAAGCGAGTCAAGGCTGGTGTCTGGGACAAAGCCTCGAAGAATCTGCATCAAGCTACAACCACTGCAACCGCCGAAACCGCCGCCGCCGCTTCGCAATCGTCAAAGTCCTCTCGTTGCAAGAGGAAGAACAACAACAAGAACTGTGTTGTTACCACCGCTACCCCGCTTTAAGCCGTACCGGCTCAGCAGCAACCTCAACACCGACCAACTGCAGCACCAGTTACCTATGCACCGCCGGCAAAGCGTGCATATACTGGTCCTCACCCTGCTTGCCTAACATGTACCTACCATCATCCAGTGGGTATCGCCTACAGATACTACGCCCATTGCAACATGTACGACCACTTCACCGCTAATTATCATACTGGTCCACGTCAAGCTACAGCTCCAGCTCCTGCTCAGCAAGCTCTTCTTACCGCTCCTCAGGGTCAACAACAACCAGCTCCTGCAACCGCTACTCATGCTCATTCTAGAGCTTGTTTTGCTTTTGGTGATCCCAACTACTTCACAAATATGTGTCCCAACCGGGTGGTTAAACAAGAGCCACAATAGCAGCAACCCCAGCAACAGCAACAACAGCAGCAGCAAGCAGCACGCGGACGAACTTTCAACATTAACGTCCGTCAAGCTCAAGCCGACAACAATGTGGTCAATGGTACATTCCTTGTGAATGGTATATATGCTTCGTGTTTATTTGATACTGGAGCCGATAACTGTTTTGTGTCGTTAGAATTCGAAAAGCTCCTTAATCGCAAGCGCGCCCATCTCCCTTTGTCATTCGATGTTGAATTTGCCACTGGAAGAACCGTCGCCATCAATTCCGTTCTTCGTGATTGTACTCTGGAACTCAACAATCACATCTTTCCAATCAACCTTATTCCGATGCAGCTCGGTAGTTTTGACGTCATAGTAGGCATGGATTTCCTTCGGGAAAATTGTGGTGAAGTTGTTTGTTTCGATAAGATGATTCGATTCTCGCTCGATAATGGTGATTTATTGTGTGTCTATGGTGAAGTCGCGTTGAAGAAACTCCAACTCATGTCGTGTGTCCAAGCTAGCAAGTATCTCCGCAAGGAATACAGAGCTTTCTCGGCTAACATCGTAGTAGCGGAGAAGGAAAAGAAAGGTAATCCTGGTGTGAAAGATGTCCCCGTTGTTTGTGAATTCCCCAATGTCTTTCCCGATGAGTTACCCGGTTTACCGCCAAATCGTGATATTGATTTTCGCATCGACCTCATTCCTGGAGCAAACCCTGTTGCTAGAGCTCCTTATCGACTCACTCCATCCGAAATGCGCGAACTCTCGAGTCAGCCCCAGGAATTGCTTAATAAAGGCTTCATTCGCCCTAGCACCTCTCCTTGGGGCGCACCAGTCCTTTTCGTCAAAAAGAAGGACGGGTCGTTCCGGATGTGCATCGATTATAGGGAATTGAATAAGCTAACAATCAAGAATCGCTATCCCCTGCCTCGAATCGATGACTTGTTCGATCAGTTACAAGGTGCTATGTGTTTCTCGAAAATCGATCTACGCTCAGGCTATCACCAATTACGCATCCAAGAGGAGAATATACCCAAAACCGCTTTTCGCACTCGTTACGGCCACTATAAGTTCGTTGTAATGCCTTTTGGTTTAACCAACGCACCCGTGGTTTTCATGGATCTGATGAATCGCGTGTGTAAACCATTTCTTGACCGCTTCGTCATCATGTTCATCGAAGATATCCTTATCTATTCCAAGTCGAAAGCCGAACACGCGTAACATCTACGTTTGGTTCTCGAGCTACTCCAAGGGAATCGACTTTATGCCAAGTTCTCCAAGTGTGAATTTTGGCTAGAGGAGGTTCAATTCCTCGGTCACATTGTCAATAGTCAAGGTATTCATGTCGATCCCGCGAAGATCAAAGCTGTTAAGAGTTGGGTTACGCCTAAGAATCCGTCTAAAGTCCGTTCTTTTCTCGGACTAGCGGGCTATTATCGCCGATTTATTGAAGGATTCTCTAAAATCGCTGTGCCGCTTACTTCTCTCACGCACAAAGACAAGCCTTTTGTCTGGGGAACTGGACAAGAGACTGCCTTTCAAACCCTCAAGCATATGCTTTGCAATGCTCCCGTACTTGATTTACCCGACGAAAACGATGACTTTGTTGTCTATTGCGATGCCTCGAACCTTGGTCTTTGTTGTGTTCTTATGCAACGGGACAAGGTTATCGCTTACGCGTCTCGTCAGCTCAAGATCCACGAGAAGAACTATACAACCCATGACCTCGAGCTAGGCGCAGTTGTTTTTGCGTTGAAGATTTGGCGACACTACCTTTATGGTACAAAGTGTACGGTCTTCACCGACCATAGTAGCCTACAACACATTTTCAACCAAAAAGAACTAAATATGCGTCAACACCGATGGGTGGAACTTCTCAATGATTACGACTGTGAGATTCGTTATCATCCTGGCAAAGCAAATGTTGTTGCCGACGCCCTCAGCAGACGAAGCTATTTGCATAGCGTTCGTTATGTTCACGCTCAGCATCATCTCGAAACTCTTATCCGCGAAGCCCAACATGCTTGCTTTACCGAACGCACTTTGAAGAAGGAAAGGATTCTCAACAATGGAGCCCAGCTAGTGAATAAGTCAAATGGGATATTCCATTATCTGGACCGAATCTGGATCCCTAAGCGGACCGATTTACGACAGATTCTGATGGACGAAGCCCACAAGTCTCGATATTCTATTCACCCCGGTGCCGATAAAATGTACCAGGACCTTCGCTACAAGTACTGGTGGCCGGGCATGAAGAAAGATATCGCTCTCTATGTTTCAAGGTGCCTGACTTGCTCGAAAGTCAAGGCCAAGCACCAAAGACCCTCTAGCTTACTCGTCTAGCCCGAAATTCCCAGGTGGAAATGGGAGAGTATAGCCATGGATTTCATAACGAAACTTCTGCGTACAATCTCTGGTCACGATAGCATCTGGGTTGTTGTTGACCGTTTGACTAAATCTGCTCGTTTTCTGCCAATTCGAGAAGACTGCAAGGTAGAAAAACTAGCCCGAATCTACACCAGCGAGATCATTTGTCGACATGGGATGCCTCGCGACATCATCTCTCACCGCGATGGTCGGTTTACCTCGAGTCTGTGGGAAACGTTTCAATCTGCTCTTGGTACTACGCTTAATCTAAGTACCGCATTCCATCCCCAAACCGACGGTCAGACTGAAAGAATGATTCGTACCCTTGAAGAGATGCTTCGTTCATGTGTCATAGATTTCGGTGGTAATTGGGACGCATACCTGCCTTTAGTCGAATTCTCGTACAATAACAGTTATCATTCTAGTATACAAATGGCACCATTCGACGCATTGTACGGAAGAAAATGTCGATCGCCGATTGTGTGGCATGAGATCGGAGATGCGCAGCTAACTGGTCCTGAGCTACTGCAAGAGACGACTGACAAAATCCTCCAAATTCGAGACAACCTGCTGAAAGCTCGGAGTCGGCAGAAAAGTTACGCCGATAGACGACGCAAGCCCCTTGAATTTGACGTTGGCGACCATGTACTCCTAAAGGTATCCCCTTGGAAAGGATGTTGGCGACCATGTACTCCTAATTGCGATTTGTCACTCCTTGCTCAACTCCTATTTTGACTTCTTTGATTTGTAGATAATCTATTTATTTTATCGCATTAGTTGTATTATGTGGAGTACTTGTTAATAATCAAGGTTTATCGCTACTTATCGCATGTTTCATCGCTTTATCGCTTATCGCGTCGCAATCGCATTCACGCCTGGAATAATGGGTTCTGTATATTGTTTTACGTGTGTGCGTTACTTATGTGTTACTTGTGCATGTTTACTTTATGTTTTGTGGTGATTAATAGAAACGCAATCGAACTCTATCGCAATCGAATCGCAAACGCTAAACGCAAGTTAATTATAGTGATTGTATGTTAGATATAGTAGTTGGGATTAATTGTGTAACTAATGGGTGATCCTATCGCACCGCTCACTTGAAACGCATCGCAAAACCCAACGCTCGAAACGAAACGCCGAAACCCAAATCGTCGGAGCCACTCGATCGAGTGACTGCTCGATCGGATGGTCAACCGTTCGGATTGCCCTCTGATCGGATTACCACCCGATCGGAAAACCATCCGATCGGTGACCTACTCGATCCCTTGCGCTTTCCTTTTGGGGAAACCCTATAAATACCCTCAGTTGTCACATCACTTGATGTGACAGCTCTCACTCGACCCAGCCGCACTCAAGCTCTCCTTTCTCTCGATTTCTCGCGATTCTTGTAAATTTTCAACCTAAATCTTGTGCTTTCATGATCTACGCGCACTCCTTCACCTTTCTATCTTTTGAATCTTAATTTTAAACGGTGAAATCAACGGATTTGAGGTGTTCTAGGATGATGTCATCATGGAGTTCTTATGAACATCATATTTTGGCTTCAATCCACCAAGAACAACTTAGATCTGGACGATTTCCACATGAATAAACAGAGATCTTACATAGATCTGAACATATTCATGATGTAAAGGATTGAAAGATGGTTTCTAACCTTCTTTCAACTCTTTTACACTCAATGTACTCAAAAAACGATAGAATCGGAGCTCGTTCTGACCTTCTACTCCTTCTTGTTGATGTGTTGGTTAAAGATCTGAATTCTATCCGAGAGGCTACCGATTTCGGGTTAAACATGAAGCACTGTCTTGAACCAGTTAACTGGTTGGACTAGGGTGGTTCCTGTCAGATCGGGTCACTTGAGTCTTAACGAGGTTTCTTTTGTTTGGCACGCTATCACATCATCCCGATCAAGCTGCAAACTTTCAAAAACAGTCAAGTGTCAAGACGATCAGAGTTGTTAGGACGGATTGTCGTCCGATCGGCTTGCATTTGGTCCCACAACTTGAACTTTATTTCAACTTTCAAAAGTACTGAATGTCGAACTGATTGCCGTCTAATCGGACTATCATCCGATCGAACGACCATCTGACCATCAGATATTTGGAACTCCAACACTTAAACAATTCTCAACCTGTTCAATGCGTTACCAGTTCTAACGGATCGCTCCCCGATCGGTAGACCATCCGATCGAGTGACAATACTGTTGTGAACTTGTTCTCTGAGAAATACCTCGCCGAACGGATCGTCACTCGATCGAACCACCATTTGATCGATCGACCTGAAAGGTTGAGATACTTCTCTAATTTTAAAATTCTACAACGAAAACTTCAAAAGACAAACCATCATACCCAAACACATCCTTACCAAACGAGGTGACAAACCAATCGAATAGTCATCCGATCGGATGACCATCCGAATGGATTGTCATCCGATCGGATTGCCATCCGATCGGATTACCATCCGACACTTGGTATTATTGCACTGTTTTACGCGCCGCTTATCATTTATGCTATCGTTAACTGTTCAGGCTAATCTCTCTCATCGCTCCCTTCAATCCAAGGCTGTGGTTAATTTTTAAACACAATCTGTGAGTATACTCGAACCCGTTTTGCTTTACGCACTTTTGGGTGTTACATACGTTACTTATTCTAAATCACAATCTACACACAACGCAAACACTATTTATACGCTAATCGCTCTCGCATGTTATGTGTTATTCGATGAATGCTTGTATGTTATGTTAACACAGTGATTGTTGCCTGACACCTTAGCAACGATAGTACTATAGTTTGGACTCAGCACCTGTCATGGACAGGGGTTGTTAAGGGCTTTACTTCACGTGTCCCAGTGGGAATATGTGTTGCGCATTCTATAACTCACAGTCACGTCTGTGCATATTTCTCTTTCGATAACCTACTCGCCTTCACTTTGTACATGTTACACGCTGGTTATGCGTAAACTATTTCGAACTATATTACTATTATCAAACTTGTATGCTCACCTTTACACTATGTGTATTGACCCGTATTTTAACGTATGTGACAGGTGTTTGACTGCTTAGGATGTTTTGCTTCTTTGTGGAATTCAAGCTAGGTTGGAGTCTTAGAAACAAACAATTAAATGAAATCTGAGTTGTCGGAACAGTATTTGGTTTTTGAGACAATTATTTGTAATAACTGTTTGGTTAGATAAGTTGTGGTATGGGACATGATATTTTAATTATCTGGTAATGAATAGTTGTTATGGATACTCATGAACAATCTGTTTGGCCCAGTGCCGCGCCCCGATGATTCCGCCATCGGTTGGGGTGTGACAGATTGGTATCAGAGCCATAACTATAGAGAGTTAGGCAAGACTCGACCTAGTCCGGGTCGATGTCTTAGAAACGACCTAGTCTATAGTCTAAGTACCAACAGACCGCTTTGTGCGAACCCATTAGGGGTTCCGTACATGCTTAGTGCTATTTCTCGATCGCCTCGCACTCACGCCATACTATCACACTGCCTTTCCTAAGGCAGCCGCACCGCACTATTTTCGAAAATGAACGAGTGATTTGGATCGATATTAGGTGTGAAAACCGCAAACTCTCGATTAAATCACTTGTTCGACCCGCATCTTATCTATAAACAGGAGAATTTGCGTTGAATCAGGAGTGAAATCCGCACTTTAACGCAGAATTGCTCCTTTGTTTTATCAAAACAGGAATTAAGCTATCAAGTCAGGGGTGAAACCCAAATCTCGACGACTTGTTCCGTTCTCATTTTGGTTTTACAAAACTCACACCAAAGTCTCGACGAACTCCAACGACTCGAAGTCACGCTGTAACTGGAAGGATGCGTGCCATACGCCCGAATCGAGGCGAGAGCATAGTCCCGAAAACCAAAGTGTGTACCAAAAGGTCCTTGTGAATGGTCGAATCACTTTGGGTAGTCGATGTCTACCAGCCTAAGACAATCTATTTTCGAATTCAATCTCGTAATCGCTGATTTTATGTGTTTCGATTCTGAGCCTGCAACTGCTGACTCTGATATTTGTCGATTTTATGTGTTTTACCTGTTACATGTTTCGATTTTGGTGATTTATACGCTTTTCATTGCTCGCTTTGATCGACGCACACAAATCACCCTGCCCATCTATCTCAAAACGTTAACAAACCGTTGCTATTTATAGATGATCGCATGTTATGTTACTCGCTTATGCTATATTACTCGCTGTGTACTCGCAATCGTTATTCTCGAACGCGTGACCTTGAATGATAGGTTTCTGTATTCTGACTGCTTCTATGTGCCCTACGTGTCTTACGTGCATATGTGTTCTGTGATTATATGCTTATATGATTATGTGCTTGAATGGTAGACGTGTTCCTGCGCTTTATATAAGGTAGCTTTTGGTGTTTCCCTAGACCGTGTATGGCAGAATCGATTCTTACTAATTTGATTAATTAGAAAATGATTCTCCCTAATGATTTGAGATCTGAATTTCAAAAGATTCAAACAAATGAAATCTTTCATTGCAATCAATTAATCAATCAATCAATCTGCAATTCAATTTTGAAACGAATACAAAACCTAAAAAAATAAATTCGAGAGAAGCTGGTTATGATGTTCCAATCGGCTTCTTCTTCTTCCCAAATTTGAAACTTGTGCTCTGATACCACTGTTGGTCTGAACCCTTATGAACATGAACAATTGAATGAATAACTATATTGAATGTGAAAGTATAAGTGATTCCAATGATTACAATTGAAACATACAAACCCTATTTATACTAAAGGAACATGTGCGGTTCAATAGACGTGTCTCTTCACAAACGGCTGTGTCTCTTGATCTTGTGGATGTGATTTGATATGAAGAGGTGCATCTCTTGATTCTTGCTTGAACTCGTCGATCTTGAACATGTGCGACTCAAGGGATATGTCGATCCCTTGATTTGTTGGTTATCAACTTTCATCTTGTCACATCTAGTTATTATCTGAATGGCAAAGGTTACATTAACTGCTAATCCTAAAATACACCAATAAATACAAAATTACACTTTATGCCAACATTTGAACTTTGATCTTTTTCTTCAAGAGGCAAGTTCTTCAAAAGACAAGAGTCTCTGCCACTCAGCAATAGCTGAAATGGGATGTGACGACGGGCCTCGTTGGTAGCCTAACATAACCCGTCTTGGGCTTCTGTCGTTTGGGCCCCTTGGTAAGCCCAACTCTCGTATCTTCTCTTAAAGGATACAACAATAGAGAATGGGCGGGAAACTGAAGAGAATCCAAGGGAAAACTGCAAGATGCAATTAATGCATGACTGATAGAGAAGAGAAAGTGGCCGGAAGAGGAAGTACACCAAGCTGGCCGCATTTAATGAAGTCTACGATCCTGCCGTTGGAACTTAGACACGCGTCTGAGTTCCCAAAGGCTGTCAAGAAGCCGTTAGATGATCCGGCTATGATTCCCAAGGAAGATAAGTGACTTCCTTTATATAAGGAAGGTAAGCTCTCCGAGAAAGACACAGAAGCCTTATTGAATGCGTTATAGTCTCATTTATTCCGTCAACCTTGGATAGCATTTACTCACACATATTTATTCGTATACACTTGGATTCACACCAATGAGAATATTCCGACGACAACACTCGTCGGAATAGGCTTCTCATTATCTCCGGCAAGTTTACTTACTCTCACACAGGAGCTTGGTCACGGATTCCCCCTCCGGGGCCCTCTGTGACGAGGCTAACGGTTTTCTTTCTTGTAGGTCGGAAGGACAGGACTCTTACAACGTCAACGAGACTCTTTGATTGTCATCAGTGATCTGAGGGCTCGACAGGATGTTAGGCTTATTTGAATTTAAAATAAAAGCTTTCAAAAATAAAAATTTGAAGAAAAAAACAAGATGTTCACCAAAACATTAAAAAAGGATCAACTTGCACAAAAATACACAAAACAAACAAGGTGTTAACTATACGTTGGATGCTTAAAACCAGCATGCTTTAAAAAATGATTAAAGAGTTTACTTTTAAAAGTTCCACGAGTGTGTCCACCAACAAACTTTTAAATTAGTTAATATAAAAATCTAGGCAACTCTTAGTTAGAAAAAGATATTTTTGATTAATTAATGTTTTTTATTTAGGAATCCATCGCACAAAAGAACGTGGCTTAATTAAATATCTAAAATATTAGAAACTAGTATATTACCTGCGGACGTTGCCCCGTAGGTCATTTATGTTACAAACATGGTTTGATCATACACTAACTTCAAACAAAATTTACAATTAACCATATTGAAACCTAATATAAAAGCCTTAACATTGATTGAATCCTAGCATAATACAAAATCGACAATCAATTATCTGAAGGGACATCATACTAAAGCTAAATCTAAAATTTTAACATTCTTTTGGCCTTCGCAACACGCATTAAGCGCGTCAATTAACAATTGTAACTCTATTTGAGTTTTTCCGTATGTTAGCAACTCTTTCCGTCAGTTCATTAACTTTTTCTAGATAGCCTACGATCAGAAACGATTATATCCTCCAACATCTTTTGAGGTTGTTAAAAGATGTTAGCGTCTTCGGTTTTGAACGACATTTTCTTACAAACTAAAATAATATAACAAAAATAATAAGTCTAGCTAATTTACATATTATAAATTTGTAAGTGGCTGTTCATAGTGACGTACATTCCTCCCTCTCTCTTTGTCAGGTCTAGATAGTCATTTTTTTTCTCTTCCCTCTTTCTTCTACCTAAGCATATGGAGAATGCTAAAAAACTTTCATTACATGTGCTCTAAGAAAGCCATAACTGCGACCGTCCACAATGGTCCGAAGCAGGTTGGTATATAATACTGGGAAGTTTAATCACGGGTATAATAATGTTATGAAAATTTGTTACCAATGTGCTCATTTATTCAGGACAGTTGTATATAACAAATAGCTACTAAAAAAATTTATAGTTCTAATAATATTGTTTTTGGTGGTTTTATGAGGTCTAAACTTTTAGGATAGACTTGAGTGTTGGGCTTCTTTAAAGACATGGGCTTGGGAGCTGATTGGTCACTTGATGGGCCAAAGATGTTGATGGGCTGCTACAAGTCGATGTTGGGTTGGTTCTGAGTCAAGTCAGGTTAATTCGGGTTATGAAGCGGGTCACTATATAAGTCTGTGGCTGAGTTGAGATCGCAGTTGGTCGAGAGAATCTTCTATCAAACATTCTTTAGTTAATATATTTTACTCCCAGAACTCCAAAAGTTTATCTAGATTTAGGGTTTTGTTCGAATTATTGTATTGTTGTTTTCGAGTGTAAATTTGTTAAATCGTTAGAGTGAGCGTATACATATCATTGTGTTGATAGTCTGTTAGGTTTTGCTAGTTGTGTTTTTGAACTCAATTGATAGTTGTATTTCTGGACTCGTTCATCTGATTACCATAATTTGACAAAAGAACCTTTTAAGCATCTTCCTATACTAATAAATGAAAATCTTTTTTGGACACATGTCACTTTATGGTGCTTTCTCACCTTATTTTCCTATTTATCTCTCATATTAAATAATAATAATAATAATAATAATAATAATAATAATAATAATAATATTTTTAAACAAAAAATAGATAAGAATAAACATATGTTTTCTATAAATAATTTTAAACAAAAATCCTATATACTAGTAAATGAAAATCTTTTTGGACATGTGTCACTTTCTGGTGTTCTCACCTTATTTTCCTATTTTAGCTCTCATCTTAAAAAATAATAATAATAATAATTTTAAACAAAAATTCACCTTATTTTCCTATTTATCTCTCATATTAAAAAATAATAATAATTTTAAACAAAAATTAGATAAGAATAAATATTTGTTTTTCTATAAACAATACGTGTTTTTAGATGCATCGCTATTATGGTTTGAACTCACCTTTATAGTCACACAATTCTTTCAACTGTCAAATCTAGACAACTTAGTTTCACCTTTGTAATGTTAGGCGTACTCTTATAATTGGTTTAAACCTATCATTTGTTGCACATTGCATCAACATTTAGAAAAAAACACCATTTCTAAAATAACAATTCTATATTCCATTCAAAAAGAGAATCTAATTCTCGATTTTATGGTATAATTCATAAAAAATGATGAAATATATAAAAACGTGGGGATCGATTTCCACCTTTTTGTACCGTAAACTCTCTTGAGTACAAATTTGAGACGAGTGTTTTATGACTGAAATAATCAAATAAGCATAGAGGTGCATAAAACTAACTAGAATCATTGTACATCATAATTTGAATGTATCATAAAAATGGAATTCACCTCAATGTAATACATGTACTTTTTTACTTAATAATAAATACCAAAAAAAGTAAAATATTCTAGTAAGTAAATAGTACATCAAAGTTCATTTTTAAAAGATAAATATTGACGACTGTATGTATTAACATATGACATTATATTTTATTCAATATATGCAATACACGAGTTTTTTTTAAAGATATACTTTTTTTATTATATAAAACTACATTTATGCAGTCCATGTAATAGACGGGGTTCAAACCTAGTTGACATAAAATAACTATTCTCACTAAGGCTATGGGGTGTGGGAGTCATGGATTGGAACATTATTTCCACATAGGATCATTAATTAAATGATACATCACCCCCCTCTTTAATTGATGGTGGTTCACATGGATTAAACCACGATTACCACGATCCTCCCATTTGATAACTTTAAGACAAAAATAAATTAAAAAAATAAAGGGGATAGTGGTTTGTGTCATGACCACACCCTTAGGGTAGTGATTTTGAACGGTGGATTAAAGATGGATGACATGATGCTTATGCGGAGGGTCATGGTGGTCATTAGAGTCATGACCACACCCTATAGCCTAATAATTAGGAATCTAATAATGAATGTTGACCCTTTTAATGCATAATAATTCTCCAACTTAATACTAATCTTCAAATCATTTGGTGTGGCTCAGTCTTATATAAAAACTTTTATATAATAGCAAGATTCACACCAAGTGTAGCACAAAAAATATTTTGAATGATGGTTTTAAGTTAAAATCCAGTAAACAGCAAATTCTTTCTGTTTATATTTATATTGAATAAATAAAATAGGGGATGGTTCAAATGAAAACCACTTTTATTGTGAAAACTCGAAAACTAACTAAAAAAAGCCTAAAAAACACACAATTTTTTTTTTCAATTTTTTATAAAAATCGCTGGTTTTTATATATAAAAAAAACTTTTTTTCAAAAAAAAAAATTTATAGTACACATACACATGTGTAGTATTACACATGTGCACTACACAAAAATTTTTTTTTTTGAATTTTCTTTAATATAAAAAAACCTACGAAATTTGGTTTGCAAAAAAAAAAATTGTATGTTTTTTTGGCTTTTTTAATTAGTTTTCGAGTTTTCACAATAACTATTGGTTTTCATTTGAACCTTCTACAAATAAAATAATCAGTCAAACAGGAAAACACATATTAAAGGTCATACCATTTTCATATACGAAAGCCCAGTTTACCAATAAAGTCCAATGATAATGGGCCCATATTGTTAACCCTTTTGAATGCTTAATGAAACTCCAACCTAATGCCCAATCTCCAAATTATTTTGATCTGGCCTACTCTTGAATAAAAACTTATAAGCCTTTATATAATAGAAACATTTAATTTAAATGTAGCACAAAAACTATTTTCAAAGATGGTTTCGAGTTAAAATTCACTAAACAACACATTCTATAAGAGTAGATCGTCAACTACATATAAACATAAACGAAATGATTAACTACACGATCATCGACACATTACTCACTTCTAAACTTTAATTGTTAACTTTATTAATTTGAAAGTATCAACACACATATGATTAGTAATTTCATATGAATACATAGGGTCAAATATACAATAAACAAAATAATATTTGGAGAACATGATAACAAAGTTCTTTAAAAAAACACTATAAGGTTCCCATGGGTTTTAAAATTAAAAAAAAGGAAAATAATTAAAATATATTTACAGATTTTGATTTATTTTAAATACTTTATGATCTTTTTTTAATGTCTTAAGGAATTTTACAGAAAAAATAATGGGAGAATTTATGTAGAAACCGATAGAAATCTACTCCCTAATAAATGAATATAAAGTTGGACACTTGTCACCGCTATATTTCACTATATTAATTTTTTTTCCGCTCAAATCCTCCCAGAACCCTAAATAAAATAATTTTTTTACTAATTTGTGATATGATAATTTAACCATTAGTTATGAAAATATTTTATTCGTCAAATATAAACCATTAACTTAGATCATGATTTTATAATAATTCATTATTAATTAAATTCGCATATCAATTATTAGAAAGAATAACAAAATTAATTTATCACATGCCAATAAATTTATTTTCATTTATTTAATTAAGTTTTATTAAAAAGATGATAAAATCAGTATTATTTATGTACACTATTATATATAATATAATATGTAATGACACGGGAATGATCCGCTAAAAATTGGGTTTTGCCTAAGTAGTCTAAAAATATTGTGATGATGACATGTGACACTCCTCATAAGTAGAAAGTAAGGACATTTTGGTACTAAAACATTTTGCTCCTTATAATTGGGATTGTGAAAATGACATGTGAACCTCTTTTGATTTCTAAAAAATACAACAACAAAAATTCAGTACAAAAAATCCAGAACAAAAAACCTAGTAATATAGCACAAAAAAATCAGCATAAAAATCTATTACAAAAAATTCAGCAAAAAAAATTAAGACAAAAAACTTCACCACAAAAACATTAGCACAAAAATACAGAACAAAAAAATGTTATATAACATAGAAATACAACATATTTTTGTGGGTTTTTTAGTCGTCATATTTTATATATAATAATATGGTACTCAAATTAAAAATAAAAAGACGCTCGATTTTATGGTGAAGCTTTTATGAAAAAATAATTTCGTATAAAAAGTTATGAATGTTTAAAAGATAGGGATGGAATATGTCTGTGCTTTGCATGTGGAGAGAGAAAGTCAATAAATATGATTTTTCAAAAATACCTTATACCTCTCTTTTTCCTACATTTTCATCTTAACTATTGATTTGGAAAATAAAAGGTTAATATTTTTCTCATCCTAATTAGGCAAACTAAACTTTCTATTTGATCTTACCCCTCTAAAAATAAGAGGAAAAATATAGTGATTTTTCGTGTAATTATAGAAATGAAGATAGAGGAAGGAATAAGTCCCTTGATACAAATTAAATGTGTGATATATGGAAGTTCAATACTTCAAATCTTTGGTCCATGACATTATAGTCTAGTGACATATTGGAGGTGGGATAAGGTTTTGGGACCATTAGGTCCTGGGTTCGATTCTTACAAAGGTGGTTTTTCCAAGATTTATAGGGTTTCCTCCTGAATTGGTGTATAGGCTGTAGTGGAGATGGATATGATGAGGTAGTTCTGCTGGTGGTACGATGACACTCCAGTGATCCGTTAGTGATCCTAATTTGTCATTCAAAAAAATACTTCAAATCTTTGATTCAAATTAAGTTAATTTAAATGTAAATGATTCGTTAAATTTGTTAGAAAATGACATATAGCAATTTATTTTGGTATCTAAAAATTCAAATTCAGCTATGCTTTAAATTTTAAATTATTTTTGAAAATGACATAAGCATACTGTTTTGTTTAGGTGTTGATACATACATAAATAGGCTGTGTATATTTTGTGATCCTCAAATCCTATCTTTGCTTTCCTATTGGTGAGATTACTGAGTATGATGATAATGATGTTTTCTCTATCCGGAATGATTATTTTTTTTTTGTATTTGAATCCTTCAAGTTTGCGTTTTATTGTCATTCTTATCCTTGAATTTGGCAATTTATTACGAATTTCGGCTCTCAAAATTTGGCCATCAGAAATGAGCATAACAAGGTTTCAAACTTTTTGACTGAAAATGACAACTAAGAGAAGAAAGACGCAAAAATAATCAACCTCATGGACGAAATGACATTTTACTCTTAGATCGTGGGGTATGGTGGGGCGTGGGTTGAGGGGCATGGTGCGACACGTGGAGTATGGGGCACCCAAGACCAAAAGCCAATTTCAAAGGGGTATGGTGGGGCGTGGCTAGGGTGGCGTGACTAGTGCTCTTGGCCAATGAGGTTTCACCATGTCATCTGGGTAGCCCCGCCCAATGCCCAGGCTGAATCCCACGCCAATGGGGCCACACCCAAACCCAAGCCCACCCGGGGTGGTGACTTGGGCGTTTCTCTCTAACCCACATCCCAACCTCCGCCTCATACCGCGTAGTCTTAATGATAAGTTTTCCATATCATACTTTTTTATTGTATATATTAAAACTCAAAATTGTTATGTTTTAGTAAAAATACTATTTCACACGACTTCAACAACTTATTAGGGGAGGGGGGTGATTCACTAGTGATAGTATTTATCACTCACAAGCACCAATCAGGTTCTGCCATGTCATCGACCATTTTTCCATCACTCACAACCTTTTTTAGTGGGGGTGGTCATCACTCATCACCACACCCAACAATTTCCCCCCAACCAACAAATACCCTCACAAATAAAACCATCACAGCGTGGAAAAAATAACGAAAATGGAATTGCGTTAATGTATCACGCGTTATAACAAGGAGGCGGGGTGGGATTTTGGAATGTATCACGCGTTATTAATGTTTCCGTGATAATATAACTGGACCCCCCGTCCTCTCTTATGAAATTAGAAAAGCATTACGTTATATAGGTAGAGGATCCTGTAAAAAGTGCTCAAAGTGTGGGAAGTGTAAGAAGTGTATTATAACACTATATATAATACTATATAACACCATATAAAAACCGTATAACAATATATAAAACCATATAATACCATATAACACTATGTAAAACTATATATCATTATATAACAAATATAACACTATAGGTTGTCTGATAGCATGTCTATTATAGATGTATAGTGTTATATTTGTTATATAATGATATATAATGTTACATAGTGTTATATGATATTATATGGTGTTACATATTGTTATACGGTGTTTATATGGTGTTATATAGTATTATATATAGTGTTATAATACACTTCTTACACTTCTCACACTTTGAGCACTTTTTACACTATCCTTACCCACGTTATATATTATATTAAACTATTAAAAGATCACCCACTTATGCACCACGATTTGTTTATTAAAAAGAACACTGCTGATATTTTTCGGTGAGCCAGAAAAATGAGTAAAAACCAAGAAAAGAAACGTTATGGGATGCTTAAATTTCACGGTGGTGGTGGGACCCACGACGGGATCAACGTGAATTTCAAAGTACAAGACATTAACACCTGTAGCCCTGTAGGTCCCATAGGCGGATGAAATTGCTTGGTAAATCAACAAAAGAAAAAAAAATATTTTTAATAAGAGAAAAATGCCCGGATAGTCCCTCTAGTTTTGCATTTTTTCACCTATAGTCCCCAACTTTCTAAAATTACCTGAATAGTCCCCAACTTTTTATTTTTTGTTCCCGGATAGTCCCTGGGTCTAACTTCAGTTTGTTTTCTCTGTTAAGTGGATGTGAAATGACCAATTTACCCTTTCCTTTAAAAGGCCAAACCACAGGGACTATCCGAGCATCTTCTTCATTTTTAGAGAAAAACCCCACCACCACATTTCATCTTCAACCTCCACCCACCATCACCCTCCACCGTCACCACCACAGTCACCTGAACTGCCATAATCCTACCATCAACAATATCTTCTTCATTTTTTTACACAAATTCTGCCAATATTTTACAGAAATCAGACAACTTTCCATTTGTTTCTTTCTTCAATCTTGATCCCCAATCTTCAATTTCACACCCCAACTCTTTAATCCCATTTCACAAACCCTAATTGGTAGTCTTTCGCTTTCAACATTTCCTTAAATCAATCGCTTAACTGTCAAGTTTTTGCTGATCCTTTCGGCGATCTGTTCAATGTGTGTTTCAGATTTCAAGCAACAGTCAATTGACACATAGCCCACTAGCATTGTCAACTCCAAGTTGGAATTGATGGATCCTGCACACCAAGTGTTTGATGAAATGCGTATGATGGTTTGAGGACCAAAGGGGTTTAGTCTTTCAGTGGTGAGTGAAGATGGCAGATGCTGCAGCTATCATGGAAGCTGCTAGATCCCGATTTAGCGATTTAGAACTCATTGGAAGAGGGTCTTTTGGTGATGTGTATAAAGGTTAATTAATTTCTTGAATTTTAATCTGCAAGTATTTGATTATGATTTTCATCATGTGCGTAATGTTGTTCATGTTGATTTGCAGGTTTGACAATGAACTCAATAAAGAGGTTGCTATTAAAGTTATCGATTTGGAAGAATCGTAAGATTTTGATCTTCAAATCAATCTGTTTTTATATATATATATATATATATATATATATATATATATATAGGATTAGGATCATGAGTGAACAACTTCTTGAGAATGAACTAAGTGAACTAATCTTGACCCTTGATCATTTTTTAGATTAAAAGGGTAAGATTGACATTAGGCAAGTACTTTTAACTAAAATTCCTTAATTTTCTCCTCTCTTAACTCTCCCTCTCTCTCTCTCTCTCTCATTTTTAATTATTTCTCTATTATTTTAATTATAAGAGATTGAAGGGCTAATTTTTTTAAATAAACTATTATGTTCCTTTTAAAATTAAATATTAAACCTAATTAAATTATGATTTTTAACGTATGTGTATAGAGGTCAGTATATACAAGACTTATACACTTGTGTATTATTACATCTTGTTTCCACGGGTCGGTACAAACCAGATTTATACACTTGTGTATTAATCAAGTACATATGTGTATACGGGTCGGTATATACCAGACGTATACACCTGTGTATTATTCAAGTACATAGTGTATACATGTCGATATATACCAGAATTATACACTTGTGTATTACTACATAATGTTTCCATTATACATCTTTTCATATCAAATATTGATCTAATACATATATGTATAGAGAATGTAATTAAATATTTTTAATTATGTTCTAGATGGAACAGTATTTGATAATGTTTGTGTTTTTTTTTTAAATTATGAAATAATGAGTTAGGTAATATGTGAGAGGAAAAAAAATATAGAGAATGTAATTAAATGTTCTTTTAATTGGAAAGAGAAACTAGGAGAGAGAAAAAATTAATTAATTAAATGAAGTTGGAAATATACAATTATACCTTTGTGTCTATTAAATTACATGTAAGTTACAAAAAATAATTACAATCTTGTCATTAAAGAAAAAATTTAGATCTATAAAATCAATGGTTAGGATGAGATTGAAGACATTCAAAAGGTATAAATATCTGAATTCGTTCACGCGTGTATTGAATTCTTGAATATTGAATAGTTTTCTTTCGCTTAAATATGATTCAGGAAATAGCGGTTCTGCAACAATGTCGATCTCAGTATATTATAGAATACTATGGGTCATATCTTCACCAAACTAAATTATGGATAATAATGGAATATATGGCTGGTGGTTCTGTTGCTGATCTAGTAGCTTATTTGCACCAACTTCTAGTATATCTGCATATTGTTTAGTTTTAGTTTACATGAAAATGCGAAAAGAATTGCTATTGAGTGATCTTCCACAGATTCAACCGAAAACCGCCGTGGCCTCGTTTTTTGGCGACAAGCACAAACCCAGCTCCCTCTATCTTTCTCCGGTGACAAGACCAGCCGTTCTCCGGCAACCTCATCCCACACCCGCACCTCCTTTTTTCTATACGACACGCACACCTGCAAAAACCCAACCCAGCTGCACCCCCATCTCGGTTACTCTCTCCCTCAAGAAACATCCGACCGGCCAGGTGTGTCGGATCACGGAGGAGCTCCGGCGGAGCAGGCAACGACATTGTTTGGATGACAGATGATGATATTGTCGATGATGATGACATGATGGTGGGTGGAGGTTGAAGATGAAGTGTGGTTTGGCCTTTTAAAGGAAAGGGTAAATTAGTCATTTCACACCCACTTAACAGAGAAAACAAACTGAAGTTAGACCCATGGACTATCCGGGAACAAAAAATGAAAAGTTGGGGACTATTCAGGTAATTATAGAAAGTTGGGGACTATAGGTGAAAAAATGCGAAACCACATGGACTATCCGGGCATTTTTCTCTTTTAATAAAGTAATGAGTTAACTTTCATTTTGCTCCCTGTGGTTTGGTCATTTTAACGGTTTTGCTCCAATAGTTTAAAAATAGCCATTTCCTCCCTGATCTTTCGAGTTTGTCGCCAGTTTGCTCCCTGGCTCTTACTCAGTTAAAACGTTCAATTAAAAGTAGGGGTATTTCGGTAATTTACTCACTGGCTCTAACTCATTTAAAACATTTAGTTAAAAGTCGCGGCAGTCATGGTCGGCAGGTGGTAGTTGCAGGTGGTGGTGGATGGTTGTGGATGGTGGTGGCCGGTAGAAAGAGTGGTTGGAAAGATGGGGGATCAGAAAAGAATTACTTATATACATGTAAATAAACAAGTTATAGGTTTATTTAGGTAAAAGGACTTACATGTCCTTGCTTTTATCTATAAAACTACCAAAATACCCTTCTAGTTAATGGATTTTTTGGATGGGGTTAGAGGCGGGGAGCAAAATAACGATAAGTTAGAAAAATCAGGGAGGAAAATGGCTATTTTTAAACTATTAGGGCAAAACCGTTGAAATAACCAAATCATAAGGAGCAAAATGGAAGTTTACTCTTAAGTAATATATAACTAAGAAAGTTAAGCCCCCACCTTTTGGTGGTGGAGTGATAGAAAATAAAGATAAGAGCTAGTCCTTCTTTGTAGATCGTAACTTTGAATCCGAATCAACACGGGTATTTATGATCTTATCTTACTGTGTGTTATGTTACGCTAGAGAGTCTTGGCTCTTGTGATGGCACATCATCTCTCAAGTGATACTCGGCGATATGGTTTCTCGTGCGGACACGGGGAGGTGGCGGTGTTATTGCCTCTTTGTGAGAAACCTGATAGATTCCGTTCTGAAGCCGGTCTCCCAGACGTGCCTGCGGCTACCCAATCCCAACCATCAAATGGATGATATCTTGAAAATCGCTGTTAAAAAAAGAAACTTATATATATGTTTTTGATAATAATATGACTTGAGGGAATACCTATTTTATTTTTACTTTTTATTAAAAAATATTTTGTACATAATAACCCGATTTGCTAAGATGATTAAGTGAAAATAGATCCCTTCCACAATTTCGTATTCTATAACTATACTAAAAATAACTTTTTTTTTTCCTTTCATATTAAATAGTCTTTCTGCTCTACTCACAATATATTAAAAAAATTATAAAGAGTGAATATTGTTCACTCAAATATACTGATAAATAATAAATTCTTTTCTTTCTTCCACATATAACCACTTTTTATAATATAAGAAACACACTTACAAATATTTAACGAAAGAGAAGTGAATACTCTAACGACAAAAATCTAGGAATTGCTGTAAAAAATAAGTTAAGTGAAAATGGATATGTAACAAAAGTTTCACATGTAAACAAAACCAGAAAAAGTTAGTTTCCTTTATATATATTTTTTTTCAAACATTATTATTATTATTATTAAAATTATAATTATATTATATTTACATCATCAGCTATAATAGTTTTATTTCTTTTTTATATTGGCCATCAAAAGTTTTTCTTTTTTCACTTTAGCCACATAATATCTAGGCATATTTATTTTATTTTTATAAACCAAATACGAACTATAAATAATTGTAAGACCCATCTTAAAATAATAGAATTTAAAATATTTAACACGCATTTATTACAAAAATACGAGCTTACATGAACTTTGTTGGGTTTACGATTATACATGATCAAAATATACTGGTCATCATCCTACTTTTTAAACCTTCGAAATGAAATTTGCAAGAGTTTACATATTAACTAAACAAAATAGATCAATGCGGAAGCTTGGTTTGGTGCATTCGGTTCTTGAAAGTCGCTTGATCTTCATCCGAAGTATTGCGTGCCTTTACCTAATGCCAAAACCACGTTAAATGTTAGTTTTGACAGTATTAGAATACGTATAAACAAGTTCTAATACTAAACAATGAAAACAGAACAAAAATACTGAAATTTGGGGCTGCCGCGCCCCGCGACAGCTTAGTCCCCATCTTACGCGGCCCGCGACAGCCGTCGCGGCACGCAACAGTGATTCAGTATTGGCGCCGCGTAGCGCGACGCCCACTTTTTCACAGAATGTTGTTTCTTTTTTGTGCTGCATTTGCCCATCTACGAAAAATGGCATATAACAACTTAGAACTTGCATAACTTTCGCTATACAAGTCCGTTTTGCATAATTCTTTTTCCTACGTGTCCGTAATTAAATTACGGACCCGTTTATCAACACAATTCACATCGAAATTCAGTTTAAGAACAGTTGGCCTATGATTCGGCTTTTTGTTTATTCGACCCATTTGTTTACAAGTCCAACAACTTGTTTTTGTTGTCATCTCTTGTTTTCAAAGATTTTTACCCATTCCCGGGTTTACCAACTATAGCGTTTCGCTCCCTTTCCGAGAGTTGCTTATGCCTTAACAACATACTTTGTTTTCCAGGGTTTTAACATGCTTCTCTTAACAATTTGACAAGCATAATTTATGAACTTTAATCCCCATACAAAGGGTTCATTTGCAACAAGTTAAGCGTGTCCGCTTCACGGCTTACGCTTTAATTATAACCAATCATCGAGTGATGACTCATTCACTTCGACATTTACAACTCGACATTGTTTTGACCCGTTTGGATGTCGAATGGAGGCCACCATTTCAAGGATATACCAAACTCTACATCTAACCAATGTTTTGACCCGTTTTATTTGTCTAAGGTACTTCGTCACTTCCGTGACATAACGGGTTTTCCTCTTTTGCTAAATTCTAATATAACAAGCTAAAATAAATAAATAACATGATGTAACGAATCCATAGGTCGCGTACCTTTAGAGCAATCCTTTCAGTCGCGTATCGCCACTAGCTTGTCCGCTTGGCGTCCCGGTTTCCTTGCCTATAGAGTTCAACCATAGATGTTTAGAACTCTTTTATAGCATATAACGCATGATTTTCAACACTAGTCAAATATACATTTTTCAGTCAGGTTTTTAACATTTATCATTCTCTTAGGCATTATACCAAACACCTAATGAGCATGACTTCATTCAAATATAAATTCAAGTTCTCAACTAATCCTTTAGCCAAGATTCAAGCATTCTTTCACAATTTCATGTCAATTTTCATAACAACAATTCAGAATTCACTCCATAGAGCCCAAATACACTAGGTTAATAATGATAATCCTAGTGTTTAGCATAATTCTACAAAACCCACTTAACACATAAGTGTAGGATCATGAATTCACCATCATATGCATCAATTCAACAAGCAAATGGCTAGGGTTTAATCCTAGACACAATTTCATTCTCAATTTCATCTAAACAATGATCATGCAAACTCGAATTCAGGTTTCATGAATTTATCCAGAATTTAAGATGGAACCAAATATCAAAATTTCACATACCTTACGATCCCTTCGTCGAGGTGATCACTAATCTATATTTAGATTTCGATTTTGACTTGATTTAGGCCTCCAATTTGTGAGTTTTTGTGAGAATTAGGGTTTGAAGAAGAACCCCTGGTTGCCCTTTTCTTCTGTTCGATCCAGACACACACTCATGTGTGTGTTTGGTGTGTTATTTACTACTTAAACATTCAAGTTTCAAGTTTTACAAATTTGGTCCCTTAACTTTTGTTTAACTTATAATTTAGGTGTTTTAACCTTATTATATGTCACCTCAAGACTCGTAACCAGCTGGGTTATCGATTCCTAGTTAGCTTGTTCTCGTTCAATTAATACTTTATAAATCTGATTTAAAGTTTTATAAATTTCGGGGTGTTACAAGTCACCCCCCTTAAAAAGGGTTTCGTCCCCAAAATCTGATTACGTACCGAATAATGAAGGGTAGAGTCGTTGCATCTCCTCCTCGGATTCCCATGTGATATCCGAGCCCTTTCTGTGCTCCCACTTGACCTTTACTTGGTTAATCTCTTTGTTCCCTAAGCTTTTCACCTTACGGTCTAAAATCACAATCGGCTTCACCACATAGTTAAGGCTATCATCCACCTCGATGTCATTGTAGTGGATATAAGCTGTTTCGTCAGCTAGACATTTCCGAAGGTGTGACACGTGGAATGTGCTATGAATCCCGCTTAATTCCTCCGGTAGTTCAAGGCGGTATGCTACCTTCCCTACTCGTTCAACAATTTTAAACGGCCCAATAAATCTCGGGCTTAATTTTCCTCTTTTTCTGAATCGGATAATCCCCTTCCATGGGGATACCTTAAGCATGACTTTGTCGCCCACCTGAAACTCGATCGGTCTTCTCCTTTTGTCCGCATACGACTTTTGTCTATCTTGAGCCGCTTTCAAGTGTGCCCGGACCATATCAATCTTCTCATTAGTGGCTCGAACTATGTCTTTATGGGCGAGTTCACATGGACCCACCTCATCCCAACACACTTGGGTCCGACATCTCCTACCATATAACATTTCGTACAGAGCCATACCGATACTAGCATGGTAACTGTTATTATATGAAAATTCGACCAATGGCAGATAAATATCCCAACTACCTCCGAAGTCGATAATACCTGCCCATAACATGTCTTCCAATGTTTGTATTGTTCTTTCGCTCTGTCCATCCGTCTAAGGATGGTACGTAGTGCTAATGAACAATTTCGTCCCCATTTGTTCTTGGAAATCGCGCCAGAAGTTTGAAGTGAATCGGGTATCCCTATCGGACATGATGGATACCGGTACTCCGTGGCGTGCCACTATCTCATTAGTGTACACCTCCGACATCTTTTCTGACGTATAAGTCTCATGTATCGGGATAAAGTGAGCACTCTTTGTCAGTCTATCAACAACCACCCATATAGCATCAAATCCGCTGCTCGTCTTTGGTAGTTTGGTTAATAGGTCCATTGTAATATGTTCCCATTTCCAAACTGGAATTTCCAACGTGGTGCTCTGCTTTGACTTGTAGACATGTCAAGCATTTTTCCACGTATTTTACTACATCTCTTTTCATTCCGGGCCACCAATAATTTTGTTTCAAGTTGTTATACATCTTGGTCGCTCCCGGATGAATGGAATAACGGGATTTGTGAGCTTCATCAAGTAGAAGCTTTTTAACTCCACACGAGTTAGGAACCCAGGTTCTGCCAAAACGTGTTTTCAAACCGTTGTTGCCATCTACGAGATCCTTAAATTGGCTGACTACTCTTTCCTTCTTCTAGTTTTCCTCCCTCATTGCTTCAACTTGTGCTTCGCGGATTTGCTCTAGTAAACCCCAAGATCACAATAAGCTGCATCGATTGTACCCGTATCGGGGCATAGTCTGCCTTTCGGCTCAACGCATCCGCCACTACATTGGCTCTCCTGGGGTGGTAATGTATCTCACAATCATAATCCTTGACTGTTTCCAACCATCGCCTCTGCCTCATGTTCAATTCCTTCTGATCGAAGAAGTATTTTAAATTTTTATAGGCGGTAAAGATAGGACATTTTACCCCATATAAATAATGCCTCCATATCTTTAAGGCAAATAGCACTGCTGCTAACTCAAGGTCATGAGTCGGGTACTTCTTTTCATGGATCTTCAATTGCCTCGAGGCATAGGCTATGACCTTTCCTCGTTGCATCAAAACACATCCGAGCCCCGAATGTGACGCATCCGAGTAAACCACCATGTCGTCGACTCCATCCGGCAATTTTAATACCGGAGCATGAGTTAACTTTTCTTTGAGTGTTTGGAAGGCTTTCTCTTGTTCAATGCCCCATACGAATCTTTCCTCCTTGCGAGTCAATTTGGTTAACGGTAAGGCAATTTTGGAGAAATCTTGTATGAATCTCCGATAATATCCCGCGAGCTCTAAAAAGCTTCAGATTTCTGAAGGATTCTTCGGAGGGTTCCATTTTGACACGGCTTCTATTTTTGACGGATCTACTAGTACCCTGTCAGCACTAATGATATGCCCGAGAAACTGCACCTCTCGTAACCAGAAAGCGCACTTAGAGAATTTTGCATACAGCTTTTCTCGTCTGAGTGTCTCTAACACTTCTTGCAAATGATACACATGTTCAGCTTCATTTTTCGAATATACTAGAATGTCATCGATAAACACGATTACCGACTTATCCAGCATAGGTTTGCAAACCCGGTTCATGAGGTCCATGAAAGCCGCGGGTGCATTGGTCAACCCAAAGGGCATCACGAGGAACTCGTAATGCCCGTACCGTGTACGAAAGGCCGTCTTCGGTACGTCTTCCTCCTTGACCTTTAACTGGTGATAACCCGATCTGAGGTCAATCTTTGAAAACCAACTCGCTCCTTGTAGCTGGTCAAATAAGTCATCAATTCTTGGAAGTGGGTATCGATTTTTCACCGTGAGTTTGTTTAACTCTCGGTAGTCGATACACATGCGCATACTTCCGTCCTTCTTTTTCACGAATAGTACTGGTGCGCCCCACGGAGATACACTCGGTCGGATAAACCCTTTGTCGAGCAGATCTTGGATTTAAGACATCAATTCTTGTAGTTCCGACGGCGCGAGCCGATACGGCGCCTTGGCAACATGTTTTGCGCCCGGAATCAATGTTTGGTGATTACAGATGATTTCTCTCGTTTTTCATGTGTGTATTTTCTTGAAGCCAAGAGTGAGACAACTAATATACTTAAGTCATTCATTCCCTTGATTGAAAACGTGACCAGATTGAAAGTGAAGTCGATCAGAAGTGATAATGGTTCCGAATTCAAAAATCAAAACTTCATATCCTTCTATGCAGAAAAGGGAATTCATCTTCAATACAGTGCGGCCAGAACTCCTCAACAAAATGGAGTTGCTGAACGTAAGAACAGAACGTTGATCGAAGCCGCGAGAACCATGCTGGTGGATTCAAAGCTTCCAATCATCTTTTGGGCAGAAGTAGTAAATACAGCATGCTACATTCTGAACAGGGTTCTCATTGTAAAACCTCACGGAAAAACGGCATATGAACTTCTCTTCAAAAGAAAGCCGCTTATTGACTTCTTCAGACCATTTGGATGTTCGTGCACTCTTTTGAACACTCAAGAAAATCTCATCAAGTTCGAAGCGCTGGGTGATATCTGCTATTTCATGGGATATTCATCAACGCAGAAAGCCTACAGAGGTTACAACAAAAGAACAAAGATGGTGATTGAATCATATTATGTTGACTTTCAAGAAGGAAACTACACTAACACTGGAAGTACTCCCGATTGGTTTTATGATGTGGGTGTGATTTTCAACACCTTTGAAATTCCAGAAGATATTCCAGAAGCAGAACCTGCTGAAACTGCTCAAGTTGAACCTCTGTTTGATTATTCAGATATTGGTGTAACTCCTTTCACTACCCGTTTCTCTCCATTTTCTGCTGATCCACTTCTCTCTGTGGATGAAGTAAATGGTGACACTTCGCCTGAGAACACCGCTGAAAACGGTGCTTCTTCTTCACAGGCAAATGTGGATGAACCAACTCAAGAAGATGACCCTCCAGTAATCTACGTTGATGAACACTTCACCAATCTTCCCCAGCAAATTGAGTCTCACACAAATGCAGGATACAAAACAAATCGCAATCATCCTCTTGAAAATGTCATAGGTGCAGTAGAAGAAGGAGTACGCACACGTGGTCAGTCATCAAGTATCAACAAAGGTCTTTATGCAGCTTTTCTCTCGCAATCCGTGCCACGTGACATTGAAGAAGCCATTCAAGACTCCAGTTGGGTTCAGGCCATTAAGGAAGAACTATCTCAATTTCGTAAACTCAAAGTGTGTGAGTTAGTAGATCTACCCGAAGGAAAGTTTCCAATTGGTATAAAATGGGTCTTTCATAACAAGATGGATGATCGTGGAGTAGTAATCAATAACAAGGCTAGATTGGTGGTGCAAGATTTTCGTCAGGAGGAAGGAATTGATTACGAAGAAGTTTTTGCTCCAGTTGCAAGATTAGAGGCAATTAGAATATTCCTGGCATACGCATCATACAGAAATTTCTCAGTTTTCAGATGGATGTAAAGAGTGCTTTTCTCTACAGGAAGGTAAAGGAAGAAGTCTACGTGTGTCAGCCTCCAGGTTTCGAAGATCCTCATATTCCAGGTCGTTACTACAAGTTGGACAAAGCCCTCTATGGTCTTAACCAAGCTCCATGTGCTTGGTACGAGACTTTGTCAACTTATTTGTTGAAGTGTGGATACACCAGAGGAACGATTGACATGACCCTCTTCACCAAACGAATCGAAGAAGATGTAATGCTGGTTCAAATTTACGTAGACGATATCATTTTCGGGTCAACTAATGAGGAGTTGTGTAGAGAATTCGAGACCGTCATGAAGGCAAAGTTCGAAATGAGCATGATGGGAGAACTCACGTTCTTCTTAGGGCTAGAAGTAAAGCAAAAGGAGGATGGCATTCTTATTCATCAGGCTAAGTACATTCGGGATATTCTCACAAAGTACAACATGCACGACTGTAAAGTTGCTAGCACCCCATTCGCCTCTCAGACAGAGCTTACTCTAGATCCTCAAGGAAAACCAATGAACAAGTCCTTTTACCACTCAATGATAGGCTCTCTGATGTACTTAACCGCAAGCAGACCTGACATTATGTGGGCAGTCTGTCTCTGTGCTCGCTTTCAGACAAATCCCAAAGAATCACATGAAACTGATGTGAAGCGCATCTTCCGCTATCTTAAAGGAACTTCGAAACTAGGTCTTTGGTATCCTAAAGATAGTAATTTTGATCTTATTGCTTATTCTGACAGTGATCATGCAGGTTGTAAAGTAGATCGCAGGTCTGTATCAGGAGGATGTCAATTCTTGGGAAATCGTCTGATCTCCTAGCAAAGCAAGAAACAGACAACTGTGTCCACCTCCACCGCTTAAGCAGAGTACACCGCGGCCTACAGTTGCTGTTCACAAGTTCTCTGGATACAAAATCAGTTGTTGGATTATGGAATCAACATCATGAAGACTCCTATATTCATCGACAATGAGGCATGTCTAGGAATTGTGAAGAATCCCATCCACCACTCCAGAACAAAGCACATCAAAATTTGAAGTCACGCAATTCAAGATGCTTACGAGAAAGGATACATTCAAGTGGTGCCAGTGGATACAACGCAGCAACGGGACGACATTTTCACGAAAGCCTTTGATAAAACCCGATTCAACCAGCTGGTAACCTGGTTGGAAATGGTTAATTTCCTTGAATGGAAATGAACCTAGTTGTCCAAAATCGTTAGTAAATACTCTATCTTCTGTCCATATTAAAAAAAAACGTTTGTTAAAAGTAAAACAAGTATCATAAAGCGTCGCCCATCAAAAAGATTTTCTGAATTTTAAAATTTCATTTTCGGGCAATGGACTTTCGAAAATAAAGATTTTAGGGGGGGGGGATATTCCAGAAAATCAAAAATCAAAAATTAGATGCTTGTGTCTGACTCCTGTTAGAGGAAATGATAGAAAATTGCTAACACTTTGTCATTTCTTGAAAAACAGAAAACAAAAGAAATCGGGGTACTAAGCAACGACGTGTCGGTAGATTCAGCAACACCGATGAGTAAACTGCTGTTAGGGAGCAAAACATAACATCTACACAAGGATTCTGGCTTTTCTCAGGCATTACGCATCTTGTGGGTAACGCGTTGCGGCATATGGCTTAATGGTCTTAAATCTTGCGTTGATAGATTGCCAAAGTCTGAGATTTCGGCTCTTTATATTGGAATTTCATTCGGGGATATCATAGCTGTTCTTCTGCTGCATCCAGATACATGCTGACCTAGACGCTATGATATCTTTTCAAGAAAAGAGCCCAAAGATGGCCAAATCCCAAAATTGAAGAAGCTTTCATAGAAAGTTATTCAAATGCGCAAAAATGCACAAAGCGTACCAAATCTTGTATCTGTCTCCACCCTCGGTAGTTTCGGGATCTCTGCTGTACGAAAGTACTGACCTGATCCCCACTTTATCGTTGAAAAGCAAAACGAATGAATCCAATATACTCACGCGTTATGATGAACCTTTGTGCATACCTTGATTGCGGGGGTATGTCCTGATGTGGGACTCACGGGCGTAATGATTCTATTCTCAATAGCTTGTGTGGGGGCCATAGAAGTCTTGTCAATATTACCGAAAACATGATAAAAGCGCTCTCCGAAGGCATGTTGAAAGAAGGATGCATGGATTTAAGCGGACAAACATACTGGGAGTTTTTCTTGTGCTTTGATTTGCTAATAATAATAACAAATAAGAAATTGACAAGTGTTGACAATATGATCTTCTGCAGGTAAGTCGACGAGCGTTGAAAATATCAAGAATATCAGCAAAAATGGAATCTCCCAAAAGTTAAAAAATCAAGTTCGGAGTCAAAATGGCCCAAATTCTCTCTAGTTTGTAAATATTTCTAATTTATAGTGTTTTAAACAAAACTGGGCATGTTTTTCGAGAAAGTTTGAAATTTACGAGCGAACTTAAACTTGTTTTTGAAAGTGGTTTGAAAATCATCTATGGCGGCGAAATTAAGATACCAGCGAAATTGTTTATTTCGGTGGTTATCTAAAATCATGTATAAAATATCCTAACCGTTATCTATTTCAAATTTTTCAAAACCTCTCATCATCTTCCTCTCTAAACTCGGTCATTCTTCATAATCACTTTCAACATCATCTGTCATCTTACATTGGCTACGCGGTTGAAACAGAAGTTCAAATCTATCGAATCCATATTCAAGAATTCTGGCAGACAGCGAAAGCCGAAACTATTGACCAAGCCAGAGCAATATCTGCAACTGTCCACAATAAACATGTAATCGTAACAGAAGAAAGAATTCGCAAAGTTTTGAAACTGGGAGATAAGGCACGAGATCCAATCATTTTGAGCAAGGATGATGTTTTGAACGGATTTCGCGGCATGGGGTACGTGGGGGACTTTCGTAACAAGAAGGAGATTAAAAGAAATGGACTCACAAGGGATTGGAGGTTCATAGTACACGTGATTGCTATGAGCATAGCTCATCGTAAAGGCGGATTTGACGGCCTGAATCTGGAGTGGTCGGTAGCTATGCTGAACTTATGTTTGAATCAAATGTTCAACCTGTCTGGTCTTATCTTTAACTATAGGCTTGAAAATACAAGGGGACACACTTGGGAAATGTATCCCCGGTTCATTCAGATGTTGATCAACGATCAGTATGACAATTTACTGCATGATGGAAACCTCTTCACCTTTCACGTCCCCGCCAGTCGTCAGTATACAAAGAATCGCGCAAGCTGAAGCAGAAGCTGCAGAAAAGGAAGAACAATTGAAAGGAAAACGAAAAGGAAAGTAAGCAGCGTACGATGAGCCTCCAAAGAAGAAGAAATCCTCTGAAAACCCAGAAAGACTTATGGGTGCAAGCTTCAGAGCTGCCGAATCAGAGGAACATCGTAAACACATCCAAGACATGCATGAAATTCACGCGATGCAAGAAAGAGAAAAGAGGCTTAAAAGACAAGAGATGTCAGAATCTGAAAGACCAGTTGTAGTAACGGAACAAGAACAGACACTAGATGATTTTGTTGATGCTTTATTAACAGATCCAGAAGAAATCCCAGCAAGCAAGACAACTTCCCCAAAGAAGAAGTCAACAGATGAAGGGCCTTCCAGATTCCCTCAAGTAAAACCAACAAGGATCTCAAAGCCGCCTGTTCCTCCACAAAGGGTTCGCCCGTTTCAAGATCAATATGATAAACATATCAAAGAGATCGGTCCAGCTTCAGCTAAAGAAATCTGACTCCTCAAGAATCAAGTGAATGACACAAACATCTTGAGAGAAAAGTTAAAGGATCAACGGAAGAAAAACAAAGAAATGAATGCTTATGTGGCCAAACAATCAAAGTTCATATGATTCCAACAACAGGGGATTGAAAAATTATACAGAATGATGAAAAGTATATGTGCCAAGATAGAAATAGAGCCTATGTTCTCCTTCGCAGAAGTTTTTGACTTCGAGACTTTCATGGAAGAAGAAACAAACAGAAAAGCCAAGGAAGCCGAAGCGAAGAAAAGGCGTCTAGAGCCAACAGAAAAAGTAACTGAAGGAAACGAGAGCGTTGAAGAAGAGATGGATAGGGATGAAATGCCTGCTAAATTTATTGAGTGGGGATTAGAAGAGGAAGTTATGTATGAGCAGGAAGATGGCAAGACTTTCTCCCCACAGCATCCCGAATGGTTTAAAAAGGAAAGAGAAAAACTTCCTGATTTCTATCAGGTAGTAATTGTTGAGAAGACTGAAGCCACTGATAAAATTATCAGTTGGATGTACAACAATCTCAGGAGAATGTTTGTGGTCAAAAGAAGAGGCGGTGTAATTCAGTACTTCCAAACTCGGTATGATCTCTTTTCTCTTCCAAGGTGGGATCTACGTGAATTAGGCCAACTGGATATGCTAAATCCAGAGGATAGAAGCGTTGGCGGGGACTTTGAATGCATAATTGCCAAAGAATGCAACAAAGGTTTCCCAAATCACAAGCCGCAGCATCCAAGAAGAAGAGTGTCCAAAACAACCAAAGATCCTGTTACTGGAAAAGGCAAGGTGACGTGGGTGATTAACCATGCTAAAGTTGTCACAAGAATTAAGCTTCCAGAAGAAGTTCTAGTATGTCTAAACAAGTTCAAAAAATGGTTCTATGATAGCCACACTGGTGAAGCAGTGATTAGATCAACCGAAAATGAAGATATCCGAATCCTGGATCCAATGGATGTGTTTATGTTTAGACTCTCTGACCTAACAGTGCTGAATGCAAGTCGTATAAATGTGGGAGCTGGAAACGCTAATCTTGAAGAGGCCATGTTATTTCAAAGGGCAGTGGATAGAGCTTGGAAGATAACAAGAGAGATGCTCGACATCGTTGATAGAATCGAGAAAAGGAAGGAAGCTGATGAAAAGAAGAAAGAAGAAAGAAAGAAGAAAAAGCATGAAAAGAAGAAAGAGAAGTCTTCCGCGTCAACAAAAGAGCCCACCACAACTTCTCAAACACCATCATCACCTCCGGCTTCATCCATATATGAAGCCATTATGGAGGATCCACCAACAACAAGTGAAGCTGTTAAAATTCAAGAAACTCCCGTCACAACAATCGAAATTTAAGCATCACCAGAAGCAGCATGGCATGAAGAAGTCCCTCCTGAACCTGAAAAGAAAGCTGCAGACAATCCAGTGGAAACTACAGAAGAATTAAAAACAAGTATGCAACGATCTAGGGGGGATATTGTTGGAACTTTTGAGATCGTTCATACTTGTACTGGATTAGTTTTATTATAGTTTGTAGCTTGTTTTAAAGTCTAGGGGAATATTTTGTAATTTAATGAAAGTAGCAAACCTGACTTGGTGTAGTTAAGATTCCAGCATAATTATAATTATGCTGGCAAGTCAGGATCTATAAAAGCCCATGTATTGTTGCCTTAGCTAAGCTTTTGGCTCTTTTGGTGAATAGAAGTGTTGTTTACATTCAATCTTTGCTATTGTGCTTTAATCAGATTTCCAAGGTGCTCTATTGATTTACATTCTTGTTTGGTTTCAATACAACACTTGTTGTATTCATCATTCCATTAGCTTCATCTTCATTCTTGATTCTTCTTAACTTTTTCATAGTATAAACACTTAATCAATAGGTGTTTTGGACTAAAACAATCAACCACTGTGATCCGGATTGATATTGGGATTTACACTTATTTTTGTTGTCATCTCTTGTTTTCAAAGATTTTTACCCATTCCCGGGTTTACCAACTATAGGGTTTCGCTCCCTTTCCGAGAGTTGCTTACGCCTTAACAACATGCTTTGTTTTCGAGGGTTTTAACATGCTTCTCTTAACAATTTGACAAGCATAATTTCTGAACTTTAATCCCCATACCAAGGGTTCATTTGCAACAAGTTAAGTGTGTCCGCTTAACAGCTTATGCTTTAATTATAACCAATCATCGAGTGATGAATCATTCACTTCGACATTTACAACTGACATTGTTTTGACCCGTTTGGATGTCGAATGGAGGCCACCATTTCAAGGACATACCAAACTCTACATCTAACCAATGTTTTGACCTGTTTTATTTGTCTAGGGTACTTCGTCACTTCCGTGACATAACGGGTTTTCCTCTTTTGCTAAATTCTAATATAACAAGCTAAAATAAATAAATAACATGATGTAACGAAACCATAGGTCGCGTACCTTTAGAGCAATCCTTTCAGTCGCGTATCGCCACTAGCTTGTCCGCTTGGCGTCCCGGTTTCCTTGCCTATATAGTTCAACCATAGATGTTTAGAACTCTTTTATAGCATATAACGCATGATTTTCAACAATAGTCAAATATACCTTTTTCAGTCAGGTTTTTAACATTTATCATTCTCTTAGGCATTATACCAAACACCTAATGAGCATGACTTCATTCAAATATAAATTCAAGTCCTCAACTAATCCTTTAGCCAAGATTCAAGCATTCTTTCACAATTTCATGTCAATTTTCATAACAACAAAACAGAATTCACTCCATAGAGCCCAAATACACTAGGTTAATAATGATAATCCTAGTGTTTAGCATAATTCTACAAAACCCACTTAACACATAAGTGTAGGATCATGAATTCACCATCATATGCATCAATTCAACAAGTAAATGGCTAGGGTTTAATCCTAGACACAATTTCATTCTCAATTTCATCTAAACAATGATCATGTAAACTCGAATTCAGGTTTCATGAATTTATCCAGAATTTAAGATGGAACCAAATATCAAAATTTCACATACCTTACGATCCCTTCGTCGAGGTGATCACTAATCTATATTTAGATTTTGATTTTGACTTGATTTAGGCCTCCAATTTGTGAGTTTTTTTTTTTTTTTTTTGAGAATTAGGGTTTGAAGAGGAACCGCTGGTCACCCCTTTCTTCTGTTCGATCCAGACACACACTCATGTGTGTGTTTGGTGTGTTATTTACTACTTAAACATTCAAGTTTCAAGTTTTACAAATTTGGCCCCTTAACTTTTGTTTAACTTATAATTTAGGTGTTTTAACCTTATTATATGTCACCTCAAGACTCGTAACTAACTGAGTTATCGATTCCTAGTTAGCTTGTTCTCGTTCAATTAATACTTTATAAATCTGATTTAAAGTTTTATAAATTTCGGGGTGTTACAATAATTCATAATTTTATACTAAAATACTTTTTATATGTATTAAATTAGTAAGATTACCGCGCTACGCGACGGTGTTTCGGTCGATATCTATTTTGGTTTAGTATTGCAACCGAAAAAATATGCTCAAAACGTATATTAACATTAATTTAAACAGACTCGTACATAAATATAAACACGTAAAACTCGATTACAAAGTCTTTTGAAAATTAAAGGATTGTGAGTGTCAATACTAAAAGTTGAAGGATAAAAGTATAAAAAACAAAAAAACAAAAGCACAAAAGAAAAAAAAAATCAAAATAAAAAATAAAAACACTATTCATAGTATTTCCTATTTGTATTATAGTTAATTAATATGTTAAACAATTTGTGTGTTATATTTTTCATATTTTTTCTATTTAGAATAATAATAGTTTTATCTATTTTTATAAAATTTATTTATTAATTGTAATATATATGGATATGCCATGGTTTTACTCGAGTTTTATTTAGCACGTAATGAGTATATACTGTCACATACAAATAATATAATATTTTAACCCAATAGTTTTTATTTCCTCTTGAATATGCTACAATGGTTTTCAAAAAATCAAATTAACCCTTACACTATAAATAATATAATTCTTTAACCTAACAGTTTTCATTTCCTTTTGTAACTTTCGTCCATTACTTTATTTTTTTACAAAAACTAAGTACACAATTAACTTCTTTTTTTTATTACGGCCCAACCCGATACCCAATGAAGAGTTTATTATTTTTTTAATAAAAAATAAATATGTTTCCATTTAAATTTTATGAAAAATCAGGTTGTCCCCCGCCACAATAATAAATAATATTAAAACACAACTTCCTGGTCAGCGAACCCTACCGGCCATAACCATGAGTGGCCGTGGTAGTGGTTGTTGGAGGTTAGTAACCTCCGGTGTGTCGAATCGCAACACCACGTCATAGGTTCCGCATCACCTTTTTTATTTCTATTTGTTATATTTTATTTCGTTTTTTTATTGTTTTACACATTTATATTTTGTATCATTCGTCTTTACTATTTGGCTTGTACGTGGATTTCCCGCTGCAACACACGACGGGGAGATTCTAGTTATTATTTTTTTTTTTGAATGGCAAACGAAATTTTTATTCAACCAACAAAACAGACCCTAAAGCAAGGCGCTAAGGAAGCCACAATACAAAGGAAATTAGAAAGGAAAGAGAAGCATAACTGGAACAAAGAACAGTACAATAGTTTTAGCTAACTTCACCAAGACAAATATCTCAAATCCTCCCAAGAATTCACCTATACCTTCGATCATTGTTTCATCCACTTGTAAGAGCAATCTTTTATATCTTCAACTAATTTGTGAGCCGAACCACTTATTCCCTTAAATACTTTTGTGTTCCGGTTTTGCCATATGCTCCAGGCCGTTAATAGGAAAACCGCATGCATTGCCTTTTTCTTTTCTTTTGACCATGGAAGATCATTTACCATACACAATAAACCTTTAAGAGTATCTGCCTTTACATTTGAAGGAATTTTTACCCAACTGCACATTTGAGTCCACACCAGGTCAGCAAGGCAACATGTTCTAAGAACGTGTTTTGGCGTCTCGTCTGAGAATCCAAAAACTTTGCATACCACTGATGGGATCGCCACACCTCTCGACCTTAAATGGGTAGTTGTTGGTATCTTTCCTTCCACTGCCTTCCATACAAACATATTGCATCTCTGCAATACCCAGTTGTTCCAAAAAAAGACACACGCTGGAGCGTGCAAATTTAATTGGTTAGTAAGTAATTGTCTAACACTTTTCAGTTTTCACCGAAAAGCCTGGTCTGTCTTCATCTTTCCAGAGCCACTTGTCGCCTTGTTCTGTTAGGTGTTGTTCCATCAACAAATCTTTTAGTCCCGTCATCTGTTGCTTCTCCGGGTCGGTGCTAGGAGCCCGCGACCAAGCCCAGTCCCATAGTCTTCCACCGTTTTGTAATCGATAACAATCTTTTACTTTCACTCTTTTTTCTTTAGCTAGTCGATAAACCAATGGAAACTTGTCCCGTAACGATTCATCCCTTATCCACATATCTACCCAAAACATTGTCTTGTCACCTACACCTACTTTACTTATCAGACATTTTTTAACTTCCACACCTTGCTTGTTGAATTCTTTTCCCACTTCAGCAATTGTCTTCCAAATGCCTGAAAATTATTTCTTAACTGGTATCATAGAGATCATCTTTTTATTACAATGTATTGCTTCAATAACTTGTACCCATAACTAGTGTGGTTTCATTTTGAGCCTCCACCACCATTTAATGAGTAAAGCTCGATTTAGATCCCTTATACTCCCTACCCCAAGTCCTCCAAACTTTTTTGATGCTACTATTTATTTCCCATTTGACCCATCTCATCTTCTTGTGTGAATTGCATCCACCCCATAGAAATTTTCTTCGAATCCTATCTAGTACCTTTATGACGACGATTGGGCACTTACACAATTACAGGTAGTAGTTTGGTAAACTACCTAACACGGATTTGACAAGAACCACACGCCCACAAAAGATAGGAGCCCAACCTTCCAGTTTCATAATCTCTTATTGAACACATCTATTACTTCTTTCCAATTGACGAGACGGTTCATGTTCACCCCCACTTTAAGCCCTAAGTACGTAAATGGAAATTTTCCTGCTTTGCAATTGAAAACGGTAGCCAAAGTACACACCTCTTCCTCATCCACCCCACCCCATATAATTGGCTCTTCCTAGGATTTACTTTTAAGCCGGAAACGAGGTAATAGCATCTTAAAATTCTTTTTAAATTTCTCAAATTTCTCTCTTCCCATTCACCAACAATGATTGAGTCGTCCGCAAAAAGCATATGGGTTAAGCACGGTCCATCCCCTGGTAATTTTACGCCCGAAAATAAACCCGATATTTTTGCCTTCGTCATCATGACATGTAAGGCCTCCATAGCGATAATAAATAAGAATGGGGATAGTGGATCCCCTGGTCGCAAGCCCCTTTTGTATTGAAACTCACCAGTCGGTGCCCAGTTTACTAGTACTGAACCCTGACCCGCAAAAAGAATACCCATTACCCAGTTCTTCCATTTAGGAGGAAAACCCGTATGAGTTAAAATGGATATTAAGAATTTCCAATTTAACGTATCATGGGCTTTTTCAATATCCGCTTTGAACACAAAAATATTCCTTTTAACCCTTTTTTCCCACCCTACCACTTCGTTTATTACCAAAGGCCCATCGAGTATATTTCTCCCTAATATAAAAGCTGCTTGTGTAACACCTCGTAAAATCGTGTCCAATAATGTATTGACACGTGTCTCTATTCCTAATTATGCCTAATGTTGACTAGGAGGGACTATTTTTGCCAAACAAAGAAAGTATGAATGTGGAGGGACTAAAAGTGTCAACATGCATAAACTATGCCTCTGTGTGACCCTTTACGGTGTTCGTATTCTCTATCGAGCTACTTGTTGGACGAACAATACCATTTGTGATTTTATTTTGAAGTTTGTTAATTGGAGGTTTAAAAGCGTCAACATGTTAAACTATACCTCTGAGTGACCTTTTTACAAACCAGGAACTTTTGATGCTCGATCATACCCCCGGGTGTGCCTAAGATTGGACTTGAGGGGTTAAATATGCCAAAATGAAAGATATATTAAAGTTTAAAGGGTTAAGGGGCTATTTGTGACAATTTTCAAAAGTTTGGTCTGGTGGTTCAGCACCGCGGGTCGCGGACGGGACATCCGTCCCTGGCGCGTGTCGCCTGGAGTGTCACTATACGTTTTCTTTGCTTGGGCACCACACATACAGCCAAAACTCACTTAATTCGATACTATGGGTTGTATACTGGTTTTAGACACGTTAGGGGACACTTGTTAACATCTCTTGTAGCCTCCTAACACCTGGAATCATCTCCTTAATCCTCAAGAACTATAAATAGGTGCTTGTGTTCATTGAGAAACTTGCACCATTTCTTGAATTCCATCTATCTCTCATTTATGGAGGTTCCTAAGCTTTGGGAAACTCCTAATCAAGTTCTTATCATCAGAGGATCACTAAGTAAGTGCTCATTTCTTTGCTTTGTCGTTTATTAGGCTTTTAAAGTCGAAAGTCAAGCATTTTTTATAAATGTTTTGACTTTCGGTTTAGACCTTAATGATCCAGCCATTGTTCGCAACGAACATGGCTACGTGATCGTAATTAGGTAGGTGTTAATCCCTCAAAATGGCACCTCCTGAAAATCAAGTTTGCTTGGTCAATTGACGGGTCAAAGTTATTAATATTAAAAAGTCAAACGGGTCAGTTTTTGAAATATTCATATTCTGAGTTTAGAGGTGTTCAAAAATACGTTCTAACACTTAAACAGCTTAGTAATAATTATTATAACATGTGTAAACATGTTCGGCTCGTCAATTCCAGTTTTAGGGTCGGTTCGCAACCGAAAGTCACGAAGTTTGACTTCTGCTTTGACTTTCGATTTTGACCCGGACTATATTAGTTTGCTACTGATTTAAGGTTCCATTATGATTGTTATATTATGTAGCATAACCCTCTGAGGTTATATTACATGATCATAATAGTAATCTGAGTTTTATGCAAGTTTCCGTTATTATGCCATACTTTGACTATTTTGCCTTTTTTATTAAAAATAAGGTTTTAATCACTAATAAACTTTCAAATGATTTATATACTGATATGTTAACATGTTTATCATATTTTGATATTATTAATCTGATCATAAACTGAGTTTTCGTATAATATCGTAAATTATGTTTTAAAGTGACCAAAATGCCCTTACGACACATAAAATGGTTTTAAACATAGTTTCTTATACCAAACTCATTACCTACAGATATAATATCATAATTAGAATTATTTGGGATATCAAGTCAGTTTATAATCTGAGTTTAAGTACAAGTTCTTGTATTATGTTCTTAAATGACGAACATGCCCTTATGACACTTAAAATGGTTTTAATCATGATTTTCATACAAAACCTTTTTACCTACTGATATGTTATGTTAAGTAACATATTTTTAAAATATAAACCTGGTCATAACTTCTGTTTTGACATAAGATTGCAAATATCGTCATTTAACGACTTAAACGCCCTTTTGGCGCATAATAAGGTTTTAAACCACATTTATCAACCAAGACTTCTTACCTACTGATTTTATAACTTATTTAAAATATTTTTACAGTAGGAACATGTTATAAACTCAGATTCCCAAATAAGCTTTCAAACTATGTGTGAAATGACCAAAATGCCCCTACGGTACATAGTTTGGTCTTAGACTATAAAACACACATATGTTTGATATCCTACTGATATTTGAATCACAAATAAAGAATTTTCCAGAATGATTATGATCATAACATTAGATTATATGCAAGTTCCTTATATACGTCACAGAATGACCAAAACGCCTTTATGAGGCATAATTTGATTTTAAAACCTTAACGAGCATACAAGTTGGCATCCTACTGATATTAGAACTTGTTTAAATTATATTGGCATATAGGACTTGTTCATAGCTCATCCGGTTACCCGTTATCGCTTATACGCATACAGTTAAGCTCATGTAACTTTACATGAGTTTATCGAAACGGGTTTAACCTTATCATTTGTATCTCAATTTCCAGAATGTTGATAGTTTACCCATATTATACAACTCTTAGTACTTGTTGGGTTTAAACTACATTCTATTCCGGTCATCGCTTAATCAAGTGTATCGTACCATTTTTAATACTTTAAGCTAGCCGGTCTAAGTTTGTGACTTAAATAAGACCCATTAGCATTCTAATTGGTTTTATACCATCATTCCAGACTGGAGCCTTTTAGTAGATTATTACCTACACTTATTTACTTTAATACGACTGAGTTACTATAAACCTTGCATTTGTATCAAGTATTAGCTCAGGTAAATACTCTTAATATATTTTCCCTATAGGGGCTTGGGATATGGTAAATTATTACAGCTTGGTCGGGTATGGGATCATATACCGGATTGTGGCTACAAAATATTCATAACCCGTTTTAATACGTTTTGTCTAATAACTTAAACATTGGGGGTTAACGTGATCGTTTCCTGGATATCCACGACTCATTAAATTAATAATGGCCACGACTGAGCTCGGGGTGTAGGCATACAACCGTCCGATGCTCATGCGTGTATAAAAATGTTTTCTTACCCGTTCATCAGGGATACCCCTTTGTAGGTTTAAGTGGGTGTCGGTTAATCATGTCTCGGTGTTTAGTACTAGGCCCCATATGTATTGACAGACATGTTAAACTGTATACACGATCATTTTGAATTGTCCCAAGTTATTTATAAAAACATGTGCCTTGTGCACTTAAATCAATTTTGAAAATGTTTTCAAAATGTGTCGGTTGATTGTATTTACCAATGAAAACTAACGTATTTTTCAAAAGATTAAGCTACAGGTACCAACACGTAAATAGGCTGGAAGCTGCTCGGTAATGCTAGAAGAGGAATTTGCAACTCCTTTTGCATAAGCCTATTAGTCTGTTGAACTCGCCTTTGTAAATTTGTTTGATCCGCCTTTGGATTTCATTACAAACAAGTATGTATATTTACTTTTGAACTTTGGACACTTAGGTTTGTAATAATATAATTTTACTCCAAAACTTCCGATGTGCTATTCTGTGTATAATTGACTATGACGATACCAATCTTACGTCACGATACTCCCCACCGGGTTTGTGGTTGGAAGTTTGGGGTGTGACAGCTTGGGAGCTAGAAATCACATAATTTAAGGGTGATGTGTGTGAGGTAGCATCATGAAGAAGCTCTAAATGGAAAACATGCCCCACCAATATATATATATATATATATACATATATATATATATATATAGGATTAGGTTCATTTGTGAACAACTTATTGAGAGTGAACTGAGTGAACTAACCTTGGCCCTTGGTATTTGTTAGATTAAAAGGTAAGATTGACATTAGCCAAGCACTTTAATTAAAATCCCTTAATTTTTTCTTCTCTTAACTCTCTCTCTCTCTCTCTCTCTCTCTCTCACATTTTTGATTATTTCTCCACTATTTTAATTATAAGAGATTGAAGGGCTAATGTTTTTTTTAAATAAACTCTTGTGTTCTTTTTAAAATGAAATATTAAACCTAATTAAATTATGTTTTTTTAACATATGTGTATACATGTCAATATATACAAGACATACACTTTGAAGGACAATGCCTTAACTTGGTGGAATGCCCAAATCCAAATGTTAGGAATCGAAATGGCCAACACTACTACTTGGGATGAATTCAAAGAGGTGATGAGGGAGGAGTATTGTCCTCGTGACCAAGTGCAGAAGCTGGAGAACGAATACTACAATCTGAAAATGGTGGGATCGGAGATCGAGGCTTATACGAAAAAGATCTCATGAACTTACGAACATGTGCCCAAACTTATGAACCCACCACATAGAAGGATCAAACTGTACATCAAAGGGTTAGCGCCACAAATCAAGGGTATGGTTACTACGGCAAATCTTAATAACTTAACACGGATCATCCGTCTAGCCTACAAGATTACCGATCAGGAAGTCGAACGTGGTTCATTACCAGCGCGCGGTGCTGCGACTACCCCTGCTATTGATAACAAACGTAAAGGGAACGATTCGGATGAGGCGTCCAACTCAAATCAGCAACAGAAGAGAGAGCTGATAACAACACTAATCGCAAGTTCAACCAGTCTTGCCCTGCCAACCAAAACCAGAACCAAGGCTCTTACACGGGTAAGCAACTGAAGTGCAATAAGTGCAACTACCACCACTACGGTTAGTGCTCTTGAATTTGTCAAAGGTGTGACAAGGTGGGTCACATGGCAAAAGACTGCAGAGCTCTGTTCCCAAAACAACAACAGCAGTAACAACAACAACCGCAACAGCAATATCAGAGACAACAACCGCAACAAAGCCAGGGTAATCGGAAAGGAAGCTACCAATGTGGAAATGAGGGCCATTTCAAGAAGGATTGCCCACAATTGAATCAGAACGCCAACAATAACAATGGGAACAACAACAACAACGGGAATAATGGTGGAGATGGTGCTCGTGGGAGAGCATTTACCATTGGCGTTGATGATGCTAGGAACGATGGCAATGTCGTGACTGGTACGTTTTATGTGAACAATCTTTTCGCCTCTGTATTATTCGACTCTGGTGCCGACTGGAGTTACATGTCTTTGAGATTCAATAGACTGTTAGGATCAACTCCGACACCTCTCGAAACCAAACACGTTGTAGAATTGGCTGATGGTAAGTCAATTGAAGCATCTCATGTTCACGTAGGGTGCAAACTCGATCTTTTAGGCCAAATGTTTGACATTGACCTCCTTCCTGTCACTCTTGGTAGCTTTGACGTAGTCGTCGGTATAGACTAGTTGTCCATACACTGAGCAGAAATTCTCTGCAAAGAGAAAATTGTCCGTATTCCTCTCCCAAGTGGAGATTCCCTGTCTGTTCAGCGCCATCGAAGTGGTGCTACTGTTGGCATCGTTTCGGCTATGAAAGCCCAGAAGTGCTTACGGAAGGGTTATCCTGCTATTCTAGGGCTTGTTACTGATACCCAGTCTGAGGAAAAGAAGATCGAAGACATTCCAGTCATTTTTGACTTTTCCGATGTGTTTCCCGAAGAACTTCCAGGATTACCTCCACGCCGTCAAGTGGAATTTCATATTGAACTCATGCCAGGAGCACCTTCGATTGCTCGCGCCCTTTATCGTCTTACACCGGGAGAATTGCAAGAGCTGTCATATCAACTCCAAGAACTGTTGGATAGAAGTTTTATCCGAATAAGTTCTTCACCGAGGGGAGCCCCAGTCCTATTCGTGAAGAAGAAGGACGGGTCTTTCCGCATGTGTATCGACTATCGCAAACTCAACAAGGTGACGACCAAGAACCGTTATCCTCTTCCTCGCATTGATGATCTGTTTGACCAGCTGCAAGGGTCAAGCTTCTACTCAAAAATCGATTTAAGATCGGGCTATCATCATATGAGAATCCGAGAGGAAGATGTTCCCAAAACAGCTTTCCGAACACGGTACAATCGTTACGAGGTTTTGGTTATGCCATTCGGGTTAACCAACGCACCAACGGTTTTCATGGACCTCATGAACCGTGTGTGCAAACCGTATCTTGACGACTTTCTCATTGTGTTTATCGATGACATTCTGATCTATTCTAAGAACAAGGAGGACCACGAGCGGCACTTGCGTCTTATCTTGGAACTCCTGAGGAAGGGGCAGCTTTACGCAAAATTCTCCAAGTGTGATTTCTGGATTCGGGAAGTACACTTTCTTGGTCACGTAGTCAATGAATCGGGAATACACGTAGATCCAGCTAAGATCGCTTCCATCAAGAATTGGACGGCACCAAAGACTCCTTCTGAGGTGCGACCATTTCTTTGTCTCGCAGGGTACTATCACAGATTCATCAAGGGATTCTCGAAAATCGCTCAACCTCTAACCGTTTTAACTCATAAAGGAGTCACGTATTTGTGGGGAGCGAAACAGGAAAGTGCCTTTCAACTCTTGAAACAAAAACTCTGCAGTGTACCAATATTGTCCTTACCCGATGGTATGGATTATTTCGTGGTGTATTGTGATACTTCTATTCAGGGTCTCGGTTGTGTGTTGATGTAACGCGAGAAAGTGATAGCCTATGCTTCTCGACAGTTGAAGGTTCACGAGAAGAACTACACGACTCATGACTTGGAGTTGGGAGCCGTGGTCTTTGCACTTAAAATCTGGAGGCATTATTTATACGGTACTAAATGCACTATTTATACCAATCACAAGAGCCTTCAGCATATCTTTGATCAGAAAGAGTTGAACATGCGACATCGTCATTGGGTGGAACTCTTAAGCGATTACGACTGTGCCATTAAGTATCATCCAGGCAAAGCCAATGTTGTGGCTGATGCCCTTAGTCGAAAGGAAACTAAACCTAAACGTGTTCGAGCCTTACAACTTACTATCCATTCTAACCTTCCTGACCAGATTCGTTCTGCCCAAACTGAAGCGTTGAAGGACGAGAACCTTCAAGCCGAATCTATGCGGGGCATGGAGAAACAACTTGTAACAAAATCTGACGGTATTCGCTATTTCATGGAGCGAATATGGGTTCCTTTACGCGGTAACCTTAGAGAGCTTGTGATGGATGAAGCACACAAGCTCGATATCTGTTCATCCGGGTTCTGATAAGATGTATCAGGATCTAAAAGTCTTGTACTGGTGGCCAAGCATGAAAGCCAACATAGCGACGTATGTGAGCAAATGTTTGACTTATATGAAAGTCAAGATAGAATACCAAAAACCGTTGGGGGTTCTTTAGCAACCGGAAATACCCATGTGGAAATGGGAACAGATTGCCATAGATTTTATCACCGGCTTACCAAGAATTCAAAGCGGAAACGATACCATTTGGGTGATCGTTGACCGTTTGACAAAATCTGCAAACTTCCTTGCGATCAAGGAAACTGACAAGTTTTCGCAACTTGCTGGTGTTTACTTAAAGGAAGTAGTTTCTAGGCACGGGGTGCCGACCTCTATCATCTCTGATCACGATCCGCGTTTTATGTCCGATTTGTGGCAGGCGATGCACAAATCATTCGGCTCACGCCTAGACATGAGCACTACTTATCACCCTCAGATGGATGGACAAAGTGAACGAACCATCCAGACACTCGAAGACATGCTGCGAGCATGTGTGATAGATTTTCGTAAAGGTTGAGAAAGACATTTACCTTTGGTAGAGTTTTCCTACAACAACAGTTACCATTCTAGTATTTAGACAGATCCGTTCGAAGCATTATACGGACAGAAATGCCGATCTCCTCTTTGTTGGGCTGAGGTGGGTGACAGCTAAATCATGGGTCCAGAACTCGTACTCGAAACTTCTGAGAAGATTGTTCTAATCAGAAATCATATGGCGACAGCACGTGATCGTCAGAAAAGCTACACCGACAGGCGCAGAAAACCCTTGAGTTCACCGTGGGCGATCGTGTTCTGTTGAAAGTCTCACCTTGGAAAGGTGTGGTACACTTCGTGTTACGTTAGACCATTCAAAATTCTAGAAAGAATAGGTAAGGTGGCGTACAGACTCGAGTTGCCTGCTGAACTCAACAATGTTCATGATGTTTTTCACTTCTCTAATCTGAATAAGTGTTTGTCCGATGAAACACTTGTGGTTCTTTTAAAAGAGCTGAAGATCGATTACAAGCTGCAGTTTGTTGAGGAGCCCGTCAAAATAATGGACCGGGAAGTTAAAGTCTGTAAAAAAGTCAAATCCCAATCGTGATAGTTCGTTGAAAATCAAGACGTGGACCAGAGTTCACATGGGAACGCCAGGATCAGATGAAGCTCAAGTATCCTCACTTATTCAAAACTGTCGAAGCTAACCCTGATGCAACTGGCGAACTTCGGGATGAAATTCCCTTTCAAGTTGGGGATGATGTGGCACCCGAGAAAAATCCACAGTCATCTTGATCTACCACTTCACTCCTCTAAGACTACTTACCAAATTTTGAGACGAAATTTCTTTCAAGTTGGGGATGATGTGACAACCCGTACTTTCAAGGTTAGCATCGTGTAATCCCGTGACCTTTTAACATGATCAGTTTTACGTTATAAATATGTGTACACTTGGTTTATTGTAATGTGGTGATTAGTGAGCATGTTGAATGATAAATGTTAGTATAAAAATTAATTGCTATAAAAATCGAGAAGCACACATTGTCGGGTCGCACACCCTTTCATGTCCGCACACTCCCTCACCCTTGTGTCTTTTAATCTCGGCCACACACCTTGTCAAGCCCAAACCGTCCAAAGCCCAACCCTTGTGAGGATGCACATACATGTGGGGTACGTAGTATGTGTTTGTGAATTAGAAAATGATAACCAAACCCTAGTTCTCCTAATCTTCGACGGCAGACTCTTTCCTCTCGAAGCTCCCTCTTTGTCTCCAACACCCTCTCTAGCATCTCATAATCGGGTTAGTGTACATTCCTTGTAATGATCGAATTCCTTTGATTACTTGTGAATGTGTTCCTATTTGATTGGTTTGTATGGACAACTATGAGATGTTGTTGATGAACCAGAATTGTTAGAAAGTTAGTTTTGATCGTATGGATTATGTACAATAATTGATGTGTATGGGAAATTGTAACGATGATGAACGGTTAGGTGATACGAAAGTCTTGTATGATTTGCATCGGTGATCTAGGATTTTGTTAGTAATCAGATTTAGAGGTTATTCATGACTAAATATATGATTGGATCGTATGAATGATATTGATAACTAGAGTGGTACGAACATTAGGGTTGGATGATTAGATGTTGATGAAATATGAACAATGTGAATTCATGATTTAGTGATGATGTGTATTCATTGAAGTAATTGTGTTAATTGATCTGATTTGAATGGTGGATGTGATGTTAATTTCTATTACGGATTAAATATTGATTAGAGTCTATGTGAATCATGGAACATGTTGTTAATTGTGTTGTTAGGGATGTAACGGCTGCAAATTAGGGTTAGTATGAGTCTATGGAAAGTTGTTTGGATCTTGTGAGACATGAATGGGTAACTGTCTGACCGTGATTTAAGGCAATGTGTAACTGAACATTGAAACCGCACACTTAGGGGACTTGGGGTGGAGCATGTTCCCCCGTGATGGAAATTTTTCACTCGTGGAAAACAAAACACCACCGCCACCTCCATTTTCACACTCCCATTTTTATAGCGCGTGCTATTTTTAACGCGTGATGGGTATTGGGTGATGAGGTAAATTGTTGGATATGGTACAAGAAATTTGGTGCTTTACCAACACAAAGTATGTGTGGGAAAAAGCATATAGTTTGTTGGTAGTTTTCTTTACCTACACATAAATTAAGTGTAATGATGTATAGACTCGTGACTGTGGATATAGGCCATTACCCACACATAAGTTATGTGTAGGTATATAGCAAGCTATATCTACACATATATGTGTGGCTAAAAGGCATTTATATGTGTGGTTAAAAGTACAACAATTTGTTTAGAAGGCATTTGACGTGGCAGGTGACGTGGCATCTGACATGGCAAGTGATGTGGCATCCAACATGGTAGGTGACATGGCATCCGATGTGGCGGATGACGTGGCATGAATATATGTATAGGTAAAAGTAATCTTATATGTAGGTAAAAGTAATGTTATGTGTGGGTAAATGTTGAAGATGTGTTGGTATTGATATTAATATGTGTTGAAACAAATGTAAACTAAAAGGTGGTAAAATCATACATAATGTCACAAACGTCACCATTGATTAATACATGAAACAAAGTGCCAATTTGATTAATACATGAAACAAATGTAAACTACAAGGCAGTAAAATCATAAATAATCAAAAGGCTTGTCAACTTAACAAGAGAATCAAGAGTTGGATCTTAACCATTGATATGACCATGAAAATATAAATGTTACGATAGGTCCATAATACATCGTTAACCCATTTTATCTAACTTTTGACAGCATCAGCAAGCACTTTATTTTGAAATGTCTGCAAAAAAGAACAATCTTGAAACATAAGATGCTCATTTTAACTATCATTAATTAATGTAAAAGAAAACCACCTGCATGAGTGTGTTGAGAACATACAAGACCTCGAAGATAAAATGTATGCAAACGTTCTTCTCATGTTGTCTCAGCTGGTTGTCTCAGATGGGACACCGCATTCACCACCCGAGTCATTACCGTCATAAAAAGATCTACTTCCAGGCACATCACGTTCATGGTTACCACTACACGAAAATGTTACAAAATGTTAATACATGATTGAAACATCTGTGAATAAAAGCGCTCAAAAACATGCACCAGAGTGCTATGTCTTTCATACCTTAAATTAGGTGAGTTTCATCCATTGATACATGCATGACTTGATAATTGTTGCTGAAAATATAATGAAATTGGATTTAGTTGATATAAGATCCAAGCATCTGTCATTAAGTTTCATATGCTTGTTTACCTTTGGCTGCGATATCATGTTTCACAACAAACCGTACTAAGCCCGGTTGCATTGGGATGTTGAGGTGTGCCATCGAAAAACCCTAACACGAACCATTTTCTAGTGGCCGTAATCTTGCCTGAACACGTCTAAACCATTGTTGGCTTGCTAGTCTAGATATCATACCATTCCTGCCGATATCTTGCCGATACTTGATGTATTTAATCCGGAAGATGGCACTTGCTGGCCTCCACTGCCGTCTGAATCTTCTTTGCATAGTCTTGTAGCTGCTGCAAAACAACTAACAAAAGATTCATTATCAGAAATGCACATATAAACACAATCTTCTATCACAAGCACTTTATGCAAAACATCGAATACTTTTTATTTAGCTATAATAAACACTTATCAATCAAATTGGCTTAAACACAATCTTCTATCACAAGCACCTTATGAGGGGCCAGAGAAGCAATGAGGGGCCAGAGAATGGAACAAAGGCAGCAGCTATTGTTTGCTGTGAAATGTAACCAAATGGCTCGAAAGTCTAAAAACGAAAACAAGAAAACATTTGTAAAATTCTTGGACCCAAATGCCATTATTTATGTACATAGACAATAACAATACATGGGGGTTGACCATAAAATATGAACCAACACTCAGTTTGTTGAGCACTTAGTGGGGATTTGTCCCATTTAAAAGCATCAACTCACCTCGTTTGACTTCACATGTATGTAGAACCGAGATATAAAGTAACAAATTAAGTAACTAAAATAAAATGGCAAGCATATTGTATATTCTCAAAAAAGCATGATTGATAATAATAAGATTTCATGATATAAGTTTTATCTTTACCTTTCATATGAAAGTTGCACCCAAGGCCACAAGCTAGACTCACAAATAATGTAATCAAATCTATTTTCACCAGGTGTGAATAATCTGGTCTGTCACCAAACCACAATGATAAAAAAGAACTTAGTTAAAAAAAAAACTTGAAATGAGCATTTTGAAGAAAACCAAGTCACTTTATTATAATTGTGAACCTGCTCAATTAGGGATTTGAGAGCTGCTCGAATGGACAAGGGTAGTGGCTTATTCCCATGAACCACAAGGTCAAGGAGCCGTGATTGGCAGTGGCCCATGGCTTTCAAGTAGATTGAACCCCGTTTGGAAAAAATGCTTTGATTTTTGCATATGACAGCAAGTTGAGTGTTATCTGCCACTAGATTAAGACTTGTTTGGAGTTGAAGCATGCTCCTTCACACTAATTACCAAAGTTAAGTAATTTTTTAACCAACCATTACATGTATATTCACATTAAAAGTTAATCAGATATGAATACACAAAATATCAAAATTCCAACAGTTGATAGACCAACATTACCTTCAACGGCTGACTATTGCAAAATAGGATTTTTGACTTTTGAAAATCAGAACATGAAGCTTGGTTCGTTTGGATATCTGCAGAACTTCAAGGCTGATGATTCAAGGCGATGAACAGAGACCACTAATGATGAACCATAATAACTTTGTTCTCTACATCCCACCTTTTGCTTCACTGGTAGCTTGGCTGCGGATATCAAAAGTCTCTGTTTTGCATTAAAAAACATCATTCGTCCATATTAACAGAAGCTCAGCACAAGAAAACCATGTCATTTTTTTGCACCGTCCATCAAGGATTAAGAAATACCAGTAGACAGTACTAGTAACACAAATTAACCAAAAGATACCTCAAAAATTGTCCAAGAAGTAGTGTTGCTCAATTAAGTGTAAAGGTTCTTATGGGATGACTTTTGCTGAAGTAAAGATGTGGAGTGAGTATGAATTTCTGGGTCCGATCAGTCCGATTTCTTCCGATTTACTCCGACTAGGTCCGATTTTGACCGTCTTTGACCGGGACCGATTTTTTTAACGGATTTGCAACTTTTTAGGCTATGGCTCACCGATTACCGCCTAGGCGCCGATTAATCGGCCACCTAATCCGACTTCTACAACATTGTCTAATTCAACAGCTCATCCCTCTTTTACAAACAGCATATTCTTTGCAACTTCTTACAAAAATCAACATCAATTCCTAGCAAAAATCCTACACAGATGCCAAACAAAATTCTTGCACAATTGCATGGAATATACGAAATAGGTAGAGCTACTACTAAGCTTATGACCAACAAAAAAAATTGTCAAAAAAATTATATAGTAACCATCAAACTAGTAGCAACAACAGTCAACAACTACTCTTATAAACTATGTAGCACGGGGACTCCATTTATGTGGCCGTACCCGTCTCGGGTACTTGTCGGGGATGGAAACACCATGGGTACTCGTCGGGGACGTTTCCTAAACGTTTCCAATGTCGGGGACGTATCTGGTAGAAGTATCCAGCCCGTTTCTATTTATTTTTAGGGTTTTTTACCCTTTCAAATTCCACAACCGGCCATTAAATAAATAGACCTATCATATTCGGCTTCTCTAATCTCTAAACTCTCAAGTCTCATCATCTCTAATTCTCTATCGATTGCCGATCTCTCACTAGATGAACCAGAATTTGAAAATGATTTGATTATTGATAATTAATTACCTTTGGAAGATGTAGTATTTTTGGAATTTGTTTAATGTATTTTTATTTTTTTATATTTTTTATTGCCGTACCCGTATCTTGGAATTTTGAGTTTTGCCGTTCCTCGTTCCCGTATCGTCCCCGTACCCCGATCCCGTACCCGTTCCAATGCTACTTAGCTTATAAATAATCAAATTAATATCGTCAAATTAAAAAATATGTGTAGCCAAGTGTGCAAAGAACCTAGGAAAAATTACTTGCAGCAGAACAAAAGGACATGGTTATCAACATTTTCATAAAACTCTATATGAATTGTTTTAAATTTAAGCATACAACTTAACCAATTATATTATAAACAACACATCCTTCTTTGGCATTGCATCAAACACCTTATTTGCGCTATCAAGTGCAAAGGATCTCGCATATCAATAGGACACTATTCTAGACCATAAGAATACACACGGCCAAACTTAAAAAAAGCCAAAAAACGAAACAAAAAAAAAAAAAAACAAACAAAATTACTAAATCTACCTCCAAATGATGCTTTATTTTCCCTTTCTCTGTATAAATGTTATGAAGAACTCAAAAACCCTAAAAAATTGGGAGCCCCAAGCGACCGATTCACTTCATTTACATCCGAAGCCGGCCCTAAACAGCAACACTGCTGGAGCAACACCACAACGGACGATTCAGATGGTGAAAGCAACCTCTGAGTTGAAGCGGTATGGAAGATCGAGAGTGAGAGAGAAAAAGGGAGGGATAGAAGGATGTTGATTCAGTTTGGATTTCGGTTCTGGGAACGTGGCGAAATTTGGGTTTTTGAGGAAGGGGGGAAAATTGGGCGGGGAAACTTGAACAATTTTAGATGATTAGGAGAATGGCTAGACTTAGAGCATTCACATCCAATCCATCAAATTATACATACATTCCACTAAAAAACAACTCCTATATCAATATATTTTCACTAAAAACAAATACTTTTTCTCTCTCCTTTTTAATTAAATAATATTATCATTACATTTTTCTCTCTCCTTCACTCACAACCACTTTCAATATATATTAAAAAAATTATAGTGGGTGAACAGGGTCCCCTCAAATATACATATGAACAGTAACATTTTCTCTCTCCTTCACTCACAATCACTTTTTATACTCTTTATAATATAAAAACTCTCTCTCACATATTTTGATGGATAGAATGTGAATCAACTGATATATTTATTAGTTAGATCGTAACTTCAAGTTACTAGACAAGAGTGACTTAGAATTAGAGAAAATCAACTGGTATATTTATTATTTGGTATTTTTACTCAGTAATTATTTACATAAAAATAAAAGTTATGGATGTAAAAAGTTGTAGATGTGTGTATGTATGGAAATTAACTAGATAAATTAGTGTCATTTTACTAATAAGTTTTAATGAAATCAAAGATTAATAATAAAAGGGTTACTTCATATTTGTGTGGATATGGTTTTATTAAAAGGGTTTCACGAGAGGTTTAAATTTTGGGAGTGAAAAGGGTTAATTTCTTACATGAGGGAAGAAATTTTAGAGGGAGGAATGATTTTTAAGGAAAATGCTGCTTTTAAAGAATTTCAACAATGGAAAGATATAAATTTTAAAACGAGCTCTCCATAATTTTAATGGTATACGACACTAAAAAATTAAATTGGTGGCATAAAATATAAATGCCACTAAATATATGTACTTAGGCATACACAAAGTGCCACTAGAAACCTATAATAGTGGCATAAAAGCTAAATGTCACTAAAAGTGTGTGCTAATCACATATGTCATATGCAAAGTGTCACTAAAAACACAAATTAGTGGCACAAACGCTAAATGCCATTAAAAGTGTGTGTCACTATATGGCATTTTTCTTGTAGTGCCTTTAAAGAAGTCGTCCCTAAAGGAGAGATTTCTTGTAGTGGATGTCGTCAATTCGTCGAATCTGAATTGCCGAATCACTCATTGTGTAGGTATTTTATATGTATACAATATCTATACATATTGTACATTTCTAAATATGTGTAGGTATTTGTTTTGCCACATCACCTTATAAAAAAGATTTAAATATTTATTTTATATGCATTCAATATCTACACATATTGTACATTTCTAAATATATGTAGATATTTGTTTTGCCATGTCATTAAAAATATATATTTACTTATTTTATATATATCTAATATCTAAACATATTGTACATTTAAATATGTGTAGGCATTTAATTTGCCACGTCATTTTTAAAAAAATAAAATAAATACATATTAACTCAGTTTATCTACATATTTTAAAAAAAAATAAATTATGTGTTGGTAAACATAATCATTTACCTACACATATATTAGTTTTTTACATATGTGTAGATAATTTATCTACACATGACGAATATTTGCCATATGTGTAGGTAATTTAATATTTAATCGATTACCAATTTTGGGGGGAAATTTTCCCACCAACACCAAGTGTGGCTAAAATCCATTACCAACACATATTAAGTGTTAATCATTATGAAAATATATTATCAACTATTATCCACACATATACAAACATGTGTAGGTAAATACACACACATTTACTTGTGTAGGTAAATTATGTGTGGGTAAACACCCTAATTTTTTGTAGTGGTGGTGAGTGATGGGCATTTCCACTAAAAAAGGTTGTGAGTGATGGAATAATGGTTGATGACATGGCGGAACTTGATTGGATGTTGTGAGTGATGGAATTTGTACAAGTGATGACCACCCCTACCCCCTTAAGATGCATGTCGTACAACCCCTTGAAGCACATCAGCCGCACAGTTGCAACCCGCACACTCTCAGTCCGTACACTCTCGTTATGTACATTCATTTAATGCACGTGGTACACCTAAGTAATGCAAGTCGCACACTCATATTGTGGCCGCACATCCGTATTATGTCGCACACTTCTAGGGGTGTTCAAAAAACTCGTGGCTCGCAGCTCGCTCGAACCTCGCTCGAAAAAAGTTCGAAAAAAGGTTGGCTCGAAATTGGCTCGGTTGTAAACGAGCTAGCTCGGCTCGGTTTGTAAATGAGCCGATCTCGAGCTTGGCCTGGCTCGGCTCGTGAGCTCGTGAGCCAGCTCGATAAGGTTTACATCCTTCAGTTTTTTGTCCCACATCGCTCAGAAGACAAAAACTAAGGGAGTATTTCCCCTATAAAAGAAGGTAAAGAAAATGTACAAAGTGAGTTAACTATTTATACTTGCATATTTAGCCATTTGGTTAAATTAAATTGCATATATGGCCCTTAGTATATGAAAATATTCATTTTTAGGGCTTTTTATTTAGTAAATTTTGCGGTTTTTTGTTAGTTCGAGCTAGATCGAGCCGAGCCGAGCTAGCTTGAATTTTAATCGAGTCGAGCTCGAGCCTCAAATCCCAGCTCGATTTGAATTTCGAGCTGGAGCCGAGCAAGCTCGAATTTAGTTCGAGCCGAGCTCGAGCTGGGTCGAGCTCGGCTCGACTCGGCTCGTTTACAGCCCTACACACTTCCTTGGGCCGGACAATGTTATTGGGCCGCACATTTTCGGGGTCGCACACTCGGGGAATGTCACACACTTTGTGTGGGTTGTCCCCTGGTGGGCCGCACACTACACTAATATGCTTACACGCCCTTATACATGATACCTGGACCGCACATTCGTAACTGGACCGCACACTCGTATATTGGGCCAATAAATTGGGTCGCACACTGACTAATGGGCCACATAGAGAACTTAGGCCGCACACTCTTATGTTCACGAAATGTGCTGATATGTTACTGTTAACAAACATGGGACTAGGTTATGAATTCTTACATGGCCCACATGTTTATTATGTGATACGTGTAGAAATACGTGGACTACTTGTACATGAACCTAACTGATATTGGTAACCATAATAGGACTTGGTTGACCAAATTTGAACAAAGTAATACAAGTTACCGAACAAATCTAAGGTGAGTTCACTACTCTTTCACAAGCATGCGTCCTGTAGGGACAACAAACAAACAAACTTATATCCTTGGAGGGGATACTTTACGAACATACATCCCTGGAGGGGATACGTTACAGACTGTAGTTTAATTTCGATGTTGGATAATCGACTCAACTCTATCACCCAAAGTCCCTACTTACTATCGAACTAGTTGCTTGGAGGGCAACGAGGTATTAGTTGATAGCGTTATTAGGCTTGACAAACTCACACCGTACCTGGATAGGACGGGCGTGAACTAATGACCTTAACCACATGGCCAGTGTTGATAGGCACTGATGAGGGCAAACAAACATACGTCACTTCGGTGTCGAGTTATTATCAACATGTCTTAAACTAAACATTTACCAACTATACGATTAAACAAAACTGTAAACTCGTCAGCTTTAGGCTGACACACTTTTTCTGTATGCTTGCAGGTCAGTAGATACGTTGATGTGGGACTTGCAGTCTGGGATGCTGGTGTGGTCATGGGTCGTGACACTTGCGAAGACATTTAATGTTGAAATGTTTTCAAACAATATGATGAATTTGTTTAACAATATTTTATGGTTCCGCTGAATGTAAACTTATTTAAACAGATGTTACGAATTACACTATTTACATTGAATGAGATTTCCAAATTATTATATTACTCTTGGTTCAATGTGATTAGTGGCTAGATTCTAGTATGTTACACGTCTCGTTGGGGCTTTCGGGTGTAGTATTTTAGGGGTGTGATATTTTATATAAAAAAGTATTTACTTAAAAATATACAAAATCCTCAATTATTAAATAGCCATGTGGACTTTACAATACGTTAAACACGAAGACTTAATTTGATGGTTGAGACAATGAGGTGATTTTGAGAGTAGAGGTGGGGGTGGGTATAGATCCACCAATGTGACAAGTAAAAGTAAAATAAAATTGCAGAACAATATTGGAAAAGCAATATATATTAAGTGCAATATAATATAAACTAATTGCATTCACAATTGATTTGTTATATTTATGTGAGTGAGTTAGTTATATTATAAGGAATAACTATGAGTGAATGAGAGAGAATATGTTATTGTTTATATGTAAATATATGAGAACACGGTTTAACCTTTATAATTTTTTTAATATTTTTGAAAGTAATTATGAGTGAAAGAGAGAAAAAATGAAATGGTAAAGGTATAAAAATATTATTTAATTGAAAAAAGTAGAGAAAAAATAGTTGTTTTAATCTAATTACATGGATATGGATCTAGAATTCAATGTGAAAGAGAATTATACAATAACATTCCCATTGGAGCCTTTATACATGAACATTCTATATAATATAGAGAGAAAAGTAGAGAAAACAACAAAAGACCATTACATATGAATCTCTAAAGTAGGGAAAAATTTATAGAAACCAAAGTTATACCTGTATATTTAGAGAGTTGTATTCAACTCTCTATACTATTAATATGAGTGTGTATGTTATAGAAAATAATAATAAAATAAATGTTATGGGTAAGATAGAGGTAGAAATAGAGGATTGGATGTGGGAGATTTTATAAAAATTAACCTGCTTTAAATAATGTATTTTTTAATTAATATATAGATGTAGATAGAGATTACAACGTGAATACTCTAATTAGGTACTTGATACTTCATATTTATTTAATCATTTTTTTTCTGTAAAATATTATAAAAACATTTGTTTCCATCTAACATATAATTAACTTATAAAAGAATAGATGTTAAAAAATCAAATTTAAATTTGAATATATAGTAAGCATGTTGTGAATTAGAGTATGAATTTCTATAAACTAGGACAAAATTTACGAGTGTGGGTTTAGTTTAAATGAGTTCGGCTTAATATCTAGTTGAACTAGTGAAGCCAAATGACTCATATTCGTATGGACCTAATGGGTTGATAGAGTGACCCATATATATATATATATATATAGGGGATGGATCATAAGAAAACTAGTTTAAATGATAAAACCAAAAAACTAACTAAAAAAACCAAAAAAAGATGCCATTTTTTTTAAAATTGTTATAAAAAATCGCAGCTTTTTATGCATGGAAAAAAATTTTCAAAAAAAAAAAAATTAAAAAAAAAGGTTTTTGGTTGTATTGCACATGTGCACTATTACGGATATAGTGCACATGTGTAGTACACATATAATCACATATATTGCACATGTGCAGTACAACAAATTTTTTTTTTAATTTTTTTCTAGGCATAAAAACTAGCGATTTTTTTATTAAAAATTGTAAAAAAAAAATTGGTCTGTTTTTTAGTTTTTTCTTTTTGCTTTTGTAGTTAGTTTTCTAGTTTTCTCATTTATATGTAGTTTTCTCATGATCCTCTCCCTATATATATATATATATATATGAACGGGATCAGGAGAAAACGATCATAAGTGTGAGAACAGTGAGAACGCATCCTGGCCCAACAAGTGGCGCGGGATATGATCAGGGTCCGAGGGGTTTTTTGTCTTTTTAGTATTCTTCTCCTTTCCCGATTTTCGCGTTTGACGTGCTGCTTTATTTTTTGCGTGCAAGATAATTTTGGCGTTATCTAGAATCATTAATTACTTGGCGTTTTACTGTTTTTCCCAGATTTCTTCTCGTTAAATTAATTTTTTTTATGTTACATAGTTTATTTTTTTGGCGTTATAGCTTTTTCCCTGTCATTTTTTTGCGTTTTGGATCTTTTATTAATGATTGATTACCATAGATTAATATTTTATAAAATTACAATAATACGAAATCAAAATAAACTAATAGTCTTCCGTGGGTGGGATTACATCAGAGATGTACCCATCGCTTTGTTCATCAGTTTCTTTAGATTAATCATCATCAAATTTTAGATTTGCGTATAACGCCATTAACTCGTCTCTTTTTTGCTGCAGCATATTCTTGAATATCAATGCATCCTTGGATTTTGGATCGTTTGAAGGTGCTAAATCACAGAGTTGTTCAATTACATATTGCAACCCTGTCTTCAACATTTCTTCCATTGGCAATGAATATTGCACCCCGTCTTTATAAGTCACTTCAAGCGTTCCTTCTTCCTCATGCATCACCCAACTGCTAAGTTTTGGTAGAGGAGTATCGTTAATATCATCATCATCTTCATCATCTTCTGCCGGAAATTTTCTCTTCAGTCTTTTTATTACAGTTCGGGTTCTTTCACAATCGTTGGCCATTGGAACCCCAAGGGCCAGGATATCCCTCTGAACCCCTTCATTCGTTCCAAGCATGGCTTTGATTGTCCTTACCTTTACCCTTCTCCTATCAGAGAACTTTATGATGAATCGTTTCTCTTTCCTTTCAAACCTCGATGCAATAACCTTAGCCATTTTTAAAGTTTTTGGCGTTTTGGACAATATGTGGCGTTTTAGTCAATGTTTTTGGCGTGTTTGAGCTTGTGTTTTCATGGTCTTCTTTTATATTGACTTTCTTTTTCCCGCGCATTACAGGTAATTATGGCGTTTCGAAAAAAGATTAATAAATTTAATTCCCCATGTATTTTGGTTTCCATATAATAAATGTTAGTAATTATGAATTCCGTCGTTTCATTTACTGTTTTTGCACTTACCGTGTTTTGTTTTCAGACTCAACTGTTTTTATGGTGTAACACGTCTAATCTTGACGACTGTAATTATGGCGTTTTGTTTTCCAATGGTGTTTAGATAACGATTGGACTTTTTTTTTGTTTTATATTATTTGCACATTGTTTCACGCTTTTTTTTATAATAGTAGTTATTCAAAGTAATTTTATTATAGTTTGGTAGTTTTTTGGGGGCGTTTTTATGGCATCATGGCGCTTTACAATCATTTGCTCATTTTGGCATTTTATTATATTTTTTCATTATAGTATTAATGTACTTTTGTTGTTTATTAACTGAAATTACAAAAGAAACAACAGATAAAGGAAACTAAAAAAAAAATAGAAGCAATTTATGATCTAAATCTCCAGTGACATCAGTCTCTTTTTTCTTTTGAAACTACAAGAACTATCACAAATAAATGGCGTTTTGGGTTTGGCGTGGTTTATTTTCTTTGTTCATGTGTGGAAGTGTCTTTGTGGATGTTGGAGATATAGATCAACCCTTTTGTGGGTGGATGATATCTGCCCGTCGTCTTCATTATAATCATCGAGGCCAAAGTAGCATTTACACTGGTATAGGTCTCTTCTAATTATTCAAACCTTCTTCAAGAACAAAGATGACAGAATGACATATGGGTGTCATCAGTCCCTCTTTTTTGAATTTTGTCCATCTCATGCAGCAAAATCTTACTACACTCACGTAACAAATCATTCAACGAAACTTCATGCAGATCATTACTGAGTATCAAAGAAAAATGTTTGTTGTCGTTGTATTTTTTGGCGTTTTACATTGAGTTGTATTTTTTTAACCACTGTGTTTTTTGTGTGTTTTTTTGGTGTGATCAACGGAAGATGGTGAGACGTTTCTGTTTATATAATTTTTTTGGCGCTTAGTTTAGGCGGGATATTATTTTTAAAACAAAAAATGTAATTAACATTTATCCGGATGTAAGGTTTGGCGTTATATATTATGGCGTTTCATATTTTGTGACATTTTGTATCAGAGAGCTTAAATAAAAACACAGAAAAAAGTACGCAGTGATAAAATTGGCGTTTTGTATTTGTTTGGCGTTTTATTTTTCAAAGATGATTTATGTGAGAAATGATGTTTTACCTTTTTTACCCTTAATGAAACGCGTCCACGTAATAAAATTGATGTTATTTACAAAAACGCCACCGCGCCAATCTAGTCCATAGATTGTTTTGATCGGACAATCCATAAGCGTTCTCACCGTTCTCACACTTTCTATCGTTTTCTCTAAATCCTGACCCTATATATATATATATATATATATATATATATATATATATATATATATATATAGAGAGAGAGAGAGAGAGAGAGAGAGAGAGAAAGTGTATTGTACAATATCTCCTAACGTACATTACGTACAATATAGTGAAATCGCATGTTATAAAATAGCATGGATGAAATCGCATGTGATAATTTTGATGAAATCGCATGTTTGTTTTTTGTAACAATTTCGCATGTGATAATTTTGATGAAATCGCATGTTGGTTTTTTGTAACAATTTCGCCTGTGGTAATTTTGATGAAATCGCATGTTAAAAAACCAACATGCGAAATTGTTACAAAAAGCCAACATGCGATTTCAATATGGGATGAAGCTCTGACGGCTGAGATGATCGCGTGCGTAATATACGATAAGGGCATTTGTACGTTAACCGAACCCTATATATATATATATATATGTGTATATATATATATATGTATATATATATATATATATGTATATATATATAGGGTTAGGTTAACGTACAAATGCCCTTATCGTATATTATATATATATGGGATCGCTAAAATGAGAACCACCTCGAGTTGTAAGAACCGTGAGAACTACACCGTGCGGGGCGAGGTGGACCAAAATTTTTTTTCAAAAACGTAGTTGCGTGTATTATAAACACATTTGTAAAAAAAAAATTCAAAAAAAATGTCGTGTGTGTAGTTTTGAGCACCACAAGTTTGTGTTTACGGGTACCGTAAATCTAACCGGAAAAATTACGGGTACCGTAAACACAAACTTGTGGTGCTCAAAACTACACACACGACATTTTTTTTTGAATTTTTTTTACAAATGTGTTTATAATACATGCATCTACGTTTATGAAAAAAAATTTGGTCCACCTCGGTCCGGATCAAAAAGTTCTCGCGGTTCTTACAACTCGAGGTGGTTCTTATTTTAGCGCAATTCTATATATATATATATATATATATATATATATATATATATATAGGGTAAGGTTATTGTAAAAAAAAACCAAAAGTGTGAGAAAGGTAAGAAAGAATCTCAGCCATTAGATTTAAATTAATTGAAAAGGGTAAACAAGTAATTTTATCATTAATTCAATTAATTAAAAACTTCCCATAACCGTTATCTTAATTATATGAAATATATAACACCATTCAGCAAGTATATAACACCACTCAGTAAGTATATAACACCATTCAGCAAGTATATAACACCATTCAGCATTCAACAAGTATATAACACTATTCAGTAAGTATATAACACCATTCAGCAAGTATATAACACCATTCAACAAGTATATAACACCATTCAGTAAATATATAAACCATTCAGTAAGTATATAACACCATTCAGCAAGTATATAACACCATTCATTGACTAAACATCTGATCGAAACATATTATTTTCTCTATATAAGTATAGCAATATGGTACTCATATTAAAGATAAAAAAACGCTCGTTATTATGGTGTAATTTTTTTTAAAAAAAGTTGCGTATAAAAAGTTATTGACGTTTAAAAAAAACGGGGGGAAGTTACATGTGCATTACCTAATTTCTAGTGGGTTTAAAAGACTATATTGCCCCTAGATATTTCAAATCAGTCCAAATTAATGAAAATATTTTACAATTTGGTGCCTATTGATCTCAACCATTAGATCAATAGATCTAATGACTGAGATTCTTTCTTACCCTAGGCCTTTTTTATGTCACACCCTTGCTTTGCGGAAGCGTGGTTGATTTGGTGTGACTTCTTAATACCATAGCTTAATCATAACCAAGCTATATGATTTAAAAATATGCAAGATCATCCATTAAAATAAAAAAATACCATAACATTGTCTTAACGGGACAACACCCTAACAACCATAAACTTGTTCACCAAACAATACAAATTCAATCTTAACATAAACATGATTCAAGGACTGTGACTTGTCCAGGAAAGAGTCACATTCCCCGAACCCTGGATGACCTCGGTGACTAATGCAGCGGGAAAAACATGCCATACCGTGCCAGATCTTTAATTCCCTGAAATACATGTAAGTTGAAAAATCAACAATAATGTTGAGCGAGTTCATGTGTAAGTGAGTAAATAAACCTTTGTATTTATCGAAACCCTGGTATGTAGTAAATAAGGAAAAAGAGATCACCAATGGTTTGCAAGGCCATTGATATGTGTGAAGTGCAAGTAGGAAGACTCAAACCTAGCGGATTTATGCGTCGGGCACTAAGTCACCCCGAGGTCCGTTATGCTGGACCTGGGGCTGGGCTCGCTACACCCAGATAGATCTACCGCTCCTGTCCCTCGGTCCTACCATGAGGATTAATGGCCTCAAGTTTCCGCCTACCCACTCACATGATCTAAGTAACAAACCTCCTTACGCTAACCATACCATGTAAAAAGTATTCATAATCAATGTAACATGTATTTCACCCCCGCAGTTTAGAAAACTGAAAACAGTTAAGAGAAAAGGGGGACATGAACTCACAGTCAATGCGTCGCTATACCAAGTACTCCGGATGTCAGGCAGCTGTGCAACGACCTACATGTACTAATTCTATTAGACGGATGGCCGTGCCTTAGCTTTATAGTTTAGGTTTTTGGGAAATAGTTAGACAACTATTCCGTGTTTATATTTTGCATGTACTTGGTAGTTAATCTCCTTCCCAAGGATGGGGGATTTAATACATGTGTATTTTTATTATATCATTAAGTCCCACTTAATATATTTTTACTTCTACTTCCAAAATATAAATATTTTTCTCAAAAATATTATATTTTCACTTCACATAATATTTCCAAAATAATGCGTCGACAAGATACGCGTTCATGAATATTTCCGTAATGCGTAAGTTACGTTTTAACGATTAAGTGGTAATAATAATTACCGGTGTAACTTACATGTTTGTCGTGTAAGCGTTTGTATTATTTTGGAGCTGTTATCGTTCGAAATATTATTTTTACTCTAAAAATAATATTTACGTATTTTCACAAAATAATCATAAACAGTGTGGTGAAAAATATATTTACAAAATATATACTTATCACGTTTAGTTTTGTGAAATCCCACCTCCGAATATTTGTAAATAAAGTCGTGGCGAAATATATTTTGAAAGCATATAAAAAATAGCTCTAACACTTGTAAATAATTCTAAGTGTTAGATTTTAGAAAAATTTCGCCAGAGTTTCCCTTGTAACTGGAGGTGGCCACGCTTTCAAGCGTATCATTTTCTCTTACAAAATCATTTCAACACTTCTTTAATCAATCAATCAACTTCCGACACATCAAACTAGTTGACAAGTATGTAAATCGCATAATCACATGAACTTGTGGTTTTTCCGAAAACTATAGTGTAGATCCCGTTATATTTTGTGGATCTATGTGTAAAATAACTTAATATCGTAAAAACCTCGTTTTTAGGATAAATCTATTTTTACATCTTCCCGTCATCTTTTACAAAAATTGTTATTTTGCCGGATCTTTCATTTCACAAGTGTCTATACACTTGTGGTTTGTAAAAATCATATTTGTTAGTGTGTCATCCGACTTTTATAAAACATGATTTTCTCGACACTTGGTCCTTTGAAAATACCACTTGCAGATACGTAGATCCGCTAGTTTTAAACACTATTTTACAAGTAAAAATACTTTTACACAAGTTCATGTTTCTCGTGTGGTAGAGTTTCACCTTTTAACCCTTGTACCGATAGAAACAAGCTTATGTCAAGATCCATGATCTTAACAAAGTCGGGTTAAACGATGATCCGAGCTACCACTACGTAGATCGGGCCTCAATAATCACCACTTTCAAATACTACAACCTTTACACAAGTATTAAGCTTTTAACCAACTATATTCATGTTTTAGTAGCCTTTAAAGATTCAAAATGCAAGTTTCCGAGTTTTAACCGTTACAAATCTTATTAACCACTTTAGATATGTTCGAGAATGAGTTTTAAGTGTTATACCTCTAGCTCGGGGCTAAGGAAGAATCTAGGCGAAAATGTGGTGGATAAAAGCAAGATAATGAGGTCCTTCCGCTTCCGTTTGCTCCAAGACTCCTAATACGTGACCTTGAATACTTGTGTGATGTTGGAATGGATTGAACAAGAGCCGAAAATGGTGGTGTAGGGGGTGGGGTGTTCGGCCGAGAGCTAGGTAGAGGGAGAGAGAGTTGAGTGGGTTGGTGATTGTGAAGTGTATAATCCCTCATGTAATCTCAAGTATTTATAGACAAAGTTAGTATGGTTAACCCTTGGATTATATGTCTTCAAGATATTAAGCATAAGTGATTATATAATCAAAAGGGTACAATGGATGGTCACATTGTGACCGATCGGCCCAAGGGGGGGGGGGGTCATTTGGTTCGATTTCAAGTATTTAGTTAGAGTTTAGTTAGATTAACTAAGTTAGATTAGGGGTTAACTTAGTTAGTTACATGTTGCGCTTTAACGCGGGTGTTAGGGTAATCAGGGACCCTAACTGACTCAGAAAAAGATCAATAATATTATTGGCCATATTTTCATGTTCCGGGTTTAGTCCGGTTGTTCGGTTGGATGGTAATCCGTTAAAGTGCTTAAGTAAGCTTTTAAGCGTCGTTAATAATATTTTTAGTGACACTATTTATTCTACAAAGTGTCAGGAATATTTTCCTCATGTTTTGGCACTTTATTAGTTAGCCAGAAGCTAGTATGTTAATAAAAGTGCTGTGTTTCGTGCTTAGAGTACGTTTTAGGCACATCCAGTCATTATATCTTATTCCTAGAGACGCAATTTTACAACCCTTGTATCCCTACACTCACTATGGGTGTAGTAAAATATTTCTGGCTCATACAGGCCTTTAGAGGCAGTGTCTGCCTGATGCTGGCTTTATCAGCATGTTCAATAGGTTATCCGTTCTAATGCTACTGTGCTTTAGTGCATCATGTTTGTCACTAAGGTTCAACGTGTAAATAATGTAATGACGGAAATCAAAGTATGATGCAGGAATATACAAGTGCTAGAAATCAAGTAGCAGTTCATTGGCAATTTCAGTTAAGCACAGTAATTAAGCAGCAATTATTTATTAATTAAATCGTACGGATACCTGGTTTAGTGAGGGTTGTCACATTCTCCCCCCGTTAGAAAAATTTCGTCCCGAAATTTTAAGCTCTGCTTGTAGATGCAGGGTTCTCAGGAAATAGGTGGGGGTATCTCTCTTTCATTCGGTCCTCACGCTCCCAGGTGAATTCGGGACCATGTCTAGCATTCCAACGAACTTTGACGAGCTTGACACTGCTCCGGCGGGTCTTGTTTACTTTCCAATCCGTGACCTCGACAGGTTCTTCAACAAAGTGGAGCGTGTCGTCAACATGAATCTCGTCGGTGGGAATGGCAACGGTATCTTGAGTTGGACTTTTCTTCAGATTGGATACATGGAATGTATCGTGAACACCATTCAGTTCAGCAGGTAAGTCCAACTTGTATGCTACTAACCCGATTCTCTCCAAGATCTTGAACGGTCCAATATACCTCGGATTCAACTTTCCACGTTTCCCAAAGCGTGCCACACCCTTCCAGGGTGATACCTTCAACAAAACCATATCACCAACCTCGAACTCTAGAGGTTTCCTGCTTCGATCTGCGTAGGCTTTCTGCCGGTCACGAGCCGCGCTGATGCGATCTCGGATCTGTGCGATCTTGTCGGTGGTTTCCTGGACTACTTCAGGACCAACCAACTGTCTATCACCATCATCAGACCAACAGAGCGGGGATCTGCACTTGCGCCCATATAAAGCCTCGAATGGCGCGGCACCAATACTGGTGTGGTAGCTGTTATTGTATGAAAACTCAACCAAAGGCAAATACTTATCCCAGCTACCGCCCAAATCCATCACACATGCTCTCAGCATGTCTTCTAACGTCTGAATCGTCCGCTCGCTTTGACCGTCGGTCTGCGGGTGAAAAGCAGTGCTCAGATTCAACTTTGAGCCAAAAGCTTCCTGGAAGGATTGCCATATCCTCGATACGAACCTTCCGTCTCTATCAGAGATGATTGAGAGAGGTACTCCATGGCGTGTAACAATCTCTCTCATGTAAATTTCAGCCAATTTGCTTGTATTATCCTTTTCTCCGATAGGCAAGAAGTGTGCTGACTTCGTTAATCGATCCACTATCACCCAGATAGTGTCATGGCCTCTTGGCGTTCTTGGCAATTTTGTAACAAAATCCATAGAGATTTGTTCCCACTTCCACTTGGGAATCTCTGGTTGCTGCAGAAGTCCCGAAGGCTTCTGGTATTCCGCCTTAACTTTGGCGCAAGTTAAACATTTGCTCACATAAACAGCAACATCGCCTTTCATCCTAGGCCACCAATAGTAATCTTTAAGATCCTGGTACATCTTATCCGCTCCAGGATGGATAGAGTACCGCGACTTGTGAGCTTCATCGAAAATAACCTTCCTTAAACCACCAAACAGAGGAACCCAAATCCTTTTCTCGAAACACAACGTTCCTTCCCTGTTTGGTACCAATAACTTCTCCATCCCACGGAGATACTCTTCTTCAAGGTTTCTTTCCTTGAGAGCTTCTTTCTGCGCTGCAGGAATGCGTGAGGAAAGATCGGTCTGAATGATCATCTCCAAAGCCCTAACCCTTATGGGCTTGATCCTCTCTTTTCAACTTAGGGCATCGGCGACCACATTCGCCTTCCCTGGATGATACTTAATCTCGCAGTCGTAGTCATTCAACAGTTCTACCCATCGTCTTTGCCTCATGTTCAACTCCTTCTGGTTGAATATGTGTTGGAGGCTCTTGTGATCTGTGAAGATTGTGCACTTTGTACCATAAAGGTAGTGTCTCCAGATCTTTAAAGCAAAAACTACTGCGCCTAGTTCCAAATCATGTGTGGTATAGTTCTTTTCGTGTACCTTCAGTTGGCGTGACGCGTAGGCAATAACCTTTTGGCGTTGCATCAACACACAACCCAATCCTTGCCGCGATGCGTCGCAGTATACCACAAAATCATCGGTACCTTCCGGTAGAGCTAAGATTGGCGCGTTGCAAAGCTTATCTTTCAATGTCTGAAACGCTTCTTCCTATTTGATTCCCCAATCAAACTTCTTGTCTTTCTGAGTGAGGAGCGTCAATGGTTGAGCGATCTTTGAAAAGTTCTCGATGAACCTTCGATAATAGCCAGCCAAACCCAAGAATTGCCGGATCTCGGTTGGCGTCTTTGGCGTTTCCCAATCTTTGATCGCCTCGATCTTGGTTGGGTCCACGTGGATTCCATCTCCGTTTACCACGTGCCCAAGGAATTGCACTTCTCGTAGCCAAAACTCGCACTTTGAGAACTTGGCGTACAACTGTTCCTTCTTTAGCAGCTCTAGAATGGCTCTTAAATGCTGTTCGTGCTCAGCCTTCGTCTTTGAATAAATCAAAATATCATCGATGAACACAATCACGAACTTATCCAAGTACGGCTTACAAACTCGATTCATCAAATCCATGAACACTGCAGGTGCGTTTGTCAGACCAAACGGCATAACGAGAAACTCGTAGTGTCCATATCGAGTTCTGAAGGCTGTCTTTGGGATACTTTCTTCCTGTATCCGTAGCTGATGGTATCCGGATCGAAGATCGATCTTTGAATAAAAGCTTGAACCTTGTAGTTGGTCAAACAGATCATCGATTCTTGGCAGGGGATACCTGTTCTTGATCGTCAGCTTGTTCAACTCTCTGTAGTCAATACACATACGGAAACTACCGTCCTTCTTCTTGACAAACAAAACTGGAGCTCCCCAAGGCGAGAAGCTCGGTCGGATAAATCCCTTGTCTAACAACTCTTGAAGTTGTGTCGACAGTTCCTGCATCTCAGACGGAGCAAGTCTGTAGGGTGCCTTAGCCACAGGCGCGGCGCCTGGAACTAAATCGATGTGAAACTCCACTTGCCTCTGAGGCGGCAATCCAGGCAAATCTTCTGGAAAGACTTCTGGGTACTCCCTCACGACAGGGATGTCTTCGATCTTTGGCTCAGCAGCCTTCTTATCTACAATGTGTGCCAGAAAGGCAGCACATCCCTTCTGCAAACACTTTCTTGCCTTCAGGCAGCTAATAATCCTCAACGGCGTCTCACGCTTCTCTCCGTGAACAATAATGGTCTCACCATCATCGGTCGGGATACGAACGACCTTCTCATGACAAACTATCTCGGCCTTGTTACTCGATAACCAATCCATCCCTACTACCACGTCGAAGCTTCCCAACTGGACTGGTAGTAGATCTAGAGCGAACTCGCGCTCTCCCAACTCGATTACGCAACCTCGAATCACCTCATTAGCTTCTACTAACTTTCCATTCGCTAATTCAATCGAGTATGGAATATCTAACTTACTAGCGGCTAAACCAAGCATATTCTTAAATTCTAACGACACGAAGCTATAATCGGCGCCAGTATCAAATAAAACGGATGCATAGCGTTGGTTTACAAGGAACGTACCAGTGACAACATTGGGATCCTGGCGCGCTTCCCTTGCTTCTATGTTGAAAACCCTTCCGCGGGCTTGGTTCAATTCCGGGCAATTCCTCTTGTAATGCCCAACATCACCGCAGTTGAAACATCCGGGCCTCTGCCCGTTCCCACCATTGTTTCCCGCTTGATTGCTTCCCTGATTACGATTCACGGCGCCCGCTTGGTTTGCGTTGTTGACTCGGTTTCCATCACCTCCATTGTTTCCTTGGGGGCGGTTCCCATTACCACCACGATTATTCCTATTCCCAGATCCTCCTTGGCCTCCCCGGCCAGCACTAGCCCAACAAAAATCCTTCGTATGACCAGTCTTCCCACATGATTCACAAACTCTTAGCCCGCAACGACCAGAGTGATGTCGTTGGCATGAGTTGCACTTGGGTTGTGCACCCATATATCCCTTTCCTTTCTTCCTACCACCAGCTGTATCCTGAGCTGGCGCGTTCTGCTCTCCTTTCTTAACCACCACCCCGGTGCCCTGCTTGAAGTTCGAAAACTTCCTCTTGTTTCCTCCAAAGGACTCCACATGAGTCTCCTTCTTCTTGGGCTCAGCTTCATCAAACTTGTTCAAACGAATTGCCTCCTCGGTGAGAGCCACACTCAAATCAATGGCTTCAGTGATTGTTGCAGGTTTGGAGGAGGTCACCATGCTGATGATTTGAGGAGCTAATCCCCAAATGAAGCGTTCAATTCTCTTGAACTCGGGTGTGACCATGTAGGGTACCACATGCGACAAGTCGTGGAACCTTTGAACATACTCTGCTATCTTAGGACCTTCCATTTTCAAATGCCAGAATTCGGTCTCCAATCTCTGAATTTCAGCGCGAGAACAGTACTTCTTGCGCATGAGTTCTTTCAGTTCGGTCCAAGTCAGTGCGTAAGCAGCAGCTTCGCCAAGTGTCTGGACTTGTAGATTCCACCATGATAGGGCTCCATCCAAAAATAGCCCTGAGATGTAAGTGACTTGTTGATCCAGCGCGCATTTGCTCATGCGAAGTACGGACTCAGTTTTCTCAGCCCAGCGGACAAAAGCGACTGCACCTCCTGTGCCATCAAAGTTTACGGGCTTGCAGTCTAAGAACTGCTTGTAGGTGCACCCTGCACATACATTATAACATATGATTGGCATTAGCATTTCTGCTAAGGAAATCCATTTAGGTCATGGTATGTCTTAATGACTTAGGGTTACCATGAGGTGGATTGTTGTTGTTGCCAGTGTTGCCAGAGTTGCTTCCACTCATCCCTCCTTGAGAGGCAGCATATTGAGCAATAGCAACAGCAATGACTTGCTGTAGTTCGGCCTGAGTAGTAGGCATTGGCTGAGGTTGACGTCTTGGCGGCATCTTCTAAAGATGTGTACGTCGGTCAGGCCATAGTAACGCGTACGTATATAGTAATAGTAATAGCACATAACATCTCATGTTATCAATACTTCACAAATACTAATCACACAACATCCCATGTCACAAATATTATACACACAACATCCCATGTCATAAAATATACACAACATCCCATGTCATAATAATGTAAATAAGCAATCAAGCGAATCAAATATGATGAGAATACTGCGATTGCCATATATATCGAGACCACAACGTAAGTGTATCAGTACATCACTGTGTCATACAATCATCAATCAACTAGGGGCTACATCACCCCTGTCCAAAAGCTATATCAAATCAGTGTCAAATACATCAAATACATCAAGTATGTGTCAAAAGTCAGTATCATCATGTAGTCTCCAAAATGCTATGCAATCAAAAGCAATCGCGGTCCTCTCACCAACGTCTACACAAGTAGTACTGATGAGCTCTATACAAATGGTGGTGGAGGAGGGGGAAAGTAAGTGTAAAGCAAGCGGCGTAGCTGAAGCCAGTCCTCCTCCATAGCCTGCTGAGTGCGAATGACAGTGGCAACCTGCTGCTCTAGTGTAAAGAGACGAGCAGCAAAATCTGGGGGTAATGATCGACATGGCTGAAGAGGAGAGTGTATCTGACCATGGCATGAACATGGTGGCAGCTGAGCTCTCTCGAGCTCCTAGAGACGCTGCGTGTGTGACTCGTGCTGATGAATGAAGGACATCAAAATGTCCTCTATAGTGTGTCCCACATGAAACGGATGGTACGGATCAGTAGGTGGCATGGCTGGTGGTGTCGACCAAAGCAAAGGCTCACTGGTGGGGTCAAATGGTGCCACATGAAATGGTGAAGTAGAGGGTGGAACAGATGACATCTGGGGCATGAAGGGAATAGACATCGGCACGTGCCCAAAAGGATGGGCTGAAGAGCCCTCTCCAGGCCTCGCTGGAGGTACGAACTGAGGAACCTGAAAAGTGAAATCAACAGGTCGTGTAACAGGGATCTGAGGGGGCAAAGGTGGAACGTCCTCATCAGCAGGTATCCAACCGTGCTGTGCATGCTCATCCGGTGGTTCCATGTGGTCTGCAAACAGTGCGTGCTCAGGCTCAAGTGGAATGGGATCAAATGGGGGAGCAACAATAGGATCAACCGGTGCAATGTGCTCATCAGGTATATCAGCAACAAAAGGTGGAGGAACAACAGGATCGACAGCAACAACGACATGATCGCCCTCCAAATGATCATCAACGGGCGGGTCAGCTAGAACGGGCTCAACTGGGATGCCAGCATGTACGGGGTCATGCTCGGGCATAGGATCTAGAGCAGCTGCCTGCTCAGGAGCCAAGGCAGGCTCGTGGTCATCAAAAGCCATCTCGAAATCAAAATCGGGATCAATAGGATCAACTGGATCAGCGGGATCCTCCATGGGCTGGTCCATCGGGATAAACTCAATATCATGATCCGGGTCGAATCCCGGAGGAAAAATGGGATCAGAATCCTCTATGTCGTCATGCTCAAATGCAAAGCTCGGAATAGGTGCAGCTGAGGATGCCTGGTCAGGGTCCGAGTCGTGTGCAAAGTGCTGTGCGCTCACCTCGTGAGAAGGTGCGGAAGCCACAGACTCAAAGGAGTCTGGGACCGGTGAATGTGCGGTGAGTCCTCGGCAGGGGCATCAGCGATCATCAGAAGATCGCCAGCGGGAAGAAGGGCTGCATCCGGAATCTCATCCTCAATAGGCTCGTCCTCAAATAGATCAATATCGCCGTCAGCCTCGGCGTCGAGTAGTAAGTCATATGCGGGATAGACGGCTAAAGGAATAGGAGCCGGAATCACAACTAGGGGTAAGTACTCAGCAGGGGGGCCATCCGCAGGCTCATCAGCACCCTCGGGTAGTGCGAAGGGCTGGAAATCGTCGTCGTCCGTGCTGGTGGAATCAGATGTATGCACCTCATGCTCCGAAGATGGGAGGTCATCAGATACTATAGGTAGGGGTCCGGTGGTGTCCGAGTCACCTGTGCCAGGTGAGTCCATGTGTCTGTAACACAAACACAAATATGCATAAATAATCAGTCATACAATCGAATAATCACATAAGCTACCAAGTAAGATATCACATAATTCTCCTAGTCCCACTATCCTCCCAGACTGCTTTTCCTAGTCCCACTAGCCAATTCTCCCAGCCTCCCAGACTGCTCTTCCTAGTCCCACTAGCCTCCCAGCCTCCCAGACTGACATTCCTAGTCCCACTAGCCAATTCTCCCAGCCTCCCAGACTGACTCCCTAGTCCCACTAGACAACTACCTCGATCCATTGGATCGAGCCTCGGCCTCCCAGACCGAGCCTCAGCCTCCCAGACTGAGCCTAAAATAATAAATAAAATGCGCTCAACATTTGTTTATAAAAAGGTTTTGGATCTGGACTTAGGTGGTATGCAGTAAAAATGTTTTCGTGAGAGCCCTAGTGATCATAGTCTAGACTCGAGAAGGAATCCTAGTTCGCTATGATCAGAGCTCTGATACCAAGCTGTCACACCCTGGCTTTGCGGAAGCGTGGTTGATTTGGTGTGACTTCTTAATACCATAGCTTAATCATAACCAAGCTATATGATTTAAAAATATGCGAGATCATCCATAAATAAAAAAAAAATACCATAACATTGTCTTAACGGGACAACACCCTAACAACCATAAACTTGTTCACCAAACAATACAAATTCAATCTTAACATAAACATGATTCAAGGACTGTGACTTGTCCAGGAAAAAGTCACATTCCCCGAACCCTGGATGACCTCGGTGACTAATGCAGCGGGAAAAACATGCCATACCGTGCCAGATCTTTAATTCCCTGAAATACATGTAAGTTGAAAAATCAACAATAATGTTGAGCGAGTTCATGTGTAAGTGAGTAAATAAACCTTTGTATTTATCAAAACCCTGGTATGTAGCAAATAAGGAAAAAGAGATCACCAATGGTTTGCAAGGCCATTGATATGTGTGAAGTGCAAGTAGGAAGACTCAAACCTAGCGGATTTATGCGTCGGGCACTAAGTCACCCCGAGGTCCGTTATGCTGGACCTGGGGCTGGGCTCGCTACACCCAGATAGATCTACCGCTCCTGTCCCTCGGTCCTACCATGAGGATTAATGGCCTCAAGTTTCCGCCTACCCACTCACATGATCTAAGTAACAAACCTCCTTACGCTAACCATACCATGTAAAAAGTATTCATAATCAATGTAACATGTATTTCACCCCCGCAGTTTAGAAAACTGAAAACAGTTAAGAGAAAAGGGGGACATGAACTCACAGTCAGTGCGTCGCTATACCAAGTACTCCGGATGTCAGGCAGACCTACATGTACTAATTCTATTAGACGGATGGCCGTGCCTTAGCTTTATAGTTTAGGTTTTTGGGAAATAGTTAGACAACTATTCCGTGTTTATATTTTGCATGTACTTGGTAGTTAATCTCCTTCCCAAGGATGGGGGATTTAATACATGTGTATTTTTATTATATCATTAAGTCCCACTTAATATATTTTTACTTCTACTTCCAAAATATAAATATTTTTCTCAAAAATATTATATTTTCACTTCACATAATATTTCCAAAATAATGCGTCGACAAGATACGCGTTCATGAATATTTCCGTAATGCGTAAGTTACGTTTTAACGATTAAGTGGTAATAATAATTACCAGTGTAACTTACATGTTTGTCGTGTAAGCGTTTGTATTATTTTGGAGCTGTTATCGTTCGAAATATTATTTTTACTCTAAAAACAATATTTACGTATTTTCACAAAATAATCATAAACAGTGTGGCGAAAAATATATTTACAAAATATATACTTATCACGTTTAGTTTTGTGAAATCCCACCTCCGAATATTTGTAAATAAAGTCGTGGCGAAATATATTTTGAAAGCATATCAAAAATAGCTCTAACACTTGTAAATAATTCTAAGTGTTAGATTTTAGAAAAATTTAGCCAGAGTTTCCCTTGTAACTGGAGGTGGCCACGCTTTCAAGCGTATCATTTTCTTTTACAAAATCATTTCAACACTTCTTTAATCAATCAATCAACTTCCGACACATCAAACTAGTTGACAAGTATGTAAATCGCATAATCACATGAACTTGTGGTTTTTCCGAAAACTATAGTGTAGATCCCGTTATATTTTGTGGATCTATGTGTAAAATAACTTAATATCGTAAAAACCTCGTTTTTAGGATAAATCTATTTTTACATCTTCCCGTCATCTTTTACAAAAATTGTTATTTTGTCGGATCTTTCATTTCACAAGTGTCTATACACTTGTGGTTTGTAAAAATCATATTTGTTAGTGTGTCATCCGACTTTTATAAAACATGATTTTCTCGACACTTGGTCCTTTGAAAATACCACTTGCAGATACGTAGATCTGCTAGTTTTAAACACTATTTTACAAGTAAAAATACTTTTACACAAGTTCATGTTTCTCGTGTGGTAGAGTTTCACCTTTTAACCCTTGTACCGATAGAAACAAGCTTATGTCAAGATCCATGATCTTAACAAAGTCGGGTTAAACGATGATCCGAGCTACCACTACGTAGATCGGGCCTCAATAATCACCACTTTCAAATACTACAACCTTTACACAAGTATTAAGCTTTTAACCAACTATATTCATGTTTTAGTAGCCTTTAAAGATTCAAAATGCAAGTTTCCGAGTTTTAACCGTTACAAATCTTATTAACCACTTTAGATATGTTCGAGAATGAGTTTTAAGTGTTATACCTCTAGCTCGGGGCTAGGGAAGAATCTAGGCGAAAATGTGGTGGATAAAAGCAAGATAATGAGGTCCTTCCGCTTCCGTTTGCTCCAAGACTCCTAATACGTGACCTTGAATACTTGTGTGATGTTGGAATGGATTGAACAAGAGCCGAAAATGGTGGTGTAGGGGGTGGGGTGTTCGGCCGAGAGCTAGGTAGAGGGAGAGAGAGTTGAGTGGGTTGGTGATTGTGAAGTGTATAATCCCTCATGTAATCTCAAGTATTTATAGACAAAGTTAGTGTGGTTAACCCTTGGATTATATGTCTTCAAGATATTAAGCATAAGTGATTATATAATCAAAAGGGTACAATGGATGGTCACATTGTGACCGATCGGCCCAAGGGGGGGGGGTCATTTGGTTCGATTTCAAGTATTTAGTTAGAGTTTAGTTAGATTAACTAAGTTAGATTAGGGGTTAACTTAGTTAGTTACATGTTGCGCTTTAACGCGGGTGTTAGGGTAATCAGGGACCCTAACTGACTCAGAAAAAGATCAATAATATTATTGGCCATATTTTCATGTTCCGGGTTTAGTCCGGTTGTTCGGTTGGATGGTAATCCGTTAAAGTGCTTAAGTAAGCTTTTAAGCGTCGTTAATAATATTTTTAGTGACACTATTTATTCTACAAAGTGTCAGAAATATTTTCCTCATGTTTTGGCACTTTATTAGTTAGCCAGAAGCTAGTATGTTAATAAAAGTGCTGTGTTTCGTGCTTAGAGTACGTTTTAGGCACATCCAGTCATTATATCTTATTCCTAGAGACGCAATTTTACAACCCTTGTATCCCTACACTCACTATGGGTGTAGTAAAATATTTCTGGCTCATACAGGCCTTTAGAGGCAGTGTCTGCCTGATGCTGGCTTTATCAGCATGTTCAATAGGTTATCCGTTCTAATGCTACTATGCTTTAGTGCATCATGTTTGTCACTAAGGTTCAACGTGTAAATAATGTAATGACGGAAATCAAAGTATGATGCAGGAATATACAAGTGCTAGAAATCAAGTAGCAGTTCATTGGCAATTTCAGTTAAGCACATTAATTAAGCAGCAATTATTTATTAATTAAATCGTACGGATACCTGGTTTAGTGAGGGTTGTCACATTTTACAGGATCCTCTACCTATATATATATATATATAGGATTAGGTTCAAGAGTGAACACTAGTGTAGCTTGCGAACTGAGTAAACTAATCCTGGTCATACACGTGTGTAGATCAATGGCCAGGATTTGTTTACTCAGTTCGCAAATACACTGGTGTTCACTCTAGAACCCCACCATATATATATATATATATATATATATATATATATATATATATAGGGAGCCGCTAAAATGAAAACCACCCCCAGTTGTAAGAACCATGAGAACCACTCTCTACCAATCAGATCATACCACATATACACTATTATTTTAAAATTAAAAGGATATTTTGGTAATTTACTCTATATGTCAAATCTAATTCTCTCTCTTACAGAAAAAGTCAGATATATATATTTGAATTGTTTCTCTCTCTCCATATCACAATCTCTAAATCTCTCTCCTGATTCCTCTGTTTTCCCCAAAATACAGAAACCAAAATCCCCCTTCAAACCCTCCCACCATAAACTTCGAAAGACTGTTGGTTATTCCGTCGAACCAACCCTGCTTGACAACCATCACACCTCACCAAACATCTTGACAACCAGACCCACCGTTCACCACCACCGGTCGCCGTACCACACTGCTTGACAACCATCACACCTCACCAAACATCTTCCACCCAGAACCACCATTCACCACCACCGGCCGCCGTACTACTCACAACCGAATACCATCACCGCTGCCGACGTACCATCACACCGTTTAACCTCCGTCACTGGCCATCGGACCACCGTCTCCATCACCGTTTCATAACCACTACCTCCGCCGCGAACTACTTTCATCCACCATCTTCGACCCACCTTCATCCCATCACCATAAACTACCCTTGTTGCTTTTGGATTTATAAAGAAAAGAGTAGAAGTTAGAATTTTTGTTGTTGATATTGTAGAGATAGTTAAGAGGGGGTGACGGCTGAGACTTTCAAATCTTTAGGGTTTGATAATATAGAGAGTGAAAGAGTAGTAGATGACCATTTATGGATTTTGTTTTTTCATGAGAAGTGGGCTGGTTTAGTTTCTTCTTTAAGTGGTCCTATGCTACAAAATTTTAAATTTAGTTGTGAGTTTTCAAAAGAAATACATATGGGTTCTAAAGAATTAGCAGTTAGTGGTGTGACAATTTAGTGAGTTTGAAAGTGTTGGCGATCTATGATGTTACGGTGGTGGTTTGGTCGGCGGCGGTGGTTCTAACAACTGGTTAGTGGTGGCGGTTCGACGGTGGGTGGTGGCGGTTCGACGGTTGGGTGGTGGTGGGTCGACGACAGGTGGGGTGTGTGTGATCTAGCATCCATTTTTATGGTTTTAGTTGATTTTTCTGATGATTCTTGGTTCGATGGCATTTTTGGTATGATCTATGTTTGAATGATGTTCTTTTTGGGTTCGTTGTTTCTGCCATTTTTGTTGTTACTGCCATTTTTGATAGATAAAAAAAACGGACGATGTTCTTGATTTTTCTGATGATTCTATGTGGGTGTTAGATCTGTGTTTGAATGATGTTCTTTTTGGGTTTGTTGTTACTGCCATTTTTGTTGCTACTGCCATTTTTGGGTTTGTTTAAATCGGTTGAATCCGGTTGAATCTGGTGCCTTTTTGAATCGGCGGTGATGATAAAAAAAAACGGACGATGGCGCGACAAGGACGGCGGAGGGTAGGTTTTTTAAACCTGCAACCCCTCTTTTGCAGCCTTTTGATTATCTGTTAATCTGAGCCAAACCCTTTTTTTTCGAGATACACTTTTGTTTTTTGGTGTTGTTGGTTTTTTATATTCTTTTCCCCCGTCGATGACGATAAAAATATATCCGAGACACCTACCGACTTTGTGATTTATGGGTGCGTTCGTCTTTGCGTAAACAAGTTTTCGTGTAAACAAGTTTTTGTGGAAAAAAAGTTCAACCGTATACTTTTACGTAAAACGTAAAAAGTTTACCGTAAAACTTAAAACGTAAAAAGTTATACATAAAACGTAAAATTTAAAAACATAAAAAGTAAAAAAACGTTGACGTAAAAAACCGGTGCGTAAAACTTAAAAAAACCGGTGCGTAAAACGTAAAAAAACCGGCGTGTAAAACGTAAAAAAACCGGCGTGTAAAACATAAAAAAACCGGTGCATAAAACGTAAAAAAACTGGCGCATAAAACGTAAAAAAACGTTGACGTAAAAAACTGGTGCGTAAAACGCAAAAAACCGGCGTGTAAAACGTAAAAAAAGTTAACGTAAAAAACCGGTGCGTAAAACATAAAAAACGTTAACGTAAAAAACCGGTGCGTAAAACGCAAAAAAACGTTGACGTAAAAACCGGGACGTAAAACGCAAAAAACCGACGCGTAAAACGTAAATAACGTTAACGTAAAAAACCGGGACGTAAAACGCAAAAAACCGGCGCGTAAAACGTAAAAAACCGTAAAACGTAAAAAACCGTAAAAAACCGGCGCGTAAAACGTAAAAAGTTTTAACGCAAAACGTAAAAAAACGTTAACGTAAAAACCAGGGCGTAAAACGTAAAAAACCGGCGCGTAAAAACGTAAAAAACGTTAACGTAAAAAAACCGGCGCGTAAAACGTAAAAAAAACGTTGACGTAAAAAACCGGGCCGTAAAACGTAAAAAACCGGCGCGTAAATCATAAATAACGTTAACGTAAAAAACCGGCGCGTAAAACGTAAAAAAAAACATTAACGTAAAAAACCGGGGCGTAAAACGTATATAACCGACGCGCAAAACGTAAATAACGTTAACGTAAAAAACCGGCGCGTAAAGCATAAAAAAACATTAACATAAAAAACTGGGGCGTAAAACGTATAAAACCGACGCGCAAAACGTAAAAAACCGACGCGTAAAACGTAAAAAACCGGGCGTAAAACGCAAAAACGGCGCGTTGAAAAAACGACGCGTGAAAAAGCCGGGCGAAAAAACGGCGCGTCAAAAAACGAGGCGTAAAAAGGCCGGGCGTAAAAATCTTAAAAATTAAAAAAATTATTATAAAAATTTGATTTCAAAAAATTGATTTACAAAAAAAAATCTGTTTATAAATAAAAAATAATTAAGTAAAAATACTAATTAATGAGTAGGACAAAAAAGGTAATTTAAAATTAATATATATAAAAAGACAAAATAGAGTGATTTTACTTAAATACCCTTTTGGATTATAATATTAAAGACATAATAAGACAAAAAGCTTTTAATATTATTATTATCTACTTTTAATCACATCCATCCATCTAGTTGATCTAAGGGCCAGAAAGTGGTTCCCATTGTTCTTACAACTAGAGGTGGTTTTCATTTTAACGATCCCATATATATATATATATATATATATATATATATATATATATATATATATATATATATATATCAAAAAAACGATGTGCTTTATAGCATAACTTAAAAGTAATCATAATGCAATGTAAAAATTCAAAAGATTCAAATAAATAAATATCAAATTTATTGTTTAAGCGTAAATGTTCTAGAAAATTACTTGAATATTAAAATTAAAAAAAAACTTGAGTTTAAATACGTAGTGTTCGTGTTGAAAACGAATACCCAACACGTTTTCTTGTCTTGTTTAGTACGGATCGTGTTAAATTTTAAGGTTTGTACAAGATTTGCGAAACAAAATTCATATAATGCTATGCTTTATAATTTCCAATTTCATATTATAAAGATATATACTGCCTATTCGTCGCTTTCTTTGGCGCTGCGGTGTGCAATGACGTGCCACTCACGTGACTCGAGGCGTGGAGCCTGTTTGACATTGTTTGACATTATTGTATATTTTTTTATTGAACGGCCAACAAACTCAATACTGAGCATTTTTTGGGCACTTACTGAACAAACGGAATACTCTGAGAGTAACCCGAGTCCACCACCAATTTCGGGGAAAACCCGGTAACCCACTCGCTTGTAGGCAAGACAGTGAAATTACCGGTAAAACCCGTTTGGCTCAAGGATCCAACCCAGGTTTCCCTGGGTCTCCTATCATTGCCCACCAGTGCCACACTCTGCACCAAGTGAGAGTCGGACCTGCATCTCTTAAGACATTATTGTATATTTAGATATAAAAATTAGAAATCTGATTGTCTTACCATCTGTAGTGGTGGGTGAAGCAAATGTCTCATCCTTAATTATGAATTGACATGTGGTATATAGGGTGTTATATAATGTGAAGCGAAAAAGCGTGTACTTGTGTAATGCCTCATAACCTCCCGTAACCTCCATTCAATCATTACCCATTTCAATTTTCTAATTTCCTATTGACCCATTGAATTAGGTTTTTGATCAATAGACGTTTTAAATGAAACGCCCATCAAAAAAGTTGCAAAAAACACCCAGGGTGAATTATAATGGTGTGGAGGGAAGTATTTTTTTAGGAAAAAACGCTCAACACCCCCTCCACTACACATGATCTAATTTCTATAGTAAAATATAAGAACACATGACTCAATACTTTCTATATTTAATTTTAGATTCTATTAACATTCAGTGTAGCTAATATTTTATAAAAAAATATTGGGTTACAATTATGTGTATTACATTGGTGTTGATAAATGTAATAATATATAATTAATAAAAAAGAATTATTTTTTAGACAGACATATGTATTATACGGTTGAACATACCCGTGTATTATACTAATCTATCTATTATACTAAATGAATTCTCTTAGGCCACATGGGCTATTCTTAGCCAATCATTTTGTTGATGTGGACACTCTCTTTTGGCTGATAATTCACAAAGAGCGCCAATCCTTTTCCTTCACGCGTACTATACAATCATTCCATTCTAAATATTAAACCCTAATTTCATTAATTTCATTCCTTCATCTACGCTCCTTTTCAATCTGGTTCTCTATCTAAATCTCACAATTTTTAATAGAACCCTAATTAGCGGTTCCTCTCCATTGATCGTTCCTAGAACCCTAATTTGGTTGTGTGTATAAATTTACAGGATTCATGGGAGCAATGATTTCTCTCTGGTTCTCTCTCTAAACGTCTCTTGCTGCTGGATCCCTTATTATGTTGATTTCTTGGGCTACAAAAGTTGCTGAAGCACCTAATACTGATATGGAGTTCTGGAAATCGATTGTACCTGGCCCATACCCACTTCAAAAATCCCTATATCTCAAGCATTTGAACTCTCATCCAGGTATGTTAATCATTGATCTAGGTGTAGAATTGTCGAATCGTTTCTGATTTTGTCGTTCAATCCAACCACGTAAAAGTGATTCGATTTTCAAATGGGTTGCGTGTCTAATTTACTAAGGTTTTTTTTACCTGAGTTACACACAAACGGAAAATGAGAGCTGAGTCCTACAACAACTATGGAGTCTTCAGAGTGGATGTTAATGAACAACATCATGTTTATGTATCGTGCCCTAATTTTGATTTTGTTATGATAGTTTTGTGTTTTAATTTGATGAAAGTGATATGTTTTGTGAGTGTCTATTCATATACATATAAATTATAATTGAAATCTGAAACAGCCATTTGTGAGTGTCTATTCTAATTTTTGTGAATTTATTCTTATTTGATTTTCAGAGAGTAATTTGAAAGCTTCGGAAGTGGTTAGCAACAATTCAATCCAGTCATGGGTTAGTACTTTTATAACTTTAATTTCATTCTATACATGTTATTTTCAGTTTGTTGTTTGTATTTTGATGGATTGTATTTTGATTTTTAATCGACAATGGAACATGAGGCTTTTCACTGGTAGATGAAAATAGGTTAAAATGTTGAATGGGTCTAATTGAGTTGAACAAAAAAGATGAACGAGACTAACTAGGATGAAAAAGAAAGAATGGGGATATTTTTATTCAGATTTTTGTTTTTTTACATTGTGCTTAGAGAACAAAATGAGCTTTGATTGCAAAATTTGGATTCGAAATTGGTAGTTAGTGAGATATGACTGTTATACAAACTAATCAGATTTGCCAACGATTTACGAGTGCCGAGATCGAGAGGTAAGAAGATCTGAAACTCATTGGTGGAAAAGATTGTTTGGGTGTTGATGTAGTCGGCATTTGGGATCTCAAGGTGAGTTTATATTGTCTAACAATTATATTGTCTAACAATTATGATAATCTAAGAACAAGTGGCTGTAGGATTCTAAGAACGTTCTTCCACTACAAGGTGAGTTTATCTTACAATTATTTTCTTTTTTTAGTTCTCTGACGAATTCGATTTTAAGATTAGGGTTTATTTTTTTGTTCAGATTATGTTATTTGAGTTGATAAGATGACAAAGAACTTGAACACTACGACTTTCATGGGTGGTGATTTCTAGATTTAGGATGACGGTTCACTTTTTGGCTTTTGCCAATTGTCTCTCGAAGGACGGTTCTGTAAGATAGTAAATGAAGGTTTTTGGATTTCTATTGAATTTGAGGTAATAGTTGCGGTACCTTTTTTTCTAAATTATGCCTTTCTTACAGTTTTACACCTTGATGTTGCACAGGGAAGCAAAGTTTAGGCCGTTCTTGAATATCACAGGACTGTGCCCTAAGTATAAAGATCAGATTGAAACACATGAATAAATTCGCCTGGACACATTTTCTTAAAGCACTATTTTTTTTAGGATTTATATGATTATCTATTGTTTGAAGCATCTTATTATTTCCTGAAAGAAGGGGAGCTCCATTGTATGGAAATTAGCAGGCGAGAGCTTCAGTCAGCGGATTTGGATGAGGTTCTGATGGCGAAAGGGAAAATTAGACACATGAACCCATTTCAAGTTTCTTTTTAACTTTGTTTTTAACTTCTTTTGATTATTATAGATTTAGAATTTTAATGTATAAACACCATACAGATTGTTTGTGGCTTTGATTAACTTTCTCTGTTTGTTTGGCGGCCTAAAAATGGTGATTGAATCATCTTTGACTCAAGAAATTGGTAGAAGAATACGCTCCAATTCGATTTGGATATATGATCTAACTGGCACTAAGATGAAGAAAGCTATTTAGCCTTTTTAGAGCTGCACATAGAACAATATTTTGGATAAAGAAGGCATGTCGATTGATATCTAGACGCTATTGTTGCACTAACAAGCATTGAAGTGACTGGGGCTGTCTTAATGCCACAAAGGTAATAACAAAACAACTTTCATCTATTTTGATAAAAGTTAACTGTTTAAAAAAACCAAACAATTCTAGCAGAGTTGGCGTTAAATGTTTTCTTCTTATTTACGACATTTTAGTTTACTTTGCACAAGTAAGTTGGTTCTATATAAGGGCCTGGCTTTTTGGGTCTAGGTGCATAAATATTCATTTATCAGCTGATTTCTATTGTGTTTTTGTAATTCTGTACTCCATGATTCAGATTTCAAAGGAACAATTTCATTGCAATGTGGATGTGTGCAATAGTTTTGTACTTGGTTCGATTAAAGAGCGACGGGTGATGCTTCTGAGCTTTAAGGTTATTCTCATTAATTTGTCGTCCGTACTTGCGTATAGTCGGTTATTTTAAGTGAGTTGAAGGTTTTTTTTAATCTCGGTTTTTTATACTTGGTTTATTTATGATATTTGGTATTATGTGCAGAGATGGAACTACAGGGGGTCAGCTGACCCTCCGGCCGGCAAAATTTTCGGTTTTTTGAACTGCACAGAATTGTTGACTTTCAATTAAATGTTCACATTAGTTGATTTTGATACAGGTAATTTAGTTTATTTTAACTAATGTTTTCTAAAATTCTACATGCTTAGAAAAGTTAACATTGCTTTTTCGGTCAAACGTAAATTTAAAAATGATTTTTTTTTAAAATAAGAGTAGTCTTGAATATAATCAGATCAAACTTTGTAGGTATTTGAAAATGGAACTGGTTTGGAAGTTGACTTTTTAGGTCAACTCTTGGCTTTCATCTTCTTTAGGTTTTGTTTCATGGTTGTATGACATGGGCTTGAATGCCAGTATATATTATATGTTTGTGTTAAGCCACCCGCGAAACTCGCGTGATCTTAGAATATGAAAGAAACATCAGGGTTATCTGGTTAATGAGAATGTTTGTGCTGCTTTTGGTGCAGGTCAATTCTACAGGCATCTTTGCTGGACTAGGTAATCTATAACTAAATATTTTAATTTCCTGTTATAGTAAATTGCACGAATACCTTATATGGTTTGACCCTATTCATGACTTTAAAATCTAAGTTTGAGGTGGTAAAGTTTTGGTCAAATGAGGGGTGGGAGTAGTGGCATTGAAGGTGAACGTTGGGGGAGTGGGGGTTTGCCAAACTATATGATGGGTTTTTTGTTTTAAAAAAACTATAAAAACTATATAAATCATTTGAGGTAATGGTATTTGGTTATGACTAAAAAATGGACAAAAAGTATTTGCGAGTGAAGGTTGATATACCATTTTAGGTATTAATTTTTCACTTTTTTACAAAAGTAAGGTATTTTAACACACGGCGTGATCAGTAAACAAAAGAATCGAGATAAATGAATGAAGATTAGATCCATAGTTTAGCTATGATTTTCTTATAACTGTTTTTTATAGTTCAGTCAAAGCATCTACAATACAAGAATTAAAAACGCCAGCCACGTCACTTCTTTATAAACCCGTGAGTTCCATAATAAATTTCCTTCATAGAATTTTGTTAATATCATTGGTAAATGCAGATGAAAGGCATGTATACAATCTGTTCATCGGCTTCAAGCTTCCTAAAGTTTCTAAAGGTAAGTCGCTTTTTATGCTTTATACGTTGTTAGGTCATTCGCAAAATGTTTTCTTACCAAATTCTTTTTCAATCATGTTGCGTGTATCTAATTTGTTTTCTATGTGCCTCATGGTTTATCCAATTTCTTTAAATTTGTTGCTTGCTGACAATTTTATTGGATGAGTTCGATTTCTATTTTTGTTAACTTTTCTAGAAAGACCCATGTATGCTGAACCATATTGTAACATGGATGTGATTTACAAAACCCCAGGAGATCTTGAGTCAGTTATCACCTATTATGAAAGGTAATGACTGTTTTTTATCATCTTCCAGTAGGGTAACCATTATTGTGTTATTATTATGTTATGCGAATTGACTCTGTATGATTTTCTTGTGTTTATTTCTCTGGGTATAGATTACATGGAAATGGTGGAATTGATTCAACTGTTAGTAAGGTTGTGAGTATTTTAAATAATGGTTGTGAGATTAGTTCTAAATGTATTAGTTCTGTTTAGAAAGATAGTTGAAAAGAGTTGCTTGATACAAATGACACAAAGTAATTCTCACAATTCTAAACCTCAGTTCAGTTTAGATGTATAATAAAAAAGATCTAATTATTAAAAACTGATTGATAAAAAAATATAAAACTATAATTGAATTTACGGATCGTTGGCATTTCATGAATGTAACACTGATGCATTTGCATGATGCAATTCAAATAATATAAATTTATAATAATATATAATGAAAATGAAAATTAAAAGATTATCGGCTTCCATATGTCCACCATTCTGTTTTTATAACTTTTAATTACATTCCAATTTAACAGGAAGTCAATTATTTAATTACATAATAAGAGAGAATGGTTGAACTTGTGTCATGCATTATACTATTTGAGATACTACTAAGACTGTCGGCAAAGACCCTAGGTCGATGTATGTTAGTTTCCAATCATGTATACTATCCTAATTTATGCATCCCATCTTCCAGGTTTTTGCGTGGCAAGCATGTTATTTAGTTAATGGTCAAGGATTCCTATTTAATTTTCACTTTTGAAAGGTAGTAAGACTTCATAAATTTTCCCACTATCATTCATGGGTCACGGGTTGCTCTGGGTTGTTCTTTGCTAGATGGGTCAAATAATTTATATAAATGTTGGGTTAGAATCAAAACGAGTCAAATGGTGTTTTGGATCAAACGGGTCAAATGGTTTTATTTTACAAAATACTTAAAAATGTTGTTGTGGTAAGTGTTTTCTATAACAACATTTTAAGTATTTCACTTATAAGAGCTTTTTATTCATTTTTTTCATATTAGACCTTTTTTGGGTCAATGTCGACAAGAGGTATCTGCATAGTCAAAACAGTGTAGACCAGATCAGTGGAGGGATATGCAATGCCGTTATGGGGGGATGATCATTTTTGTGATAAAGTGGTTAGTGAGATTTTAATTAAAAGTGCTAAGTGCAAACCATAATAATTAAATAAGTGAAACCATTATGATGATAGAGGTTTCAAAACTTTATGAGTTCTTTTTTGATGGCTTACTTGCAATTTGTCATATTTGTTATTTGCAGTGGGGCAAGTTCTTCTTGGAGGAGTTCCAAGCTTATTTGATACTAGATTGAAATGTGGGATAGGCTCTCAACAATCTTAACTGTGATAAAAAAGGGTACTATGGTGATTAAGGAAAATCCAAAGGAAAGATGCAACTCTGTAAGTTAGTCAATTAGAGCAATTATGTCAACTTTGACTTTGTTTGGGTCAACTTTTACTTCTGGAGGAACAAGGAAAACCAATGGCAAAACAGTAGGCACATATTTTTTTTATTTCCGACTATGTGGCATCGGTTAACTAGCAAAGAGTGTCTTCATGATGTTCTATCCCCAGGTATATAGGTATATGCCTTATCTATTGAGAATCTAATCAACTTTCATTTGGTCATCGAAGGTTCAGATACAAAGAAGGGAATGTCGCAATCAGTGATCCTAATTGGTTGTTGGTTTTATGGATGTCTAGAAACTATGTAGTTTTCAATTCAGAAAAAAAAGTGGAGATCGGTAACAAGCCGGATGAAATCAGAACGCTTGGGTCTATTTGGGTCATAATCGTTCAAAAATCGCATCCCTTGACTGGGCACAATGGAGCAGCTTTAATTTCTGTAGTTAGCTATTAGGATTTTGTAACGAAATGTTGGGTGGCTAGCTTTGGCTAGCAATGTAAATTCTTATATTTGGTGGATAGCTTTGGCTTTGTTTTTTTGTGGCAACTAGGACGAGTGCTAATAATATTGACCATTCAAAAAAGGGATTACATTGTAAAGGGTGTTATGGGCAATTTCTGAAATTTGCAAAGTGTTATAGTAAATTTAAACTTTTTAAGCCATTATCATTTTTTGATGGTAATTTTTTTGGCAATGCCTAGACTTTTATGTTCATACTAGACTAAAAGGCTAAAACAAGAAACTCCAGGTAACCGATATTTTGGGTTCCTTTTACTTTCAAAGTAAATAATCAATCAAATCATACTATCAATATAAATAAAACAATAAATGTTTATACAATAAAATTATAATTTTTTGTTGTATTTATGTATTTCTATTATTGATCGAATTATCAAAATATGTATGGTCAGTTAGCAAAATGCCACATTTTCGTGTAGATATGTAGTAAGTGCAAATTCTGGTAAGAAGCAATCATTAGAAGAGATGCTGCTGGCCAAATTGCACATTCTGCAGGAGCTTCATTGAGCTTGCCTTATACAAGGTGTGTTGTTTTGGCCAACTTTAACTTACTTAATAAGTTTTTCTTATAGAATTTTAATATATCTTCATATTAATTCCAATTTTCTAAAAATATTGTTTTGACCTTTATAGTCAAAGTAAGACAGGTAAAGGAAAAAGGATTAAATATATAACTTCATTCACCTCAGCAAGCTGTGAATGCAAGATTGTCCATGTATTGAGTCATATTTACAAGATTGTCCATGTATTTAGTCATATCCTAACCTTGGGCTATAGAATCTCACTTTGTTAAATATATATGTTTATCATAGGCCGTCAACTTTGGATGATTCCTTTCATCATGTACAATCTTACTTGGTATATGGTTTGATTCGAACCTTGGGCTATACAACCCGTAATCGCTTATTTCAACATCTGTCATCTTACTTGGTATATGGTTTGATTCGAAACTCAACAAACTTTAGATGCCTTACCTTATTTTTAGCTTAATTTTTTAAAGTTAGATTGAATCTAACTTCATTTGATACATTGCGTATTCGCGGGTAGAGAGATGGATTTTCTTACTTGAACGTTTATTTTATTTTAACAATTTTAAGTTATATATTTATGTGTTAAGCCACCCGCAAAACTCGCGGGGTCTTAGGCTAGTAAAGTAATATATAATTTAATCCATTAATATATACAATCGCCAAAATATATATTTAACAAATTTTGTATGAATAATCTCATTATAACCCTCCTAAAACTTAGCATTCTGTTAAATATTACCTAACAATGAACACTAACGTCACAATTACAAATTTTGTTAAGTAAAATTTTAATACATTATTTCTAGTTTCAACTGAATATTAACTTTGATTTTTAGTAATATATATATATATATGTATATATATATATATATATATATATATATATAGGTACGAGATGAGGAGAAAACGCTCAAAAGTATGAGAACGATGAGAACGCATCCTGACCCAACACATGGCGCGCAATATAATTAGGGCGTATGAGTTTTTTTGTCATTTTATCTTCCGCTTTTCACAATACTGATTTATTTTTGGGGTTAACCAAATTCAATAATTACATGGCGTTTATGGCGTTTTTCAAATCGTATGCCATTGGAACCCCAAGTGGTCAGAATATCTCTCTGAATGGCTTCATCCATACTAAGTATGGCCAGAACTTTTTAGAATGACGCCCCATTGTTTGTTCTTAGATTCAAAGGCGTTTTAGACAAGATGACCCATTATTCTATTATTTCTTATATACATTTTGGCGTTTGTGGTATCTTGACGTTTTACAATTGGAAAATTATATTACAACCACAGGAAAAAAAATAGAAGCGAAAAAATAAATTAAAAATGCTAATCAGATCTCTCTTCACAATTTTCACTGTCATCAGTCTCTCTCTTCTTTAATACTACAAGAACTGTCACCAAATATATGTCGTTTTATGTAAAACTTAACAAACCCATCGGTTTGATTATTTTGACTGCTCGTCTGTTGAAGTGGCTTTTGTGAATGTTTGGGAACATAGATCTATGACATATGGGTGGGTTTTTCGCTTTGTTCTTCAGCTTGATCTTCATCTTTATAATCATCCCACTCTTCAGTGTCATTGATTTCTTCTCCTTATCCAAGCCTTCTTCAAGAACAAAGAACACAAAATGACATATGACTGTTATCAGTATATTTTTCTTGAAGATTTGTCCATCTCATGCAGCAAAATCTTACTAAGTTACTCCCATCACCTAACAATCCCTTTAGTGAAACTTCACGAAGAACAATACTGAATATCCAAGAAAACATATTAGCAATCTTTGATTTTTTTAATTTTTTTGGCGTTTTAAAGTGAGTGGTATTTAGTAGTATTGGCGTTTGTTTTTTTGGTTTGATCAAATGGAAGTTGCTGAGAGGTATCATTTTATAGGATGTCTTTTGGCGCGTAGATTAGGCGGTGCATTATTACAATAAAGTATTCGTCGTTTCAGTTAATGTTTGTAATTACTGTTTTTGATAAGCTTTATTTGAAGTCTGTAATACGTCCCATCTTTCAAGTTTGGCGTTTTAGATTCTAATATAATAAATTTTCCGTCTCTTCAGTTTTACTGTTTTGTAGTTACTGTTTCTAGTTACCTTTTCAAGTTTGGTTTTTATTTTTTTATTTTGGGTTTTTTATAATACTTATCCAAAGTAATTTTATTATAGTTTGGGAGATTTTGGGGCGTTTTATGGCATGATAGCGTTTAACAAGCATTTGGCTGTCTGGCGTTTTTATTATATATGGCGTTGTTATTATATAACAATCAACCGAAAAAGAAAATTAAAAAAAATATAAACAATTGAAGTAGTTTTTTGAATCATCTTAACTGGCTGTTTCGACTTTCGTATGATTCATTTTGTTTTTCTTTTGTTTTTGAAGTAGTTTTTTTTGTCGCCGCTTGGAAGAATAAAGTGTGACATCAGCCTCTTTTTCTTGAAGATTTGTCCATCTCATGCAGCAAAATGTTATTGAGTTACACCCTTCAGCTAACAATCTTGAATTTCCAAGGAACGATGTTTGATTTTTTAACTTTTTGGCGTTTTACCGAGAAAAAGAATGCCATTAAATAAAAGTACCTTAAACCTCTAAATTTGATCATGCTAAAATCAATAATGTTTTGCTGTATGAGATGGACAACATTGTTAATCCTCAGTTAAGAAAGATGTCTGACAATGTTGTCCACCTCATACAGCTAAACTTTATTGAGAACAAACCTCAATAATGTTTTTGTATGTTTTGGCGTTATAAATTGGATGGAAGTTGAGGATAAAGTCAATAAGATTTTACTCAATGAAATGGACAATATCCCCACTTAAGGATTTTGTCCATTACATTGAGCGAAACCTTACTGACAACCAAACTGAATTTCAAATAAACATTTTGGTTTAGAGGATATTTGATGTTTGGGTTTTTTGGCGTTTCTAAGACGAATGGTATATATTAAATATGACGTTTGGGGTTTTGTGTGTTTTAATGGAAAGTCTGAGATGTTGTATATATAGGATGTTTTTTGACGGTTTTTTAGGCGGGATTTTATTATAATTAAGTTTTTCGTTTTATATCTAATGGCGTTTTTAGACTAGGATGGTGTGTGCTATTGTAGGTTAAGGCGATAATTTTAATGGCGTTTTGTGACAGCCCGAACATTCAAGATTAATGACATGTGATCTTGTGATTAATTCCGTTAAACTTAAACGTTTGATTTCGCGGGGAAATAACTTATTGGAAACTGTTGGACCGCGTATATTTTGGACTTTATTACTATACCTTGCAAGCACTCACAACACTCACCAGATCGGCCCAAGGCCCAACTAATTCTTTGTGTGCCTTGATTGTGTGTCTTGATAACTCGGCCCAAGGATAGTAGCCGGACTAAACTAATTAGGCGGCCCACTTCAGTTTAGTTGTTACTTCTTTTATAAATCCATGTACGTTAACATTTTGATTAATCTCAAAATCACTACAACAAACCCTACTTCTCCTTACCCAACTTGTGACGGCAGACCCCCCTTTCACCATCGAAGCCTTTCACTCGTCGGTTAGTATGTTAATACATTAGTTTGAGTTTTTTTTTGGAATAGTCTTATGTTGTGTTGTGTTTTGCGAATTACATGCCTGGATTGTAATTGTTGTTTGTCAATTTTATAAGATGATTGATATGAAAGGAGGATACAAATCGTGATTAGATTAGGATTGTATGCAACGTTATGTTAACCTTTTTTTTTAAACTATTTAGCATGTAATTGTTAAATGATAATTATCTTGAGTGTATGTTTTGGGTGACCATTAACTGTTGTGACAAACTCATAAGATGATTGTGTGAGATCAATGGTCAGTCATTAACGGCTAGGTGATTATGAAAACCTTAAACCAATTATGATATATATGCAACCTTTAGTGGTCCAATGCATGTGAAGGAAAGTGGCCTGACAAAACTTGGTAACCTTGAATACAAATGGCGGCTCATGTGCAAAGTGGAAATTCCAATATTGTGTCAGTAACATAGAAGTGTGTAAACCTTACATGTGTATGGTTGCATGTGATCATATGCATGCTATGCATGACATGGAAATCAATTATGGTGACACATTGAATGAGTAGAAGGAAATCTTTTATGATAAGTTAGTCTATGAACCGAGATGATCGAATGCCTACATTGTTAAGATATAGAGTAATTTAAATATGATCAGTTAATTAGTTATGCGATTTAGGATTAGATTTATGATTGATGATTTGGTATAATCTTGATTAAATAATCAGTTAATATGATCACTTAATTGGATCAGTAATTTGGCATAATCTTGATTAGATAATGAATTGTTATCACCATCAGATTGTCGTGTTATTTGTTGAAATTGACTATATGTTATTAAGTGGGAATCGATAACAAGGATAAGTTCACATAGTTTTGTTGCATCATTATTTGGTTCAGATTTGATAGTGATGGTTTAAGGCTACTCGATTAATTGATTTCTTGTTTGTAGAAGACGGATAAGGTTGATGATATTCATTAGGTGATAGTTCGGGTTGGTTATTGTAAATAAGGGTGGGTTATACTATATCAATTAAGAGGTTTGTATGAGATGTTATATGAATACTGGAACTTTCGAATTATATACATAGTAATATTTCAAATAACTGATATACATTGTTTTCTAAGGTGCAAGGTAGGGATAATATGTTAATATGGAATATTGTTACAAAGGTGAGTGTGAGCGAGTGGGCCGCACACACGGGTAGAGGACCATGTGTTTTGGGCCGTGCACTTCAATAGACCTTGTGTTACTTTCTTATTTATATTGCGTTGTGACTTGGAATTGGGCCACAATATTTAAAGCACCCCCAACAAGTGGGCTGCTCTTTAAAGGCCCATGCAGGATCACCGAATCAGAACGGGTTGGGCCGCATCTGACTGATTAAGCTAGTGTGGACTGTTGAGTGTTGATTGTAACTTGGGCCCGTAAAGCAAACATGTGTTGGGCATGAACATCTGTTGTGTGAATAAATGACATTAACTTGGTTAATACATGACGAAACTAATTGTTAGAACGTGTAAAATTATGTGTGTATTTTGTAAGTGCAACTTGTGCCGTATGTGACAAAGTACGTGATTCAATACGAATGCGAAACTGATTGTTATTGATAAACCATGTTAGGAATATTTTGAGCTACTTGAACACGTAACTAGTCTAACCGAGCAAAACCAAGGTGAGTTCACTACATTCGAGCATCCGTCCCGGTGGTTGGGGACAGTCAGTGGGTATCCCGTGGAGGGATAAGTCTTTTGGGTAAAAACGGGTATATTGGTTAATATTCTCACCTATCATTCTTGTAAGTCCCTTATATTGTTACCTGGAGGGTAACGGGTATTAGTTGGTAGCGCTACTTAGGTTTGGCACCCTCACACCGCTCCTACATAGGACGGATGTGAACTAATGACCCAGTCGGGGCCCAGTACTAGATAGGAGTACGTGGGAAGGGCAGTCATGTATTTCAGGAGCCGTCTTGTTCGGAATTGAGATATTAACAATATTACTTGCATTGGTTATTGAACTGTTTTACATACAACTGGTAACAAACGTTTTCATAAACTGTGAACTCGCCAGCTTTGTCTGATACACTTGTTGCATGCTCGCAGGTCGTTAGATATCTTGGATTTGGGAACTTGCTGTCTGGAGTAGCTGGAGTGGTCATGGGTCGACTGGAGAGTTTCATGTGATTGATTATTGATATTATACATTGGGTTTTGAACAATTAACTATGGTTTTCTATTTGCTTCCGCTGAACATGTTGATTTTCATTTAATCTCGTTGATGATATTTTAATAATTAAGTATTCTATTTTTGAAACTTGTATGGGTTCAACGTAATTAGTGGCTCGTTGTTGGTACGTCACACGCCTAGGAGGGACATTCCCTAGGTGGTATTTTGGGGGTGTGACACGTTTTATTTCATGAGATGGCGTTTTATGTAGAGAAGTCAAAAGACTTTTTTACCCTTAATGAAGCGCGTCCACGTAATAAAATTGATATTATGTACGAAAACGCCACCGCGCCAATCTAGTCCATAGATTGTTTTGATCGGACAATCCATAACTGTTCTCACACTTTCCACCGTTTTCTCTAAATCTTGACCCTATATATATATATATAGGGAGGGGCTCATGCGAGAACCACCCTTATTGTGAGAACCTTGAGAACCAATGTGAACACAATCTAAAATAGCTAAAAAAACCTAACCCCCCCCCAAGCTAACCCCCCCCCCCCCAAAGCTAAATGCTAAAAACTAAAACCCCCAAAAAACCTAAAAAAAACTAACCCCCCCCCCCCCCAAAAAAAAAAAAAAAAAAACCTAAACCCCCCTCCCCCACCCCCCAAAAACCTAACCCCCCCCCCAAGCTAAAATACTAAAAACTAAACCCCCAAAAAACCTAAAAAAAATCTAAAAAAATAAAAAAAAATCTAAATTTTTTTTAATATTTTTTATGCTCAAATCGCTACTTTTAGTGGCCAAAAAAGAAAAAAAAATTTTAAAGTAGCGATTTTTATATAACAAATAAAAAAAATTGTGTGATTTTTAGCTATTTTTAGGCATTTTTGGTGTGTTCACATTGGTTCTCGCGGTTCTCACAATAAGAGGTGGTTCTCGCATGATCTTCTCCGTATATATATATATATGAGTAGGGTTCGCACGAAAAGTGTGTTTTTCCTAGAAAGTCTAGGAAGCGATCTGGTCCATCCGATTGGTGTGTTTAAGGGTTGAGATTAAATCAATGGCAATCTTGTAATATTTGAGTTTAATTAATTGATTGTTTTAAATGAGTATGGGCAATTTTGTCAATGACCGTGTTTTAAATCAATTAGATAACCGCCCAGTTCCTAATTTCAAGCGATTTTCCCTCTCTTTCTCCAAACCCATCTAGGAAACCCCAATCCCTACCAAAAATAACTACAATCATGGAAGAAGATAACTTTAGAAACGATTGAGAGCACCGGATCAAATTAAAACACTTCTCCATCTCCACCATCTCCGAGTTCATCATCACCATTCAAATACTGTTCTTATCATCTCCATTTTCTTGACGATGTGTAACAGGAAGCAAATTAATACAGTTGTGTTTTAGCAGCAAGCAGATTCATACAGTTGTGGTTTAGCATCCAGATTCATATAGATGTGTTTTAACAGCAAGCAGATTCATACAGTTGTGTTTTAGCATTCAGATTCATACAGATGTGTTTTAACAGCAAACAGATTCATACAGTTGTGTTTTAACAGCAAGCAGATTCATACAGATGTGTTTTAACAGCAAACAGATTCATACAGTTGTGTTTTAGCAAGCAGATTCATACAGTTGTGTTTTAGCATTCAGATTCATACAGTTGTGTTTTAACAGCAAACAGATTCATACAGTTGTGTTTTAACAGCAAGCAAATTCATCCAGTTGTGTTTTAGCATTCAGATTCATACAGTTGTGTTTTAACAGCAATCAGATTCACACAATTATGTTTTAGCATTCAGATTCATACAGTTGTGTTTTAACAGCAATCAGATTCATACCCTATATTTTACCATCTTTATATTGTGGGATCTATTAAAAAATTGACTTTAGCCCTGTAAACTGTTAAAACACAGCACCAAGAACATGCTGATAAATTCCAGTAATCTTCTGAACAATGGAATATGCGATGTAATGTGACATAGACAATAACATAAAACACATTCAGAATTTTAAAATGCAAAAGAACTGTTAAAACACAATATGATTATATATTGACTTCAGAGTGTTAAAACACACTGACTTCAACCTCTCTGACTGGTAAAACACATCACTAAGAACATGCTGATAGTTTTCAGATAAACACATTGACTTCCAGATTTGAATTCGAAAACAATAAAAATTCCGAAAATCATGGAATTTTAGTTAATGAAGATACATTCCAAAAATAAAATTAAAATGAGAAATTACATGATAGCCCTTCTACTTAAAATCCCTCAATGACACATGTCCAATTCTTATTCCTTCCTAGACTTTCTAAGAAAAATAGACTTTTCACCCAACTCCTACTCATATATATATATATATATATATATATATATATATATATATATATATATATATATATATATATAGGGGACCGCTAAAATGAGAACCACCACGAGTTGTAAGAACCACGAGAACCGCGACCCGCGGGTGGCCGTTGACCACGAAATTTTTTTTACACCTAGATCCGTATATTTTAAGACCGGGTGTAAATTTTGGGTTCAAACGGCGCGCCCGAGGGGGTAGTTTTTTACGCCCAAAGTTTGGTTAAAAAAAAAAGAAAAATTAAAAAAATTAAAAAAACCCAAACTTTGGGCGTAAAAAACTACCCCCTCGGGCGCGCCGTTTGAACCCAAAATTTACACCCGGTCTTAAAATATACGGATCTAGGTGTAAAAAAAATTTTGTGGTCAACGGCCACCCGCGGGTCGCGGTTCTCGTGGTTCTTACAACTCGTGGTGGTTCTCATTCTAGCGGTCCCCTATATATATATATATATATATATATATATATATATATATATATATATATATATATATATATATAGTGGGGAGAGTTCAAATGAGAAGAAATTTTTTGTAAGAAGAAAAAAGAACAAATTTCAACCAATAAGAATGCTTTATTTTATTTCATTTAATATAAGTATTTAATGTTACTATAAGGGTACATTGGTAAATCTACATAGGTCATTTATTTGTAGTCTTCCTCTTTAATAGCTAATACATTAATTTTTTTGTAACTTATCTTCAAAATATATATATATATATTTTAAAAAATAAAATAAAATAATTTAAAGTGTAGGATAAATTAAAAGTTGTGTAGGATAAATTACTAGTTGTGTAAGACAAATTTCAACGTGTAAGATGAATTTCGAAATATGTAGGACAACTTTTTGATGTGTGTAGGCAAAAAAAGTTAGTGTGGAGGATAACAGTCTTTATGACTAATTAATTAGTCAAAAATAATAATAAATGAGATAAGTGAAAAACTATTTAATGTTTTACAAAATTACCCTTTGTTCTTTTTCTTCTCAAATGAACATTCCCCTATATATATAGGGGAAGGTTCATTTGAGAAAAAATTTAATTGAGAAGAAAAAGAACAAAGGGTAATTTTATAAAACATTAAATAGTTTTTTTCACTTATCTCATTTATTATCATTTTTTGACTAATTAATTAGTCATAAAGACTATTTTCCTTCACACAAACTTTTTTTTGCCTACACACATCAAAAGTTAACCTACATATTTCGAATTCAACCTACACGTTGAAATTTATCCTACACAACTCGTAATTTATCCTACATAACTCGTAATTTATCCTAAACTTTAAATTATTTTATTTTATTTTTTTGAAAAAAAATATATATCTAAAAGATAAGTTACAAAAAAATTAATGTAATTAATGACCTATGTAGATTTACCAATGTACCCTTATAGTAACATTAAATACTTACATTAAATGAAGTAAAATAAAGCATTCATATTGGTTGAAATTTCTTCTTACAAAAAATTTCTTCTCATTTAAACTCTCCACTATATATATATTATTAAACATATTCTATTTCTACCATTCATATCATCCAACTACATTAAATCTTTGAGAATTTTTAAAATTACTCATAAAAACAGTTATAATCATTATTCTTGTTTATTAAATATTTTAACTTGACGATGATTTTAAGTACAAAATATAGATTTATTTAAAAAATTATAATTAATTTTATATTAAAAATATCTGACTATTATATGAAAACTATCCGTAATTAAAAATAAGCATCGATAATTATGTAAGATAAATAAGCGGGAAAACCAAAAAGTAGATGATTTCAATGAATGACACATGGGCCGATGATCTTCTTTTATTGTATAGTATGAAAGATTTATATGTATATATATATATCTATATATATATATATATATATATATATATATATATTTATATAGGGGGCCGATAAAATAAAAACCACCCCAGTTGTGAGAACCTTATTTAATATTATTAGTTTCTTTCTTTTACATGATAAATTGACCATAAATTATAAATATATTTTATTCGTCATATATTAACTATTAACTTAGATCATATTTTTATAATAACTAATCATTAATTAAACCTACCTAATAATTAGTAATAAGAATAAAAAATCTAATTTGTGACATACCCATAAAACTAATTTCATTTACTTTAAACAAAAGGTATATCTAAAAGATACACCGTAATAAAAATAATATTATTTATATATATTATTTTATGTAATAAAAACGTAATTTATGTATTACATACTTTACTTTACAGTATTCAACCCATGTAATACACGAGCTATTATGGTATTTCAGTGTTATTTATTAGCATAGGCTAGTTTTGTGATAAATTCAACTTAGTTGCGTAAACTATCATGTGATAATAAATACGTTAGATATACAAAGTTTTTTTTTACAAATTATATAATTCTGTCGTTTCTATTATACAGCCCCGTGTAATACACGAGTCTATAACCTATTGCAATTATATAATGTATAATATGTTAAAAAGGATGTAAAGCAAACGGTAGCAACTTTAATAAATTTTTATTTTGTTAATTTATAGCTATTTTATTGTTAGAATTAATTTTGGATATATTTTGTTTTCTCTTATAATTGTTCAGACCGACAAGTTAAGTCGGGGAGATTGCAGTCAAGTCGAGCTGTGGGGTCAGGGCAGTGACCTGATCGGGTCTACGGTAACTTGAGGTGGTGGGGACGAGACTGGTGGGGGTCGGGGTAATTTTCAATCTCTATTAGAATGTTTTAATTCGAAATCTAATTCCTGTAAATTCTATTCCTATACAAATTCTAATTTTAAAACATTCGAATCAAACACACCATTAGTACCCAAACAAATAACTTTTGAGAAATCATTGTAATCTTGTAATTTATATATTTTGCTCTCCAAACTTTTCTTCTAAGTTTATTATATATTCTTTCTTTTTTGGTGTACCTTTGAACATAAATTTAAATATTAAAATATTTTTGTCATGTTAATCGGTTATTCAGCTACCAAAGCAAGTGAAGTCACGAAGTGGTTGGATTGATATAAGTCAGGGTAAATCCTTTGTTGTCAAATAGATGAATACGTATGGTCCTCTCTTTATTAATTCAAAATATATACTTTTCTATAATTAGAAAAAAGCGAAAATATAGTTTTTCTCTTGACCCGTAATTTTCTAGTCCTAAATAACACATAATCAACTTGTAGTTATAGGAATCTAAACCTACATTACATTAATACCATTAGACTACAAGACCATAATAATACACATAGTTCCCTTATCATGCACAACTTTGATGTTGTTTGCAGATTTTCAACATGATGTTTCTCGATTTCATGGTTTTTATGTGCAAATTTTGATTGGTTCTGTTATATCTTGTTTTTAGAATTATGTTACTTGGTTTTTATCCTACTTCAGCTGTCTCAATGTCCAAAATTCACCAAAAATATCCAAATTTGTCAAAATCTTCAACGAACTTGTCCAATTGTTTTACACAACTACGCGTAGAATGAGCCTATGCTCTAATACCACTAGAAAGTCCCGATTCCAGATCCTGTAAACCTTGAGTTCTACGTTTAGCTTTGTTAAAGTGCGGAATCCAATAACAAATATTGTAATCATGTAAAGATCTCACTCCTTTAGAAATGTCCAAAATAAACGTTTCCAATTAATCTCCAATCCAACAGAGTTCCGTTACAATCTCACTCCTTAACAAAACCTTTCAAAATGAATCGCTACCTAGCGCATGAAAAGATCTTTACATAAGCAATGGCCATGCGCTATACCCTAATCGCACATGACCAACTGTGCATCACATTAACCTTCGCATGATCCACTTGCACATGACACATGCGTAGCGCATGACTCATGCATCTCTGTACATTCCTTATTTAGAAAGTTATATTCGTATTTCTATATTTAGAAACTTGTAATCGTGTCGTATTCGTATTTCGTCTCCAATCTTGTAATCCGAGTCTTTGATCATAATGGAAAAAACATTTTTATTCATGCTTATTTATGCACAAATACATGATATTTAATCAATCTCGAATACGTGCTTTTTATGCGAAACCGAATTATACTTGATTTTAATTATATTCGGAATCACACTCATGCAAATTCTTGATATTCACATACTTATATATCCCTTAAGGTGCCCACAAAAAAATCCCAAACCGTAGCCTATGGTACTGGGCAGACAGATTGTGTAAAAAAGCGCGAATTTCACATATTTTCCACCTCTCTTCTCCTCCAATCATCTTCCAACCTTCTTTTAACCCAAGCCCTAATCCTCAACTATATATACATCACTTTCAGAACTCTTCCACACTTTACAAACTCTTTAAACTCTCTCAAAATGCAAGAAAATTCTGTTTTAGGCAGAATACTATCTGAAGAGGTATGGTCCCAAAAGCCTCATGCAGACACTTTGGACCATACCACAATTTCACCACAATAAACCCTCCTTAAGAAACCATGTGCGGCTGCGCACCGGTTCTAAAGGAGAACTTAAAAGAAAACAACCTTCAACATACGAGGGCCGAGAAAACCAATAACATGTCCTTGCGCAAGTTCATATGTCAGGATAGTTAATAACATCTCCGCGCAGATATCACCCAGACTTGAACAGAAAGTAACCTTTCTGTTACAACAGAATTTGCATAAGGCAGAGCTACATAGGATTACAGCTGTAAACCTTCTAGAAGGCCCTATCGTGCACAACCATTCGGTTATAACCGAATGGCCACGTGGCATCATCCTGAGCACCCCTCAAGGTCACGATGATGGCACTAACTTGGAGAAGGATCCATACTTGCCCACTTTCCACGTGACACCTCCCTAGCCGTTGATCATGCCCACGATCCGTGTGCATATACATCACGTTAGTGATTAACGGTGGAGAAAATAACCACTTACGAAAAATACTTTCCGTTACTTCCTCCGTCAACAACTTTCCCGCCCAAAATTCGGTTATAAATAAGATAACTCAGGTATCATTTCTCAAGTTACTCTCACTTCACTTTCACTATTACTTCTTCTTCTTCATCGAAACCTGTATCTCACGCCGGAGAGTGGTCACGTAGAGAACCCCCATTCTCCCCGTGGCGAGTCTGACGGCTGTTTGTTTTGCAGATTAGTGTTCGAAGAAGGAGCTTGACCAAAACCCCAGATCAAACGAGAGGACTCACCCTTTTTATGCAGAACTAAACCCCTGGTTCAATCGATTCCGGTCTTTTGAACCAATATTTCTTCATTGGCGCCCACTGATTCTTCAATTTCTATTCTCATCTTCTTGTTTTGATCATAAGTCTCGGATTACAATGGTTGAATACGAAAACACAGAAATGAATAATACAAAAATTGCGGAATGTTACACAAAAACCTCAAGAAGCTACTGCCCTAAAGGATTCCAAACAACCTACAAAGTGTTGAAACCATCCAAGCTTTCAACCTTCAATGTTGAAAGAGTTTTGTTTTGGTGAACGTGTGAACAATGGAAGCCTTGGCTTTCCAACCATGATTCCACCTACCTCACTTGTTCTAGTGGCAAGAATACCTAAGTAGCTTCCAAGAATCAAAGTAAGATAACTCCGTCTCGCCACCAACATTGCCATGTTGGGTTTGACACGCCCAGGTTGTTCTTACTTGGCTACTTAGTAACTTAGTTAATTGTATCTTTCTAACTTTATTCATGACCAACTGAGTAGTTGACGACTTTGTGCTTTGGTGAATCATATAATGAGGTTTAATGGATATTCATCATCTTACCTCCTTGTATGACCATTTTCATGGTTCCTTACTTTATAATCATCCACATATATATATATATATATATATATATATATATATATATATATATATATATATATATATATATATATATATATATATATATAAATTATGCGTTAAATTCCGAATCTAATCCTTTAAGCAAAAACCGCAACTCAAACACCTTCGTTTCCCATTAGGATAACTTCGGTGTTCCAAACTCAAGAAACTCATCCAACTCACTTTGTGGAATCGCTACGCAAACCGTGAGTATACATGACTCTCTTTCCGTTTTTTACACTTTTGGTAATATATATATATATATATATATATATATAGAGTAGGAGTTGGGTGGAAAGTCTATTTTTCCTAGAAAGTCTAGGAAGGAATAAGAATTAGACATGTGTCATTGAGGGATTTTAAGTAGAAGGGCTATCATGTAATTTCACATTTTAATTTTATTTTTGGAATGTATCTTCATTAACTAAAATTCCTTGATTTTTGGAATTTTTATTATTATCGAAATCAAATCTGGAAGTCAATGTGTTCATTAACTAAAATTCTATGTCACATTACATCGTATATTCCATTGTTCAGAAGATTACTGGAATTTATCAGTATGTTCTTGGTGCTGTGTTTTAACAGTTTACAGGGCTAAAGTCAATTTTTTTATAGATCCCACAATATAAAGATGGTAAAACACAGGGTATGAATCTGATTGATGTTAAAACACAATTGTATGAATCTGAATGCTAAAACACAAGTGTATGAATCTGCTTCTTGTTAAAACACAACTGTATGAATCTGTTTGCTGTTAAAACACAACTGTATGAATCTGAATGCTAAAACACAGCTGTATGAATCTGCTTGCTGTTAAAACACATCTGTATGAATCTGGATGTTAAAACACATCTGTATGAATCTGCTTGCTGTTAAAACACATCTGTATGAATCTGCTTGCTGTTAAAACACGTCTGTATGAATCTGGATGTTAAAACACATCTGTATGAATCTGCTTGCTGTTAAAACACAACTGTATGAATCTGCTTGCTGTTAAAACACATCTGTATGAATCTGGATGTTAAAACACATCTGTATGAATCTGCTTGCTGTTAAAACACATCTGTATGAATCTGTTTGCTGTTAAAACACATCTGTACGAATCTGAATGCTAAAACACAACTGTATGAATCTGCTTGCTGTTAAAACACATATGTATGAATCTGGATGCTAAACCACAACTGTATGAATCTGCTTGCTGCTAAAACACAACTGTATTAATTTGCTTGCTGTTAAAACACATCGTCAAGAAAACGGAGATGATAAGAACAATATTTGAATGGTGATGATGAACTCAGAGATGGTGGAGATGGAGAAGTGTTTTAATTTGATCTGGTGCTCTCCATTGTTTCTAAAGTTACATTCTTCCATGATTGTAGTTATTTTTGGTAAGGATTGGAGTTTCCAAGATGGGTTTGGAGAGAAAGAGAGGGAAAATCGCTTGAATTTAGGAACTGGTGGTTATCTAATTGATTTAAAACACGGTCATTGACAAAATTGCCCCTACTCATTTAAAACAATCAATTAATTAAACTCAAATATTACAAGATTGCCATTGATTTAATCTCAACCATTAAACACACCAATCGGATGGACCAGATCGCTTCCTAGACTTTCTAGGAAAAACACACTTTCCGTGCGAACCCTACTCTATATATATATATATATATATATATATATATATATATATATATATATATATATATATATATATATATATATATATATATATATATATATATAACACAAACACGCAAATACTTTAATCATACAATCGAATCCAATATACATGCCTTATACGTTTATACTCTAGAAATACATGCATGCTAGAAAGCCTGCAAAATACTATGTCATTGACTTCGTACAAGCCTCCCTTAAAATGTATAGCGCTATACGAGTAGCACACCACCCGTATTCTTGTGGTCATGTTAAGTTTATACATACAAAACGGTCTTGTCGTTGCGAGACAAGATTACGCTAGAGAAATTTTTGGGTTGACACGTATGTGATGCATGCTAGTTCATGCTATGTTATGCCTTAGTATGCGTTATTGCCATGTGGAATTCATCAAAAACTCTTATACTTATGCTAGTAGCCAAACTTGTAGGTGATGACATGTTACTTTAATATATATTGCAGGATTGTGATCACGTTGTGTTGAAAAAAATCTAGTAGGAAGGACTAGAAACGCACAAACCTTTAATTCATGTTTAGTAGTTTAGTCGTTATGTTACATTGTTGTACTTTTGTCTCCAAATCATGTACTTAAACCGTTAGCAATGAAATAAAAATTTACTTTTTAAATACTTGTCACAATTAGTGGTTGTGATGTCTCTTACAATCTTGTTTTCGTCTCACTCCGATGTTTTCGCCAACAGTTGTGGTGTGACATGACTCATGTAATAGCATAAGTTCATGCGCTACATGCACACTATCAATCATATAACCTATCTAGAACTCTCCGAAACTATGTCCTAACTTATACAGACTCAAGACTAATTATCTATATAAGATTTCTATTGTCCTAACTTATACAGACTCAAGACTAATTATCTATATAAGATTTCTAAGCTATGGACATATAAAAAAACTAGGCTATCACCCGAGAACATCCCGGGCTAGGAAAACTTAGTTTTCAATAATAAAAAGTACATAAACAACATTTTCAAACTCATTAGTATCTTCTTTCCCTCCCCACAGTAATTTATTTGTTTCATTTCATCAGTATCCTAACTTTGTCTCCATGTGTATTCATAGTTTTCGTGTAAAGCTAATAACCTTTTAATTGTGTCCTTGAATAAAATAAAAGGACATGTTTTCAAACGTCATATTGTTTTATTAGCTTAGTTATTTATGTATAAATAATAACCCATGAATTGAATCTTTTTACATGCCAACTTCAACGTCCACTTCCCACATACACAGGTATATATAGTGCATTGGCACTCCATCATTTATGGATAAAAGTGTAAAGGTGAAGCTGATTTGACTCGATGTTTTATACAATAAAAAGATGCATACAACTGTTCAAGTGTTAGAAACATGATCACAAATGAAGCCCTTGCAGAATGACAAAGGTCCCTAGTACCACAATAAACATTTATTTTCAGTTAAGTTGGTACGTTTAATTTGATTTACACCAAAATTTCCATTTACTTCTTTATACAAACCGGAGATAACAACTTAAGTCATTTTTTAAGTCTTAATAAAACAATCAATCGTGCTTGTGTAGCTTGAATCTCCCATTACTCTTGATTTCACCTGCAAAAAAAAATCAAAACTTAATAAAGTATATACATAACCTTAATTTTACATGATATACACACACCATATATATTAGAAACGTTTCATTCAACAGTGTTGGCATAAACTTTGAAATATAAGAAACGTTCTATTACTTGCATAAAAATTAATTTACAATGAACTAAGTTATAGCGAGTGTCGACCGAACGACATCGGTACAAGTATCAATATTATCATAACGGTTGTTGGCCTTTGTTATACTTTGTGATCGATGTAAAACACGTATCGATATCTTTTGGGGCATCCCGACAACTTTATTTTTTGGTTTCTTCTTTCGGTTTGCTAACGGAGCAAACCAATACTGATCGAATTCCCATCATGTATAGGAAATCTCTTAATTCTATATAATTAACATATAATATTTCTTTATCAGATTGTACAAATTAAAATGTGAGGGTATAGCACCATTTATTTTACTAACTGAATCAAATGCAGATTCTTCTACATCGTTCAATCGTTTGATTTTGGGACCAAACTGGTTGGGTTCCGGTTTTGAACGTCAACACCCCTAAATTATATAGTAGCGCTATACATAATTAAATGCAAATGCTAAAGCAAATTTAGAATTTGGGTTCATTATAGAGAATGTATCTTTATTTTTGAAATGTCTACAATACCCTTTAAACAAATAAGCTAACAACTATAAGCTTCTCTTCTATTGTCATAAAAAAAACTACTTTTAAGGAGATATTTTTTTAACAAACCACTCATGAACTTCTTTACTTTCCTACATGTTCTAGTCATGAAACAAAAGTTAACATGCCAAGTCCATTTCCCTTCCTTGTACTTCCAATAATTCCCAACACGCTACCCGTTATTATATCTAAACTAAGTTTGAAAAAGTAGGTTTCTCTCACTGAAACAGTAAAACAAAGTTAATAAGCACTCTTCATTGTGAAACATCAATAGACAAAAGTCAGGGACTAAAATGGCAGAAAACAAAACTATTTAAACTAAAATCAATGGCAAGAAAAAAAACTATTTGGACTAAAGTGGCGATTTTGGTCAAACCTCAGGGACTAAAATGGCAATTTACTCAAAAAAAATTGATTGATTGATGAACCCAAATCAATCAACAGATGAGGAAGAAAAATGAACAATCTAAACCGAACTAATATTATGGTGATTTATATTTCTACTAATTCATTTAATTGGCATGTAAAGAAAGAAAATGGAAGAACATAAAAAGTGTTTACCTTTGCCATGACATAGCAAAATAGGCAACGATGAAGCACGATTTGCAGCTTCCTCCCCTTCAATCTTCTTACTCAGGTAGTCAGGTCTCTATAAAAAGATAAAACAGACGGTCAAACAACAAAATATATATTTCTTTTCCAAGAAAACTGAAATATGCGTATAAGCAAATATAGAGGAAAAACGATGAGCGGTCGAACTTTGCACATGGAAGCCAGCCACTAAGTCCAACAACCGCATCCAAATGAGTAGAGTACGCGTTTTCATTCCCGCACTTCCCATGCGTAAAATGTCACACCCCGATTTCCACGTGTCTCACCGGTGGGCCCGGTGGGGGATTACCGTGACGTAGTTGGCAACAATATAGTCAAACCACACAATATATGAATGCACAGCGGAAGCATAAAGATAATTATATTTCAACCATTGTTTGTTATATCAAATGTATTACGAATAGTCGAAAGGTATCCACAGGGGATCAAATAAAAATATAAGTATTGTTCAACAGACGTAGGCATCTTAAGCTTGCGAGACTCTTTATGATGCTAAGGAGAAATATCCAGCCAATTACGCATAGTACCTGCATTTAGTCTTTTTGGGAAAATACATCAGTTTACACTGGTAAATACATTCAACCGACACTTTTGTAAAAATGTTTATTAAAATTGATTTGAATGCACAAGGCACAAACTCTTTTATAACTTGGGAGAATTATTTAAATTTATAATCTTGTGAACGGATTACATGTTTCTTATGAGTTCAGTAGCCCGGATCAAGTACGGGTTAAAGATCAATAGACACACCACATCGACTATTTATGCACTGACGAGTGTACGCCTACACTCCGCGCTTAGGTCGTGGCCATTTCGTAAAATGCTGCCAGGGATATCCGGGACATGGTCATTAACCCCCAAAGGCTTTTAAGTAACAAGACTGTTTAAACGAGCCGATCAAATTTATTGAATTACCCACTCAACGGTGGAGAATGTGATGCCCGATCAAGCGGTATGCTATATACCGTAACCCAAGCCCGTATAACGGAAAATAAGTTAAAAGTATTTACCTTTGCAAATATAAATCCTTAATCGAAATAAATTGCAGATAGCTTTTACTGGTCTCCTATTCTGGAACGAAGGTTTAAAATAACCTATTAGAATCCTAACGGGTCTTTAATTTAGCCGTAGCTTAGACCGGTCAGTTTCAAAGGCTAGTTACGGTTTAATCGCGTGAAAGGCGAAAACCGTGAATGGAATGTGATTTGGACCCAACAAGTTTGAAGACTTGTTTTGTATGGGTATAATAACCACACTCTGGATTTTGGGGTCAAAACAATTATGGTTTGACCCGTTTTGGCTAGTTTATGTAAACTAGTTATATAAGCCGAACCGTGCGCGCAAAAGGCGCAACGGGTAACCGTAAGAGTCCTACACTGGTTTCCTAAGTCAATATGCTTTAAAGAGGTTGTGGTATCAGTAGGATACCTTCCATAATGCCCGTAACGAGTTTAAATCCATTTTATGCCCCGTAGGGGTATTTCGGTTTTTAAAGATTATAAAAGAGGTTTCTGAGTTCTACAGGAAATCTGAGTTTCTTGAACAGTTTATAAAGTCTAAGATACTTTATTTATTATTTAAAATCAGTGGCAACTGGAATCGGGTCAAAAGACCTTGTAGAACTCAAGTTATGGCCGAAAAGGGTATATTCGGTATTTACCGAACCGTTGCCATAACCGTAGGTTATGAGCAGGTTAAAAATAATTAAAACTCTTTAAAAATCCCAAAATATTATCTTACATCAGTGTGTAAAAGGTTTGGTGTCAAAATCTGGGTTTAGATAGGCGTTATGCTAATTGCGCTATTAAATTACTAAAGTTTCCGTAATTTGCGCTATTTAGCATAACTCCTATTCTGGACCTCGGATTGACGTGAAATTTTAGGGACATGCTTAGAAATCAGTAACAAATGTTACGGTCCTTTCACATGTCCGAAATTCTCGTTTTAAATTAAAAAGGGCGTTACGGTCAACTTTTAAGCATTTAACGGAAATGTGTAAAAGACTCGGACAAACAACGAACCGGTCACAGAGGGTTATACCATCATGTAACCTGGTCCTAAGAGAGTCCTAAGGCATATCTAAATCATACTTTAACGGGTCAGAACTGAAGTCAATGCAAAAGTCAAAGCTTTGCGACTTTCGGCTCCGAACCGGGTCAAAACAGTAAATGGTCGGATCAAACAAGCTTAGACTAGTTAATATACTTATTATCATGTTTTATGAGTGTTTAAACAGGTTACACACCATCTACATTACTGATTATGCATTAAATCGCAAAATAGCATTTCTGTTGACTTTTTCTAAGCACGTTTGACTCGACATTCGGATTAGTTAGAGTGGGAATCAGAGGGTGCCCTTTTAGGGGTTTACAGCCCACATGATTACCAACATATAACTACCTTTGATTCGACAAAGCACTGGACGATTTGTGATTTATCGCAAAGTCAATCGTTAATTACGACGGATTGACTTTTAAGCTAAACTATGCATAAACTAAGCCACAAAAGGGTAGGCATACTTACAGAAGCTTGGTGCACGACTAGGGATGATAGAAGAATGCTTTAGAGCTCCAGAGATGAACTAGAATGCAGGTTTGAGGTGTGTTTCAATTGTGCACAATGTATGTCCTTTTATAGTGAAATTTCATGCACAAGATCATTACAACTCACTCTACAATGGTTCATGGATGATCAGCAGGTGTCCTATAGTGCTAGGGGACATGTAGAGGGTGCCCATGCTTCAATTAATGCATCAATGATCGTTCACAAGCTCAAACATTGAATCTGTCCAAGTTTACTGCATCTGGGGTCCTTACGCGGCCCGCTTTAGGATTCAAGCAACTCAGACGTGGGCCACCTGAATCCATAAGTCAGTAAACGAATCTTCAACTGGCGCGCGGCCCGCATTGGCTTGCATGTTTCCTTCACGCGGCCCGCCTGAGGGTTGATTTCCGAGATTTTCAAATCTTTTGTAATGATTAACCTGACCTTTCAGTTTCGAAGGGGTAACTTTGCGATTTGGCCCTCGATTATTTACAATTAAGGGCCTCGTGACTTTTACCCGCATTGTTAAGTCCCTGGTTAGTTTAATTACTATCCGAAAAGCCTTAACTTTTATTGTTGACGCTTTTAACCCCTCGCATACGAATTTGATCATAACTTTCTCGTTTTAAAACGGAACTTCGCGAAATTTATATCGTATATTCTAGTGAGCGTATTTTACTGTTACAAAGCCTCGGGTTCGTCAAAGGGTCACTCAGAGGTATAAATTAAACATGTTGACACAATTAACCCCTGTAGCTTGTAATCTCTCACTCTCTTCCGCATTTCGCTCCGTACGATCCATGATTTATTCGTTTGAACGTACGAGCATCATTTAGGGTTACTGTACAGTATATTTACCCCTCGTTGACATTTTTAACCCTCGAATTTACATACTTTCAAGGTTTGTCAACTTTAGTCCTTTCTTTAGTATTTAATACCACGTGTAAACTCAAGACACGTGTCAATACATTATTGGACACAAAATTTCGAGGTGTTACATCCTCACCCCCTTAAAATAAATCTCGACCCGAGATTTACTGAAATAAATAAGGGTATTTTTCTTTCATCGTGGATTCAACCTCCCACGTGAATTCGGGACCTCTACGGGTATCCCATTTGACCTTAACAATAGGTACATGCTTCCTTCGAAGCTTCTTTACCTATCGATCTTCAATCGACAAAGGTTTTTCCACAAATTTTAAGCTCTCATCTATATGCACATCTGTATGGGGTATTACCAGTGATTCGTCAGCGAAGCACTTTTTCAGATTGCAGATGTGGAACACATTGTGAATTCCATTGAGCTCCTCTGGTAAGTTTAACTTAGAGGCAACTAACCCGATACGTTTGATAACCTCGAAAGGTCCTATGTATCTCGGGCTTAGTTTTCCTTTCTTACCGAAACGCATCACCCCCTTCCAGGGTGATACTTTAAGTAACACTTTTTCACCTACTTCGAAGTGAAAATCTTTACGCTTTGGATCTGCGTAACTTTTCTGCCTATCTCGGGCAGCCTTGAGACGGTCTCGAATCTGGACAATCTTGTCCGTCGTTTCGAAGACTATCTCTGGTCCTGATAATTGGACATCTCCAAGTTCCGCCCACCAAACAGGCGATCTACACTTTCTACCGTATAATGCCTCGAAGGGCACAGCCTTAATGCTGGTATGGTAGCTATTGTTGTAGGAGAATTCGATTAATGGTAGGTTCTTATCCCAACTACCACCCAAATCGATAGCACATGCACGTAGCATGTCTTCCAACGTCTGAATAGTACGTTCACTCTGACCGTCTGTCTGAGGATGGTAAGCCGTACTAAAATTCAAACGTGTGCCCAAAGATTGCTGGAAGCTTTTCCAAAAATGCGACGTGTATCTAGTATCTCTGTCAGAGATAATAGACACAGGTATGCCATGTAAGGCTACAATCTTATCAACGTATAACTGGGCTAACATGTCGGAGCTATAAGTCTCCTTGATGGGTAAGAAATGTGCTGACTTAGTCAGTCTATCAACTATAACCCATATTATATCATTTCCTTTCCTCGTCTTGGGTAACTTGGTAATAAAATCCATAGTTACACATTCCCACTTCCATTCGGGAAGTTCAGGCTGTTGTAGCAAGCCAGACGGCTTTTGATGCTCAGCTTTGACTTGCGCACAAGTCAAGCATTTGGCTACATAAGCGGCTACAGACTTTTTCAAGCCTATCCACCAATAATTTGCCTTTAGATCCTGGTACATTTTATCTGCTCCAGGATGGACGGAATATTTGGAACTATGGGCTTCCTGGAGGATAACATCTCGTAGTCCTCCATAAATTGGAACCCATATTCGTCCATTTAATCCTAAAATTCCGTCCTTGCTAAGAGTTAACTGCTCCTCAGTTACTCTTAGCTTTTCTTTAGGATAGTTAGCTTCCAACACAGCTTCTCTCTGTGCAGCTAACAACCTTTCAATCAAATTATTCTTCACTTCAATGCTCTTGGCATTGATTCGGATGGGTTTCACCCTTTCCTTTCGACTCAGGGCATCAGCGACTACATTCGCCTTACCGGGATGATATCTGATTTCACAATCATAATCATTTAAAGTCTCCACCCAACGGCCCTGCCTCATCTTTAATTCCTTCTGATTAAACAGATGTTGAAGGCTCTTATGATCAGAATAGATCACAAACTTGATACCATAAAGATAATGCCTCCATAGTTTTAGTGCGAACACAACGGCACCCAGCTCCAAGTCATGGGTGGTGTAATTCTTTTCATGCACCTTTAACTGTCTTGAAGCATAGGCAATAACCTTGCCTTTCTGCATAAGCACGCATCCCATGCCAGTGTGTGATGCGTCGCAGTAAACTACGAACTCTTCGGTACCTTCAGGTAATGTCAGCACAGGAGCGTTGCTCAACTTTTGCTTCAGAATATCAAAGGACTCTTGCTGCTTAGGGCCCCAAACGAACTTTACTTTCTTCTTGGTCAAGGAAGTTAAGGGCGCAACAATCGTTGAAAATTTTCAATGAAACGCTTGTAATATCCTGCTAACCCCAGGAAACTACGAATCTCTGTAGGCGTCTTTGGCTCTTGCCAATTCATGACAGCTTCCACTTTAGCGGGATCCACTTGGATACCACGCTCGCTGACAATATGTCCAAGGAATTGGACTTCTCGAAGCCAGAATTCGCACTTAGATAATTTGGCATAGAGTTTCTCATGATGCAGGAGTTTGAGAATACAGCGAAGGTGTTTCTCATGGTCAGCTCGGTTCTTCGAGTAGATAAGAATATCGTCGATGAAAACGATGATGAATTTGTCTAAGTACGGCTTGCAAACGCGATTCATGAGATCCATGAACGCAGCCGGTGCATTAGTGAGCCCAAAAGGCATCACTAGGAACTCATAATGACCATAACGAGTCCTAAATGCGGTTTTATGTACGTCTTCATCTCTGACTTTCAGTTGATGGTAGCCTGACCTCAAGTCAATCTTCGAGAAATAACTTGCCCCTTGTAACTGATCGAACAAATCGTCGATCCTCGGCAAAGGATATCTATTCTTTATCGTGACTTTATTAAGTTCGCGATAATCGATGCACAGACGCATCGATCCGTCCTTCTTCTTGACAAACAGGATTGGCGCTCCCCAAGGTGTCACAACCCCCGATCCCTAATTCCCGGGAGCGGGCGGCTGTGAGCCAGGTTCAGTGGTATCGGTGTTTATCAATTTGGCAGCGGAAAATTTCATCAGGACCGTAGTTAGGAAATATTTTATCAGAGTTAAACACCAAAAATATTTAAAATAAAGAAATGGGATAAAACCCAAGTTTCTCCGATAATACTTTTATAAGTGGGACAAAACCCGATTTTTCATTTTGATACATTTATAGGGAATAACCCCAATTATTGAAAATAATTCTCCTTTTTAATTAGGTAACTTTTATTGCCACTTTTCTAAGCCTTCAGTGCTCTCCAGCTGGCTTTTATGGGCTTCACACTAAGTTACCTGAAACACGTGTTTAAAACATTTTATCAGCAGGAAATACTGGTGAGTGAATCCCAGTTTAATCAAACAGGTTTTATCATTTCACAGTATTGAGAGCGATTACAATGTTTATATCTACACAATTACTCATTCAGTACTTGCCACTCGACCGGATCTGTGGCTATGGTCATATCACACATTGGCTAACTCTTCGTCCAATTGTGAAGATTATCAAGTAATGTATACAAAACCCCATAATACCGGCAGTAATTGAAGAATTACAAAGACTCAATCACTGCTAAATTGCATTGTAAAACATTTAAGGTTTTGTAAAAACAGTTTATAAAAAGGAGATTACTCACATTGCTATTATAGGTCTTTCCTTTGTGACTTCCTGGTTATAATCTAATTAAATAAAAAATGCACACGTGTTAGTATAATAACCCATTTTAACATTAGTAATAGCCTCCCCGAGACGGCATTCCAACGACTACGTCGGGCAGAACCACGACAGCCGTTACGGAACCCTAGATCAATCGGGCAAAGTATCTAATACGTCTCCAGGGGTTGTGATACTTACAACGAGGCAGAGCTTTGCTATTTAGGGGGGTATTAGACCCGAGTATAATGCCCACTATTTAATTTTGAGAGAAAGAAAGAAAGATTTGGACGAAACAGACTGAAGGCCGATGCCCTCCTTATATAGGGCCTGATCTGGGTTTTCTCGCGGCCCGCGTAAGAGTAGCCAAGGGGCTACGCGGCCCGCGTCAATGCTGGTCAACGCGATAGCTTGGCTGGGTCATCGAGTAGGCTTGCCGTGTGTTGGGCCACGTGGCGGCCCAGGGTTCAGCCACCTTTCACCCTCTCGCGGCCCGCGTAAGGTTAAGGTGTGGCTTACGCGGCCCGCCTTAATTTAAAATTTTGATTTTTATTTTATTATTATAATTAGTTTAACAGCCTCACTTATTTGGCGCGTATAACTTCTAAAATATGACGTTTTATAAAACGATGAATATGTCATTAGAACGAAAAAAATCTTATCTTCATTTTGAACCAAGTTTCATTAAAAATGGAGTAGGTTCAAATATAATGTATTTTTATAATTTAATTATTAAACGGGTCCTACGGTTGCCAAAATACCTTATATTTCTATTGGTCAATTTACTCATGACCTATTCGTGTAAAAATATGAGGAATGTTACATCCTCCCCACCTTGTTTTAAATCTCGTCCTCGAGATTTGAGCTATGATATCTTCTCATAGTTAGATCACGTTTTTTTAGTTAGTAAAAACAATATATCAAGGTGTTTGAAATAGAATCAAAAGATAATTATAAAGATATCATAGGATAGGTGGAATTTAATGGTCTCAAAACTTAGTTTCAGGATTTGATGCTAGCCAGGGTAACTGAGTTTCATGAATCAAAAGAGATATTTGATAGGCACTGAATTTGAAATGCAATGACTTGTAGAAACAATAGGATTCAATGCCAGAAAAGAACTAACTTTGATCATTAATTGAGGGAGATTCTGAATCAATAATCTCAATTTGTGAATGGAAGTATGAAAAATGATTTGTCAATAATCAATCCAGGAATCAATAACATTTATTTAAACGGCAAGGATACACTGTACAATATAATAGAATTTAGTGTATCATGGTCTGAAAACATAATTGTATCAAGACTACTTGAATGATGAATCAAACGAATGACGTATGAATAGGGTTTATTATTAGCACAAGTTACAAATTTATACAGACACCGCAAGGTGTTGTAGTGATTGAAAGAATTCAATGATTACGGTGACCGAACAAATTCACTGTTTTCGAAATTAACTGAAAGTTTTAAGGAAGCGAATCTGGATATTTCAAAAGATATGATGTTTCTATTGAAGTAAGAATCGAATAGGGTGGAATCAATTCAAAGATGAAAGAATTACTAGAGGTATATTGGAATAAGAATTTTAGGTACCTTTATCTTAACACAAAATTGTATTAAGACTGGTCTAGGATAATAAATAGATAAATTCGTACCTCAAGTGAAAATGAAATGAGTCCAAGTTTCAAAGAAATCACCATCGCAAGGTGTCATGTTTTTGCAAATGAGATATTGAAATTGAAGACTTTAAACAAGTTCAAATAACGAAATTACCTTGAATATGATGATCGCAATTCATCATATGGGATTTTGAAATTGAATATATATATATATATATATATATATGAGCAAGTTCAAACAATTGAGCTTGGTTTGGACATATTCCAACAATGGATATATGTATTTACAAGAAATGAAAATCTGGTAACTCTGAAAAGAAGAGAAGTTTTCCAAGAAATCTGTTGACTCGATTATCAAAAGTCAGCATTTAAAATTAGAGGAGGAAGTTTATCAAAAATGAGTATGACAAAAATATTTATTAAAACTTATGAGTAAATAATATTTTGAAGGGAATTCATATGCATGACAAATAATGCATTTACAACATAGGAATTTGTCAAGAGATGAGAAAAACAAAGACCTTTTATTGATGAAGTTTTGATCAGAATTAAAAGTCAACTAATAATTAAGTGCATACAAAATATAAGGGTGCTTTATTTTAGAAGTTGTTGTTGGCTCGGGTGTTATAAATTTTTATGCGTTCTCCTTAGCTTCATCGGGATTTCGATCCTCGTTATCGGGTGCTTTAGATAGTTTTGGACAGTAGTGACGGAAGTGGCCTGGATCTCCACATTTGTAACATACGTTATTTTCCCTTTTCCTTCTACATTCCTCTGGTACATGTCCAGCTTTCTTGCAGTAGTTACAACGAAGAGTCTTCTTAAAATAACGTTCTTTTGCGTGCTCTTTGCTATTGCTGGTAGGTTGTGCGATTTCTGGTTTCATTCCTTTGTCCTTGGAGGATTTGTTCGAATAGAATTCCTTATAGGAGTAGCCATAGGTTGTGGTTCTCTTTCGTTTGGAAGATGGAGCTTTGATACGAATATCATGACTTCCGTTGATACTAGGGCTAGGTATGAAGTGATGGATATACTTACAATGTATAGTAGAACTCTCGTTTATAGGCATAGAAATTTTAATAGCTTTAATGATCGAAGGTATGACATTCGATATTCCTTGAGCTATTATATTTTCTATAGTGTTTTTATCAAAAGAGTTTCCATTATTATTCTCAATTTCTTGATCACATGCCATTTCATTCGACATCTGTATTACAATGTTCAGGTATAATTATCACAGAACTAGGTAATTATACAGGCATTTTGTTTATTACCGTTATAATCATAGCCATTAGTATTATGTGATGATAATTAAGGTAACATATACATGTTATATCTTAACATTTTCTTTTATTATATATCTTATCAAATTATAAGGAAAATGGAATCTTATATGTGTTGTTTCTTCCTTTGGTGTAATAGATTTTATATTACCTTATTTTAATTTCCAGGGCTTATAGCTGGATAGGTATAAGGTAAAAGCTTTATATGAAATTATGAGATTTCCGTTATTGACCCATTTATTGTTTTTCAAGATGTGGTGCTAATACGGATATCCTTTGAATTAAGGCTGGGTATCAAAATAGATCTTAAGTAAACATGTAGGTTTGTTTCCTCTATTATATAAAATCTTGTCCTTTTTGCAAAAGACATTTGATTGTGTATATATATATATATATATTAACAAGAAAATTTGTGTCTTGTATATACATACGTATAAGTATAAAGTTTTAAAATATCAATTTTCAAGAATTTCAGTTACATAATTAATTGTATTAGCGATCCTGTTTATTTTTCATAATCTTGATATTAATCAAATAAATTTCTATCAAATTTATTGAAGATAATAATTTAGAATAAAAAGAGAATTCATCAGAAAGAATAAATTTAATAGAGATATAATTTTATGGATTCTTTTTAGAGAATTTCAAATCTTGACAGGTTAACCAAATTTTGTTATAACATATTTATAATTCAATTTAAATTCTTAATTTAAGATTCGTAATAGAATACAAAGTCTAGTGTTTCTAAATTCGATCCTTAATATATTAAGGAATATTAAGAATGAAGTATTATTCTTCTATCATAATATATATATATATATATATATATATACATATGACTTATCTATAATTTAAGAAATAAATCAAACTTATTTAATGGTAAAACGCGTTTTCTTTAGAAATATATGTATATATATATTTTAAACCATATTGTTACACCGTAATAAATATTTTTGTAAATATTTTATTTCATGAATGAAATATTATTTATGATATTGATACAGGTCGTATATATAAAATATATATACATTTGATTTACAAATAACTTTTAAGTTATTTCCTATTGACACAAAAATTTACAGTATCAAGTTGTGGTATGTATTCTGGTTTCATAAATACTGTTTTATAAAATATTTTGTATTTTCTGTGGTATACGTATATGTGTTTAAATTTTAAAATCGTCGAACTGTGTTTATTATTAAATTTAAGGATTTCGTTTTATAAAATCTTTTCTAATATAACTATATTCAAGAGTCAAATATTTTATTCTTCCAAAAATATTATTACCATTATTAGTTTAATTTAAAACAAAATTTAATATAAATAATGATGATAATAACAGCATATCTTAAAGATTTTTCTTTAGAGAGCACGTGTTATATAAAATTTTTAATATATTAATTATCATAAATGTTGACTTTATACATAATTTCTGAATATTACGTAATTTATCAAATTTTGATAAATAATATTTAATATTTAATAATACGATAAAGAATTATAAAGTGATTTACAAAGTATTTTAAATTATTGTGTTTAAATAATGCTCAAACATTATCTTTTAACATAATTAATATAATTGTATGTTTTATCAAAATTTTGACAATTACATATCTTTTAATTCGAGTAAAATTATATCATAAATTATAAAATATATACTGCTTTCATTTAAGATATTAATGCCAATATCATAATATTATTATAATTTATTTTGAATTGCATTTACATAAATATGTGGATACATAATTAAATATTATATTATGAATATATTTCTCTAACATATTGTAAGATACAATAGGAGTTAGATATTCGGAGAATTTATAAAATCATTTAGGTATAACATATATTATCTAAATATTTATATCATGATGTTACAAAGTATCATATCTTAATTGCATTTATCTTCTATTAATATTAATATTCTATTATTATTATAAAAATTATATTGTATTATATTCTCATATATACTTATGAATATAATGGATATATAAGATATCACGAAGTTTATTAAGATATGATATTATTAATATATATATCCTTAATATATATACCATAGCATAAGTGTAAAATACAGATATGGGTAACACATATTGGGAATTTAAGATTCGTTAAATGGCGTAAAATCATAATAAACACATTAAGATTTTTATGTTCACAGGGTAACACATAAGATATTAATTTCCTAACACGAATGGTTAAGGGTTTAGGTATTAGAAGAACACCTAAAGGGCTTAAACCAGTGGTATGGCTCTGATACCACCTTCTGTCACAACCCCCGATCCCTAATTCCCGGGAGCGGGCGGCCGTGAGCCAGGTTCAGTGGTATCGGTGTTTATCAATTTGGCAGCGGAAATTTCATCAGGACCGTAGTTAGGAAATATTTTATCAGAGTTAAACACCAAAAATATTTAAAATAAAGAAATGGGATAAAACCCAAGTTTCTCCGATAATACTTTTATAAGTGGGACAAAACCCGATTTTTCATTTTGATACATTTATAGGGAATAACCCCAATTATTGAAAATAATTCTCCTTTTTAATTAGGTAACTTTTATTGCCACTTTTCTAAGCCTTCAGTGCTCTCCAGCTGGTTTTTATGGGCTTCACACTAAGTTACCTGAAACACGTGTTTAAAACATTTTATCAGCAGGAAATACTGGTGAGTGAATCCCAGTTTAATCAAACAGGTTTTATCGTTTCACAATATTGAGAGCGATTACAATGTTTATATCTACACAATTACTCATTCAATACTTGCCACTCGACCGGATCTGTGGCTATGGTCATATCACACATTGGCTAACTCTTCGTCCAATTGTGAAGATTATCAAGTAATGTATACAAAACCCCATAATACCGGCAGTAATTGAAGAATTACAAAGACTCAATCACTGCTAAATTGCATTGTAAAACATTTAAGGTTTTGTAAAACAGTTTATAAAAAGGAGATTACTCACATTGCTATTATAGGTCTTTCCTTTGTGACTTCCTGGTTATAATCTAATTAAATAAAAAATGCACACGTGTTAGTATAATATCCCATTTTAACATTAGTAATACCCTCCCCGAGACGGCATTCCAACTACTACGTCGGGCAAAACCACGACAGCCGTTACGGAACCCTAGATCAATCGGGCAAAGTATCTAATACGTCTCCAGGGGTTATGATACTTACAACGAGGCAGAGCTTCGCTATTTAGGGGGGTATTAGAACCGAGTATAATGCCCACTATTTAGTTTTGAGAGAAAGAAAGAAAGATTTGGACGAAACAGACTGAAGGCCGATGCCCTCCTTATATAGGGCCTGATCTGGGTTTTCTCGCGGCCCGCGTAAGAGTAGCCAAGGGGCTACGCGGCCCGCGTCAATGCTGGTCAACGCGATAGCTTGGCTGGGTCATCGAGTAGGCTTGCCATGTGTTGGGCCACGTGGCGGCCCAGGGTTCAGCCACCTTTCACCCTCTCGCGGCCCGCGTAAGGTTAAGGTGTGGCTTACGCGGCCCGCCTTAACTTAAAATTTTGATTTTTATTTTATTATTATAATTAGTTTAACTGCTTCACTTATTTGGCGCGTATAACTTCTAAAATATGACGTTTTATAAAACGATGAATATGTCATTAGAACGAAAAAAATCTTATCTTCATTTTGAACCAAGTTTCATTAAAAATGGAGTAGGTTCAAATATAATGTATTTTTATAATTTAATTATTAAACGGGTCCTACGGTTGCCAAAATACCTTATATTTCTATTGGTTAATTTTCTCATGACCTATTCTTGTAAAAATTTGAGGAATGTTACACAAGGGGACGAACTAGGTTTAATGAAACCTTTAGCTAGTAGTTCATCCAGTTGGGTCCTCAACTCCTTCATTTCGGTTGGTGCTAACCTGTAAGGTGCTCTAGCAACAGGTGCTGCTTCAGGGATGATATCAATCCTGAATTCCACTTGCCTATCTGGTTGCAAACCAGGTAGATCTTCAGGGAAAACTTCTGGGTATTCCGAAATGACGGGAATGTCTTCTATCTTTGGTTTAGGCTCATCAAAAATCACCTGTACCATGTAGATGACACAACTCTTCTTTAGACATTTTGAAGCCTTGAGCATAGTCACTTGCTCAGGCAATCCATACTGGGTATCTCCCCGAATGGTAAGCGATTCACCAGACGGAGTCTTTATCACCACTTGCTTTCTGTTACAGACGATTTGGGCCTGGTTGTGAGATAACCAGTCCATACCCAATACTATGTCAAAACCGGCCCATTTAAAGGGAAGTAGAGATAGAGGAAAAGAGTGGTTCTTAATGGATATCACACATCCACCTAACACAGTGGAGACGGTTTCTATGGTGCCATCTACTAGCTCTACCTCATAATTCACATTTAAGGTTTTGACAGGCATATTCAGCAATTTGCAAAATTTATGATCTACGAAAGACTTATCAGCGCCCGAATCAAAAAGTACTCTTGCAAAGACATCATTTACGAGGAAAGTACATGTGATCACGTTATCGTCTAGCACTGCTTCTTTCGCATCCATCCTGAAGACTCTTGCATTAGTCTTCTTGGCCTCTTAAGGCTTCTTGGCGTTTTTAGGGCAGTTGGTTCTAATGTGCCCCTTCTCATTGCAACTGTAGCAAGTTACATCCTTTATCTTTTTGCAATCCAAGGTCTTGTGGTCCTTGGACTTGCATATCCCGCAAGCAAATGACTTCGATTGAGTCTGCGAGTTCGATTCGAGTCTACACTTTCCAAAGTGATGTCTCTTGCAATTCTTGCACTTGGGCTTCTCACCAGATTGTTGCCCATCCTTCCTTGACTCAGACCCTCTCTTGTTGTCACCGTTTCCACGGTGCTTCTTGCCCGACCTTCGTGAACTATAATCTTCACGCTTTCTTTTCTCAGCGATCTTTGTCTGACCGCATCCAGAGTAAGGGACAAAGATATGTCAGCTACAGATCTAAAGGTCGCTGGCCGAGAGGCCTTTACGCTTGCCTTTATTTCGGGGGCTAAACCACCGATAAAACGAGCTATTCGCTTTGGTTCCGGGGTTACCAGATACGGAACCAACCGGGACATCGTGTTGAAGCTCGTGAGGTAAGCTTGACAGTCAAGGTTCGTCATAACCAACGACAGGAAGTCGGACTCGATCTTTTCAACCTCATGTTGAGGGCAGAAATTTTCCTTGATGAGGGAAATGAATTCCTCCCACGTCATGCTGTATAAAACAGCCTTCCCCGAGGCCTGAACCAACGACCTCCACCAAGCCAGGGCTTCGCCCTTGAATGATTGCGAAACAAACTTTACCACGTCTCTCTCTGCACAGCCACTGATGTCCACCACGGTGTACATCTCGTCTAACCACGTCATACAATCTACCGCGCCCTTCTCCCCAGTGAAATCTCGGGGTTTGCATGATACGAAATACTTGTAAGTGCAGCCCCTGGCGTGAGATGCATCAGTATACACTTTTTCTGGACGGACACTGTTTTCATTGGATGAGTGTTTATCATCGTCCTTTTTAGGCTTAGACGGGGGTTTGCTATGAGATTTTGAGTGGGTTTTTGGCTTTGAGTGTGGTTTAGATATGGTTGTGCTCCGGGACTCAGTGTACTCTTCGTATTGTCGATCCAAGGCTGCCTTAACAGCACCGTCGACAAGAGCTTTCAATTCCGCGCCCGTCAAATGAATCTGGGCATTATCATTTTCATCTTCTTTCGAGTGACTACTCACTTCATTTGGATCAGCCATTGTAACTTGAATCTGCTACAGAAGATAATGATAAAGTTTTATTTAGGAGTTTATTATGGAATTGTCTTTTATGGCAATTCATTAACCATGGTAAACAGAGTCCATATCTGGTTAATTTGTTACTCACTTTTATTTAGGATTTGAATACAACTTATCCTAATTACAAACAATATTGTTAGTGGCATAAAAGCCTAGTCACAAGGACATTTTTATAATATAAGCCGGGATTACAGAGAATCAAGGCATGAAGGTTTGAACCGTAGTCCTTTTACCCTTTCTGACAGGGAGTCATAGACTACAACTGCCTTTTGTCTTATAAGACAATAAATGTGGCCCGTAGGCACTACATCACTAATGGATGTTTAATAGGTTTGGCCCGTAGGCACTACATCGCTAATGGATGTTTAATAAGTTTGGCCCGTAGGCACTACATCACTAATGGATGTTTAATAAATGATCATCTTTATTGACGATCTAACCCATGATTTACAAATCATTAATTTGGGTTTTGGAATCCTTAAAAGGATTCTTATATAAGAATGACGCGTGTGATTTTAACGAATCACATCTGCCAAGAACGTTAACATGTTTACAGAGGTTAACAGGAAATCTGAATCTTTTAATCAGGTCTTACCATCTTGGCCGGGTCTTATAATGACACCTGGCTAGGTTTCACTCTTAAGATTCTTTATTTAGGCAGACTAATTTAAAAAGGAATGATTTTTGATTTATTTCATATATAATAACAAAATGAAATTTATAACATAGCATTCCATTAATCATGATAATGGTTACACATTGCCCAAAACGGGACTTTTAAGTAATTAAATACCTACGCAGAGGTTTATAGCAAAACAAGTCCTCGCAGGGACCAAATACAAGATAGATGTCCGCGCAGGGACTAAAAGATAAGTCCACGTAGGGACTGAAATGCGATTGTCCACGCAGGGACTAAAACACGATAAATGTCCACGCAGGGACTAAATTGTACTAGTAAATACAACAATACATAAGGAGACTAATGATCTCGTTTCTTCCTCCCTTTTAGTAGGTTTGCTAGGCCCTTGAGGAATCCACGATTACTCTTACGTTCTTGTTCGAAGTCTCGTTCCACACGGTTTAGACGGTGGAGTATTTCTTCTTGCTCCGGTGGAGAAAAACGTGGCTGTTGCGACGGTTGCTGAACCGGAGGTCTAGGAGGTATTGGATACCCATGAGCTGAGTAATCTGGTCTCCAAGAGGTTCCATGGAGGGCATTATAATTAGCCGCTACCGCGTATGGATCGGCATCATAATTATAGTTGTAGTGCGTGTGAGTCGGCTGCTCAAACGGATTGTACGCGGTGGAGCCGCCGTACGCTGGTATCAGGTTATCATACCCGAATGGTGGCGGAGGTGGTGCAACTGGTGCAGAATTCACCTCTGCAGGGTGGCCAGAAGGTTCCCCTAACTGTGGTTCTTCAGGCACTGACGGAAAGTGACTCGCACTCGAGTGGCGAGGGGTACTGAAATGTAATTCCCCTCCTCGGGTGGACATCCGCGCGCCTGATCTTCTACGCCTTGGCGGATCTGGAATTACTGGTTGAACCAGTGGCGGTGGCGGTGGCGTAACTGCCACAAACCGCGAATCCTCAGAAGGATCCAGTTGTTGCTGTTGATCATGAGGCGAGAAGTGATGAGATGGTGTGAAGTACCAATTACATTGGTCAAACCTCGCCTGGTAACTGTCGGGACCTTGATAGGGCATTCCATGGAAGGATGACCCATCAGAGATCTCGATTGGATGATTGGGAGTACCCCTTGCAGGCTCGATGGGATCTGTATCCTCGTCCATATCCACTGCATTATCTTCAGAAAAGTGATCCTCTGGTCCTAAAGGATTATACCTTATTGACTCTTGGACATAATCCGCCGGGTTAAACTGTCCTACGAAGAAAGGTGAAGGATCGCCATAAGAACGGTGCGAAGCAGATCGCCGGAGAGGTATAGATGATGGTTGAGGGTTATTAAGGTCATTTTCTGAGTTTGGTCCAAAAGAATGACGGTATGAAGGTGTTGAACTATACGAGGTAGAATGTCTTGCAGGTTCAAAGAGGTTCCTTCTTAGTCTCTGTGGTTCCTCACTTCTTGTACTGGAAGGAGCTCGCATGTTCGAAGGTCCAGCCTCGTGATCATTGTGAGCAATGATCGTCCCTTTGCCTCTTCCTCCTCTTCCTTGTCTAATTGCAGGTGGCATATTTCCTGCTTTCAAAACTTTAAATAACAATAAACAATAAAAAGACAAACTGGAATAACAATTCGAATTTATCCTATGTTCTTGTCTAGACTCAAGTATGTGCAATTGTGTCATTGAGATTAAACACATAAGGATAGTGTTTAATTCACTCAACGTTGGCTCTGATACCAACCTGTCACACCCCGATTTCCACGTGTCTCACCGGTGGGCCCGGTGGGGGATTACCGTGACGTAGTTGGCAACAATATAGTCAAACCACACAATATATGAATGCACAGCGGAAGCATAAAGATAATTATATTTCAACCATTGTTTGTAATATCAAATGTATTACGAATAGTCGAAAGGTATCCACAGGGGATCAAATAAAAATATAAGTATTGTTCAACAGACGTAGGCATCTTAAGCTTGCGAGACTCCTTATGATGCTAAGGAGAAATATCCAGCCAATTACGCATAGTACCTGCATTTAGTCTTTTTGGGAAAATACGTCAGTTTACACTGGTAAATACATTCAACCGACACTTTTGTAAAAATGTTTATTAAAATTGATTTGAATGCACAAGGCACAAACTCTTTTATAACTTGGGAGAATTATTTAAATTTATAATCTTGTGAACGGATTACATGTTTCTTATGCGTTCAGTAGCCCGGATCAAGTCCGGGTTAAAGATCAATAGACACACCACATCGACTATTTATGCACTGACGAGTGTACGCCTACACTCCGCGCTTAGGTCATGGCCATTTCGTAAAATGTTGCCAGGGATATCCAGGACATGGTCATTAACCCCCCAAAGGCTTTTAAGTAACAAGACTGTTTAAACGAACCGATCAAATTTATTCAATTACCCACTCAACGGTGGACAATTTGATGCCCGATCAAGCGGTATGCTATATACCGTAACCCAAGCCCGTATAACGGAAAATAAGTTAAAAGTATTTACCTTTGCAAGTATAAATCCTTAATCGAAATAAATTGCAGATAGCTTTTACTGGTCTCCTATTCTGGAACGGAGTTTTAAAATAACCTATTAGAATCCTAACGGGTCTTTAATTTAGCCGTAGCTTAGACCGGTCAGTTTCAAAGGCTAGTTACGGTTTAATCGCGTGAAAGGCGAAAACCGTGAATGGAATGTGATTTGGACCCAACAAGTTTGAAGACTTGTTTTGTATGGGTATAATAACAACACTCTGGATTTTGGGGTCAAAACAATTATGGTTTGACCCGTTTTGGCTAGTTTATGTAAACTAGTTACATAAGCCGAACCGTGCGCGCAAAAGGCGCAACGGGTAACCGTAAGAGTCCTACACTGGTTTCCTAAGTCAATATTCTTTAAAGAGGTTGTGGTGTCAGTAGGATACCTTCCATAATGCCCGTAACGAGTTTAAATCCATTTTATGCCCCGTAGGGGTATTTCGGTCTTTTTAAAGATTATAAAAGAGGTTTCTGAGTTCTACCGGAAATCTGAGTTTCCCGAACAGTTTATAAAGTCTAAAATACTTTATTTATTATTTAAAATCAGTGGCAACTGGAATCGGGTCAAAAGACCTTGTAGAACTCAAGTTATGGCCGAAAAGGGTATATTCGGTATTTACCGAACCGTTGCCATAACCGTAGGTTATGAGCAGGTTAAAAATAATTAAAAATCTTTAAAAATCTCAAAATATTATCTTACATCAGTGTGTAAAAGGTTTGGTGTCAAAATCTGGGTTTAGATAGGCGTTATGCTAATTGCGCTATTAAATTACTAAAGTTTCCGTAATTTGCGCTATTTAGCATAACTCCTATTCTGGACCTCGGATTGACGTGAAATTTTAGGGACATGCTTAGAAATCAGTAACAAATGTTACGGTCCTTTCACATGTCCGAAATTCTCGTTTTAAATTAAAAAGGGCGTTACGGTCCACTTTTAAGCATTTAACGGAAATGTGTAAAAGACTCGGACAAACAACGAACCGGTCACAGAGGGTTATACCATCATGTAACCTGGTCCTAAGAGAGTCCTAAGGCATATCTAAATCATACTTTAACGGGTCAGAACTGAAGTCAATGCAAAAGTCAAAGCTTTGCGACTTTCGGCTCCGAACCGGGTCAAAACAGTAAATGGTCGGATCAAACAAGCTTAGACTAGTTAATATACTTATTATCATGTTTTATGAGTGTTTAAACAGGTTACACACCATCTACATTACTGATTATGCATTAAATCGCAAAATAGCATTTCTGTTGACTTTTTCTAAGCACGTTTGACTCGACATTCGGATTAGTTAGAGTGGGAATCAGAGGGTGCCCTTTTAGGGGTTTACAGCCCACATGATTACCAACATATAACTACCTTTGATTCGACAAAGCACTGGACGATTTGTGATTTATCGCAAAGTCAATCGTTAATTACGACGGATTGACTTTTAAGCTAAACTATGCATAAACTAAGCCACAAAAGGGTAGGCATACTTACAGAAGCTTGGTGCACGACTAGGGATGATAGAAGAATGCTTTAGAGCTCCAGAGATGAACTAGAATGCAGGTTTGAGGTGTGTTTCAATTGTGCACAATGTATGTCCGTTTATAGTGAAATTTCATTCACAAGATCATTACAACTCACTCTACAATGGTTCATGGATGATCAGCAGGTGTCCTATAGTGCTAGGGGACATGTAGAGGGCGCCCATGCTTCAATTTATGCATCAATGAACGTTCACAAGCTCAAACATTGAATCTGTCCAAGTTTACTGCATCTGGGGTCCTTACGCGGCCCGCTTTAGGATTCAAGCAACTCAGACGCGGGCCGCCTGAATCCATAAGTCAGTAAACGAATCTTCAACTGGCGCGCGGCCCGCATTGGCTTGCATGTTTCCTTCACGCGGCCCGCCTGAGGGTTGATTTCCAAGATTTTCAAATCTTTTGGCCCTCGATTATTTACAATTAAGGGCCTCGTGACTTTTACCCGCATTGTTAAGTCCCCGGTTAGTTTAATTACTATCCGGAAAGCCTTAACTTTTATTGTTGACGCTTTTAACCCCTCGCATACGAATTTGATCATAACTTTCTTGTTTTAAAACGGAACTTCGCGAAATTTATATCGTATATTCTAGTGAGCGTATTTTACTGTTACAAAGCCTCGGGTCCGTCAAAGGGTCACTCAGAGGTATAAATTAAACATGTTGACACAATTAACCCCTGTAGCTTGTAATCTCTCACTCTCTTCCGCATTTCGCTCCGTACGATCCATGATTTATTCGTTTGAAGGTACGAGCATCATTTAGGGTTACTGTACAGTATATTTACCCCTCGTTGACATTTTTAGCCCTCGAATTTACATACTTTCAAGGTTTGTCAACTTTAGTCCTTTCTTTAGTATTTAATACCACGTGTAAACTCAAGACACGTGTCAATACATTATTGGACACAAAATTTCGAGGTGTTACATAAAACAACTTGCAGAGTATAGAGCGGTTGCCGCCCCCATACTAAAGCCCCCTACACCAAGTTTGACTGCAAAATCAAAAGTATACGAAATAAGAACTACATCAAAACCATAAAAACAGAAATAAGTAGGGCTACAAACAAACCGAACTTTCAGTGAACAGTTCATGAACCATTTGGCAGGAAGTTCGTTTGTGTTGGTTTGTTTAATAAATGAACGAACACGAACAAAAAATTTCATTCATCTAATGAAATGAACGAACTTGAACAGATGCCTTGTTCGTTCATTTATGTTCGTCAACTGTAACACCCCGTGTTACCGAATGTCAAAGTCAAAGTCAAGATTGACTTCTTTGAGTATAGTTAGTCTAATTTATGTGTGCATTTTCGTTAGTTGTATTATGTGTAGTAAGTGTTGTTAATCAAAGTAATCAAAGTAATCAAAGTAAACGCATGTTTATCGACGCGAAGCAATTTACGACTGTGAATAATAGGAAGTAACAATGCGATAAAGTCAATCAATCAATAATCAAGCTAATCGAATCATCATCGAACTCGAAACTCGAATTACGCGAACTTCGGTATTGTTATACGTGTGTGTGCCTTATGTGTTACTTGTGCGTGTTTACTTTATGCTATGTGTGGTGATCAATCAAATCGAAACTCGAATCTCAATCAAACTCAATCGAAATTGAACTATAATAATTAGTAGAGAAGGGACAGTGCAAGATATAGATGCTTGTATGTAGATATAGTGGTTGGGATTAAAAGTAATTTGAATAGGAAACTCTAGCGTATTCATATCGTCTTCAATAAAAATCGAAATATCAGAAATCGTCTCACCGAACGCTCAAAACAGGCTGTTGATCGATCAGGCTCCTAGCCGACCGAACAGCCCAGCCGATCGGACGGACTGTCCGATCAAGCAGGCTGTCCGATCGGGATGCCTGGCCGATCGGCCAGCCCTTTCCTCTTTGGGAAGCCTATAAATAGCCCTATCATTGTCATTCTTTCCACTTTGGAAACTCTCTGACCGACCAGGTCGTGCTCCCCTTCTTCTCTCAGAGTTCTCTCAATCCCGGTAAGATTTCATCCTAAATCTTGTACTTCCTTGATCAATAAACATCTAATATATTAACCGGTTGTTTCTAAATAAATAAAATTCCATCTTTTATATGGAAATTGGATCATTAAGAATATTACTACTAAAGTCCTAATTTAAATCCTTGTAAAACGGAGTTGGAAATAGTTTAATTAAGCTTGTTCAACCTTTGTGAGAATCCAAGATCAATTCTTGTAATTTCCGTCACATTAAATCTTCCCACAAGATCCAAAAACATGTAAGGGGCGATTTCAGCAAAGGTCAGTTACGGACCGTAACCTTTCAAGCATACGGTCCGCAATAGCCGCATACGGACCGCAAGAGCTTAGGCTTACGGTCCGTAAGCCTGTCGCTGGCAGCAGAAAATGGACAGCTGCCTGTTCAGCCAGTTGCACCGCCTTTCATGAGTGGTTTTCGAAATCAGGGACTTGCTAGGCAGTATTTAGCCACATAGGGGCACCTGGAATGATCTTGTAACTATCCTAGACTGTCTTGGCTTGATCTTGTGGCATCTTGGTCACTATATAAAGGAGTGAAGGTTACAACATTTGAATCATTCATTTGCAACTCACTTGGAGCATTCTTGGAGCTTCTCTGGACAGCAAACAAGTTCCTCTTAAGTCCCTAATCCTATTTAGGACCTTTGTAAGTGATCCTAATCATTCATGATTAAGTCTAGCTTAGTTAATTAGCTAAAAGTCAAACCATCGTAATTAAGGTTTGACTTCGAGATTAGTCAATAATTACTCAGTAATATCTCGAATTAAAAATACCTATAAGTGGGTAATTATGTGGGTAACAAACCCTTAAAAGGGTATTTCCAGATTCCCACTCTAACCATGATAATTGTCGAGTCAAAGCTTACTTTAAAAAGTCAACAAAATGCTTAAATCCAATTTAACACATAATTAGCAATGTAGGATGCATGCAACCTGTTTGATCATTAATATAACTTGGTAACTAATGTGAGAACATGTCCCAACATGTTCAACTCGACAATTTTCTGTTTAGACCCGGTTTGGAACCGAAAGTCGTATAGTTTGACTTTCGCTTTGACTTTCAGTTCTGACCCGTTTTAGTCAAGTTTAGGGTTGCCTTAGAGCTTCTTTTGGACCTAGTTACATGTTAGTATAACCCTATGTGATTATACGGCTTGGTTCACTAGTTGTCTAATTATTATGCAAGTTTCCGTTAAATGCCCATATGTTGACCATTATGCCCAAATGACCATAAAATGTGGTTTTTGAAAATACAAAAGGGTAGACATCATAGTTACTGAATTATAAACTTGTACCTAAAATTTGACATCAGTTTGAGGTCTAGATTAAGAGTTATGCTCATTAGCGTAATTAGAAGCTTTCTTAGTAATTAAATAGCATAATTAGCATGTAGCCTATCTAAACCCAAATTTTAATATCAAACTTTATACCCACTGATATGTAATAATATACATATTTTGGGATTTTTGGACATTTTTATTTATTTTTAGGCGGAGCATAACTTAGAATTCTAAGCTTAATTCGGTTATTGCCGGTTATGCCCTTTCAGGCTATAAAATGAGTTTTATAAATCCTTTTGAACTCAAACCTTTTTTCTACTGATTTATTATGTTAAATATAATATTTTGAGCCTTCTGGAATTATGAAAATATCAGTTTTTCTTTCAAAACCCGGAAATGACTCCAAATCGCCTTTTTAGGCATTTTTACGACATAGTATGTATCAAAACTAGTTTATATATAAGAGTTGATACCTACTGATATATATTCAGTAAATTTCTATATTATAACAGTAAACTAAAGTTCCAAACTCAGGTTTCCAGTTTTGACATTTTAGACTTATGTGAAATTACCAAAATGCCTTTCGGTGCATAAGATGGTTATAATTAATAAGATTCACATATATATGATATTATACTGTTATAACACAGTAAATTAAGTATATTTACTGATTTATTCAGATATGTAACTCAGGTTACTAGTTTAACTCTTTTATACCCTTTAAAATGACCAAAATGCCCTTATGAGGCATAATGTGAGTTTAAAATTACTTTGGGCATAATAGGAGATACCTTGCTGATATCCCAACATATTTAGTGCATATAATCTCAGGAAACTTGTATATGATTTATATGGTTACCCGTTACGCACTTTCGCGTTCGGATCGGCTTTTGTAACTAGTTTACGTATATTAGCCGAAACGGGTCAAACCATATCATCTTTGTCTCAAAATCCAGAATGTGTTTAGTTTACCCATCTTATACAAGTCTCCAAACTTGTTGGTTCTAAATCACATTCCATTCCGGTTTTCGCCTCTCATGCGATTAAACCGTAATTATTCTTTAAAACTAACCGGTCTAAGCTTAGGCTAAGTAAAAGACCCGTTAGGATTCTAATAGGTTATTATAAACCTTCGTTCCAGAATAGGAGATCCAGTAAAAGAAACATGCACTTGCTTGTTGTGGTTTATACTTGCTTAGGTAAATACTTTTAACTTATTTTCCCTTATACGGGCTTGGGGTACGGTATATAAAATACCGCTTGGTCGGGCATTTGACCTTAATCGATTAGTGGTTAAGTATTATCAAGATGACCCGTTTGAAAATTGGTTTTGTTTGTTTTACGCCTTTGGGAGTTTAATGACCATGTCCCGGATATGCTTGGCATCATTCATGAAATGGCCACGACCTTGACACGTGGGTGTAGGCGTACACCCGACAATGTGTCCATATTTATTATGGTATAATCCGTTGGTTTTCCCGCCGCGGATTTATACTATGTGGTGTGTCTATTAATCTTAAACCCGGCACGAACCGGGCGACTGAACGCATAACAAACATGTAATTCTTTTACAAGTTTAAAATTGATTAATTATCCCAAGTTATAAAAAGTTTTGTGCCATGTGCATTCAAATCAATTTTTAAATGTTTTCAAAATGAGTCAGTTAAATTATATTTACCAGTGTAAACTGACGTATTTTCCCCAAAAAGATTAAGTGCAGGTTCTACACGTAATAGGCTGGCTACTCCTTAGCATCGTTAGAGTCTCGCAAGCTTGGATGCCATTTCTCTGTTGAACAGTTCTCCTTTTTATTTTGATCTGCCTGTGGATCTATTTCAGCTACATTGTGATACTTGGATATTACAGTTTGTTTGGTTGAAATAAAATCTATCTTTTTGCTTCCGCTGTGCATTATAATTTGTGTTGTTTGTCTATGATGATATCAACTACGTCACGATACTTCCCCACCGGGCCCACCGGTGACATGTGGAAATTAGGGGTGTGACAGGTTGGTATTAGAGCCAACCCTGAGTGAATTAAACAGTAGCCTTTTGTGTTTAATCTCAGTGCACAAATTGCACATTCCTCGAGTTCCGAGTCTAGACAAAGAACATAGGACAAATTCTGTTTTTGTTTTATTTTGCATTGTCTTTTATTTTATATTTCTTGTTGTTATCATAATCATGTATGCAGGTCGACAATGCCACCAAGGTTTTTGAGAGGACGAGGCAAGGGCCCAGTTTCGGGCAACGATCATGAAGTCGGGCCATCGCACCGGCGTACGCCATCTATTACAATGAGTACGAGCCCTCAGGAGCCATGGAGACTCTACGTCGAACCCAGGAGGCGGTCAGTCTCCCTCAGTTCCTCACCTTCATATCTGCATTCTTTTGGGCCCCATTCAGAGAACGAGCCCGACCACCCTCTGCCTTCTTTCATACCGTTGCAGCGGTCAAACTCGCACCATTCTTTTAGTGACCCTACCCCTGCTTTCCAAAGCCGGTTCAACCCGGCTAATCTCATTCAAGAACCCGTGGGTTTTAACCCACTAGGACCCGAGGATCACTTCTCGGGTGAAAATGACATGGACAAGGATACGGATCCCGTGGAAATCTCCGATGGGTCATCTTTCCACGGATCGCCTTACCGCGGTCCTGACAGCTACCAGGCGAAGTTTACTCAGTGGGACTGGTATTTCACGCCCTCCGAACACTCGTCCCCATACCAGCAGCAGCAGGATCCTTCCGAGGATCACCGATTTGTGGCAGTCACTCCGCCACCACCACCACCAGTGGAACAGCAACCGCCTCCGGAGCCACCGAGGCGGAGAAGGGCAAACGCACGGATGTCCGTGCGAGGAGGAGTCCGCATTAGCACTCCTCAGCCCTCGAGTGGCAGTCATTATCCGCCAATCCAAGAAGAAAAAGAAGACCAGCAGATGGGGGGTCCATCAAACCCCATCCCAGAGATCAACTCTGCGCCTATGGCGCCACCAGTGGGTTTTGATAACCCAATCCCTGCATACGCCGGTTCAGCGACGTATAACCCTTTTGAGCAGCCGGCTCATACCCATTATGACTATGCCAACGTGGACCCATACCAGGAGGCATGGGACTACAATGCTCGTCACCCAAAGGAACCCTATGGTGGTCTTTGGACCACTGGTTACCCAACTTATGGGTACCAGCGTCCGCCACCTCCTCAACCTCTGTACCAGCCGCCGCAGCCGCAGCTAATTCCGCCAGAGCGCCAACAAGAGGTTCTCGATAGGTTGAACCGAGTTGAGCGAGTGGTTCGTGAAGACCGCGAGAGCAACCGAGGCTTCTTCAAGGGTCTGTCAGACTTGCTAAAGAGGAAGTCCAAGAGAAGGGGTCATTAAAGACCTTGCTGTTTATTTGTTTAGTTGTAATCAGTCCCTGCGTGGACTTTTTGTTTCTGTACTCAGCCCCTGCGTGGGCTTGTCTTTTTGTACTCTGCCCCTGTGTGGGCATGTCTTTTGTTAACCCCTGCGTGGGTTTGTTGTTTGTTTCGCCCCTGCGCGGGCATGTTATTTTTGTAGAAGTCCCGTTTAGGGCAAAATGTACTGTTTAAATTTTAATGAGGTGTTTGATTTAAAATTTTCATTTTTGCTTATTAATTATTATGTGCATAATCATGAAATATAACATAAATGAAATTAACTTTTTAATAAGAGATCTACCATTATATTAAAATGCCAAAATCTAAAAAGGGAAAAGACCTAGCCATGTGTCATCTTAAGACAAGGCCAAGATGGCAGTTCCATAATTAGATTAGATCCAATGTAACATCTCAAATTAGGATTTCTCTGCGTTAATAATTAAAAGAATCTTGGGGGTAAAACCTAGCCACGTGTCATTGTAGACATGGCCAAGACGGTAGAACCTGTCCAAAGGATTCCAAATTTTGTTAACATCTCTGAGTATGTTAATATTCTTGGCAAACTGTGAATCAGTAAAGTCACACATGCCATCTTTTAAAAGGGTTAATTTAAATTCCCTTAATTATATAACCGCCCCTTTGTGGACGAAGTGCCTGTGGGCAATAATTAAATGTCCTCTGGGACTAAGAACAGTGGTAGCTTACGACTCCCTGTCAAGAAAAGGTGATGAACTGTGGTTCAAACCTAAATACCTGGATACTGTAAAAATCCTGGTTTATAATTAGATTAAATTGTCCTTGTGACTAGGCCTTATGTGCTATTATTAATTTAAAATTTAGGGTAATGATAAAAATCCTAAAATCTTACCAAATTAACCTAAAATGGCAATTTAAAACCATGGTTAATAAAATATAAATTACTGTAAAAGATTATAAATAAAACCTTGCCCATTATTTTTATATGTAGCAATTGAAGCTACATGGCCGGGTCGGATGAAGTAAATAGTCATCCGGTGGAAAACCACGATAACGCTAGAATACAGTTAACTGGAGCGGAGCTGCAAGCGCTAGTGGATAATGCTGTCACAAGAGCTTTGGTTAGGCAGAACAGTGAGTCCTCTGGGACCCAAAGTAGAACCCTGTCTACATCACATTCAGTCGAAGACCCATTCTGAGGCTCACAGCAAACCACCACCTATCCCACCTAAGTCTAAGAAGGATGAGTCTAAGAAAGATGATGATCGACACTCATCAAATGAGCACAGTGTTCACCCTAAAAAGATAGTGTTCGATGATGCACCACGCGCCAAGGGTTGCACATACAAGTACTTTGTTTCATGCAAGCCCTGAGACTTTACTGGGGAGAAGGGCGCTGTGGATTGCATGACCTGGCTGGATGAAATGGATACTGTTGTGGACATTAGTGGTTGTACTGAAAGGGACACTGTAAAGTTTGTATCCCAGTCATTTAAGCTATGGAGACATTACTTGTATGGAACCAAGTGTATAATATATTCAGATCACAAGAGTCTTCAGCATCTGTTCAATCAGAAGGAATTGAACATGCGTCAAAGGCGATGGATGGAAACTTTAAATGATTATGACTGCGAGATAAGATACCATCCAGGCAAGGCAAATGTAGTTGCTGACGCCTTAAGCAGAAAGGAAAGGGTGAAACCAATCAGAATCAATGCCAAGCGCATTGAAATAAGAAATAATTTGAATGAAAGGGTGTTAGCTGCACAGAAGGAAGCTGTGTTGGAAGCTAACTATCCTGCAGAGAAGTTAGGAGTAACTGAGGAGCAGTTATCCTACGACAAAGATGGAATGCTACGACTAAACGGACGAATATGGGTTCCAGTTTATGGAGGACTTCGGGATGTTATCCTCCAGGAAGCCCACAGCTCTAAATATTCCGTTCATCCTGGAGTTGATAAGATGTACCAGGATTTGAAAGCAAACTACTGGTGGATTGGTTTGAAAAAGTCAGTAGCTGAGCATGTAGCTAAATGTTTGACTTGTGCGCAAGTCAAGGCTGAGCATCAGAAGCCATCAGGTTTGCTTCAACAACCTGAAATTCCCAAGTGGAAATGGGAAATGGTGACAATGGATTTCATCACCAAGTTGCCGAAGACGAAAAAGGGAAATGATACCATATGGGTCATTGTAGATAGACTGACTAAGTCAGCTCATTTTCTACCCATCAAGGAGACGTATAGCTCCGATATGTTAGCTCAATTATACGTCGATAAGATTGTAGCGTTGCATGGTATACCTGTATCTATTATCTCCGATAGAGATACTAGATATACGTCGCATTTTTGGAAAAGTTTCCAACAATCATTGGGCACTCGTTTAAATTTTAGTACGGCTTATCATCCTCAGACTGATGGTCAGAGCGAGCGTACTATTCAAACTTTGGAAGACATGCTGCGTGCATGTGCAATCGACTTGGGTGGTAGTTGGGATAAAAACCTACCACTAATTGAATTCTCCTACAACAATAGCTACCATTCCAGCATAAAAGCTGCGCCTTTTGAGGCCCTATACGGTAGAAAGTGTAGATCGCCCATTTGTTGGGCAGAAGCTGGAGATGTCCAGTTGTCAGGACCAGATATCGTTTTTGAGACGACGGACAAGATCGTGCAGATACGCGATCGTTTGAAAGCTGCCAGGGATAGGCAGAAAAGTTATGCGGATCCTAAGCGCAAAGACTCACTTCGATGTAGGTGATAAAGTGTTGCTTAAGGTATCACCTTGGAAAGGGGTGATGCGATTTGGTAAGAAAGGCAAGCTAAGCCCAAGATACATAGGACCTTTCGAGATTATCGAACGTGTCGGGTCAGTTGCTTATAAGTTAAACTTGCCTGAAGAACTTAGCGCTATTCATAATGTGTTCCACATCTGTAATTTGAAGAAGTGTTTCGCTGACGATTCACTGGTTATACCACATACGGATATACACATAGATGAGAGTTTGAAGTTCATGGAAAAACCTTTGTCGATTGAGGATCGACAGGTGAAAAAGCTTCGAAGGAAGTACATACCTATTGTAAAGGTCAAATGGGATGCCCGTAGAGGTCCCGAATATACGTGGGAAGTGGAATCCACGATGCAAGAGAAATATCCTCATTTGTTTCAGTAAATCTCGAGGTCGAGATTTCTTTTAAGGGGGTGAGGATGTAACACCTCGAAAATTTCGTCCAATAATGTCTTGACACGTGTCATAAGGTTCCGGTATGTGAAAACAAACTTTAGAGGGACTAAAAGTGACAAACAGTGAAAACTATGGAATGTAAGGGTCCAAAGTGTCAACAATGGATAAATAGACTCTATGATAACCCTACATAATGTTTATAACCTTAAACGGATGGATCATGGATCATACGAAGCGGAAAATGCACAAAAGTGAGGAATTGCAAACTATATGGGCCAAAAGTGTCAACATGTTGAATTTATACCTCTGAATGAACTTTTGGCAGACCCGAAGCATTGTAATGCTAAAATATACTCACTAGAATATGTGGTAAAAATTTCGTGAAGTTTCGTTAACGTATGAGAAAGTTATGGCCAAAACCGTACTTGAGGGGTTAAAAGCGTCAACGTCGAATTTCATGGCTTTTCGGTTGAGCGCAAAGTTATCCGAGGACATTACCATGTTGGTAAATATCCCAAGGTTCTTAAAAACCAAGTTTGGGGGTTTACGAGTCGAAATAAGGAGCCGAAACATCGCGTGCATGGACAGGGACCAAAACTGCCAAATATGAAAGTTGTTTGACAGCAGCAGAGGCCAGGCGACCCGCCTGGACAAACCCAAGCGGGCCGCGTGACCCTATCAGATGCAGTTTTCGCGAAAATGGGTGATTTGGGTCCGAATTTGAAGTGGTAAATAGCTTTCTCCACCTCCTTTTGCACCAATAAACTCCCTTGCATGCCTAGGACAACAGTAAGCTATCCACAAACATCTGAATCCTCTTTAAATCAGATCATTACTTCACTTTCTTGAGCACTTGCATTGTAAACAAGAACTCTCTCACACTTGCAAGAACACTCTCAAGACTTCTGGAGCATTTCTGAACGTCAAGGCAGCCTCTAAGGGTTAACTAAGCTTCATTAGGACCTTGGTAATCCTTTACATCATTCTATAATTCGTTCTAGCATAGATTAATTGCTAAAAGTCAAACCGTTGTCCTTATTATTTGACTTTTCGATTAAACGAGTTTAGCTCTGTCATTTCTCAAATTGAAACCACTGATATGTTGGTATTTATGTGGGAAACAAACCCTCAAAAGGGTATTCTCTGATTCCCACTTTATGCATGCTAATTGTCGAGTCAAAGGTGTTATTAAAAAGTCAACAGAAATCGTTTTTGCGAAAAATAGCTTAAATGGTAATGTAGCTGACATGCAATCAGTTTGATCATCAAAAATAACTTATAATATATATAAGAATGTGTTTTATCATATTCAACTCGACAATCTTTAGTATAAATACGAATCGGAACCGAAAGTCTTGTAAATCGACTTTTTCGTAGACTATCGATTCGGATCCGTGCATGCATGTTTGAGATCTGTATTAGAGCATATTTTGAACCACTTTTATTTTGGTTAAACTTTCTGGAATTTTTATATCTCGAGTCTATACTTAGCCGATTCATTTGCATGTTTCCGATTTATGCTTAAAGTTGACTATTTTGCCCTTTTTGATATAAAACGTGATTTTTGGAATAGTGAAAGAGTAGAAATCTTTATTTCTAATATATAAACTTGCACCGAAAATTTGAGATCAGTTAGTAGTCCAGATTTTGAGTTATGGCCGATATCGTAAAACTATATCTTAAAGTTACATAAACGGCGCATTTAGCGTATAACCTATTTTAGGCCACGTTTTGATATAAAACTTTTTACCCACTGATGTTATATAATATTTTGGGATTTTTGATGATTTTTATTTGATTTTTGGCCGAACGGATCATACGTCGCTAAGTCGATTCGGTTAATGCCGGTTTTGACCGTTTAAGCCATAAAATGAGTTTTATACATCCTTTTGACCCGAAACCTTTTTCTACTGATTTTATTTGTTAAATAAATTATTTTAAGCATTCTGGAAATATAAAAATCTCAGCTTTCCTTTGAAAACCCGGAAACGGCGTTAAATCGCATTTTAAGCGTTTTTAGCATATAGTAGGCGTTATACTCATTTTAAACATATAAGACTCATACCTACTGATGTAATTAGTATATTTTCATATAATAACAGTAAGTATAAATGTTTGAACTCAGATTTCCAATTTGACTCTTTTATAATCTTTTAAATGACCAAAATGCCCTTAGGAGGTGTAAATTGAGTTTAAAATCATTCGGGGCATAATAGAACACAACTTACTGATATTATATAATATTTAAAGCATATTATCTCAGGGAACTTGCATTTGACTCTTTTGGCTACCCGTAACGCCCTTTTAGCGTTCGGTTCGGTTTACGTAACTAGTTTGCGTAAATTGACCGAAACGGGTCAAACGTTATCATTTTTATCTCAAAATCCAGAATGTATTTAGTATACCCATATTATACAAGTATTCAAACTTGTTGGGTCTAAATCACATTCTATCCGGTCTTTCGCTTAATCGTGCGCTTGTACCGTATCGTCCTTAAAACTAACCGGTCTAAGCTAAAGCTTAAATAAAGACCCGTTAGGAATCTAATAGGTTATTATAAACCTTTGTTCCAGATTAGGAGGCCCAGTAAAAGCTACCAACACTTACCAATTGTGATTCATACTTGCTCAGGTAAATACATTTTGACTTATTTTCCCTATACGGGCTTGGGGTACGGTATATAGAATACCGCTTGATCGAGCGCACAAATCCTGCGCCTTGGGTGTACAGTCTTGAATAGTTTGTGCGACTCGTTTAAACAGTCTTGTCTTACTTTAGGCTTTGGGGGGTTATTGACCGTGTCCCGGATATCCTTGGCATTATCTTACGAGATGGCCACGACCAGAGCACGGGGTGTAGGCGTACACCCGACGTGTATAACTCTTTAATGTGGTGTGTCATTTAATCTTTAGCCCGGACAGCAGATCCCGGGCCACCAAAAGTACGAGTACATGTAATTCGTTCACAAGTTTATATTGCATAATTATCCCAAGTTAATAAAAATATTTATGCCTTGTGCATTTAAATCAATTTTCAATCATTTTCAAAATGAGTCAGTTGAGTTGTATTTACCAGTGTAAACTGACGTATTTTCCCAAAAGGTTAAGTGCAGGTACTAAACGAACTAGGCTGGCTGTTTCCTAAGAGCGTCCACTATAGTCTCGCAAGCTCGGACGACGTATAAACTGTTGAACAATTTATCATATTTTATTGATCCGCCTGTGGATCCGTTTCAACTAATTATGATGTTTATTATTACATTTTAAATAAAGTTGAAATGAATCTATTTCTGCTTCCGCTGTGCATTATTATATTGTGTTGTTTGTCTATGACAATGCCAACCACGTCACTGTACTCCACACCGGGCCCACCGGTGACACGTGGAGATCGGGGTGTGACAGGTTGGTATCAGAGCCAACTCTGAGTGAATTAAACACTAGTCTTTTGTGTTTAATCTCAGTTACACAATTGCACATTCCTCGATTTTCGAGTCTAGACAAAGAACTTAGGAAATGTCCAAAATTTCGTTTTATTTTTATTTTCATTTTCTAACTTTGTCTCATATATATATTTTGTTGTGCAACTTGTTTGATTTTTGACAGGTTCATCATGCCGCCACGTATGCGAGGACGAGGAGGATTCGCCACATCACATGACCACGAGGCAGGGCCTTCGCACAGGCGAGCCCCATCAGCATCGCACAACACTGCTGCCCATGATCTTTGGAGATCATTTGCTGAACCAGCCAGGCACTCGGTATCATTGAGTACCTCGCCATCACTACCCCACTCATTTGGGCCCCACTCTGAAAATGGGCCCCACGACTCCCATGGATCTTTCATTCCATTACACCAGTCACCTCACCACTACCCAGCACCAGTTTATCAGGGCCTGTATAACCCTGATGCTTTCTTGGATGAACCAGTGGGTCATAACCCACTAGGACCTGAAGACCACTTCTCTGGTGGTAACGAGATGGAGGTCGACGAGGACACTGACCCTTCCCTGCCACCGTCCGGCACGCCTAACCATCCCATTGAGATATCGGATGGGTCACCATACAGGGGATCACCATTCAATGGTGTTGACAGCTACGAGGAGAAGTTTAAGCAGCACGATTGGTTTTATACCCCCAGCCACCACAACTCCCCCATGCACCAGTCTTACCACGGTTCTCCCGTGCACTCTCAGCACCACTCCCAACAGCAGCAGCATCAGCAGCAGCCCCAGCAGCAGGACCCATCTGAGGCCTTCTAGCGCGACGTGGTCACTCCGTCGCCACCACCACCACCGGTTTTGCCTCCTCCGCCTCAGAGGCCAAGGAGGAACGCGCGTATGTCTACGCGAGGAGGGATTCACATTGCCACCCCTCGACATTCAGGTAGCGGCCGCTACTCGCCGCTCCACGAGGAGTCAGAGATGGGAGAGTCTCAGCATCCCGTCTCAGAGGTTACTTCTGCGACTATTGCGCCACTACCGCCGCAGAAATTTGGAGAGCCCATCCCTGCGTACGCTAGCGCAGCACCGTTCAACCCTTTCGAGCCGACTTTTCCTCCCGGTTATGATTATACGGGAGATCCCTACTGGTTAGCTTCAGGCTACAACCCTCTCAACCAGGAGAGTGCTTTTGGAGGTCCCTGGGCTACGGGACAATCAGCTTTTGGATTCCCACCGCAGGGATACCAGCAGCCGCAGCCTCCGCAGCCACCGCAGTATCAGCCACCGCCGCCGGCGCCGATGATGTCGCCACCGCAAGTCCAAGAAATCCTGCGAGGGATACACGACGTGCGACGGGAATTGCAAAATGATCGCCGACACAACCGCGGTATATTCAAGAAGATGGTTGACTTGATTAAGGGTAAGAGTAAGAAGGATTATTAAATCCTGTGTTGTTAGCTCTTTTACTCATGTCCCTGCGTGGACATTTATTCCTGTATTCTACCCCTGCGTGGGTATATTTCCCTTATTTTACCCCTGCGTGGGTATGTTGTTTCTGTTAGCCCCTGCGTGGGTTTGTTTTGTTTGTTTTGTTTGTTTTGTCTGTTATTTGGTTTAGCCCCTGCGTGGGCATGTCATTTGAGTAAAAGTCCCGTTTAGGGCAAAAGTTGTACTAGTTTACTTTAATTAAAATGGTTAATTTAAAATTTTTCTTCATTTTATTTATGTGCATGAATTTAATATTCAAATAAATGGAAAATATCAATTTTTATTTGATTTGCCATTTTAATAAGAATCTTAGTAAGGTAGAACCTAGCTTGAATGTCTTATTAAAAGGCCTAGCCAATGTGGTAAAACCTGGTTGAAAAGATTCAACTCTCTGTTAACGTCTGAAAACATGTTAACATTCTTGACTAAGCGTGATTCGTAAAATCACACATGTCACCCTTTTTAATAAATTATCTACAGATTATATCTGTATACAAGTCTGATTATGACTTGATACCTACGGGTTATGACTATGTCATATAAAGCAAAAGGGCAGTTGTGGTTTATGACTCCCTGCCAAGTAAAGGATTATTTGTTTAATTATACAATGCTAATCCTATAAAAATCTAAATTTATAATTTAGAAGTTGTCCGAAGTGACTAGGCCTATTGTGCCAATATATATATTTCATTCTATGATATAAATTGCTAATGAAAGCGCTGAATGAAATTAATTGGATTAACTATTATGGTTATTAATACCATGGTTAATAAATCGTCTAGAACGATAATACTGTTAGGTTTCTAAATAAGACCTTGTCCTTTTATGTAGCTTAAAGCTACATGGCCAAATCGGAGGAGACCAACAGTCATTCTGGAGAACACCCAGATGATACAAAGATTCACGTCACTGGTGCGGAACTGCAAGCACTGGTTGAAAACGCTGTTGCCAAAGCTATGGATAGGCAATTCAGGGAATCTAGCGGGACTCGGAGTAGAACCCGAACCGTATCGCACGTCAAGCCCAAGACTCATTCAGAGGCTCATAGTAAGCCACCTTCTAAGAAGAATGAGCCGAAGAAGGATGAGGGGGATAATCACTCCTCCAACCACAGCAGTATTCCTAAGCAAGAAATCAAGCTGAAGCATGATACGCACAGCAAGTCCTGTACGTACAAGTATTTCGTTTCATGCAAACCCAGGGATTTTACTGGGGAAAAAGGAGCAGTTGATTGCATGACATGGATTGATGAGATGGATACAGTTGTTGACATCAGCGGGTGTGCTGATAGGGACGTTGTGAAGTACGTGTCCCAGTCATTCAAGGGAGATGCTCTAGCATGGTGGAAGTCTCTTCTACAAGCTGCCGGTAAGGCCGCTCTGTACAGCTTGACATGGGATCAGTTTGTAGCCCTAATCAAAGAGAATTTCTGCCCGCAGCATGAGGTCGAAAGGATTGAGTCGGATTTCGTATCCCTGGTAATGAAGAACCTCGATTGTCAGGCATATCTCACCACGTTCAACACCTTATCTCGATTAGTGCCGTATTTGGTGACCCCGGAGCCGCGAAGGATTGCTCGATTTATTGGGGGTCTGGCACCAGAGATCAAAGCGAGCGTTAAGGCATCAAGGCCTACGACATTCAGATCCGTAGCTGATCTATCCCTCTCCCTCACTCAAGATGTAGTCAGATTGAGAGCTATGAAGAGCTCAGACGAAAACAAGAGGAAACGTGAGGATGACACCTCACGAAGATCGGAGAAACGACATAGAGGGAACAACGACCATAGGAAAGGGTCGGGATTTAAGAAAGGAGATCATCAATCGGGTGAAAAACCCAGATGCAAGACCTGCAAGAGACACCATTTTGGGAAATGTCGTTTGGAAGCGAAATCCCAGTCTCACGAAAAACGATGTGGAATCTGCAAGTCCACAGACCATAAAGCCTTAGATTGCAAGAAGATTAAGGATGCAACTTGTTTTGGTTGCAACGAGAAAGGGCACATCCGGCCTAATTGCCCAAAGAATGCAAAGAAAGCCGATGAAGGAAAGAAGACTAATGCGAGAGTCTTCAGAATGGACGCCAAGGAAGCAGTCCTTGATGACAACGTCATTACAGGTACGTTTCTTGTAAATGATGTTTTTGCTAGAGTCTTGTTTGATTCAGGAGCTGATAAGTCATTTGTAGATGATAAGTTTTGTAAATTGTTAAACCTTCCTGTTAAAACCTTAAGTGTGAAATATGAGGTGGAATTAGCCGATGGAACCATAGAAACCGCCTCGACTGTTCTAGATGGATGTGTTATATCCATTAGGAATCATTCTTTCCCGTTATCCTTGCTTCCCTTTAAGCTAGCTGGATTTGATATAGTGATAGGCATGGATTGGTTATCGAGTAACCAAGCCCAGATTCTGTGCAACAGAAAGCAAGTAGTAGTGAAGACTCCGTCTGGTGAGTCACTTACTATTCAAGGAGATACCCAGCATGGATTGCCTGAGCAAGTGTCCATGCTCAAGGCATCCAGATGCATGCAGAAGGGATGTGTCATTTATATGGCACAAGTTACCATTGATGAGCCGAAGCCGAAGATTGAAGATATCCCTGTTATCTCAGAATACCCTGAAGTATTCCCTGAAGAACTACCCGGTTTGCCACCAGATAGGCAAGTGGAGTTTCGGATAGACATCATTCCAGGCGCTGCGCCTGTAGCAAGAGCACCATACAGATTGGCACCAACGGAGATGAAGGAGTTGAGGACACAGTTGGATGATTTGTTAGCTAAAGGTTTTATTAGACCTAGCTCGTCTCCTTGGGGAGCACCAATCTTGTTCGTTAAAAAGAAGGATGGATCGATGCGTCTATGCATCGATTACCGTGAGCTTAACAAGGTCACTATCAAGAATAGATATCCGTTACCCAGGATCGACGATCTGTTCGATCAGTTGCAAGGAGCAAGCTATTTCTCCAAGATCGACCTGAGGTCCGGTTATCATCAGTTGAAGGTCAAAGACGAAGATGTGCACAAGACAGCGTTTAGGACTCGTTATGGACATTACGAGTTCCTAGTGATGCCGTTTGGGCTCACTAACGCACCAGCCGCATTCATGGATCTCATGAATCGTGTCTGCAAGCCCTATCTAGATAAATTCGTTATCGTCTTTATTGACGACATCCTTATCTACTCGAAGAGCCAAGCTGACCATGAGAAACACCTTCGTTGTATTCTCAAACTTCTGCATCAAGAGAAGCTTTATGCCAAATTTTCGAAGTGTGAATTTTGGCTTCGAGAAGTCCAATTCCTTGGACATGTAGTAAGCGAGCGTGGTATCCAAGTAGATCCCGCTAAAGTAGAAGCAGTCATGAACTGGCAGGAGCCGAAGACTCCTACCGAGATTCGTAGTTTCCTCGAATTGGCAGGATATTATAGGCGATTTATCGAGAACTTTTCAAGGATTGCTGCGCCCCTAACTTCGTTGACTCGTAAGAAGATTAAGTTCGATTGGGGCCCTAAGCAGCAGGAATCCTTCGATATTTTGAAGAAGAAGTTGAGCAATGCTCCAGTATTGACATTGCCCGATGGCGTAGAAGAATTTGTGGTGTACTGTGATGCGTCACACACTGGCATGGGCTGCGTACTCATGCAGAGAGGCAAAGTCATTGCCTACGCTTCTCGACAGCTAAAGGTGCACGAGAAGAACTACACCACCCATGATTTGGAATTGGGTGCGGTTGTATTTGCATTGAAGCTATGGAGACATTACTTGTATGGAACCAAGTGTATAATATATTCAGATCACAAGAGTCTTCAGCATCTGTTCAATCAGAAGGAATTGAACATGCGTCAAAGGCGATGGATGGAAACTTTAAATGATTATGACTGCGAGATAAGATACCATCCAGGCAAGGCAAATGTAGTTGCCGACGCCTTAAGCAGAAAGGAAAGGGTGAAACCAATCAGAATCAATGCCAAGCGCATTGAAATAAGAAATAATTTGAATGAAAGGGTGTTAGCTGCACAGAAGGAAGCTGTGTTGGAAGCTAACTATCCTGCAGAGAAGTTAGGAGTAACTGAGGAGCAGTTATCCTACGACAAAGATGGAATGCTACGACTAAACGGACGAATATGGGTTCCAGTTTATGGAGGACTTCGGGATGTTATCCTCCAGGAAGCCCACGGCTCTAAATATTCCGTTCATCCTGGAGTTGATAAGATGTACCAGGATTTGAAAGCAAACTACTGGTGGATTGGTTTGAAAAAGTCAGTAGCTGAGCATGTAGCTAAATGTTTGACTTGTGCGCAAGTTAAGGCTGAGCATCAGAAGCCATCAGGTTTGCTTCAACAACCTGAAATTCCCAAGTGGAAATGGGAAATGGTGACAATGGATTTCATCACCAAGTTGCCGAAGACGAAAAAGGGAAATGATACCATATGGGTCATTGTAGATAGACTGACTAAGTCAGCTCATTTTCTACCCATCAAGGAGACGTATAGCTCCGATATGTTAGCTCAATTATACGTCGATAAGATTGTAGCGTTGCATGGTATACCTGTATCTATTATCTCCGATAGAGATACTAGATATACGTCGCATTTTTGGAAAAGTTTCCAACAATCATTGGGCACTCGTTTAAATTTTAGTACGGCTTATCATCCTCAGACTGATGGTCAGAGCGAGCGTACTATTCAAACTTTGGAAGACATGCTGCGTGCATGTGCAATCGACTTGGGTGGTAGTTGGGATAAAAACCTACCACTAATTGAATTCTCCTACAACAATAGCTACCATTCCAGCATAAAAGCTGCGCCTTTTGAGGCCCTATACGGTAGAAAGTGTAGATCGCCCATTTGTTGGGCAGAAGTTGGAGATGTCCAGTTGCCAGGACCAGATATCGTTTTTGAGACGACGGACAAGATCGTGCAGATACGCGATCGTTTATAAGCTGCCAGGGATAGGCAGAAAAGTTATGCGGATCCTAAGCGCAAAGACTTTCACTTCGATGTAGGTGATAAAGTGTTGCTTAAGGTATCACCTTGGAAAGGGGTGATGCGATTTGGTAAGAAAGGCAAGCTAAGCCCAAGATACATAGGACCTTTCGAGATTATCGAACGTGTCGGGTCAGTTGCTTATAAGTTAAACTTGCCTGAAGAACTTAGCGCTATTCATAATGTGTTCCACATCTGTAATTTGAAGAAGTGTTTCGCTGACGATTCACTGGTTATACCACATACGGATATACACATAGATGAGAGTTTGAAGTTCGTGGAAAAACCTTTGTCGATTGAGGATCGACAGGTGAAAAAGCTTCGAAGGAAGTACATACCTATTGTAAAGGTCAAATGGGATGCCCGTAGAGGTCCCGAATATACGTGGGAAGTGGAATCCACGATGCAAGAGAAATATCCTCATTTGTTTCAGTAAATCTCGAGGTCGAGATTTCTTTTAAGGGGGTGAGGATGTAACACCTCGAAAAATTTCGTCCAATAATGTCTTGACACGTGTCATAAGGTTCCGGTATGTGAAAACAAACTTTAGAGGGACTAAAAGTGACAAACAGTGAAAACTATGGAACGTAAGGGTCCAAAGTGTCAACAATGGATAAATAGACTCTATGATAACCCTACATAATGTTTATAACCTTAAACGGATGGATCATGGATCATACGAAGCGGAAAATGCACAAAAGTGAGGAATTGCAAACTATAGGGGCCAAAAGTGTCAACATGTTGAATGTATACCTCTGAGTGAACTTTTGGCAGACCCAAAGCATTGTAATGCTAAAATATACTCACTAGAATATGTGGTACAAATTTCGTGAAGTTTCGTTAACGTATGAGAAAGTTATGGCCAAAACCGTACTTGAGGGGTTAAAAGCGTCAACGTCGAATTTCATGGCTTTTCGGTTGAGCGCAAAGTTATCCGAGGACATTACCATGTTGGTAAATGTCCCAAGGTTCTTAAAAACCAAGTTTGGGGGTTTACGAGTCGAAATAAGGAGCCGAAACATCGCGTGCATGGACAGGGACCAAAACTGCCAAATATGAAAGTTGTTTGACAGCAGCAGAGGCCAGGCGACCCGCCTGGACAAACCCAAGCGGGCCGCGTGACCCTATCAGATGCAGTTTTCGCGAAAATGGGTGATTTGGGTCCGAATTTGAAGTGGTAAACAGCTTTCTCCACCTCCTTTTGCACCAATAAACTCCCTTGCATGCCTAGGACAACAGTAAGCTATCCACAAACATCTGAATCCTCTTTAAATCAGATCATTACTTCACTTTCTTGAGCACTTGCATTGTAAACAAGAACTCTCTCACACTTGCAAGAACACTCTCAAGACTTCTGGAGCATTTCTGAACGTCAAGGCAGCCTCTAAGGGTTAACTAAGCTTCATTAGGACCTTGGTAATCCTTTACATCATTCTATAATTCGTTCTAGCATAGATTAATTGCTAAAAGTCAAACCGTTGTTCTTATTATTTGACTTTTCGATTAAACGAGTTTAGCTCTGTCATTTCTCAAATTGAAACCACTGATATGTTGGTATTTATGTGGGAAACAAACCCTCAAAAGGGTATTCTCTGATTCCCACTTTATGCATGCTAATTGTCGAGTCAAAGGTGTTATAAAAAAGTCAACAGAAATCGTTTTTGCGAAAAATAGCTTAAATGGTAATGTAGCTGACATGCAGTCAGTTTGATCATCAAAAATAACTTATAATATATATAAGAATGTGTTTTATCATATTCAACTCGACAATCTTTAGTATAAATACGAATCGGAACCGAAAGTCTTGTAAATCGACTTTTTCGTAGACTATCGATTCGGATCCGTGCATGCATGTTTGAGATCTGTATTAGAGCATATTTTGAACCACTTTTATTTTGGTTAAACTTTCTGGAATTTTTATATCTCGAGTCTATACTTAGCCGATTCATTTGCATGTTTCCGATTTATGCTTAAAGTTGACTATTTTGCCCTTTTTGATATAAAACGTGATTTTTGGAAAAGTGAAAGAGTAGAAATCTTTATTTCTAATATATAAACTAGCACCGAAAATTTGAGATCAGTTAGTGGTCCAGATTTTGAGTTATGGCCGATATCGTAAAACTATATCTTAAAGTTACATAAACGGCGCATTTAGCGTATAACCTATTTCAGGCCACGTTTTGATATAAAACTTTTTACCCACTGATGTTATATAATATTTTGGGATTTTTGATGATTTTTATTTGATTTTTGGCCGAACGGATCATACGTCGCTAAGTCGATTCGGTTAATGCCGGTTTTGACCGTTTAAGCCATAAAATGAGTTTTATACATCCTTTTGACCCGAAACCTTTTTCTAATGATTTTATTTGTTAAATAAATTATTTTAAGCATTCTGGAAATATAAAAATCTCAGCTTTCCTTTGAAAACCCGGAAACGGCGTTAAATCGCATTTTAAGCGTTTTTAGCATATAGTAGGCGTTATACTCATTTTAAACATATAAGACTCATACCTACTGATGTAATTAGTATATTTTCATATAATAACAGTAAGTATAAATGTTTGAACTCAGATTTCCAATTTGACTCTTTTATAATCTTTTAAATGACCAAAATGCCCTTAGGAGGTGTAAATTGAGTTTAAAATCATTCGGGGCATAATAGAACACAACTTACTGATATTATATCATATTTAAAGCATATTATCTCAGGGAACTTGCATTTGACTCTTTTGGCTACCCGTAACGCCCTTTTAGCGTTCGGTTCGGTTTACGTAACTAGTTTGCGTAAATTGACCGAAACGGGTCAAACGTTATCATTTTTATCTCAAAATCCAGAATGTATTTAGTATACCCATATTATACAAGTATTCAAACTTGTCGGGTCTAAATCACATTCTATCCGGTCTTTCGCTTAATCGTGCGCTTGTACCGTATCGTCCTTAAAACTAACCGGTCTAAGCTAAAGCTTAAATAAAGACCCGTTAGGAATCTAATAGGTTATTATAAACCTTTGTTCCAGATTAGGAGGCCCAGTAAAAGCTACCAACACTTACCAATTGTGATTCATACTTGCTCAGGTAAATACATTTTGACTTATTTTCCCTATACGGGCTTGGGGTACGGTATATAGAATACCGCTTGATCGAGCGCACAAATCCTGCGCCTTGGGTGTACAGTCTTGAATAGTTTGTGCGACTCGTTTAAACAGTCTTGTCTTACTTTAGGCTTTGGGGGGTTATTGACCGTGTCCCGGATATCCTTGGCATTATCTTACGAGATGGCCACGACCAGAGCACGGGGTGTAGGCGTACACCCGACGTGTATAACTCTTTAATGTGGTGTGTCATTTAATCTTTAGCCCCGACAGCAGATCCCGGGCCACCAAAAGTACGAGTACATGTAATTCGTTCACAAGTTTATATTGCATAATTATCCCAAGTTAATAAAAATATTTATGCCTTGTGCATTTAAATCAATTTTCAATCATTTTCAAAATGAGACAGTTGATTTGTATTTACTAGTGTAAACTGACGTATTTTCCCAAAAGGTTAAGTGCAGGTACTAAACGAACTAGGCTGGCTGTTTCCTAAGAGCGTCCACTATAGTCTCGCAAGCTCGGACGACGTATAAACTGTTGAACAATTCATCATATTTTATTGATCCGCCTGTGGATCCGTTTCAACTAATTATGATGTTTATTATTACATTTTAAATAAAGTTGAAATGAATCTATTTCTGCTTCCGCTGTGCATTATTATATTGTGTTGTTTGTCTATGACAATGCCAACCACGTCACTGTACCCCACACCGGGCCCACCGGTGACACGTGGAGATCGGGGTGTGACACGCGGAGAAGAGGAAACGTGAAGATGATAATTCACGTCGGTCGAGCAAGAAGCACAAAGGAAACCATGACCGCAAGAAGGGGTTTGAAGCTAAGAAGGGTGATCAACAATCAGGTGATAGACCCAAGTGCAAGGTTTGCAAGAAGCACCATTTTGGGAGGTGCAGGTATGAGCAGAAATCCCAATCCCAGCCAAAAGCATGTAGGATTTGCAAGTCCTCTGAGCACAGGACCCTTGAGTGCAAAAAGCTGAAGGATGCAACTTGCTATAGTTGCAATGGAAAAGGGCATATCAAGACCAACTGCCCAAAACTGGCAAAGAAAGCTGAGGAAGGGAAAAAGACCAACGCCGGGGTCTTTCAAATGAATGTTCAGGAGGCCATCCAGAACGACAACGTCATAACCGGTACGTTTCTCATTAATGATGTTTTCGCAAGAGTATTGTTTGATTCTGGAGCAGATAAATCCTTTGTAGATAACAAGTTTTGTGAGTTGTTAAGATTACCTGTTAAAGCCTTAAGTGTGATATATGAGGTGGAATTAGCTGATGGGACCATGGAAACAGTTTCGACTGTGCTAGATGGATGTGTCATATCCATTAGGAACCACTCTTTTCCTCGGTCCTTATTACCCTTTTAAGTTAGCCGGTTTCGATATAGTGTTAGGTATGGATTGGTTATCACGTAACCAAGCTCAGATAGTGTGCAACAAGAAACAAGTGGTGATCAAGACCCCGTCTGGTGAACCACTTACCATTCAGGGAGATACTCAGCATAGATTGCCTGAGCAAGTGACTATGCTAAAGGCATCCAGATGTTTGAAGAAAGGGTGTGTCATTTATATGGCACAGGTAACCATTGGTAAGGAGAAACCCAAGATTGAAGATATTCCAGTCATTTCTGACTACCCCGAAGTTTTCCCGGAAGAACTACCTGGTTTGCCACCAGATTAGGGCTGTAAACGAGCCGAGTCGAGCCGAGCTAGACCCAGCTCGAGCTCGGCTCGAACTCGATTCGAGCTGGCTCGGCTCGAGCTCGAATTTCAAATCGAGCTGAGATTTGAGGCTCGAGCTCGGCTCGATTAGAATTCAAGCTAGCTCGAATTAACAAAGAACCGCAAAAGTTATTACTTAAAAAGCCCTTAAAAATAAATTTCTTCATAGCCTAAGGGCCATAATTTCCATTTAATTTAACCATATGGCTAAATATGCAATTATAAATAGTTAATTCACTTTCTCCATTGTCTTTACCTACTTTTATAGGGGAGATACTCACTTACTTTTTGTTTTCTAAGCGATGTGGGACAAAAAGTGAAGGATGTAAACCTTATCGAGCCAGCTCACGAGCTCACGAGCCGAGCCAGGCCAAGCTCGAGCTCGGCTCGTTTACAAATCGAGCCGAGCCGAGTTGGCTCGTTTACAACCGAGCCAATTTCGAGCCGAGCTTTCTTCGAGCTTTTTTCGAGCGAGTTTCGAGCGAGCTGTGAGCCACAGGTTTTTTGAACACCCCTACACCAGATAGACAAGTGGAATTCAGAATTGACATCGTTCCAGGAGCTGCACCTATTGCAAGAGCGCCTTATAGACTAGCACCAACAGAGATGAAGGAATTGAGGACGTAGCTAGATGATCTGCTAGCCAAAGGTTTTATTAGACCTAGCTCATCTCCATGGGGAGCGCCAATCTTGTTCGTCAAGAAGAAAGATGGTTCGATGCGTTTGTGCATCAATTACCGTGAGCTTAATAAGGTCACTATAAAGAATAGGTATCCGTTGCCTAGGATCGACGATCTGTTCGACCAGCTTCAAGGAGCGAGCTACTTTTCCAAGATTGATCTAAGGTCAGGCTATCATCAATTGAAGGTCAAGGATGAAGATGTACACAAAACTGCGTTTAGAACTCGTTATGGTCATTACGAGTTCCTAGTGATGCCTTTTGGGCTCACTAATGCACCTGCCGCATTGATGGATCTCATGAATCGCGTCTGCAGGCCTTATCTAGAAAAATTCGTCATCGTCTTCATCGATGACATTCTCATTTATTCTAAGAGTCAAGCTGACCACGAGAAGCATCTCCGTTGCATTCTAAAACTGCTTCGACAAGAAAACCTCTATGCCAAATTTTATAAGTGTGAGTTCTGGCTTCGAGAAGTCCAATTTCTTGGACATGTTGTGAGTGAGCGCGGTATCCAAGTAGATCCCGCTAAGGTTGAAGCTGTCATGAACTGGCAAGAGCCAAAGACGCCTACGGAGATTCGCAGTTTCTTAGGATTGACAGGATACTACAGACGCTTCATTGAAAACTTCTCAAGGATTGCAGCACCCCTGACTCTTCTCACTCGCAAGAATAGCAAGTTCAATTGGGGGCCTAAGCAGCAGGAATCTTTTAACATTTTGAAGCAGAAGTTGAGCAATGCTCCTGTGTTGACATTGCCTGAAGGAATTGAAGAGTTTGTAGTTTACTGTGATGCATCACACACCGGGATGGGTTGTGTGTTAATGCAAAAAGGCAAGGTCATTGCCTACGCTTCAAGACAGTTGAAATTACATGAGAAGAATTACACCACCCACGATCTGGAACTGGGTTCCGTTGTATTCGCACTAAAGCTATGGAGGCATTATCTGTATGGAACTAAGTGTGTGATCTATTCTGATCACAAAAGCCTTTAGCATCTGTTCAATCAAAAGGATTTGAACATGAGGCAGCGACGCTGGATGGAAACTTTGAACGATTATGATTGTGAAATAAGATACCATCCAGGCAAGGCTAATGTAGTCGCAGATGCCTTGAGCAGAAAAGAAAGAGTAAAGCCGATAAGGATCAATGCCAAGAGCATTGAAATCAAGAATAGCTTGAATGAGAGTGTCACACCCCGATTTCCACGTGTATCACCGGTGGGCCCGGTGGGGGATTACCGTGACATAGTTGGCAACAATATAGTCAAACCACACAATTATATAAATGCACAGCGGAAGCTTAAAGATAAATATATACTTCAACCTCTGGTTGTAATATCAAATGTATTACAGAAGTCGAGTGTATCCATAGCGGATCAAAAATAATAAAATATTGTTCATTCAGATACGGCATCGAGTTTGCGAGACTATTCGTGATGCTTAGGAAGCTAATACCAGCCAATTTCGTATAGTACCTGCACTTAATCTTTTTGGGGAAAATACGTCAGTTTACACTGGTAAATACATTCAACTGACACATTTGAAAATGTTTATTAAAATTGATTTGAATGCACAAGGCACAAACTCTTTTATAACTTGGGAAAATTATTAAAAAATCTTGTGAACGTTTTACATGTTCTTTTATGCGTTCAGTAGCCCGGGTCGTGCCGGGTTAAAGATTTATAGACACACCACATTGCGTAAAACCGTAGTATAAAAACCAACGGCTACGTCTTTTAATTTAATGTCGACAATATATACCGGGTGTACGCCTACACCGGGATGCCGATGGTCGTGGCCATTTCGTAAAATGATGCCAAGGATATCCGGGACAACGGTCATTAAACCCCCCAAAGGCTTTTAAGAAACAAAACTGTTTAAATGAGCCGATCATATTATTTAATTAACCACCTAAGCGATGGAAAAATATAATGCTCAATCAAGCGGTATTAATATACCGTAACCCAAGCCCATATAGGGGAAATAAGTTAAAGTATTTACCTTTGCAAGTATTATTCCTTAGTTTGATTAAATCACCGATAGCTTTTACTGGGCTCCTAATCTGGAACGAAGGTTTTAATTAACCTCTTAGAATCCTAACGAGTCTTTATAATGGCCGTAGCCTAGACTGGTTGGTTCCGATATGTGAATACGGTTTAATCACGCGAAAAGGCAAAAACCGAGAATGGAATGTGATTCGGCCCCAAACAAGTTCAGAGACTTGTTTTATATGGGTTCCAAGTTCACACTCTGGATTTTGGGGTTCAAATGATATAATTTGACCCGTATCGGCTAATTTATGAAAACTAGTTTCATAAGCCGAACCGTGCGCGCAATAGGCGAAACGGTTAACCATGAGAGTCTTACGCTTATTTCCTGAGTCAATATGCCTTAAAGAGGTTGTGGTATCAGTAGGATACCTTCCGTGATGCCCGTAACGAGTTTAAGTTAATATTACGCCCCGTAGGGGTTTTTCGGTCATTTTAAAGACTTTTAAAGGGCTTTTCGAGTTCTACAGGAAATCTGAGTTTCCCGAACAGTTTATAAAGTCTAAAATACTTTATTTATTATTTAAAATCAGTAGCAACTGGAATCGGGTCAAAAGACCTTGTAGAACTCATGTTTTGGCCAAAAAGGGCATATTCGGCATTTACCGAACCGTAGCCATAACCGCAGGTTATGAGCAAGGTAAAAATTATTAAAAATCTCTAAAATTCCCAAAATATTATTTTATAACAGTGGGTAAAAGTTTTGGTGGCGAAATCTTGGTTTAGATAGGTGTTATGCTAATTGCGCCGTTTATTACAAAAGTTTACTTTAATTGCGCTATTTAGCATAACTCTCATTCTAGACCTCGGATTGACGTGAAACTTTAAGGACATGCTTATAATTTAATAAGCAAGGTTCTGGTCCGTTCACGTGTCCGAAATACTCGTTTTATTTTCAAAATGGCGTTACGGTCAACTTTTAGGCGATTAACGGAAATGTGCAAAAGACTCGGATAACTCATGAACCGATCACAGAGGTTTATACCATCATGTAACCTGGTCCTAAGAGAGTCCGAAGGTATATCTATACCTCACTAAAACGGGTCAGAACTGAAGTCAATGCAAAAGTCAAACTTTTGCGACCTTCGGCTCCGAACCGGGTCAATATAGCAAACGGTCGATTCAAACGAGCGCAAACAAGTTTATATACTTATTATCATGTTTTATGATTGTCAAAACAGGTTTCATAGCATATACATTACAGATTATGTACAAAATGGCAAAACGACTTTCTGTTGACTTTTTAAGTGCGCGTTTGACTCGATATTTGACATAGTTAGAGTGGTGATCAGAGGGAACCCTTTTAGGGGTTTATTACCCACATAAATACCAACTCAAAACTACTTTTGATCCGACAATTCACTGGACCATTTGTGATTTATCGCTATGACAACCGTTAGTTACGACGGTTGAGTTTATAAGCTAAAACTATGGAAATATATGACCAAAATGGGTATGAACGACTTACAGAAGTTGTATCTTGCTTAGAGAGCAGAAGAGAATGCTAGAGAGCTTAGAATGACCAGTAGATGAGTTGTTTGAGGTGTGGTGAACATATGCTCACAATGTGGCTATTTATAATGTTTAAAAGGCCTTTAGATCATCACAACTCATGCTACAACTGATCATGGATGATGGGCATGTGTCCCCTGGAGCTATGGGTCAAGTATAGGGTGCCCATGCCTCATTTATTGGTGTTTGATCGTTCATAATGCTCAAAAGGCAAGAAACTACAAACATTCTGCATCTGGGCGTCCCACGCGGCCCGCATGGGAGTTCCATGCATGTTTAATGCGGGTCGCCTGAGTTTTAAATATCAGGCGAGTAAAAGAGGTGGCTCGCGGCCCGCCTCAACTTAGGCCAAAACCTCACTCGGGCCGCGAGAGGTTAAAATTTCAGAATTTTTGAATCTTTTGTAATGATGACAAAATCTGGTAATTAATAACGAAATCTTTCGTAATGATTAACCTGACCTTTCGGGTTTGAAGGGGTAACTTTGCGGTTTGGCCCTCGGTTAATTACAACTAGGGACCTCGTGTTATTTACCCGCGTTGTTAAGTCCCCGGTTAGTTTATTAATTATTCAGAAAGCCTTAACTTTCATTATTGACGCTTTTAACCCTTCTCCTACGAATTCGATCGTAACTTTCTCGTTTCTTAACGAAACTTCGCGAAATTTATATATTATATTTTAGTGAGTGTATAATACCGCTACAAAGCCTTGGGAACGTCAAAGGGTCACTCAGAGGTATAATTAAACATGTTGACACGGTTAACCCCTGTAGCTTGTAATCTCTCACTTTCTTTCGCGTTTCGCTTCTGTACGATCTATGATTTATTCGTTTGAAGGTTCAAGCATTATTTAGGGTTACTATACAGTATATTTACCCTTGTTGACATTTATAACCCTCGAATTTATATACTTTCAAGGTTTGTCAAAATTTGTCCTTTATTTAATATAAATGCCACGTGTAATCAAATGACACGTGTTAACACATTATTGGACGCAAAAATTCGAGGTGTTACATCCTCACCCCCTTAAAATAAATCTCGACCCGAGATTTACTCAAATAAATAGGGGTACTTTTCTTTCATTGTGTCTTCGACTTCCCACGTATATTCGGGACCTCTACGAGCATCCCATTTGACTTTTACAATCGGTACGTGCTTTCTTCGAAGCTTTTTCACCTGTCGATCTTCAATCGACAAAGGTTTTTCCACAAACTTTAAGCTCTCATCTATATGCACATCTGTGTGTGGAATCACCAATGATTCGTCGGCGAAGCACTTTTTGAGGTTGCAGATGTGGAACACGTTGTGAATTCCATTGAGCTCTTCAGGCAAGTTCAACTTATAGGCAACTGATCCGACACGTTCCATGACCTCAAAAGGTCCTATGTATCTCGGACTCAGTTTGCCTTTCTTGCCGAAACGCATCACCCCTTTCCAGGGCGATACTTTAAGCAACACCTTTTCACCCACTTCGAAGTGAAAATCCTTACGTTTTGGATCGGCGTAGCTTTTCTGCCTGTCACGGGCAGCCTTGAGACGTTCTCGAATCTGGACAATCTTGTCTGTCGTCTGGAAAACTATCTCTAGTCCCGATAATTGGACCTCTCCTACTTCCGCCCAACAAACAGGCGATCTACATTTCCTACCATATAATGCCTCGAAAGGCGCAGCCTTTATGCTGGTATGGTAGCTATTATTGTAGGAGAATTCGATTAGGGGTAGGTTCTTATCCCAGTTACCGCCTAAATCGATCGCACATGCACGAAGCATGTCTTCTAGCGTTTGGATAGTATGCTCACTTTGACCGTCCGTCTGTGGATGGTAAGCCGTACTAAAGTTTAAACGCGTGCCCAAAGATTGCTGGAAACTCTTCCAGAAATGAGACGTGTACCTGGTATCCCTGTCGGAGATAATGGTCACAGGTATGCCGTGTAAGGCTACAATCTTATCAACATAAAGTTGGGCTAACATATCGGAGCTATACGTCTCCTTGATGGGTAGAAAATGAGCTGATTTAGTCAGCCTATCGACTATGACCCATATTGTATCGTTTCCTTTCCTGGTTTTGGGTAACTTGGTTATGAAGTCCATAGTTACGCATTCCCACTTCCACTCGGGAAGCTCAGGCTGTTGTAGCAAGCCAGACGGCTTTTGGTGCTCGGCTTTGACTTGAGCACAAGTCAAGCACTTTGCTACGTGGCGGCCACAGACTTTTTCAAGCCTATCCACCAATAGTTTGCCTTTAAATCTTGATACATTTTGTCAGCTCCAGGATGGACCGAATATTTGGAACTATGGGCTTCCTGGAGGATAACATCTCGTAGTCCTCCATAGATCGGAACCCATATACGTCCGTTCAGTCTAAGGATTCCATCCTTGCTGAGAGTCAACTGCTCCTCAGTTACTCCTAATTTTTCATTAGGATAATTAGCTTCCAACACAGCCTCTCGCTGTGCAGCTAAAATCCTTTCAATTAAATTGTTCTTGACCTCAATGCTCTTGGCATTGATTCGAATAGGTTTTGCCCTTTCTTTCCTGCTTAAGGCATCAGCGACCACATTCGCTTTGCTGGGATGGTACCTGATCTCGCAATCATAGTCATTCAAGGTTTCCATCCAACGGCGCTGCCTCATGTTCAACTCCTTCTGGTTGAACAGGTGCTGGAGGCTTTTGTGATCAGAATAAATCACAAATTTAATACCATAAAGGTAATGCCTCCACAATTTTAGTGCAAATACAACGGCACCCAACTCCAAATCATGGGTGGTGTAATTCTTTTCGTGCACCTTTAATTGCCTTGAAGCATAGGCAATCACCTTGCCCTTCTGCATAAGCACACACCCCATGCCTGTGTGTGATGCATCGCAGTAAACTACGAATTCATCTGTACCTTCAGGTAGTGTCAACACAGGTGCGTTGCTTAGCTTCTGCTTCAGAACTTCGAAGGACTCTTGCTGCTTTGGGCCCCAAATAAATTTTTCTTTCTTCTTGGTTAAGGAGGTCAGGGGCGCAGCAATCCTTGAAAAATTCTCAATAAATCTCCTGTAGTATCCTGCTAATCCCAGGAAACTACGGATTTCGGTAGGCGTCTTTGGCTCTTGCCAGTTCATGACCGCCTCTACCTTAGCGGGATCCACTTGGATACCACGCTCACTCACAACGTGCCCTAAAAACTGAACCTCTCGTAGCCAGAATTCACATTTCGAGAATTTGGCGTAGAGTTTCTCACGCTGTAGTAATTCGAGAATGCAACGGAGGTGCTTCTCGTGGTCAGCTTGGTTCTTGGAATATATAAGGATATCGTCGATGAAGACTATGACAAGTTTGTCCAAATACGGCTTGCAGACGCGATTCATGAGATCCATGAACGCAGCCGGTGCATTTGTGAGCCCAAAAGGCATCACTAGGAACTCGTAATGACCATAGCGAGTCCTAAATGCTGTCTTATGTACATCCTCATCTCTGACCCTTAGCTGATGATAGCCCGACCTCAAGTCGATCTTCGAGAAATAGCTTGCTCCTTGCAGCTGGTCGAACAGATCATCGATCCTTGGCAAAGGATATCTGTTCTTTATGGTAACTTTGTTTAGCTCTCGATAATCGATGCACAACCGCATCGATCCGTCCTTCTTCTTTACAAATAGGACTGGTGCTCCCCAGGGAGATGAACTGGGTCTGATAAAACCTTTCGCCAGTAGTTCATCCAACTGGGTCCTCAGTTCTTTCATTTCCGTTGGAGCTAGCCTGCAAGGTGCTCTTGCTATCGGAGCTGCTCCAGGAATGATGTCTATTCTGAACTCCACTTGTCTATCTGGTGGCAAACCAGGTAGTTCTTCCAGAAAAACCTCGGGGTATTCAGAAATGATAGGAAGATCCTCGATCTTCGGCTTAGGTTCTTCTATTATCACCTGAGCCATGTAAATTACGCAGCCTCTGTTCAAACACCTTGAAGCTTTGAGCATAGACACGTCCTCGGGTAATCCGTACTGCGTGTCTCCTCGAATGGTAAGCGATTCACCACCCGGAGTCTTTATTACTATATGCCTTTTGCCGCAAATGATTTGGGCCTGATTACGGGATAACCAGTCCATGCCTAGGACTATGTCGAAACCCGCTAGTTTGAAGGGAAGTAGAGATAGAGGAAAAGAATGGTTCTTAATGGACATTTCACATCCCTCTAGCACAGTGGAGACGGTTTCTATCGTGCCGTCTGCTAACTCTACTTCGTATTTCATATCTAGGGTTTTGATCGGCATGTTCAATAGTTTACAAAACTTTTGGTCTACAAAGGACTTATCAGCGCCAGAATCGAAAAGTACTCTTGCAAATATATTATTTACGAGAAAAGTACCTGTAAGCACATTGTCGTTATGTACTGCCTCCTTTGCATCCATGCGGAAGACCCTCGCGTTTGTCTTCTTGGTCTCCTCCGCCTTCTTGGCGTTCTTAGGGCAGTTACTCTTGATATGCCCCTTTTCGTTGCAACCATAGCAGGTTGCATCCTTGATCTTCTTGCATTCCACAGTCTTATGATCCTTAGACTTGCACAGTCCACAAGAAGGAGTCTTTGGTTGTGACTGTGAATTCGATGCAAACCTGCACTTCCCAGAGTGGGGTTTCTTGCAGATTTTGCAGTTGGGCCTTTCACCAGCTTGCCCATCTTTCTTTGCCTCCGACCCTCTTTTGCCTTCACCGTTTCCACGGTGCTTCTTCCCTGATCTTCGTGAGGTATCATCCTCACGTTTTCTCTTCTCAGCCTCCTTGCTGCTTAGTGTCCTCAGACGGACAGCGTCTAAGGTGAGAGACAAGGAGAGGTCAGTAACTGACCTGAAGGTCGTCGGCCGGGAGGCCTTTACACTCGCCTTTATCGCAGGCTCCAAGCCCCCAATGAAACGGGTGATTCTTCTAGACTCTGGTGTCACAAGGTACGGAACCAGGCGAGACATCGTATTGAAGCTCGTCAAATAAGCCTGGCAGTCCAGGTTCGTCATAACCACTGACACAAAGTCAGCCTCGATCTTCTCAACCTCATGCTGAGGGCAGTAGTTTTCCTTAATGAGAGCAATAAATTCCTCCCATGTCATCTTGTATAAAGCAGACTTACCTGATGCCTGCACCAACGCTCTCCACCATGCCAGGGCCTCGCCCTTAAATGATTGGGACGCATACTTCACCACATCCCTCTCTGCACACCCGCTGATGTCCACAATAGTGTCCATCTCATCTAGCCAGGTGATACAATCAACAGCACCTTTCTCCCCTGTAAATTCCCGGGGCTTACAAGATACAAAGTATTTGTAGGTGCAACCCTTAGCATTTGATGCATCAGTATATTCCCTATCGCGATGAACGCTGTTCTCAGTGGACGAGTGTTTGTCGTCATCTTTCTTGGGTTGAGAGGGTGGTTTGGAGTGTGTCTTTGGTTTAGAGGGTGGTTTTGATACGGTTCTGCCTTGGGACTCAGTATATTGACGATCAAGAGCTGCCTGAACAGCATTGTCAATCAGAGCCTTTAGCTGTGCGCCTGTCAGATGCACTGGCGCATTGTCGTAGTCATCTTCATTTGTATGGCTGTTCTCTCCATTGGGATCCGCCATTGTAACTTGAATCTGCTACAGAAGATAACAAAATTTTATTCAGGAGATTATTATATAATTGTCTTTTACGACAATTTGTCAACCATGGTAACAGAGACCATATTTGGTTAACTTATTACTCATTAATTATTAGGATTTGAATATATCCTATTTCAGCTATATCAATAACATTGGCGGCATAAGCCTAATTACGAGGATGTTTTATATTATTAGCCGAGATTTCAGAGAATCAAAGGCATAGAGATTTGAACCGTAGTTCTTTTATCTCTTTCTGACAGAGAGTCATAGACCACCACTGCCTTTTGTCTTTATAAGACAATTATTATGGCCCATAGGCACTACACCTCTAATGGATGTTTCAATATGGTTGGCCCGTAGGCACTACATCACTAATGGATGTTTTAATAAGATTGGCCCGTAGGCACTATATCACTAATGGATGTTTTAATAAGATTGGCCCGTAGGCACTACATCACTAATGGATGTTTTAATAAGAGTGGCCCGTAGGCACTACATCACTAATGGATGTTTTAATAAGATTGGCCCGTAGGCACTACATCACTAATGGATGTTTTAATACGATTGATCACTTGCATAGGTGATTTAACCCACGATTTATAAATCATTTAGTTGGGCTTTGAAATCCTTAAAGGATTATTGTATAAGAATGACGCGCGTGATTTTAACGAATCACATCTGCCATGGTTGTTAACATGCTTGCAGCGGTTAACAAGGAATCTGAATCTTTTAATTAAGTCCTACCATCTTGACCGGATCTTAAAAGACACCAGGCTAGGTTTCACTCGTAAGATTCTTTATTTAGGCAGATCAATTTAAAAGGATTGGTTTTGATTTATTTCATACATATTAAAACAAAACTCATAACATACATTCCATAATCTTAAATACAATTACATATTGCCCTAAACGGGTCTTTCAAATAGTACATACCTCCATAGAGGTTTAAAATAAGTGACAAGTCCACGCAGGGACTAATACAAGATAGGTGTCTATGTAAGGACTAAAAGATAAGTCCACGTAGGGACGGAAATACGATAAGTGTCCACGCAGGGACTTATTTCAAAATAGAAATTACATTAGTACAACTATTAAGGGCTAATGGTCACGTTTCTTCTTCTTGCCCTTTAGTAGGTTCGCCAAGCCTTTGAGAAATCCTCGGTGGCTCTTTTTCTCTTCTTCGAACTCTCTCTCCACACGATCTAGTCGATGGAGTATCTCTTCCTGTTCAGGAGGAGAAAATCGTGGTTGTGGCGCGTGTTGCGGAGCTGGGGGTCTGGGAGGTATTGGATACCCATGAGCTGAGTAGTCCGGTGGTCCCATGTTCCCATGAGCTCCGTCAGGGTAGCGTGCATTATATCTAGCCGACACCACATATGGGTCGCGTTCATAATTGTAGTTGTATTGTGCTTGTGACGGTTCGAACGGGTTGTAAGCCGTTGGACCCGTGTAAGCAGGTATGGGTTGGTCATACCCAAATGGTGGCGAATTTGGTGCAACTGGTGCGGAGTTCGCCTCCTGTATAGGACTTGAAGGTCCTTCTTCTTGTAGTGGCGGATAGTGGCTACTACTAGAGTGTCGAGGGGTGCTGAAGTGGATACCCCCTCCTCCTCGTGTGGATATACGAGCATTTGTCCTCCTACGCCTTGGCGGATCAGGCATTACTGGTTGCGCCGGTGGCGGAGGTGGTGGCGTAATTGCCTCAAAGCGTGAATCCTCAGAGGGATCCCGCGGATGTCGCGGTTGTTGTGATGTCTGTTGAGGTGGCGTGTAGTACCACTCATGTCGGTCAAACAATGCTTGGAAACTGTCTGGTCCTGATAGGGTGTGCCATGGAAGGATGACCCATCAGAGACTTCTATCCGATGCGTGGGCGTACCACGAGCAGGTTCAGTTGGATCAGTATCTTCATCCATATGGTCTTCGGAGAAGTGATCTTGTGGCCCTAATGGAACAAAGCCTGAAGGTTCCTGTATGTAGTCAGCCGGATTAAACTGACCTATGAAGTATGGAGTAGGGTCGTCATAATTCCGGTGCGATACCGAACGTTGTAGAGGTATGAAGGAAGGTTGTGGGTTGTTGGGATCATTTTCTGAGTTTGGCCCAAAGGAGTGCCAGTAGGATGGCGTCGAGCTGTGCGAGGTGGAATGCCTCGCGGGTTCGTAAAGGTCTCTTCGTCGTTGTGGTTCTTCGCTCCTTGTCATTGAAGGAGGTCTTGTACCTGACGGTCCAGCTTCGTGATCGTGATGTGTCACGACATCTCCTCTACCTCTTCTTCCCCTTCCTCTTCCTCGGAATATTACTGGCGGCATGTTTCCTGCTAGACTCAAGTATTTGCAATTGTGTCATTGAGATTAAACACATTAGGATAGTGTTTAATTCACTCAATGTTGGTTCTGATACCAACCTGTCACACCCCGATTTCCACGTGTATTACCGGTGGGCCCGGTGGGGGATTACCGTGACGTAGTTGGCAACAATATAGTCAAACCACACAATTATATAAATGCACAGCGGAAGCTTAAAGATAAATATATACTTCAACCTCTGGTTGTAATATCAAATGTATTACAGAAGTCGAGTGTATCCACAGCGGATCAAAAATAATAAAATATTGTTCATTCAGATACGGCATCGAGTTTGCGAGACTAGTCGTGATGCTTAGGAAGCTAATACCAGCCAATTTCGTATAGTACCTGCACTTAATCTTTTTGGGGAAATTACGTCAGTTTACACTGGTAAATACATTCAACTGACACATTTGAAAATGTTTATTAAAATTGATTTGAATGCACAAGGCACAAACTCTTTTATAACTTGGGAAAATTATTAAAAAATCTTGTGAACGTTTTACATGTTCTTTTATGCGTTCAGTAGCCCGGGTCGTGCCGGGTTAAAGATTTATAGACACACCACATTGCGTAAAACCGTAGTATAAAAACCAACAGCTACGTCTTTTAATTTAATGTCGACAATATATACCGGGTGTACGCCTACACCGGGATGCCGATGGTTGTGGCCATTTCGTAAAATGATGCCAAGGATATCCGGGACAACGGTCATTAAACCCCCCAAAGGCTTTTAAGAAACAAAACTGTTTAAATGAGCCGATCATATTATTTAATTAACCACCTAAGCGATGGAAAAATATAATGCTCAATCAAGCGGTATTAATATACCGTAACCCAAGCCCATATAGGGGAAATAAGTTAAAGTATTTACCTTTGCAAGTATTATTCCTTAGTTTGATTAAATCACCGATAGCTTTTACTGGGCTCCTAATCTGGAACGAAGGTTTTAATTAACCTCTTAGAATCCTAACGAGTCTTTATAATGGCCGTAGCCTAGACTGGTTGGTTCCGATATGTGAATACGGTTTAATCGCGCGAAAAGGCGAAAACCGAGAATGGAATGTGATTCGGCCCCAAACAAGTTCAGAGACTTGTTTTATATGGGTTCCAAGTTCACACTCTGGATTTTGGGGTTCAAATGATATAATTTGACCCGTATCGGCTAATTTATGAAAACTAGTTTCATAAGCCGAACCGTGCGCGCAATAGGCGAAACGGTTAACCATGAGAGTCTTACGCTTATTTCCTGAGTCAATATGCCTTAAAGAGGTTGTGGTATCAGTAGGGTACCTTCCGTGATGCCCGTAACGAGTTTAAGTTAATATTACGCCCCGTAGGGGTTTTTCGGTCATTTTAAAGACTTTTAAAGGGCTTTTCGAGTTCTACAGGAAATCTGAGTTTCCCGAACAGTTTATAAAGTCTAAAATACTTTATTTATTATTTAAAATCAGTAGCAACTGGAATCGGGTCAAAAGACCTTGTAGAACTCATGTTTTGGCCAAAAAGGGCATATTCGGCATTTACCGAACCGTAGCCATAACCGCAGGTTATGAGCAAGGTAAAAATTATTAAAAATCTCTAAAATTCCCAAAATATTATTTTATAACAGTGGGTAAAAGTTTTGGTGACGAAATCTTGGTTTAGATAGGTGTTATGCTAATTGTGCCGTTTATTACAAAAGTTTACTTTAATTGCGCTATTTAGCATAACTCTCATTCTAGACCTCGGATTGACGTGAAACTTTAAGGACATGCTTATAATTTAATAAGCAAGGTTCTGGTCCGTTCACGTGTCCGAAATACTCGTTTTATTTTCAAAATGGCGTTACGGTCAACTTTTAGGCGATTAACGGAAATGTGCAAAAGACTCGGATAACTCATGAACCGATCACAGAGGTTTATACCATCATGTAACCTGGTCCTAAGAGAGTCCTAAGGTATATCTATACCTCACTAAAACGGGTCAGAACTGAAGTCAATGCAAAAGTCAAACTTTTGCGACCTTCGGCTCCGAACCGGGTCAATATAGCAAACGGTCGATTCAAACGAGCGCAAACAAGTTTATATACTTATTATCATGTTTTATGATTGTCAAAACAGGTTTCATAGCATATACATTACAGATTATGTACAAAATGGCAAAACGACTTTCTGTTGACTTTTTAAGTGCGCGTTTGACTCGATATTTGACATAGTTAGAGTGGTGATCAGAGGGAACCCTTTTAGGGGTTTATTACCCACATAAATACCAACTCAAAACTACTTTTGATCCGACAATTCACTGGACCATTTGTGATTTATCGCTATGACAACCGTTAGTTACGACGGTTGAGTTTATAAGCTAAAACTATGGAAATATATGACCAAAATGGGTATGAACGACTTACAGAAGTTGTATCTTGCTTAGAGAGCAGAAGAGAATGCTAGAGAGCTTAGAATGACCAGTAGATGAGTTGTTTGAGGTGTGGTGAACATATGCTCACAATGTGGCTATTTATAATGTTCAAAAGGCCTTTAGATCATCACAACTCATGTTACAACTGATCATGGATGATGGGCATGTGTCCCCTGGAGCTATGGGTCAAGTATAGGGTGCCCATGCCTCATTTATTGGTGTTTGATCGTTCATAATGCTCAAAAGGCAAGAAACTACAAACATTCTGCATCTGGGCGTCCCACGCAGCCCGCATGGGAGTTCTTTGCATGTTTAATGCGGGTCGCCTGAGGTTTAAATATCAGGCGAGTAAAAGAGGTGGCTCGCGGCCCGCCTCAACTTAGGCCAAAACCTCACTCGGGTCGCGAGAGGTTAAAATTTCAGAATTTTTGAATCTTTTGTAATGATGACAAAATCTGGTAATTAATAACGAAATCTTTCGTAATGATTAACCTGACCTTTCGGGTTTGAAGGGGTAACTTTGCGGTTTGGCCCTCGGTTAATTACAACTAGGGACCTCGTGTTATTTACCCGCGTTGTTAAGTCCCCGGTTAGTTTATTAATTATTCAGAAAGCCTTAACTTTCATTATTGACGCTTTTAACCCTTCTCCTACGAATTCGATCGTAACTTTCTCGTTTCTTAACGAAACTTCGCGAAATTTATATATTATATTTTAGTGAGTGTATAATACCGCTACAAAGCCTTGGGAACGTCAAAGGGTCACTCAGAGGTATAATTAAACATGTTGACACGGTTAACCCCTGTAGCTTGTAATCTCTCACTTTCTTTCGCGTTTCGCTTCTGTACGATCTATGATTTATTCGTTTGAAGGTTCAAGCATTATTTAGGGTTACTATACAGTATATTTACCCTTGTTGACATTTATAACCCTCGAATTTATATACTTTCAAGGTTTGTCAAAATTTGTCCTTTATTTAATATAAATGCCACGTGTAATCAAATGACACGTGTTAACACATTATTGGACGCAAAAATTCGAGGTGTTACAGAGAGGTTGTTAGCTGCACAGAAGGAAGCTGTACTAGAAGCTAATTATCCTGAGGAAAAGTTTGGAGTGACTGAAGAGCAGTTATCCTATGGTAAAGACGGAATTTTAAGGTTAAATGGAAGGATATGGGTTCCTGTTTATGGAGGACTTCGGGACGTCATCCTTCAGGAAGCCCACAGTTCCAGATATTCTGTTCATCCTGGAGCTGATAAGATGTACCAGGATTTGAAGGCAAACTATTGGTGGATAGGCTTAAAGAAGTCTATAGCTGCCTATGTAGCTAAATGTCTGACGTGTGCTCAAGTCAAGGCGGAGCATCAAAAGCCGTCAGGTTTGCTACAACAACCAGAGATTCCCACTTGGAAATGGGAAATGGTGACGATGGATTTCATCACCAAATTGCCAAAGACAAAGAAAGGGAATGATACTATATGGGTCATAGTTGATAGACTGACTAAGTTAGCACATTTCCTACCCATTAAGGAAACTTATAGCTCCGACATGTTAGCCCAACTGTACGTGGATAAGATTGTATCTTTACATGGCGTACCGGTATCTATTATCTCTGATAGGGATACTAGATACACTTCGCATTTTTGGAAAAGTTTCCAACAGTCTCTGGGCACGAAATTGAATTTTAGTACGGCTTACCATCCTCAGACGGATGGGCAAAGTGAGCGTACCATTCAAACTCTGGAAGACATTCTTCGTGCACGTGTGATTGATTTAGGAGGTAGCTGGGATAAGCACTTACCTTTGGTCGAGTTCTCCTACAACAATAGCTACCATACCAGCATTCAGGCTGCACCTTTTGAGGCACTATATGGTAGGAAGTGCAGAACGCATATCTGTTGGGCAAAAGTAGGAGACACTCAATTATCAGGTCCTGATTTAGTCTTTGAGACAACGGACAAGATTGTCCAAATTCGCGACCGCCTAAAAGCTGCCTGGGATAGGCAGAAGAGCTATGCTGATAAAAGGCGAAAACCTCTCAAGTTCGAGGTTGGCGATAAAGTGTTGCTCAAAGTATCGCCCTGGAAAGGGGTAATGCGATTTGGTAAAAAGGGTAAGTTAAGCCCGAGGTATATAGGACCATTCGAGATCATCGAATGTGTAGGATCAGTGGCTTATAAGTTAAACTTACCTGAAGAGCTCAGTGGTATTCACAATGTATTCCATGTCTGCAATCTGAAGAAATGTCTAGCTGATGAGTCACTAGTCATACCACACACAGATGTGCACATAGACGAGAGCTTGAAATTTGTGGAAAAACCTGTGTCGATTGAGGATCGACAGGTAAAGAAGCTTCGAAGGAAGCACGTGCCTATTGTGAAGGTCAAATGGGATGCCCGCAAAGGTCCCGATTATACATGGGAGTTAGAGTCCACAATGAAAGAAAAACACCCTCAATTATTTCAGTAAATCTCGAGGTCGAGATTTCTTTTAAAGGGGTGAGGATGTAACACCTCGAAAATCCCTGTCCAATAAAATAAAGACACGTGTCATGTGAGACAAACGTGTCAGAAACGCGGATCAAATAAAAGATGTATGGTAGGATTTTAAAAAGGGCGTCATGTTATTAAAATACCTCTGAACGACCCAAGGGCGACATGTTATTAAAACACCTCTGAGCGACCCAAATTATAAATCCCAAGATCCTTAAATCGTTTGATAAACATCTGATATATTAACCGGTTGTTTCTATATAAATAAAATTCCATCTTTTATATGGAAATTGGATCATTAAGAATATTACTACTAAAGTCCTGATTTAAATCCTTGTAAAAGGTAGTTGGAAATAGTTTAATTAAGCTTGTTCAACCTTTATGAGAATCCAAGATCAATTCTTGTAATTTCCATCACTTTAAATCTTCCTACAAGATCCAAAAACATGTAAGTGGCATGCAAGCATGCAATGGCTGAGCAAAAAGGTCCCACAACTGAAAAGGATGGCTTGACATTCGGAATTGTGAAGATGCATGGTCAATGCTTGGAAGTTTGCAAGATTTTTGGTTCTGGTCAGCGGTTACGGACCGTATGGCCCTAGGCTTACGGTCCGTAAGGTGCATATCTGGGCGATTTCAGCAAAGGTCGGTTACGGACCGTAACCTTTCAAGCATACGGTCCGCAATAGCCGCATACGGACCGCAAGAGCTTAGGCTTACGGTCCGTAAGCCTGTCGCTGGCAGCAGAAAATGAACAGCTGCCTGTTCAGCCAGTTGCACCGCCTTTCATGAATGGTTTTCGAAATAAGGGACTTGCTAGGCAGTATTTAGCCACATAGGGGCACCTGGAATGATCTTGTAACTATCCTAGACTATCTTGGCTTGATCTTGTGGCATCTTGGTCACTATATAAAGGAGTGAAGGTTGCAACATTTGAATCATTCATTTGCAACTCACTTGGAGCATTCTTGGAGCTTCTCTGGACAGCAAACAAGTTCCTCTTAAGTCCCTAATCCTATTTAGGACCTTTGTAAGTGATCCTAATCATTCATGATTAAGTCTAGCTTAGTTAATTAGCTAAAAGTCAAACCATCGTAATTAAGGTTTGACTTCGAGATTAGTCAATAATTACTCAGTAATATCTCGAATTAAAAATACCTAGAAGTGGGTAATTATGTGGGTAACAAACCCTTAAAAGGGTATTTCCAGATTCCCACTCTAACCATGATAGCTTACTTTAAAAAGTTAACAGAATGCTTAAATCCAATTTAACACATAATTAGCAATGTAGGATGCATGCAACCTGTTTAATCATTAATATAACTTGGTAACTAATGTGAGAACATGTCCCAACATGTTCAACTCGACAATTTTTTGTTTAGACCCGGTTTGGAACCGAAAGTCGTATAGTTTGACTTTCGCTTTGACTTTCAGTTCTGACCCGTTTTAGTCAAGTTTAGGGTTGCCTTAGAGCTTCTTTTGGACCTAGTTACATGTTAGTATAACCCTCTGTGATTATACGGCTTGGTTCACTAGTTGTCTAATTATTATGCAAGTTTCCGTTAAATGCCCATATGTTGACCATTATGCCCAAATGACCATAAAATGTGGTTTTTGAAAATACAAAAGGGTAGACATCATAGTTACTGAATTATAAACTTGTACCTAAAATTTGACATCAGTTTGAGGTCTAGATTAAGAGTTATGCTCATTAGCGTAATTAGAAGCTTTCTTAGTAATTAAATAGCATAATTAGCATGTAGCCTATCTAAACCCAAATTTTAATATAAAACTTTATACCCACTGATATGTAATAATATTTTGGGATTTTTGGACATTTTTATTTATTTTTAGGCGGAGCATAACTTAGAATTCTAAGCTTAATTCGGTTATTGCCGGTTATGCCCTTTCAGGCTATAAAATGAGTTTTATAAATCCTTTTGAACTCAAACCTTTTTTCTACTGATTTATTATGTTAAATATAATATTTTGAGCCTTCTGGAATTATAAAAATATCAGTTTTTCTTTCAAAACCTGGAAATGGCTCCAAATCACCTTTTTAGGCATTTTTACGACATAGTATGTATCAAAACTAGTTTATATATAAGAGTTGATACCTACTGATATATATTCAGTAAATTTCTATATTATAACAGTAAACTAAAGTTCCAAACTCAGGTTTCCAGTTTTGACATTTTAGACTTATGTGAAATTACCAAAATGCCCTTTCGGTGCATAAGATGGTTATAATTAATAAGATTCACATATATATGATATTATACTGTTATAACATAGTAAATTAAGTATATTTACTGATTTATTCAGATATGTAACTCAGGTTACTAGTTTAACTCTTTTATACCCTTTAAAATGACCAAAATGCCCTTATGAGGCATAATGTGAGTTTAAAATTACTTTGGGCATAATAGGAGATACCTTGCTGATATCCCAACATATTTAGTGCATATAATCTCAGGAAACTTGTATATGATTTATATGGTTACCCGTTACGCACTTTCGCGTTCGGATCGGCTTTTGTAACTAGTTTACGCATATTAGCCGAAACGGGTCAAACCATATCATCTTTGTCTCAAAATCCAGAATGTGTTTAGTTTACCCATCTTATACAAGTCTCCAAACTTGTTGGGTCTAAATCACATTCCATTCCGGTTTTCGCCTCTCATGCGATTAAACCGTAATTATTCTTTAAAACTAACCGGTCTAAGCTTAGGCTAAGTAAAAGACCCGTTAGGATTCTAATAGGTTATTATAAACCTTCGTTCCAGAATAGGAGATCCAGTAAAAGAAACATGCACTTGCTTGTTGTGGTTTATACTTGCTCAGGTAAATACTTTTAACTTATTTTCCCTTATACGGGCTTGGGGTACGGTATATAAAATACCGCTTGGTCGGGCATTTGACCTTAATCGATTAGTGGTTAAGTATTATCAAGATGACCCGTTTGAAAATTGGTTTTGTTTGTTTTACGCCTTTGGGAGTTTAATGACCATGTCCCAGATATGCTTGGCATCATTCATGAAATGGCCACGACCTTGACACGTGGGTGTAGGCGTACACCCGACAATGTGTCCATATTTATATGGTATAATCCGTTGGTTTTCCCGCCGCGGATTTATACTATGTGGTGTGTCTATTAATCTTAAACCCGGCACGAACCGGGCGACTGAACGCATAACAAACATGTAATTCTTTTACAAGTTTAAAATTGATTAATTATCCCAAGTTATAAAAAGTTTTGTGCCATGTGCATTCAAATCAATTTTTAAATGTTTTCAAAATGAGTCAGTTAAATTGTATTTACCAGTGTAAACTGACGTATTTTCCCCAAAAAGATTAAGTGCAGGTTCTACACGTAATAGGCTGGCTACTCCTTAGCATCGTTAGAGTCTCGCAAGCTTGGATGCCATTTATCTATTGAACAGTTCTCCTTTTTATTTTGATCCGCCTGTGGATCTATTTCAGCTACATTGTGATATTTGGATATTACAGTTTGTTTGGTTGAAATAAAATCTATCTTTTTGCTTCCGCAGTGCATTATAATTTGTGTTGTTTGACTATGATGATATCAACTACGTCACGATACTCCCCCACCGGGCCCACTGGTGACACGTGGAAATTAGGGATGTGACACTTATACTATACTCGACTTGCTATACGATTATACTATGCCATTCGATATGCTATACGCTATCACGATACACGAACGACACGCGAGCATTGAATGATAGGTTTCTGTATTCTGACTGCATCTGTGATTAAAAGTGTTTCTATGTTTATGTGTCTCTGTGCTCTACGTGCTTATGTGCTTCTGTGACTACGTGAATCTGTGACTATGTGCTTAGGTGTTTATGTGATACATGTTTCGACGTGTTCCTAAGCTTTAGTAAGTGGTAGACGTGTGAGGTGAGATTTGATTTTGATGTGTCTGAGACCTACGACGATGTTTGTTGCAGACCATGTCGTCATCTGGACACCGAACCCCTCTTACCCGCCAAGAAAAGAGAGACCGTCGTCTTGCTGCAATCATCGCCAAGCAAGTGGCAAAAGCTGTGAGCGATGTGTATGAAAACGTCAGCAAATCTTCTGAGGAGTCGCGAACTGAAGCTCCTAAAGCTGCTAACAAGACTATTTTCAGCTTCAAACAGTTCAAGGCATGTGGACCAAAAGAGTTTACCGGAGAAGATGGCCCTACCGCCATGTTTCAATGGTTTGATTCGATCGAAGTCACCCTGCGCCAAAGCGGCTGTCCTGAAAATCTCCGTACCCTAAATGCAACCGGCGTCTTCCAGTCTCGAGCTCTAGACTGGTGGACGGTCGAACGAAACAAACGCGGGAATGATGCAGCTTATGAGCTGACTTGGGAAGAGCTGAAAGCCATCATGATGGACGAATTCTGCCCTCCCCATGAACGCCAAAAGCTGGAGGACGAGTTTTGGAACATCAAGCAGAAGGACGGAGACAACGCTGCCTTGACTGCTCGCTTCAAGCAGCTTAGCATTATCTGTCCCGATCAAGTCAAGACGTCGGACATGGCCATCAAGAAGTGCATTCGAGCTCTACCCGATTGTGTTGCCGATTTTGTTCACGCCGCGAAAACCTCATCAATCGAGGAAACTTACTTACTTGCTGCCGAGATCAACGACAAGCGAGTAAAAGCTGGTTTTTGGGACAAGCCTCCCAAGTCTCTGCATCAAGCTACTACTGCACCAACCGCCGACACCACCACTGCTCAACCATCCAAGTCATCACGCCGCAAGAAGAAGCACAATAACAGCAGCTCCAGCAACAAGAACTGTGATGTCGCTACAACTGCTGCTCCTCTGCAAGCCGTACCGGCTCAGCAGCAGTCTCATCATCGACCAGCACCAGTGACCAATGCACCGCCAGCAAAGCGCGCTTACACAGGTCCCCACCCGCTCTGCCCGACATGCTCATATCATCATCCGGTGGGACTTGCATGTCGTTTCTGTGCACATTGCAACCTCTACGGTCATTTCACTGCCAATTGTCACTATGGTCCTCGTCAAGGCCCCAGTTCAAGCCACTGCTCATCAAGCTCTACTCCCAGCCCCTTAAGGCCAACACGCAGCTCAAGCGCCCGCGGTCAATGCTCGAGTCTGCTTTGCATGTGGTGACCCTAACCATTTTGCAAACATGTGCCCAAACAGGGTTGTGAAACAAGAGCCCCAGCAGCAACAGCCTCAGCAGCAGCAACAAGCAGCCCGTGCCAGAACCTTCAACATCAATGCTCGTCAAGCCCAGGCTGACAACAACGTGGTTAATGGTACGTTCCTTGTGAATGGTATTTATGCATCATGTTTGTTTGATACTGGAGCCGATAACAACTTTGTGTTGTTTGAATTCGAGAAGCTCCTTAGTCGTAAGCGTTCTTATCTCCCCTCGTCATTCGAAGTCGAAGTCGCTACGGGAAGAACTGTCGCCGTTAATTCTGTTCTCCGTGATTGTACTCTTGAGCTCAACAATCACATCTTCCCAATCGACCTCATTCCGATGCAACTCGGAAGTTTCGACATCATAGTAGGCACGGACTTTCTTCGCGAAAACCATGCTGAAGTTGTGTGCTTTGATAAAATGATTCGATTCTCGCTCGCGAATGGTGATTTATTATGTGTGTACGGTGAAACTGCTTCGAAAGGTTTCAAGCTCATGTCATGTGTCCAAGCTAGCAAGTATCTCCGCAAGGAATACGGAGCTTTCTTGACTAACATCGTAGTAGCGGAGAAGGAAAAGAAAAAGAAGGCTGAAGTCAAAGACGTCCCAGTGGTCCATGAATTTCCTCAGGTGTCCCTGACGATCTTCCTGGACTACCGCCAAGTCGTGATATCGAAACCCTTATCCGCGAAGCCCAACATGCTTGTTTCAATGAACGCACCTTGAAGAAGGAGAGAGTCTATCACGATGGAGCTCAGCTTGTGAGCAAATCAGATGGGATCTTCTATTATCTAGACCGAATTTGGATCCCTAAGCGGACCGATTTGCGAAAGATTCTAATGGATGAAGCCCACAAATCTCGGTATTCTATTCATCCCGGTGCTGACAAAATGTACCAGGACCTTCGCTACAAGTACTGGTGGCCGGGCATGAAACGGGATATCGCACTCTATGTTGGAAGTTGCCTGACTTGTGCGAGAGTTAAGGCTGAACATCAACGACCCTCTGGCTTACTCGAACAACCGCCAATTCCGATATGGACGTGGGAGAGTATAGCTATGGATTTCATAACCAAACTTCCGGCCACGCCATCAGGTCACGACAGCATTTGGGTTATAGTTGATCGTTTGACCAAATCAGCCCACTTTTTGCCAATACGGGAAGACTACAAGGTAGAACGACTAGCCCGAATCTACACCGGCGAGATCATTTGTAATCATGGTACGCCTCGTGACATCATCTCTGACCGTGATGCTCAGTTTACTTCGCGATTGTGGGAAACGTTTCAAGCAGCTCTTGGTACAACGCTTAACTTAAGTACCGCATTCCATCCTCAAACCGACGGACAGACTGAAAGGACGATCCGTACTCTTGAAGACATGCTCTGTGCGTGTGTCATAGACTTTGGTGGTAGTTGGAACAAATACCTACCGTTAGTCGAATTCTCGTACAACAACAACTATTATGCCAGCATACAAATGGCACCATTCGAGGCCCTATATGGAAGAAGATGTCGATCGCCCATTGTATGGCACGAGATCGGTCACTCGCAATTAACCGGACCGGAGCTATTACAAGAAACGACTGACAAAATCCTCCAGATTCGAGACAACTTGTCGAAAGCCCGGGATAGATAGAAAAGTTACGCCGATAGAAGACGCAAGCCCCTTGAATTTGACGTTGGCGACTACGTACTCCTAAAGGTATCACCTTGGAAGGGTGTGGTCAGATTCGACAAGAAAGGGAAACTAGCGCCTCGATATGTTGGACCTTTTAAGATTATGGAAAGGATCGGAAAAGTCGCCTACAGACTCGAACTACCGGAGGAACTTAGCAATGTCCACCCAACTTTCCACGTATCGAACCTCCGAAAGTGCCTAGCTGATCATGATCTGATTGTACCTCTCGATGACCTTCAAGTAAATGAAACGATACACTTCATAGAAAAGCCTGTCGATATCATGGATCGCCAAACCAAACAACTCAGGCGCTCACGCATACCTATCGTGAAAGTCCGATGGGAAGGCAAACGAGGCGCAGAGTTCACTTGGGAACTAGAAAGCGACATGAAGGCGAAGTACCCACAGCTGTTCAAATAAGGGTCTAGAGAAAGAAAGTAGCAAAAGGTGATTCAAGGTGCTGTGCAGCTTTTAGCCTAATTTCGGGACGAAATTCCTTAAACAAGGGGAAGCTGTAACACCCCGTGTTACCGAATGTCAAAGTCAAAGTCAAGATTGACTTCTTTGACTATAGTTAGTCTATTTTATGTGTGCATTTTCGTTAGTTGTATTATGTGTAGTAAGTGTTGTTAATCAAAGTAATCAAAGTAAACGAATGTTTATCGACGCAAAGCGATTTACGACTGTGAATAATAGGAAGTAACAATGCGATAAAGTCAATCAATCAATAATCAAGCTAATCGAATCATCATCGAACTCGAAACTCGAATTACGCGAACTTCGGTATTATATACGTGTGTGTGTGTGCCTTATGTGTTACTTGTGCGTGTTTACTTTATGCTATGTGTGGTGATCAATCGAATCGAATCGAAACTCGAATCTCAATCAAACTCAATCGAAATCGAATTATAATAATTAGTGGAGAAGGGACAGTGCAAGATATAGATGCTTGTATGTAGATATAGTGGTTGGGATTAAAAGTAATTTGAATAGGAAACTCTAGCGTATTCATATCGTCTTCAATCAAAATCGAAATATCAGAAATCGTCGCACCGAACGCTCGAAACAGGCTGTTGATCGATCAGGCTCCTAGCCAATCGAACAGCCCAGCCGATCGGACGGACTGTCCGATCGAGCAGGCTGTCCGATCGGGATGCCTGGCCGATCGGCCAGCCCTTTCCTCTTCGGGAAGCCTATAAATAGCCCTATCATTGTCATTCTTTCCACTTTTGGAAACTCTCTGACCGACCAGCTCGTGCTCCCCTTCTTCTCTCAGATTTCTCTCAATCCCGGTAAGATTTAATCCTAAATCTTGTACTTCCTTGATCAATACACGCTCCTACACCTTTCTATCTTTCAAATCTTAACTTTTAACTGTGAAATCACCAAGATTCAAGCATTCTAGGATGATGTCATCATGGTGTTCTTGAAGAACTTCATGTTTTGGCCTCAATCCACCAAGAATAGCTTAGATCTAACCAATTTCCACATAAACGAACAAAGATCTATCCTAGATCTAAACATTTACACGATGTAAAGGGTTGAAAGATGGATTTTCCAACTTTCTTTCAACTCTTTTACACTCAATGCCTTCAAACCGGTAGAAACGGAGCTTGAGCCAACTCACTAATCATTCTAATAGTTGTGTGGTTCAGGATTCGGATTCTATCTACGAGGATCACCGATTTCGGGCTAAACTATAAACTCCGTTCCGAACCGTTCACCGGCCGGACTTGGGTGGTTCCTGTCCGAGCAGGGGAAACAAGTAAGAACGAAGGTTCCATGGTTCAACTCGTTGTCAAAATACTTCGATATAACGTCAAACCGTCAGAACAGCCAAGAGTTAGACGAACAGGCCGACCAGGTCAGGATGCTGACCGATTGGACAGGCTGTTCGAACGAAAAGCCCAACTGATCGGACATGTCAGCCGATCGACCAGGCCAGCCGATCGGCTAGCACATGGCCCCACACTTTAACAATTTCATCAAGTCTAGTATTGAACGAAGTGTTGTTCGATCAAACTACGGTTTGAGTTGAATTACTCTTCGGATCATGAGATACTATGCTTCAACACTTAATCGATTTTCAACTCGTTCGACGTATTGGAGTGCCACCCGATCGAACATTCCGTCCGATCATGTGACATCCTACTGAGGACTCACTACTGAAGTACCTAGCCGATCGGTTAAGCCGGCCGATCGAACGGCTCGTTCGATCGATCGACCTGAAAGGGTAGGGACACTTCAATGTTCTCAAATACTACAACGAAAACTTCAAAGGTCAAGCCATCATACACAAACACATCCTACTCAAAAGAAGAAACAATCCACTCGAACAGCCCAACCGATCGAGCCTACCGGCCGACCGAACAGGCTGTCCGAACGGACTGTCAAACCGAACGAACAACCCGTCTGATCGAACCTACCGTTCGATCGACCAGGCTGTTCGACCCATCAACACTTGTAATCGTTTTACGCGTTACTCATCGTTATACTATCGAACTATTCAGGCTAACCCTACTCTTAAGCTCTCCCTTCAATCCATCAATCGCTGTGAATATACTCGAACCCGTTTTGCTTTAGCACTTTTGGGTGTTACATACGTTACTTATCTAAATCACAATCGAACACACTACTCAATTTTTTAAACGCTAACCGTTCTGCATGTATTACGTGACTAAATGAATGCTTGTTGTTATGTTTACACGTGGAATGCTGTCTACCTGCATTAACGACGATAGTACTATAGTTTGGACTCAGCACCCGTTCACACGGGGGTTGTTAACGACAATTACTTGCATGGATTACGGTGGTAATCATGTATTGCGAACCGCCTCGGGCAGTCAACCCGCAATCATTGGTATCGATAGTTCCATGTCGATAATTAACATGCTTCGTTTTCCTCTGTGTACGTGCTGGTTATGCGTAAACTATTTCGAACTCTATATGCTATATCAAACTTGTATGCTCACCTTTACATTTTATGTACTGACTTTATTTTAACGTATGTGACAGGCAATTAGGATGCTTATCTGCTAGGAAGGCAAGCTTAGAATAAGCGTCTAGAGCATAGTTGTCTGTAGATCTTGCAGATCGAGTCTCTAGAAGCATTTGAACAATTTTTATATTTATATTTGAATCTGAGTTGTCAGAACAGAACATTTGACTAGTTGTTATCTGTAATAATTTGTTTTACTATTTTGGATACGGTATGGAACGTATTATTTAAACTGAATGGTAATGACAGTTGTTGTGGAAACTTCTGGACAATCTGTTTCGCTCAATGCCATGCCCCGATGATTCCACCATCGGTTGGGGTGTGACATCAACGTTTGGTAACGTGTTCGTTTATTTCCATTTGTTTATGTTCGGTAACTAAAATTAGCTTTTGTTCGTTTGTTTTTCTAGACACTTTTTTACGTCAATTACGTTTGTCAAGATTATGTTAAGTACTCAAGTATGTTCGAATAATTAGGTTAGTGTATTTTGGGTAGATCTACTTAAAGACATGATAAGCAAGGCCTTAGCGGCATTCTTTTAACAAATTACAGTAAATGTATCCTTACATTTGGAAGTGAAAGCGTCTCCAAGAGCTGTGACCAGCTGCCAAAAAAAAACGATATGAAAATACGAACACAAAATACGAATCTCGGTCGCTATCATCTGGTACTTTATTCGTGTAGAAACAGAAGAAAATATTACCTTGAACCATTATCACCGAGGCCATGCAACCAGACAATGGTTGCCTGGTGTTTGCCTTTAGGTTTCACCACATACGTCCGTCCAAACTCAAATGCCCTTCTGGCAGCTCTACTACCTGTGAGAGAAACACAATCAATGTTGCACTTGATTATAAATCGGTAGACGCAACTCACGCAACATATCAGGAGGAGAAAAACTAACCGGTACCAATAAAAGGGCCGCTGAAGCTCATATTAGTGATCACATATATGCATCCAGCTACAGTAGCCACCTGCGATGAACAAACGTTACATATGCACTTCATCTTTAATACAACCAATGTATCCGGAGAAACCCGTTCTATTATATACACAAATGTAAAGGAATGACCTTATAACACATGACCATATGACATGACTCGAAGAAGCAAGTTTATTTTTACACTAAATCACTGACAAGCCGCACACCCTACGCTAAGCATGTATGCATACCCGTGAAAACAGACCGCACACCTTACCCGAATGGTTCCCCCTCCTCCCTAAACGTAGTACACGTAAAAACCGCCTAAAATGCAGACAAACAATTATCAAATTTGTAGTTCTAGCTAAAAAAAAACTATTTTACAAAATAGATGTTATAACTTATAACCCCCTTTCCCTAATTAAAATCCCATCTTCTTCAAAAAAAAAAAACCTAGTAATTCTGGAAACACAGTATTCACATTTAAGGTTTCAGTTTCATTTTTTAAGACCTCATAGATGTTATTTTGCTACATTTTAAACTGAATAATTAAACATATGAATGTCGCATAATGATGTGAATCTCCAGCTAAGTTTACACCTTCCTACTAAATGATCACGTATAAGGTGTGACACATTCTTTCCACTGGGTTCATTCCAGTAGTAATCAAGAATCCAATTTGGTGCATGTGTCATAACAATCACAGAATCATTCTCTTTAACCTTATCGCTTATGAGCTCTGAGAAAAACTTGAACTGATAACTATCGATATCGCTTTGAAGTGCTAAATCAAGACCAAACACCCACCATCCTTTGGGGAGCTGCAAAAGCAAAGTAGCTTTTCGTTTGGGGCATTAACCATCCACCTAACCAACTCTTGTGACATATATACCTCATAAAAGTTTGAAGTCCATCAAATCAATCTGAAAAAGAACAAAAAACCATGAATTTGAACTTAGAGAAACTAAAATTTCGACAAAGTACCCACCATGGTTTCCGGGGATAACAAAGCATTGTGGCCCGTCGTACTGTTTTAGATCAGAAATGCCAACAGGCAACTCAGGCTTGTTTATAGCTATATGCTCTTCTTTATACCATGAAGGTGGCCGAGGAGCCTCCTCGAAAGGATAAAAGAAACGCTTTTCATAAGTGTCTGGTGAGGGATAAGGGTACCTGAATATGATATTTTGATACACCATTGCTTACATTAATAAAAAGTGATGAAAAAACACTTAAAAAGGTGAACTTACGCGAGATCGCCTACAATAAGAAGAAGGTCCCCACGAGGCAATTTAATCGAAGAATCTTTGGTCCTACCATCAAGTGAAGGTTGAGCAAGAAGGCGAGCAACAGAATAGGAGGAGTTGCCACCATCGCCTGTATCAGCCATAAAGTCAAACCAAAAGTCATCATTTTCCCTAAAATGGTCATATAGGAAATCTTCTTGTTTAGCCCCTTCACGAGTGCCATTCATTGCAGCCTACAAAATGAGTCATACTTGGTAACCCATAAACAAAAGAAAAAAGAAGTAATAGTCAAGAAAATAAGTATAAAAACAGAATAAAAATATCTAAGACCTGCATCATACGCATATCAAATCGCCCCATAAAAACAGTTACAGACACAAGGAGGTCAAAAGCAGTCTTGAATAGATCTGAAGATGTCCTGAAACACAATATTTATCTATTTATACCCCCATTTATAAGTATAAACACCATATGCATGTATGTAAAGAGAGTGGATATACCCTGAGTACCAAGGAACCATATCCAAGAACTTAGGCTTTCGTTGCTCATCCTTCAACCTCTCGATTTCTTCGGCTGATAGAGGGTGGGTAAGAGCCCATCTGATGTAATAAAGACAGATAACTAATAAGATGACAAAATAACAACACAACATATAGACCGGCTTACCCAGTTGATCTTTCCACGACAAAATTTGCAATATATAGACCGATAAATGTTGCCCATAATGTGTATATTGGCGAAAGTTCATCTGAAGACTAAAAGAAAACACAGAAACCAAAGAAAGTTAAATCACAACCTGATAACAGACATCAAATATAGCAAAAAAGAACATGTACCTCTCCAAATACAGTCCACTTAAAAAGAAGTGGATGATCACGGGCTGGCCCAACTTGAGCAAACCAAGATTTGCATTCATCTTTAACTAGCAATTCACTTTGCTCTCAAGTTTTCCAAAGTGAATCTTTTCGCCCAAATGTGTTGCTTTCATTCAAAGCATAATTTCCGCACATGGTATAAAACACACAACAGGCTATACTTATCACCTACGCAATTAGCAATTCAAGCCCACGAGAACAATATTTAATATGTGTAACAAATGGTCATTATAGTTAAACTTACAGTACTAAAAACTAAGAAACGTAGAGTTGTTTTATTTTTTATATACATGAACTAAAAACTGAGAACAAAAAAATCAAAATTACATTCACTACTGCAAGTGAGGTCCAGTACTCCAGTTGCACTACTTAGTGTAAAATTTTAGTCAAATCAAGCCTTAATATACTAATAATAATTAATTATACCTACTATAACGATTACCCACATGAAGATCTGTGCTAAAACCAGCATCATCAGATGCTTCAAATCAACCTGCAATGCATTTTTGTAACATTAATAATCAATAAACAACAAAAAAAAACCCTAAGAAAAATCAAACGTACACCTACCAGCCAAAAAATCATCGTCTCCATCCACAAAACAAAACCCTCCTCCACCTCTAGGGTGTCTAAATGGTTGAAAACCCTCCTCCGCCAAGGCAACCAGAATTTTCCTTTTTTTTACCCAGACGGAGTTTGAAACCTCGTCCACCGCAAGATCTGAACTCCGATCTTCATCCATATGGTGCCACCAGACATGGTTGTGATGTGGGAGACAACCGTGATACATCAGCCACCATGAAATCAAAGGATTAGGTAAAAGGAAAACATACCTGGATCTTTGTTTTTCACCTTGCGGTTCTTGACATCGAACCCTAGAACCGCCATTGAGAGCAAAATCGGAACGGATATGGGAGAAATCTTCATGAAATTCGTCTTGTTACTACCAAGCCACTCCTACAAACGATATTAATCTCTATTTAGGCCATCATCCAAATCAACAACACTACCTAACCTGCACATACATATCTTTCCCTTTCATGTTCAGTAAATACATATGCGACATTTGGCACTTATAGAAAAGACATTTTATGTAGTTTCCAAAGTCATGTTTGATTAAGATCTTTAAGACTTTTTAACACACAGCCTGCTAAATACAGAATATTCAGCCGGCAGATATTGTCATATATGCACAGATTTCCTCAAGCAAATTAGCACTTAAATAACCGCATTCACTACTGTTTTCTGTTTCATCTTTCCGGGATATCATCTTCGTTGCAAAGAGAATGGGAACTCAATATACAGACGACGTAAAGTCAAGCTTCGACCCAAACAGTCAAACCGAAGATACACCCAGTTTTGTAAGGCTCTTATGAGGTTATTCTTCCATCATGTTTCAAACTATCTTTATTAAAATATCTACCTACATTAGATTGTTGTGAGATCAAATGCACAAAAAGATTATCAAAGATGTGTGCTTGATCTATCTATAATTAGATCCAGCATACGCATAAACTTAGCGAAGCAGAATATATAAAAAAGTCATTAATAAAATAACATGTACCTTTATTGTCTTCATAACTATGTGATAACAGTATGAAAGGACAGCAGAGCAAAAGGCAATAGATGATTGGCTTCCAATTACTTCATCAAGACATGCGAAATGGTATTATGCCACTTTCCACAATGTAACCGCAATGGTTGGAGCTGGAGTTTTAAGTCTTCCATATGCCATGTCGAATCTCGGATGGTAATACTTCGACAATAAGTTAACAAACCCAAATAATACTTTTATCGAAAATCAAGATAATACCAACTAAAGACAAAATCAGTCTGCTTTCAAGTCAAGCATACAAGATTTTCGATCAGGGCATGTACTGTCAAAACAAACATTTATTTTTGGTAACCATGAGAACTTGTTATCAGAAAACTCACGGACCCCATCAATACCCTGCTAACCAATGAGGTTGGGTAAAACGCAATATTTAGAACAAAGAATGATCAGGGTATGTAGTAAACCAACAAAATTAAATAAAAAAGCTAAAAAACTAAAAATATTTCACTACAAAAAAAACATAATATAGATCTTTAAAACATACTAACCAGAGATATTGGTGTTGAAAACAGGGGACCAGGTGTGGTAATACTTATTCTGTCATGGGTAATAACATTGTACACACTATGGCAGATGGTAGAAATGCATGAAATGGTACCTGGAAAACGGTTCGATAGGTACCATGAACTCGGGCAAGAAGCATTCGGTGAAAAACTCGGTTTATATATCTATCTATCTACTACCATTAGACTTGTAGAGACCAAAAATTAAAATAGAAAATAATAATATTAAAAAAAATGCAACTAAATTTTAATTTTAGCCAATCCAGTAATATCCATAATCTACTCTTTTCAAGCATAGATCCCCAAACCTAAACAGAAAATAATAATATTCAAAAAAAAAATGCTACTAATTTTAATTTTCAATCCAGTAATATCCATAATCTATTCTTTTCAAGCATAAATCCCCAAAATTAAAACAGAAAACAATAATATTAAAAAAAATTCAACTAATTTTAATTTTAGTCAATCCAATAATCCACTCTTTTCAAGTATAAATCCCCAAATTAAAAAAATAATTAATTAATAATTTTTTTAAATCCAATCCGGAACTACAAAACAATACTCCTGGAAATTCTCGGATCAAACAATTAAACAAACAAAAGCTGCAATAAAGTAGACATACAGAATAATCAAATGTAGCACTGAATAATCACCGTAACTAAACAGAACTTCCGATTGCTTGAAAGTTGAAACCCTAAATTGGAAACAGATGTGATGAGAGTGTACCCAAAGGATTTGTAGATGGTGCGAAAGGTTGAATTGTAAACCCTAGAAATGGTAGTGAAGGAGTGAGAGAGTAATCTAGAGAGAGAAAAATATCAGAAAAATAACAACCATGAATCTAAATCAAAACCTGATAATATCGAACATGTTATGAAGAAAAAGAAATCATGATACGAAGAAGATGAAGATGAAGAACAAACCATTTACAACCATATGAAGAAGGAGATAGATAATTGCCGATGATAGGGTTTTGTAAAAAAAAAAAAAACGTATCCTGGAAGTCGCTTGAATGAGAAGAATGAGGGAATTAGGTTATTCCATGATTTATATACCCGGGTCAAAAAACCAGGTATGGTTGTCCCAAATTCGGATCCCGTGTAAAAAAATAAGGATTCTCACATTTTCCCACTAAAAATCTAGTAAGGTTGCACCACAACGCGCCACGTGTCCCACACTTTGTTTGTTTATTATATATAGATACACTAAGCTATGCGCATACAAAAAATACACTATCAAGTATTTTAAGTGTGAGTTATAGATTAGATAAGTTTAATATCTCATGCCTTTCGTGAACAAGAAGGATATCCAAATTGAACAAGCTAGGTTGAAGCAATGATGAAATGAAAAGCTCAGAAAACTTCCACATACGTAAATACATGAAAAAATTTCAAATATATAACCACCATAGAGGTAAAATCTTGTCTAACATAAATAAAAGTATTGATATGCCTAAAAATAATTATTTTTATGATTTTCTTTATTATAAATTTAAGATTTAAGATCTAGTGATTGATACATCTATTAAATGGAAAGTATGTCCCACAACTAGGGTTTTTTTAATTAAATGGACACGGACGATACATGTGGTAAAAAAATATATTATGTTATGGGTCCATTCTTTTAAGAAACTTTGGCTTCGTAAAAAGTTTGACGACCGTAACATGTTTGATGTTTAAAATATACAAGTGTCGGTGTTGATCAATAACAATAACCCAACGAAACCGTCGGTGTTGATAAAAAACTCTTATTTACCATTTTGTATGTTTTTCTTTTATATCTTCCTTCATAGTTATATAACAATAACTAACAAACAAACAAACAACCAAAACTGAATGACATTTGAAGGAGACAAACAGGATGGTTGAGCTAATTGGAAACATTTGATTATTGATCCTACCAACTAGTTTTAAACGTTCTTAATATTGATATTATTTAAAAGAGTAAATTGCCACAATCGTTCCTGAGGTTTAGATCTGTTTGTCAGTTTCTTCAAAAATGATTTTTCTTGTGCCAAAGAGCCCTTCACCTTTGGCATTTTTTGCCATTTTCATCTAAACCACTAACTTAGTTTACTTTTTATGTTAAGTTGAAAGATATTTAGATGAAACTGACAAATATAAAACCTCAGGTACGATTTTGGCAATTTACTTAATTTTTTTTAATTTCTTTTATTTAATTAATTTTGTCACATATATATAAAACATAATACACATGCACTTCTTATAAAAAAATTAATAGTTTTGTCTCATAATGTTTATAAATTTTCATCCAACCACTAACTCAGTTATTTTTTTTATTAAGGTGAAGGATCTAATAAGTTTTATAAAGTAAGACAAAAATTAATTTTCAATTTTTTTATATACATCAGTTTTATAAAAATAAAATCTACTTCAACCTCTAGATTTTATAAAACTAAAATGCTAGTGACCATATAGAAAAATGTCAAATAAACAAATCTTATCATCTTCTACTCTTTTAAATTCACTCCTAAAAAAAACAGAAGCCACAGCCCCCTCCTTATCAAACAACGTATCGTTACCAAACCTTAAAATTAACCACCAAATAGTAGGTATAATGTCATGAACCAAAAGTTTCGTTAATCAAACCACTAAGAATAAATATTAGTTAGTTACCCTCATAATCTTAATTAGATAAATATTTTATTTCTGCCAACATATTTCTTAGGTGCTCAACACATTTAAAAATATGTAACGTTTTACAATTTTTTTTCTATCTCTACACTTGATTAAATACTAAAAGTTGTAATCTATTGTTATGTGATGCACACCATTGATATTTATTTTATAATTCGTTTTCTCTTTATAAATCTGATCTATATAAAAAAAACTGGATATTAATTTCTGTCTTAATTTATAAAATATAAAATATCCTTCACTTTAACAGAAAAATAAACTGAGTTAGTGGTTTGGATGAAAATTTATAAAAATTATGTGATAAAACTATTAATTTTTTTTATAACAACTACATGTATATTTTGTTTTATATATATGTGACAAAATTAATTAAATAAAAGAAATTAAAAGGAGTTTAAGTAAATTGCCAAAATCGTTTCCGAGGTTTTATATTTGCTAGTTTTATCAAAATATCCTTTAACTTAACATAAAAAGTAAACTAAGTTAGTGGGTTGGATAAAATGACTAAAAATGCCAAAGGTGAAGGGTGGTTTGGCACAAAAAAGTCATTTTGGATGAAACTGTCAAACAGGCCTAAACCTCAAGGACGATTTCGGCTCACTTTCTAACCGAGCCACACCGAGCGAGCTTTTTCCAAGCTAAATCCAAGCGAGCTATGAGCCGCAAGCTTTTTGGACAGCCCTAAATGTTATTGTTTACAGTCTCGTGACGACTCTTTAATAATTAGGAAAGTCTTGATTTGATCTATCTTCATCTCTTGATTAATTAGTAGGAACTAAAATGTCGGTACCAAATCTTCCGTGGAAACTTATACCGTCCATAACAACTGGCCAGTGACAACTCATTGATAATAAGTTACTAATGTTATTTTCCATTAACAATAACTCAGTCAGTAGAAACTAGTATCTATCAAGTTCTTACTGCTGATTTTTATTAGTAATAAGATCATGCATCATGGTTGGGGTGAATAATTCCTTATCTTTGAGCGTTGTTCGTCACGTGTCGTGCTAGTCAACAAAGGGGCATTTTTCTAAAATGAGCGTAGTGGGGATGTGAGCATTATGTTAAAAGGGGTGTAAAGAATTAAATAAATAAAAAAACTATAAAATAAATGATTGACTAAAGAAGATAGGGCTTACATGTGATTGGGCCATCAAAATGGGGCTTTGGCGTTGTTTTTAAAACGCTTGGGACAAAAAAACCAAAAAAAAAAAAAAAAACGCTCAAGGGGGCCATGAACGGGGCGTGCTTTGGCGTTTTCGGGCAAAAAAAGCCCCAAATCCACACCACTACGGGTTCTCCCGAATACTCTCCGCCTAGGCGAGTACTCCCCGAATACTCTCAACTCTCGTTTGGGTCGGGTCATAGTGAGGTTTGAACTGGATTTAAAAAAAAAAAAAAAAACAGGAAAAACGACCTATAGAAGGCTTGAACCCAAGAACTCTTGTCGGTAAAGTGAGGGATTTACCAATACTCCAGGTTTACTTTTCTTTTTATGTAACCACCTAATTGTATTTTTAGGGTCCTTACACAATTTAATATATCGAATCTACTATTTTTTTTAATATTAGGGTCCAAGGACCCCGACCCACTTTATATGGGTCCACCCTGCACGTATGGAAGGGGAAACCCATAATTTTCTTTGGTGATTTTTTTTTTTTTTTTTTTGCAAAACAAAATCCTTGGTTGTATTTAGTTTTTTTCACCATTCCAATATGTTTTTTTGGATGCGGAGTTTTATTTAAAATTGAGTAATCTTTAGTATTGTATGCTATAGTGGGTGTAATTGCTGTTGTGATACCTAGACGTACCGAACCAATAATGAGCGAACATCATCATTTCCACTATCGATATTTTCAAAACCGATATTTTTATTCATTTCTATGATTTCCGATGAGCCGAATCGATAACGGTCAAAGTCACACTGTGTAGCATTGTAAAAAAAACAACCAAACTCTCAACGCCTAACACTAGGTTCGTATTAAATTTTGTGTAAGATATGCTAATCGAAACTCAGATGATATTACGTTTATGTTTTCCTCTTCGGTTTAATAAAATATCTACTACCAACTTGTCGGATTCTTTGGCGTTGCGGTGTGCTGTGACGTGCCACTCATGTGACTCAAGGCGTGAAGATTGAAGACTGTTGATATTATTATTTTATAATTTGTATATCATAATAAGGACACATGACTTACCTTCTTTTGTCTTTTTAAATGTTTTTTTAACTACAAATTCAGTGTAGCAAATAGTTTTTTTTTTTCTTCAAAATACTTGGTGTTTAAACGGAGTTATTATAGTTTTTTTTTTTCTTCATGATGTGATGACGTCGGTGGACAAGGCAAGCGGCTCCAAAACGTAGAAGAGATTGATCGATGCGGTTTTCTTTTCGACTATGTGGAGAATATGGAAGTATAGGAACGAGAATATTTTTGATGGAAAGACTTACTCGGTGATGAAAATGGTCAACAACATCGAAGAGGACACTTTTATTTGGTTGAAAAATAGGTCTACTTCGGAGGCTTTAAATTGAGAGAGTTGGTTAGGTTTTAATATTAAAGACCTTGTAACTTAATTGTGTTTTTTGGACGATTGTAGGGACTTCTAGCTTCTTTTTGGCCCAGTTTTTTGGCAATAAAATTCTTTGCTTTGATCGTTAAATAATAACAATAATGATAATAATTTAATATTATTTAAAATTAATCTTTATGTTTTTAATTGTGTATTTTACTACAAGTTCAGTGTAGCAAATATCTTTTTTTTTAATTTTAAAATAACTGTATTTAAATTGATTTATAATCAAATTAATTTAATATTCTTTACTAATACTGTTGGTTTTTTATGTGAAAAGGTCTAGAAGGCAACTCCAAGGGTCTCTTTGTGAGCCTTCCGAAAATGAGGTGCAGGGCCAATTTTGAGCCTTTGCAAGTTGAGAGACGGCACGAGGCTCAAATTGCTAATGGGCTGTTTGTTTAGCTTTTAACGGGGTTTTTAATGGTTTAAACCTCTTATTGGTTCAGACTTTTTGTTTCGTGAGCAGATGTCTGAATGGTTCAGACATTTGCCTCCGAATGGTTAAATATTATACAGAGTCTGAATGGCTAAGACCACTAATCTGAATTGGTTAGACATTTGCGTCTGAACTATTAAGCATTATACTGGCTCTTAATGGTTCTGATCTTTTACTGGTTCAGCACTTAATGGTTCAAACCTCTTCCTAGTTCAGCACTTAACCATTTATAAGTTGCCAAACAGCCCCTAAAATGCTCAAAGTTTAAAAAAAAATTATATGTTATATATAATAAACTAGGTTAGCAACCCGTGTACTACATGGGTAACATATATATATAATGTGAAAATAATTTGTTCATATCTCGTAATTACACAACTTATAACGATAATTACGCACATCGTACATCCATAATTAAATAAATTATAAAAATTATTACGCAACAATAATAATTAAACATGTTATACACACAACACAACAACTACTTTTTTATGTTATAAACAGTTGATTTTTTAATGTATAGCAAGACTATACTTCAATTAAAGATTTTTTTAAAATAATATAAAACATGTTACAAATAATTGTAATAAAAAATTAAAAGATACCATAAATATGGATGTATTAATTTGCTATTTAAGAGGTATATAAAAAGATTTCTAGCTTTTTACCATAAATAATAAAAAATAGTGAAAAGTAATATGAAGTTAACATAAAAAAGTATATCGTACATTATATATATATATACTAGGTTATAACCCGTGAATACTCACGGGTTATTAATCTATCTTTCTAAACAAATAATAAATAAATATATATTACTAAATGAAAAATTGCATGATGAATAAGGTGGATGAATAAATGATAAGAACGTCTGTATGAGTAAAAATTAATGAAATGTAATACTGAGAACATCAAACTTGTTTTTTATTCATTCATAATCATAGCATAAAGAACACTAAACAATTTAAGCAGCACCTTCTTGTTTGAAATAATATTTAAGAGTTTCTATAATTTGATTAATATATATATTTAAAACAGTTTTAGTAACTATATAAAAATAAAAGTAGATTATCCATTAGATCCATTGTTTATAAAAGTCAAATCATAATGAATTTGAAAACATATCTTTCTTCATAATCGAAAAAATATATTTAGGTTTTAGTTATTTATTTTTATTTTTTAGCTTATATGGTTTAAAGAAAACATATATTTCTTCATAATCGAAAAATATATTTAGGTTTTAGTTATTTATTTTTATTTTTTAGCTTATATGGTTTAAAGAATATTAAAACAAAATTTTAAAAACAACGGCAGTAATGACGATTTCTAATGTTTTATTCCTCTTCTTTTGAAAAATAAGCAAGCAAATATTAAGAAAACAAAACACGCTTGTAATAATGGTTTGTGTATAAAATTTGAAGGATAATCAACTGCATTTTATTGTGGAATCTAATTAACATCAATAAATCATTCTTACATAGTATAAAGACAATGATAATAACATCAAACACTGACACCATTCAACCACATATTTAATTAAGTTTTTTGTACCATTACAAAATGTCACACCCCCAAATTACCACCTAGGGCGTGTCCCTAATGGAGGTGTAACGATTCAACAAAGAGCCACTAATCATATCAAACACAAGTTATAATGTAATAAAATGCCCAATTGAAAGAAATGTATCGTTTGAAAGTTAAACCAAAACCAAAGTACTGAGCGGAAGCATAAAAGTATAAATGTATAAATGTATCAAACCCAAATCAATGTAATTGTTTATCATGACCATAACCACTCCAGCAGCATCAGACGGCAAGTTCCCAAGTTCCTTCAATAATTACCTACAAGCATGTAAACAAGTGTGTCAGACTACGCTGGTGAGTTCAAGGTTTGTGTTTGTTTACCAAGTTGCGTTACCAATCATGTGCGTAAAACAGTTTACAAAGCGTTATGTTGTTTGTTGTTAAGATGTTTGATGTTTCGATGTTTTGATGTTGTTATTACTCGAGTACCGAATGGCCAGATGATATGTGATTGCCAACCCCAATGCCTCTATCAAGCATTGGTCATGTTTTAAGGTAATTAGTTCACGCCCGTTCCCCTTGAACGTCGTGAGGGTGCCAAACCTAATAGCGCTATCAACTAATAACCCCCGTTGCCCTACAAGCAACGACCCGGTAGATGTAGTGGTCTTACAATGATAGAAAAACTGAGTACAATAACCAACATCCCGTTACCCATGCATTCCTCATCGGAACGTTACCCGTTATCCCTTCCCTGGGATCCATGCTTGAGAAAATAGCAATGAACTCACCTTGGGTTTGCTCGGTAGGGTTATCTACGAGTCTACCAGTTAATCAAGTACGTCCTAAAGGGGTTACGATATCAGTTAGTTTTACGTGCATATGAACCACAGTTTTCATTTCAAAGCAAATTCATGTGTACATTGATCACACAAAACACATTTACTGTACATGTAACGCATGCATGCAATAACAATAACTCATAACCTAGTCATCCAGATCATATGTTTTGCACACAGTAAGTCATGTAAGGTTACACATTCACATCTAGCAATAAGATCACATACCGAACAATATTGAATTAAAAGACTAATGGCCGACAACCCTTTTAAAACTGTTATGCATTTGTACCATCAAAAGTATTTGACCATCGTTTATTACCTGTTCATTACACTCATTGCAACTAAATCAATTCAAAATTACACTAGGTTGCGGCCCAACCGAATTAACGGCCCAAAATCATACCCACTACCCGATCCATTAGCAATCATGCACTTCCCGTGTTAATTGAGTCCAATTTTACCCAGTGAAATCTTGGGCTCCCTTACCCAATACTGGTGGCCGGCCCAACACAACTAAGACCTCGGTTTATGGCCTTCATGAACACACTGTGTCAACAACAATTAAAGCATGCAATCAGTGTAGCAAATGAGTCATGCGATTCCCATATATCCATAAACAATCAGACGATTTTCAATTACTATAACCAGCTCCTTATCCTAATCCTATTAACTAGCATGCCTTAGCAATCCTGTTCAATTCATTCTCATGCATTATTTGATGACACCATATATTAGTTCGGACCACTCGCCAAAATCGCATTCGACAATCATAAGGAATTAATCAAGATTAACTACTATTCAATTAACACCCTACATCAAACACAATACAACCGATTTCATACGAACACCCAGACCCGATTATTATCCCCCCCCCCCCTTATATATATGAAATTCCATTGTCCATTAACCAAGGCATTAGTATAATCATCGCATCTTATTTCAGTGTGCAATATCATCAGGTAAACATCAGGTAAACATCCTACTCGTTACACCAACTTCACGTACACATGATTATTAGGCAGGGACTATTATAACCAAGAATCATCCGGCACGTATAAATCATGATCATCGATTACAACCCACATATAATTCAATTGACGACTTGTAAAATTATTTAACGATTACTGGATGATCATTTATCTCAAATAACTAAATCATTCATGCAAAACAACTAACCAGGATACAAGATGAGAGCTGGATTGTTGCAATTAGAGAACAATTACTTCGAGGGAAGGGGTCCCCACTGAATTCGTACGATCAGGAAATCAAAGATGAAGAGAGGTAGGGTTTGTTATGGTTTTATATTTAATCGGAGTTTGATTTAGTTTATAATACGTACATATGATCCTTTAAGGAGTTGGGCCGGTTACAAACACATGATCCTATAAGGAGTTGGGCTGATTATTCGATCTAAACAAATCAATAAATGAGTTGGGCCGGTTTCCTTTCCTAACAAACCGTAAACAAATCAATAAACGAGTTGGGCCGGCTGCAAATGATTCCACAGTGGGCCGATTTTCTTTGCCATACCTCTATTAGTATATTGGGCCAAGGTTATGTTATTGAGCCAATGTTATATTTAAATAAATGGGCTATACGAATAGAATGCTTTAACGTATTAAAGAAAGATAACGAAGAGTAAGGATCAAAAGATGGAGCGTTACTTGCCTTGAAAGTTCGGGTTGTCACATCATCCCCAACTTGAAAGAATTTTCGTCCCGAAAATTGGCAAGCGTCAAGCGTGAGAGAAACGAAGTGAGAAATCAGAGTTGTTGCGGGTTTTGCTCAGTTGTGGCATCATCCCCAACTTGAAGAGGAATCTCGCCCCGAAATTTAGCAAACAGTCACTGAGGAAGCTAGTTTTGTTAAGCGTTTTCGCGGGGTGTCACATCATCCCCAACTTGAAAGAATTTTCGTCCCGAAAATTGATCTAAAACAATGGTTTGAAGTAAGTTCCGACGAACTCGATCTATAGATACTTTACAACGTCTGGGGGGCTAATCTTGTGATCAGTGGAAATCATGGTATGGTGGTTAGCGTGTTGTTATATCATTTGCCGATCAAAGAAACAGGGGATTAATGAGGTTCGTACAAAGAATCGAGCGAAACAGGGGTCCATTAAACATCCGAAGGAAGGAATGAGAATCTGGCTATGTCAGTAGTAAAGGCAGCTGTGGCATGCACAACAGGGAGGTTCGTCACATCGCGGTCGCGCGAGTGTATCATTTGTCCAAAACAGAGTTTGGTGGGTAAAGGTTAGTGTTGCAAAACGACATACGCGTGTAACTGTGACTGCTTCACTTCTAGCGGCGATGACAAGTGAAAGTGATAAGGTTCGTCTACAGGGATGCGTGGGTATAGTTCTCCTAATCCCGTGTTCGTTCGGAAGTTCCATTCTAGCGATGCCTTCACATGATTAGCTCTATTGAAACAAGGGTGCACTGAAGGCCCTTGTGATCGGTCTAATTGGTGCCTTCGGTACCGTCCAAGCAATGCCTCCCACTTAAATCCAATGACCACGGTTTCCACCGGAGGTTGTAGGTCGTGCAGTTCCTCTCCGTAACACCATCATGGTATATCGCTGGATCATCGGTACCCTCGGATAGAAGCGATGCTTCGCGTGTTGTAGGGTTGGGTTTCGAAAGCTGTAAGGACGTTCTCCGATTTTATTTCTCAGGAATTCACAGCTCCCCGCTATGCTAAGGGGTTGAAGTTGCGAAACCTTCGAAAATCCTATGGTGAAGCTGTGATAGTATCTAGCAAACCTAAGGGATTTCTGTTTCCCATAAGGAATCTGAAATTGCATAAGGTCAACCTGAAATTCCGCCTAACGATGTGGAAGTAAACCAGCTCACTCTTCAGGATGCATGTTAGAAAATTCATGGATAAGTGGAAGACACTCGATCTTCCTTTCTTAAAGCGGCAAATCGGTGGCAAGAGTTAGTATGGCAGGGTAGCCCTTCCGTAGACACTTCTGGGCTTTCATGACTGTGACAATGCCAACAACGGCACCACTACGATGATCTTAAACTGATAAGGATTCCCTACTGGGGAGAGGGGACGCGCGATTTTTCTGTTTGCAGAGAATTTTTCCGCTTGATATCTAGATAACCAAGTCCATGTCAACGACCATGTCAAAACTTACAAGAGTGTCGCATCAACCAATAGAGGCATTGCATCAACCCATAGGCACCGGATAGTACAAAGGCCAGCGAGAGGTTTACCATAATTAAGGTAACTGTCGTAGAGTCAAAGATGTGACTCTTGTGGTGCAAGGGTAAAAAGAGGTAAGATGACGACTCAATACAAGAAATATCCCTTAAACGATAGAATAAGAAATCCATTCAAATTAAACCATATAAGTCACTACATCGAATATTCGCAAAAGTTTTAATCACCATGATTGTTTATACGAAAACAACTGAAAGAAAAACAACTAGATAAACGATTGAAAGACGAGTCAGTCGTCCACGTCACCATCCCCGAGGTCACTACCATCATCATCGTCTCCGTCATTATCCGAGACCTCCTCTGGCTCTTCTTCCTCCTCTTCCGGCTCTTCCTCCTCCTCTTCGGGCTCTTCATCAGACCCTTCCGCCTCTGGTTCGGGAGGTGCCGGGACTGGGGCTGGCTCGGGTTCAGGTGCAAAGCGGGCTTCCTCCAACTGATGGACCCTCCAATCCATCATACCTATGCTTTCGGCATGCGAGTTAAGCCTTTCATGATCCACTCGAGCGTCTCTCAGTATCAGACCTTGTACCTCACGCCCTTTTAGGGCTTCTGCCTTCAAGTCAGTAGTCCTCCTAATAAGTTCCTGTATCTGCTTCTCTTGAGCTTCCAATCGCCCTCCTTGGGTATCAACCTTTCTTAGTAATTTCTGATTTTGCTCCATTAAGACTTGGTTTTGTTCTATTAGAATCTGGTTATAATCTCGGAGGGCCTTACTCACAGCCGACTCGGCCTGAGCGCTGAGGGAGTTAACTGGTAGTGCATGCGTAGGTCGGGAGGACGACTCCCCGCCCTGTGCGAGTCTCTTCCTATAAGCAGCACGCGTCTCCATCTGACGCGGGGGTGAGTGAGTATCAGCGGGTGCCTTCCCTGGCGCCCGGGATTGGTCGGAAGATGCGGACGGTGTAGACATGCCTGTCGAGTTGATAACGTAACGCAAGTTAAACGAAAGAATGCACACTCACAACGTTCCAAAAGAGGGTATTAACGCAGAAAGGGAAAAAAATGACAGAAAGAGTAAGCACACAAGGTTTCAACCAATAGTTGCTACGTCCGTTTCTTCGTCCACTCATGTTTCTATATATGGAAATGAACTAATTTAGGGGTCGAAAACGAGGAATGTGTTCAGGTTTATCACGTTGAGAATGATTAACTACCCTGTTCATACACATACAGGGAAGAACCCCTCTTACACTCGTTAAGCCTCATTGGGATTTGCATGCACCACGCGTTATTATTATGTGTGCACCCATGATAATAAGGCGGTTTGCATGCTCCTCTCGATGCTTCTTAACTTATGTTTGAAGTTTCTCCCACCCCAATCAACACAAAACAAGCACTACCAACAAGATTAGGATTTACTAGATGTATGTGTTACGTTACACTATCAATGTGTCATGATGCCTACCATGTCGTATCGTGCATGCTATAAATATAGTTTCTTTTACTAGGTATATAAAGCATAAGCTAACGAGGAACGAACCTTGCAGTCTGAAGCTGAGTGTCATGGTCATCGTTTGGATCAATTCGGTTATAGTCTGGTTTTATGAAAACGTTTTTAAAACCGAGTTCTCTATAACCAGTGGCTCTGATACCAAACTGTCACACCCCCAAATTACCACCTAGGGCGTGTCCCTAATGGAGGTGTAACGATTCAACAAAGAGCCACTAATCATATCAAACACAAGTTATAATGTAATAAAATGCCCAATTGAAAGAAATGTATCGTTTGAAAGTTAAACCAAAACCAAAGTACTGAGCGGAAGCATAAAAGTATAAATGTATAAATGTATCAAACCCAAATCAATGTAATTGTTTATCATGACCATAACCACTCCAGCAGCATCAGACGGCAAGTTCCCAAGTTCCTTCAATAATTACCTACAAGCATGTAAACAAGTGTGTCAGACTACGCTGGTGAGTTCAAGGTTTGTGTTTGTTTACCAAGTTGCGTTACCAATCATGTGCGTAAAACAGTTTACAAAGCATTATGTTGTTTGTTGTTAAGATGTTTGATGTTTCGATGTTTTGATGTTGTTATTACTCGAGTACCGAATGGCCAGATGATATGTGATTGCCAACCCCAATGCCTCTATCAAGCATTGGTCATGTTTTAAGGTAATTAGTTCACGCCCGTTCCCCTTGAACGTCGTGAGGGTGCCAAACCTAATAGCGCTATCAACTAATAACCCCCGTTGCCCTACAAGCAACGACCCGGTAGATGTAGTGGTCTTACAATGATAGAAAAACTGAGTACAATAACCAACATCCCGTTACCCATGCATTCCTCATCGGAACGTTACCCGTTATCCCTTCCCTGGGATCCATGCTTGAGAAAATAGCAATGAACTCACCTTGGGTTTGCTCGGTAGGGTTATCTACGAGTCTACCAGTTAATCAAGTACGTCCTAAAGGGGTTACGATATCAGTTAGTTTTACGTGCATATGAACCACAGTTTTCATTTCAAAGCAATTCATGTGTACATTGATCACACAAAACACATTTACTGTACATGTAACGCATGCATGCAATAAACATAACTCATAACCTAGTCATCCAGATCATATGTTTTGCACACAGTAAGTCATGTAAGGTTACACATTCACATCTAGCAATAAGATCACATACCGAACAATATTGAATTAAAAGACTAATGGCCGACAACCCTTTTAAAACTGTTATGCATTTGTACCATCAAAAGTATTTGACCATCGTTTATTACCTGTTCATTACACTCATTGCAACTAAATCAATTCAAAATTACACTAGGTTGCGGCCCAACCGAATTAACGGCCCAAAATCATACCCACTACCCGATCCATTAGCAATCATGCACTTCCCGTGTTAATTGAGTCCAATTTTACCCAGTGAAATCTTGGGCTCCCTTACCCAATACTGGTGGCCGGCCCAACACAACTAAGACCTCGGTTTATGGCCTTCATGAACACACTGTGTCAACAACAATTAAAGCATGCAATCAGTGTAGCAAATGAGTCATGCGATTCCCATATATCCATAAACAATCAGACGATTTTCAATTACTATAACCAGCTCCTTATCCTAATCCTATTAACTAGCATGCCTTAGCAATCCTGTTCAATTCATTCTCATGCATTATTTGATGACACCATATATTAGTTCGGACCACTCGCCAAAATCGCATTCGACAATCATAAGGAATTAATCAAGATTAACTACTATTCAATTAACACCCTACATCAAACACAATACAACCGATTTCATACGAACACCCAGACCCGATTATTATCCCCCCCTTATATATATGAAATTCCATTGTCCATTAACCAAGGCATTAGTATAATCATCGCATCTTATTTCAGTGTGCAATATCATCAGGTAAACATCAGGTAAACATCCTACTCGTTACACCAACTTCACGTACACATGATTATTAGGCAGGGACTATTATAACCAAGAATCATCAGGCACGTATAAATCATGATCATCGATTACAACCCACATATAATTCAATTGACGACTTGTAAAATTATTTAACGATTACTGGATGATCATTTATCTCAAATAACTAAATCATTCATGCAAAACAACTAACCAGGATACAAGATGAGAGCTGGATTGTTGCAATTAGAGAACAATTACTTCGAGGGAAGGGGTCCCCACTGAATTCGTACGATCAGGAAATCAAAGATGAAGAGAGGTAGGGTTTGTTATGGTTTTATATTTAATCGGAGTTTGATTTAGTTTATAATACGTACATATGATCCTTTAAGGAGTTGGGCCGGTTACAAACACATGATCCTATAAGGAGTTGGGCTGATTATTCGATCTAAACAAATCAATAAATGAGTTGGGCCGGTTTCCTTTCCTAACAAACCGTAAACAAATCAATAAATGAGTTGGGCCGGCTGCAAATGATTCCACAGTGGGCCGATTTTCTTTGCCATACCTCTATTAGTATATTGGGCCAAGGTTATGTTATTGAGCCAATGTTATATTTAAATAAATGGGCTATACGAATAGAATGCTTTAACGTATTAAAGAAAGATAACGAAGAGTAAGGATCAAAAGATGGAGCGTTACTTGCCTTGAAAGTTCGGGTTGTCACACAAAACATCTACATAAACTAAACCATAACAAACTAACCAAAGTAATAATGTCCATCACCACAACCATCAAAATGTAAACCACAAAAATACTAACAAACAACTTAGCAAACCATAGTTGTTATAAACAAAATGCAAACCATTCTTGCTTAGATCGAGGTTACATCATTCAAGACAATCTTCTTCTGGGAAGTTACATAAGTGAAGTGCAACATATGACCAAACTCCAAGTGGTTATCTGCCATGAACTTCCTCCAACCATCAATGGCGTAACGTAATGTACCGCTGTTTAGCTCGGTCTTCGTTTCATAAACCTCAACATCCCTGGTCATATTTTGAACAGATAAAGGTTGCAAGTTATCAGAATGTCCTGCTCTATTTACAACTTCAATAGGAAGACGCTAAATGCGTTAAAAGAAAGACAAATATAAGTCAATAGAAAAAATGAAATAAATATGATGGTAATTCATGTAAAAAAAACATACCAGCCTATAGTCTTCTTTACGACTAAAGTTGAAGAATTCAGCATCCATGCCATCACCAGAAACTTTTCTTGCATTTTTTGTCATCTTCTTTCGATGCTTCACATTTTGAACAGCCTTTGCCGGTTTCTTTCCCTTGTTTATGAAAAACAAATATGTAGAGGTGGTTAAGAGCAAATATAGTATATATTGTAGAATTAAAGTTTTCTTGTATAAAGAGTATTTATGAGATTGGCTAACAAACTGCTTTGTCTTATTTTCAATTTAATTGTTAATGTCAATGTATGTATATACTATGATATTAGGGAAACTTTATTTGGATCAATAAATTTTCACAACAATATTTTTCAAGTAGAGAACAAAAAAGACATAAGTTTATTGGATTCACAAAGTTATAAATTAACATACGACGATAAGGGAACGACAACTAAGCAGTCAATGACAATAAAAACGGATATTAGAGAAATTGTGAAAATACATTAAATAGTTCATACCTTGACATAACCAGCAGATGGACGATATGAACTACAATCAGATTTTTTAATACGTTGTCGGACTTGGCAATCTTTTTTCATTTTCTCGACTGTCTCAGATCCGTCAGCAATAACTTTAGCTTTTCCTTTTCCTTTAACCTGTTGTGAAAGAAAAATGTTAGCACATCCAAGTTTTTACATCTTAAATGTTTATTGAAATCTATTGATATACGATTCAAAGAAGACATAGCATTAGAAAAATGTGGTACACTTGGAACTTGCGAACGTATGTTTGTAATACACGAAGCTGGTGTTATGTTTAATTTGTTTGCCCTCGTGGTACGTCGTGTTGATGAAGAAGAATCTTGCAAAACATTTGTCTTCCTATTCTGATTTGAAAATGCTCCAGATGAATAAGTTACATTTCTCGAATAATTAAAATTATTTCCTAATCCAAAAAAAACACAAATATGATAATACAAATAAGTATTTAAAAATAATTTGTTAACATCTTTTATGTATTAAAAAACAAAATGTGAAACATCACCAAGTAGTCATTGTTTGTTTTTGGTTTACAAACCTGGTATTATGTTTTCTCTGTTTGCAAACGGTGTACGGTTGGGTGTTGTATACTGATCTTGTAGTACATTTCCGTAAGTAGAAGGTGTTATAATGGAATAAAATTTTACATATGTAACAGTAAACATTAGAGATCATACAATAGTTATAAAATTACTTTCTTTATTGACAAAAATGTGAAATCTACAACTTAAATATGATTAAATATATTAAATACATATATGCATAGAAAAATGATAGAGAATTTACCACTAACAAAATAAGCTGAGGTATATTTTGATTTTGATTTCTTATTATCAAGATATAGTTTTCTAATTTTCTAATTTTTATATTATCGCATGATTACATTATGATAAAAACTTAAAATAAATGTAGTCTCATCAAATAAGGAATATAACCAAACATAATTTCAAACCAATGATATGATTGGATAACTCAAAATGTCATAATATATATGCATACCATAAAAATGTCTTGAAACATCAAAAATTCAAAACCACAAAACAAATTTCCAATAGTCGAATAACAAATAAATTGTTTTTTATTATAACCACCATTTGCCATATCTCCTAATTCTTGCCTACATCTTCGTCAAGATGATTTTTCTCAACACACATGTGAGGCTTACTTGCTGACGACCCCAATCCCTCTTCAATCAAATAAACATCATCAAGGTTACGCTTCAAATCAGAAGATGATTGCTTCAACTCACCCACGTAATCCTTTGAAACAGGTGTGGTGTTATCCCCAATGTAAGAATCACCATCCTTAAAAAATAAACAATTTTTAATAACACAACTATTAAAAGTATATATAAGTATATTTTTTTTAAGTTAAACCTTAGAGCATTCACCACCAGCAGATTGGAACTCAGACTGACTCATACCAAAGGAATCAGAGACATCAAGCTGTAAGAAAATGGAAAGCAAAAGACAATTTGTTCAACATATTTAAAACGGTTTTGAAAGTGCAAATATATCAATAAAAATCGCTTACTTGGTCAATTTTCCATTTTTTGTTGAGCTTATCCAAGATGTCATCATCAGTGGTAACAACTGATATTCCATAATTCTCCACAGCATTGACAATATTAAAGTCTGTTACTTTGATCACGAAAGCACACTTTAGGTTAACCAACGTTTCAAATTCAACTGGGTATTCTCTTGGAATCTCATTTGTCTTCGGTAACTATATTAAAAAAATATAATATGATGACAGAATAAATATATAAAATTTTAATTTAATTAAATATAAAGTAGTACTAAATATAACCACGTCCTGAATTTCTGTTAGTTCCTTTGCAGTTTACCCAACAAACTTCAACGCCTCATGGTCAAACAATGTAAGTGTCACCGTACCGGTTGAATCTTGAACCCGAATAGGTATTTTAAACCTTTAAAAGAGTATTTAAATAATTAACAAACATACACAAATAGATAATATAAACGACGTACATTGTTGAATTAACAATAATTAGAATTATGAATAACAAACACTTTACCTGGACAATGGGAAAACTTTTGTTCCATTACAATCCTTGTTGGAACATTGATACAACTTCTCATCTCTAACATCACTTGTTCAAACACTGACACCATTCAACCACATATTTAATTAAGTTTTTTGTACCATTACAAAACATCTACATAAACTAAACCATAACAAACTAACCAAAGTAATAATGTCCATCACCACAACCATCAAAATGTAAACCACAAAAATACTAACAAACAACTTAGCAAACCATAGCTGTTATAAACAAAGTGCATACCATTCTTGCTTAGATCGAGGTTACATCATTCAAGACAATCTTCTTCTGGGAAGTCACATAAGTGAAGTGCAACATATGACCAAACTCCAAGTGGTTATCTGCCATGAACTTCCTCCAACCATCAATGGCGTAACGTAATGTACCACTGTTTAGCTCGGTCTTCGTTTCATAAACCTCAACATCCCCGATCATATTTTGAACAGATAAAGGTTGCAAGTTATCAGAATGTCCTGCTCTATTTACAACTTCAATAGGAAGACGCTAAATGCCTTAAAAGAAAGACAAATATAAGTCAATAGAAAAAATGAAATAAATATGATGGTAATTCATGTAAAAAAAACATACCAGCCTATAGTCTTCTTTACGACTAAAGTTGAAGAATTCAGCATCCATGCCATCACCAGAAACTTTTCTTGCATTTTTTGTCATCTTCTTTCGATGCTTCACATTTTGAACAGCCTTTGCCGGTTTCTTTCCCTTGTTTATGAAAAACAAATATGTAGAGGTGGTTAAGAGCAAATATAGTATATATTGTAGAATTAAAGTTTTCTTGTATAAAGAGTATTTATGAGATTGGCTAACAAACTGCTTTGTCTTATTTTCAATTTAATTGTTAATGTCAATGTATGTATATACTATGATATTAGGGAAACTTTATTTGGATCAATAAATTTTTACAACAATATTTTTCAAGTAGAGAACAAAAAAGACATAAGTTTATTGGATTTACAAAGTTATAAATTAACATACGACGATAAGGGAACGACAACTAAGCAATCAATGACAATAAAAACGGATGGCTACGACGATAAGGGAACGACAACTAAGAACACATCATATATGACCCAGCATAGCCACTTGACTCAGTTGAAGCAGCAAGTTTTGAAAGAAACCTACATAAAATTTTGAATAAACAAAAATGTGTAATTAAGAAAAAATACAAACAATACGTAAAGTTGATAAAATTTAAAAAAATAAATAAATAATAAGACTCACTTTTCCTTGAAGATAGCATCTCATCAAAATTGTCGTTAATGAAAAGTTGTGAACCATCAAAGTTATTAGAAATGCCCCATTTACCTATTTTTAGTTAAAAATAAATTAAACAATAAATCGGATATATATAAAGTAAGAACATCTATATACATTGTATGGTATAATTGTGCTATGAGTAAAATACAATTATTACAATTTTATATATTTTACATATTTTCTATATATATAGAGACAGATATATAAAATATATAAAATATATAAAATATAAAATGATGAAAATTACGGCAATTTCAAATGTATATCTATAAGATTATATATATAAAGTTTATAATGAAATTAAACATAAAAGATACATTAAAATTATTAGTCTACAAAAATTAGATTCCATATTACCTAAAAATGAATGTAAATTAGTAAACACATCAATTTAAGTAGCATACTTTTATATTATATAACAACATGATTTCAAATAATGTTTAACATATTTTTGTTTAAAAATCGATAGAAAAAATCACAAAATCTATATATGTAAATAAATTATTACTGTTTCCTTTTTGGTTTGACATAGATAAAATTTTCGAAAAATATATTATGTAAATAAAATAATATAGATTTAAAAAACCTAATTCAATATAAAAATAGAGTAAATAAATCAATAACATTATTTCAGTATCGGTTTGGAATAGGTGCAGAAATAGTATGTGACATGTTAACTGCTACTTTATGAAGTTTAATTACCAGGTAAAAATTATTTTTAAAAAATAACAAATCAACAGTGAAGATACTCTTTTTAAGATTAAAAAAAAAACTTAGAACAGAATTATTGGTATCGTACAAATATATTTAGAGGTTCGGATGGTTGATTGTAGGAATCAATGTCATAACCAAAACAACTTTTCGATGTGAAAATAAAGAAGACAAATATTAAAAGGAATGTAATACCAAAATGCTGTTATGCATTCAAACCAACACTAATATATATTTGTCAGACTTTTCACAAAAGAGCTTTGTTTACGTAACAACAGTTCCACCGATAACATATCCAACTATCCACCTTCAACCATGTCAACAACAACTACAAACTACCAACATAACCGTCTAACCATACTTGACTAATACCCATCAAATATCAATAAACAAAAACAAACCACCACATTAAATGTTCATCCCAAACCAAGCAAAAAAACCACAATTTCAAACAGTCACGCACGACCTCTTTTCTTTGTCGTCTTGTGTACAACTTTGGTCAACATCAAAAGCTGCGAAGACTTGACGTACTTAAAGAAAAGAGTGGCGCCGAACCAGATGTGATTTGATTTCAAGAAAGATGACCACTTGGTAAAACCATAACTGTAACCATCACCAGACTTCTCGGCTCTTGTTTTCATATCAATTAGCTCACGCCTTAGGTTCTGGATACTAACGTCACGCAAGTTGTCAACATAAAGACAGATAGAACATGAAACATCAACAGGTAAACACTGAGAAATGAACAGAACAGGTTAATTATTAAACTCATTAAACAAAAAAATTGTAGACATTTACTAAATAAAAATGATTATAACCATATCAGAACGTATACCAGTTTGCTTTCAGCAACTTTGGTGAACTCTAAAAATGAATTGGTTTTCGACCTTTTGACTTTACGTTTAGGACGAACATCAGCCGACGCAGTGGTGGATCTGCAAGTCTTACGCTTTTGGTTTAACCTAAATACTAAAAATATATAAAATAAGTTTAATAGTTAAAAAGAACTATAATGATTTCATGAATAAATTTTATTAATAAACATTATACAATGTGTACTTACAGAAATGTTTTCAGCCGGCTTCATCATATCAATGTCAACACACTCATTCTTGTTATGAATGTTTGAACGCGTACGATAGGCGATATTATCGAGATCCATATCAAGCTTGCTTTTGCCCTAAAACAAAATAAAAAAAATATGATAAAGTAAAAGACATAATATGATACAAAATAGAATTTACATATTTAAAAAAATATATTAAATTATGTTATTAGTTCATATAAACCTTTGAAGAAACAGTTTCATCACCACAGAGAACCTTTGATTTCCCTTTCGTGTCTAAAGACATGGTATGTACATGCAATTTATTTTTTTTGGTATCAAGAAATTATCGAGATCCATATCAAACCTGCTTTTGACCTAAAAGAAAAACAAAACAATATGATAAATTATCAGACTTGCTTTTGACCTAAAATGTATTGTACATGTTGAAAACAAATATGAAATTATGTTATTAGTTAATATAAACCTTTGGAGAAACAGTTTCATCACCAGAAACAACCTTTGACTTCCCATTCGAGTCAAACTTCACAACAATGAATAACAAACAAATAAATATATCATGAAGTAATTAATATTAATAGAATCTATATAATATATAAACAAACTTATAAAAAAATATTACATGACATTGAGAGGTAGCAGACAGAGTATTTTTCAAAGAATCATTCTTTGTATTCCAACCATCCTTGAACTACATAAAATAAAATAGTAGCACAATTATACGTATCTAATAGATATAATAAGATCTGTTACTAATCTGAACTTATACACTTACCAGGTTCTTAGCATCTTCCATCTCAGTTTGAGCAACTATATGTCGATCAAACTTGGAGTCGTCAGTGTCCTAAAAAATGATATCATAAATATAAAAAATAAGAATACAACAATGTAATGGTTATTAAAGTTTGTTAGTATATATTAAAAAATAGTTATATACATTAAAAATAAACTCAAAATTTGGAAGTTGAAAGTCACCAACACTATCTCCAGAAAGACCTTGTTCAACATGACTTTCGTTAGTCTCATGCTTCTCCTTTTGTTTAGACTACATATAAAAAAATCCACATTAGTAACAATGTTAAAATAAAGTTCAACTAATAAGATAGTTTTAATAAATAATTAATAACTAATAATAAATTATATAACACTAACCGCAGTCAATAAATCAAATCCTTCATCTCCATAAATAGAATCGTCCAAAACAATAACTTAAACTTTCTTGAAACATATTTCAGTACCTGTTAAGTGATTAAAAATAGATACCTCGAAAGTTTTATATCCAACACTCGTAAACAACATAGTAGAGCGAGTATCTAACGAAAGATCGTCAATCAGCTTAGAGAAACCATCAGTGAAGGCACTTTTGTCGGGCCATCCCTCCATCTTAACATTCTAATACCTATTTCCAACATACAGAGTTGCCTCTCCACCTTTAAACCTTTTCCCGTAAAAATCTTTCCAGAATTTGTCAGCCAGGAGCTGAAAATTATTTACAAAATAACATAAACAAACCGTAAAAAACAAAAAAAAAATTCTAAAACAGACTTATTATATTATAAATATAACTTACAATAAAGGTATCATCAGGAGAAACCTTAGAGATGAAGGAGTTCTCGAAAACGCATGATTTAAATATAGAAACATAAAATGTCGATGTTCCAATAGCCTTGACCAATAGATAATCATTCTTTTTGAGACCAGAATCTTTAACGAATTTGGTGAATCCATCACCTAAGACAGGTCTCAAAACATTTCTTTTAAGTCTAACGACCCAGGATAAATCATCATCAATAAGTTCAAGACATTGACCATATAGAACTTTTCCTCCCCACAATAAGTTTGCAAAATAATACGGTATTTCCTATGAATCGAAACAAAAAACATATAAGCTTAAATAACTTCTTGTCTGTTGATAAAATGAAAACCAAAGAAACATACCAAAAATATAGGATCATAGTCATTAATCAACTTTAAAAACGAAGGAGCGTTTTTTTTAGGATCCATAACTGCAAAGGAAATAAGGAATTTAAAAAAAATATATAACGGTAACTTATTTATAGAAACAATGTCTAATTACAAAAACCAAGTTATAATTGGGAATACAATAATTAACCTTAAAAACAGTAATGTGTTTATGGAAACAAAAACATATTTAGAAAGAAATTAAAGGTATCTTTAAACCTAAATAGAAAAACTCATAACTGACAAAACTAACAATATGAAGTTCAAAATATAATGACATAACGTTTCAAAATTATGCCTAAATAGAAAATTTAATAAGAAATAAGAAAGAGTATACATATCAAAAAACAAACAATACCAACAACATTTAACTAATCTCTTTTGGTAGACGAACATTCCGAGTCCGAATTTCAAAAAAGATTGAGGGTTCACCATGGGAAAATACAAACAATAAATCATTCAGAACATATATTACTAATTTAAAAAAAATAGTGACACAAAATTTAATAAGAAATAAGAAAGACTATACATCAAAAAACAAACAATACCAACATTTAACTAACCTGTTTTGGTAGACGAATATTCCGAGTACGAATTTCACAAAAGATTGACGGTTAATCATGGGAAAATACAAACCATAAATCATTCAGAACATATATTACTAATTTAAAAAAAAAATACTGAACAGAAAGGATAAAATTAAATATTACAAACTTAAAAAAGATAAAAATATATATATAAAATTTAACTAACCTCTTTTGTTTGAGGAATTATCGGAATCCGATTTTTATCACAGATTACGGATTTACAGAAAAACAAATTCAACAAAATTCAATAATTGTCATAAATGGGGAAGATATGATAAACAACTAACTAAAACAACTACCTTTAATTTTTTTGTTCGGATCTACAGAAATAAGAACAAAGAAAACGTTATTAGCAATTGAAACAATCTTTACAAAATCAAATTTGTATACAATCGAATGACATAAATAACAACATACCTTTAATTTTTTGATCGGATCTACAGATATAAAAAAAATGGTTTTTAGCAATAGAAACAATCTTTATAAAATCAACTTTGTATAAAATCGAATAACATAAATAACGCAGATCTTGGTTCGATTTGTTATATTTACCTTCGATTTGATCCGGATTCTTGGTTGAAGATTGTGATCGAAGAAGTTAGGTAGAAGAGAGAGATTAGAGAAAAAAGGTTGTTCGTATAAAGATGGATAGGGACAATAAACAACATACCTGCAATTTTTATGTGTTCAGATCTGAAAGAAAATAATCGTAGATGAAGTTAATAACAAAATAATTAGTAGCGAATAAAAGAAAGATCCAGAAACATCTAAATAACAGATAAAAATAGTTGCAACCTTCGATCTCTATCGAATGCTTCAAAGAATCAAGAACACCATTAGGTTAAAGTGATAGAAGATGATTGTCGGTAGGTGAGATTTTGTGGAACTGATGGAGGATCTTGCTGGTGGCGATAGGAGGGAGAGAGAGTGCAACTATGTTTTTTTAGGGTTTGTGGATGAGTTGTGTGAAAAAAGAATGAGAAAAAAAGAAATATAAAGGATCCATTATTCCGACCCATTTTCTTTCGGATCCCTTGTCCAAGAAGAATTTAGTGTATTTAGAATGGTTTCCCTCCTAAAATCACCATCTACTCTACCATAAGATGCCACATAAGCAAAATGGCTTCACCATTCAAGGACACATAGCCCAAATCATCTCATTTATTAATATATATATATATATATATATATATATATATATATAGAAAGTATATCGATTTATCTTTCCCATATATATAGAGAAAAAGTATATCGTACATTACGACTTAACGTACTTCACGTAGAACAACGTGCGTGATTTGTTATATAACATGCGTGATTAATGTTTTCAATATGCGTGATTATTGTGTTTCAACATGCGGTGATTTTGGATTTTTGAGTTATAACGTGCGTGATTTTAAAATGAACGTGCGTAATTACCTGTCGTACGTGATGTACGTTAAGCCGTAATGTACGTTAACCTTCCTATATATATATATATATATATATATATATATATATATAGGGTGGGGTTCTAGAGTGAATACTAGTTGTGAACCGAGTGAATAAATCTTGATCATTGATTTACATCATTAAATCGTAAAATACACTAGTGTATTTTAATAATCAAATCCTGACCATTGATTTACACATATATATACACTTGTGTATTGATAATCAAAGGCTGTGATTACTTCACTAGTGTTCACAATCAGGAGGGTTGTTCACTAATGAACCCAACCTCCCCCCACCCCCTTCTATATATATAGGTGTGTGTATAAAGAAGAAGAGAGAGGACCGGCAAGAACATCGAGGGGCCGACGGTGACGACGAGGACGGGGTTAGGGAAATGATGTTGAGACCCGACGCCGCTCCTCGACGCACCAGGGACGAAGCCCATACCGAGTGGTCTAATTGTATTTAAGTAATTTCCCGATGTTTTATGCGATTACGATGTTACCAAGGCAAATGAAGTCATAAAGTGGTTGTAGTGAAAAAGCCATATGAGTCGTTGTCAGATAGATGCCACAAATAAATAAATACGTATGTATGATCCTTTTTATTACTTCCAAACAAATAATTTTGCTATAATTAGAGAAAAAGATGATAAATTGGGAGATAATGCGTATCAATGATGTATTTCATGGTTTTCTTTTAATCGTTGTAACTCTTCGAATATGAGATAATTATTTCTATAGAACTAGTTTGAAGACCCTTTAATACACGGGTTGAATGAGTAAAAAATTGTTTTATTTTTTGTAATAATAATTGATCCATGCTAACAAATTGTTTGTAAAAGTTGTTGGGTGGAGATGAAGATCAGAGATAAGATGAAAAAATGGAATTTTATAATTTAAATAGGATCAATTTTCTAGGAATTATGTACTTTTTTCTAGAAACTTGATACCCTAAAATACTTTCCTCCGAAACACATTATGAATTATTAAGATACTAAGTACTAAACCAATTCAACACATTCTAATCGTACGCCATTCAAAAAAAATTAAGTGATAAAAGAGTTTTTTCTTAAACTAGTATTTACCAAAATTATATTCCTTTAAAACTAGTTACCAAAATAATGCTTCTTGTTTATTTTGTGTTTGTGTTTTCTTTTTTAACCAACATATTAAAACATTTTTTATATTTCTATTAAATTTAACCAACATATTAAACTCTTTTTAACCAACATATTAAACTCTTTTTACATCGATTAAATCAAAATTTAAATAATATTTATTTTAGTAAATTGCCATTCTGGTCTTTGTGGTTTGGGCACTTTACCATTTTAGTTCAAATCTCAAACTTTTTAAATCTGGGTCCCTGTGGTTTCAATTTTGTTGTCATTTTAGTTCAAATTTCAAATTTGGCTAAATTCCCTAATTTAAACCCCCTGTTTTTTCCTTTTGCTCAGGGGTATTTTCGTCATTTTGGTCATTAAAAAGTTTGAGATCTGCACTTCATTAACATCAGATCTGCACTGCAACACCCCCTTTCTCGTCGAAACTGCTCCAGCCAAACACCACAACCTCCACCACCACCGTCATGACCCCCACCGTCACCTTCACCACCCCCTGTCACTACCTATTCCCATCGCTCACTACCGTCGCCGCTCACCACCATCAATAACGTCATTCCTACTGTCGATTAAAAAACCGTTTCATTTGTTTGATTTGGGGGTTTCATAAATGAACATACATGTATACATAACCTGATTCCAAGCTTCATCCGCCATTTTCTCCAACTCTGACATAACCTGATTCCTCTGCCTTTGCCTCACAATATTACCGGCGGTAAACCATCATTCATCTCTTCTTGAGGCAAACAAAAATCAAATACAATGCAGCTAAACCGAAGATTTTGCATCTGAATCCTAATTTGGGGGTTGAATTTTTAGGGTTTGGGGGTTGAATTTTTAGGGTTTGGATACAGAGGCGATGGTGGTAGAGGATGTAGTGGCGGTGATGTGGCATTGACGGCAAGGGGAAGGTGAGTGGTGGTGACAGCGGCGGTGGGGACAGTCAATGGAGGTAGATGATGATGATTCAGTGTAGATGGTGGCGGTGGGTGGCGGTGAACGATGTAGTGGCGGTGGGGTGGGTGTTGATGGTGGTGGTGGTGAGAAGGGGGAGGAGGTGGCGGTAGAGGAGGTGGCGGTGGTGGTGCTTGTGGCGGCAGAGAGGAGAGAAAGAGAGAGAGGGGGTGAGAGAGTAATGTAAGAAGGGTTTATATATATACATATATATATATATATATATATAGGTAGAGGATCCTGCAAAAAAAGAATAAAGTGTGAGAAGGGTAAGAAAGAATCTCAGCCATTAGATCTTTTGATCTAATGGTTGAGATCAATAGGGACCAAATTGTAAAATATTTTCATTAATTTGGACTGATTTGAAATATCTAGGGGCAATATAGTCTTTTAAACTCACTAGAAATTAGGTAATGCACATGTAACTTCCCCCCGTCTTTTTTAAACGTCAATAACTTTTTATACGTAACTTTTTTTTAAAAAAAATAAACCATAATAACGAGCGTTTTTTATCTTTAATATGAATACCATATTGCTATACTTATATAGAGAAAAAAATATGTTTCGATCAGATGTTTAGTAAATGAATAGTGTTATATACTTGCAGAATGGTGTTATATACTTGCTAAATGGTTTATATACTTACTGAATGGTGTTATATACTTGCTGAATGGTGTTATATACTTGCTGAATGGTGTTATATACTTACTGAATGGTGTTATATACTTGCTGAATGCTGAATGGTGTTATATACTTGCTGAATGGTGTTATATACTTACTGAATGGTGTTATATACTTGCTGAATGAAGTTATATACTTTCTATAATTAAGGTGACGGTTATAGGAAGTTTTTAATTAATTGAATTAATGATAAAATTACTTGTTTACCCTTTTCAATTAATTTAGATCTAATAGCTGAGATTCTTTCTTACTTTTCTCACACTTTTGGTCTTTTTTACAATAACCTTACCCTATATATATATATATATATAATGCTTAAAATGACTAAAATGCCCCTGAACAAAAGGACAAAACAATCAGGTTGCAACAGTCAAAATAGGAGTTTTTTGGATTTTGGACTAAAATGACAATAAAAGTGAAACCACATGGATCCAGATTTAAAAAATTTGAAATTTTGACTAAAATGGCAAAAGTACCCAAACCTCAGGAACCAAAATCGCAGTTTACTCTATTTATTTATACATTAATATGTGCAACTCTTTTGTACACACAAAGTTACGTCTGCACATGCATTTGGCTTCATCTAAAGTTAGGTTTACTATTTTCTCTATTATATATGTATCACACACGTATGTGTATCTGAATACATTTGGCATCATCTAAACTTAGGTTTGCTATTTCCCTATTATGTATGCATCACATCTACGTATCTGTATACATTTGGCTTCATCTAAACTTAGGTTTACTATTTTCCCTATTATGTATGCATCACACCTACGTATCTGTATACATTTGGCTTCATCTAAACTTAGGTTTGCTATTTCCCTATTATATGTGTATCACACTCACGTATCTATTATTATTTATGCTATAATTCCTAAAGAAAGTTGAAGAGTAACCTAATTTTATTGTATATTTTTAGTTGTCTGTTATTTTATTATTATAATTACTTTTAATTGTTTATAACTTTTAAAATTAAATTATTTATATAGTTACGATTTACATTTGTGACGTGGTTATTTTCATCTACGTCTAGATATAAATTTGACTAAAAAACAAGTTCTGAATAGTAATATACACTATCAAAGCACAAATGCAATTCTCATAATCTCATCAAAGGTAAACGATGTCAGTTTATATATAAAAAACTTACGTGTACATTCATATTCACAACTCAGTTTTAAACAAAAGTTATATTAAGACGTAGATAAATATAAGAATAACGTAACAACGTACTTGAAACTTTATAAGAATATCAACACATAGATAAATATTCATTCAAAAAAACTAAATATATATATATATATATATATAATATGATACAAAAGGAAAAAACTTGTGAACAGTAGCGTTTGTGAGTAAACAAACATTATATAATATTTTATTATTTATTATTTTTCATATATTAAAAAGAAACTTTCATAAAGAGTAACTTTAATAATTTAATAATATATTAGTTTTAATCTTATAATATTTAAATTTTAAAGCAATATATTCAAAAAAATAATTAGAGTAATAAATAAAATAAATAAATAAAAACTTATGAACAGTAGCATTTATGACTAAACACACATTTACTATTAGTAAAGAACTACAAATAAGCCAAATATGTCTCCTTTATTTTATTTATTTTTTTTGAACGGCAAATTTGGATCACTGACGGACCACTGGAGTATTATCGTGCTACCAGCGGAACCACCCGATCATATTCATCTACACTAGGCATAATGCCTATACACCAATTCAGGAGGAAACCCAATAAATATGGGAAAAACCCCATTGTGGGAATCGAACTCAGAACCAATTAGTTCAAAAGTCTTATTTCACCCCAAAATGCCACTAGGCTATAAAGCCATGGGCATGACTCATTTATTTTACACCCTTCAATTTACTAACCACTTTCAGTAGCGTTTGTGGGTAAACAAACATTATATAATGTCACACCCCCAAAATACCACCTAGGGAGTGTCCCTGTTAGGCGTGTGACGTACCAACAATGAGCCACTAATCACATTGAACCCATACAAGTCTCTAAATAACTTTTTCAATCATTCACAAGTTTTAAATGAAAACCAACATGTTCAGCGGAAGCAAATATTAAACCAAGTTAAACTGTTTCAAAACCAAAGTATAGTATCAAGAAATCAATCACATAAACCCTTCTAGTCGACCCATGACCACCCCAGCTACTCCAGACAGCAAGTTCCCAAATCCAAGATATCTAACAACCTGCGAGCATGCAACAAGTGTATCAGACAACGCTGGTGAGTTCATAGTTTTGCGAAAACGTTGGTTACCAAGTGTTTAGTTAATCCATTGAAATTAATTCCGAAAGTAATGCTGAAAACAATGTTGATAATACCCCGATACAAGACGGCTTCTGATTATTTTGCCCTTTCTCCAATGCTCCTATCAAAGCATTGGTCATGACTAGGTCATTAGTTCAACACCCGTCCTCCCAGGTACGGGGTGAGGTTGCCAAACCTAAGTAGCGCTACTAACTAATATCTTGTTACCTCTCAGGTAACCAAACAAAACGGAGGGACTTTAAAGGTGATAGGATGAGTATATTATCCAACATTCCCGTTTTTTACCCAGAAGACTTATCCCTCCCCGGGATACCCACTGACTGTCCCAACCACCGGGACGCATGCTCAAGAGAGATGAACTCACCTTTGATTTGCTCAGTAAGATTGTCTACTTAATTACCAGTTGATCAAATGCGTCTTAACATGGTTATCGGTAACGATCAGTTTTAATGTACACATAGATTGCATATCTCATATACAATTAACTCTCGCATTCCTTATCCACATAACACACAACTACCGTACATGTAGCACACACGTAAAGTTCAAGCCATAACAGTCAATCAAATAGTCTCTTGCATAGACTTAGCTCATAAGCCAATCCGTCACATTGATTCATATGAACAAAACACGCAACAGTTAATCCGCTAATCCGAAAGTGTGCATCGTACAAATCAGTAATACACAATTAATCAACACATTTCATGAACACATAACCAACCCTTCTGATGTGCATTCTATGTATCGGCCCAATGTAAATAATTTAATACGAGTGTGTGGCCAGTTGCTTTACCCAACCCAAGCCAAGGTAGCGTGGCCTAATGGTTAGCCCGCTGCTTCCATATGCAGCCCAAGACTTATCCATTTTTAACTCATGGCACGTGAGTTACACCGAAGGTTTTCCATATTCATAAATGTTTTCTTAAAATCACACAATCCTCCACTATCATTAACAATCAATACCCACTTATCAACCCAATCATGACAATAGTTTTCATAAGTTTTCATAACCCTACCTATGATTTCTATATATCAGTACCCCATATTTCTATTTAGTCGATCACATTCATTACTTCAATAATCTGAGTATAAGTTTATGCCAGAGTAATTTCCATATCATGAATCCATATGACCCTACAAGCCCATGATCCAATCAGGTTGATACCACATACGTACATTATCACATGATTTCATTAATTAACATGTATTCCTAACTGGTAACATCTAAAAACAACATGCAATTAATCCCCCAACTGATTATCATAACAAGCTGGTAACAATTACAACCAATACATAGATGCATATCATATTCTCACTATCCGAATCTAATATACATGCAACCCTAATCAAGATACAATTCAACCGATAACGTACACCACACCCGAGCCTATTTACTACACATATATAGCACTTCACGTACACTTTCTTTGTAAATTAAGCACACATACGAACAAGATCACACAATTAAACTTAACACAAATACAGAATTACTAACCAAGAAACTTGTTCAGATGAGATGATGTTGCCTCGAATGGGGTATCTTCTGCCGTTACGGAATAAAGGGGTGTAGGGTTGTTTTTGGTTTAAAGTTTATATTAAATAGTTATAACAAGTATGCTATAAGTGATAAAAGTGTGGGGCGGTTACTGTTGACCGAGGTGGGCTTAAGCCCATGTAAGTGGGCTACCGCCAATGTGTAACGAGGGGGTGAATGAGTATACAAAAAAACTATGAATCGCAGGGACCGAGATATACAATCACATGGCCAAAAATTAAGAATCATATGGACCGAGATGGACACGTGATTGACTGTCGAAGTTAATCTTTTAGTGGTCCTTTTGTATTGGGCCGAGATACTTTGTCAGGTCATCATGATTCCCACTAAATGAAATTTGCAACATTATCAATTCACCTCTGATTTACTATTGGATCAAATGCTAGGTTTGATATAATTGTAGATCACATGGGTTATTAATTGTATTAAGATAAATTCTTACATTACTCATTAACAACTCTACATCACATTAGATCAACTATTCGTCAAATATGTAGGTTACAACACAAACAATTATGAAAGAATTAGTGTGAAACAAGTAACGTGTTAAGGAAAGACGTTGAAAACTCGGGTTGCCACATCATCCCCAATTTGAAAGAAATTTCGTCCCGAATTTAACAAGTAAGCACAGAGGAGTGAAGTTAGAAATCAAGATTGTTGCGGATTTTCCTCAAGTGCCACATCATCCCCAACTTGAAGAGGAATTTCGTCCCGAAATTCACCAGTTTTACCAGTATTAGATTGGTCATTAGGAAAGAGTTGGGGATACTTGAGCTTCATCTGATCCTCGCGTTCCCACGTGAATGCCGGTCCACATCTTGAGTTCCAACGAACTCTCACAATCGAGATACGACTATGTTAACTAACCTTGATTTCCTGGTCCTTGTGTTTGATAAATTACTCCAGTAAAAGGTATCGCACGTGTTTCATCAGACAACCACTGCCTTAAATCCGAAACATTAATGACATCGCGTACGTTACCCGATTCACCGGGTAACTTGTGACACCCCGCGAAAACGCTTAACAAAACTAGCTTCTTCAGTGACCGTTTGCTAAATTTCGGGACGAAATTTCTTTCAAGTTGGGGATGATGTGACAACCCGAACTCTCATGGTTTGTAACGCTGAATCTTGTTATCTTAACTCCTCGAACTCCTTTCTCTCTGTATTAAACGTTCTGTTCGTATAACTCCGTTAAGTCTACTCGTACGATAACTTGTTATTTTAGGTATTGGCATTTTGGGCCGCACCTCTTTGGGCCGCAAGTTCACTATTTAAAATCTGTTAATGCATCAGCCCACAACATTCGGAACCCACTATACACTTGCATGTTTTCACAATTTGTATATCTTGTAGTCTCGGCCCAACTTTTGTATCGTCTGAATAATAAGCCCAACAGACCGTTGATTAGTTAACTGGCCCAACACCCCATATGTATTGATCCTTAGTGATTAGTAATCGGCCCAACTGTTGTCTATTGTCTAGATGGTGTAACCAGCCCAACACCTTAATCCTTTCAAATGGGGAATACGTATTATATTCCAAATAGAATTCTATCTAGTTTAAATCCATAACAAACTCTACCCTTCTCTCTCTCTCTCTCTAATCTACGTTCGGCAGCAGAGAAACCCCCCCCCCTTTCGAAGACATCAGCCTATCGATCTTGTCTTTTGGGTTAGTAAATACATGCTTATTCTAAATTGATAATTGGGTTTATGTGTATTATATGTTTGATATTAAACGTGAGCGCTCTTGCATGATTATCAATGCTTAGGGTTCATGTTAGCACATATTAGTAAGAAACAAATTTATATCAAATTGTGATGCTGAAAGGCTTATAATTATGTCGACTATGTTTGTTGTGATATGGGCTAATGATGACAAATCCACTAATTATATCTGGTCCAATTAAAAGTGTCCACTAGATTTACAAAATTCAAGTAAACTAGTTATGAAGTATCAGTAGACTAACATGATGGTCTTGAACTAATCAAAAGTGGGTCTTGAACATAAGTGGCGGCCATGTGTAGTCACATGGGTATTCTAGTGAGGTTGACATTTGATAGCCTAGGGAATGACAAACATTATTCTATGATGGCTTGTGAAGTATAGGGAAATTAAATAAATAGGACTAGATCGATCAGATTCTATATGATAATGACAAATTGTTTTTTTTCAAGATTAGTAAATTGTAAAATACCACTCATGATTATCTATTTGATTGACATATGCCTTTATTGAATGATGAATTGATTTCTTAGTACCATGTGTATCTGCTAAATGATAAGAGATTGTGGATTGATCTTTGTTATTAATTGCCGCACACATTTGATTCGGAATAGGGCCGCATGAAGTCCGGTTGGTTTTGGGCCGCCCAAACCAGAAATAAAACATGGATTTCAGGACACGGACTAGACGGGTTGTACAAAAGGGAGGGTGTTGGGCTGAGTAGTCGATGTGGGTAGAACCTGTTTGGGCCAATCTCATTTAAATATCCTATTGAGTAATTAAGGGAAGTTAGGAATGCATGACTTGTATCGGCTTAAACAGTAGTGAAATGATAAAACATGATTAACCGTGTGACGTACGAAACTATGGTATTAAGTGAAACTGTGAAGCTTAGGTATAATCCGATGTGTGCACTGAATGACAAAAGTTATCATGGGAGTATGTTGTCTTATGCAAGACGGTAACTAAGTGCTTTGTGTGTATCAGAATAAAGTGCTTGCTATGTGTTGGTTGTGAACTGATAGGTGCCTAAATAACTTACATGATATTGTACGGTGTTACTTGGGTAATGTGTGTATGGAATATGAGATTAAGTAATACACGACTGATTGTCAATGGTAATCATGTTAGGATTGTTTTGAGCAACTTGAGCACGTAAATAGTCTACCGAGCAAACCAAGGTGAGTTCACTGCACTTTTCTCAAGCATGCGTCCCGGTGGTTTGGGACAACTGGTAAACATTTGGAAGGGAAACATTGGGTAAATAACTTAATCGGTTTTGGTTATTGCCTGGAGGGCAATGGGGGTGATTAGTTGATAGCGCTATTAGGTACTAATTATCTGGGTTTCACTATGGTTGTTTAGAGGCACACTCCTCGGTTACGTAAGGGCGGTTCCCCTAGGGTAACTAACTGGACAACATAGTGGGTTGCTAAGAGGCACACTCCTCGGTTACGTAAGGGCGTAGTCCCTAGGGTAACTAACTTGAGCAACATCGTAACGCACCATTGAATCGCATTAACATATAACTGGTAACACAACACGTAAGCAACACTTTGAACTCACCAGCGTAGTCTGACACACTTGTTTGCATGCTTGTAGGTCATTATCGTTTGGAACATGGACTTGCTATCTGGGAGTGCTGGAGTGGTCATGGATCGAGACTCTTGGGTGATTTATAAACGTTACATTGATTTTGAATGTTATCATGAAACTATTACTAAACGAATTAATACATGCTTCCGCTACACAACTTTTGAGAATTGATAACATGTTGACATTTTATAATAGTAGTTAATGTCATGACTTATTTAATATCTATCATTGGTTCAATGTGATTGGTGGCTCGAACTCTGATGCGTAACACGCCTCGCGAGGTTTCCGCAGGTGGAATTTTGGGGGTGTTACAGTTGGTATCAGAGCCACTGGTTATAGTGAACTAGGTTTTAAAACGTTTTGTAAAACCAGACTATAACCGAACAACTTCGAAAATCGATCATGACACTCAGCTCCAGATTGCAAGGTTCGTCTCTCTCTCACTTTATGCATTGCTTGCTTAGTAGTCACACACTCACAGCATACATGAACTGAAACGTTTAACACCATAAGTGACTTGATAGTGTGACACTACTCTTCGACTCATTTAAACCATAGAACTGTGATATCATCTGTTGTGTTGTTTGAACGGGGGAAACTTCGAGCGCAAGCTAAGAGGCACTGAGATAAGCATGCAAATTGCCTTATTATTATGGGTGCACACTTAATAATAACGCGGGGTGCATGCAAATCCCAGTGAGGCTTAATGAGCGTGAGAAGGGTTCTGCCCTATTGTGTGTAAACTTGGTAGTTTGTAGATTTCAATGTGATACTCGACTTTTACCCCATTTCGACCCTTAAGATTGTTCCCTTCTCTTATATAGAACCATGAGGGACAACGGAGGACGGAGGTATAAGTTAATCAACTCCCGGATAAACATGATGATATAAACAATAATCTTACTCCTTGTATTGCTAGAATTGCTATTACATAACAGTTTTCCTCTCTAAACTAGTCTATCCCCTAGCCCTTGCCTTGGCCGACGCTTACCGTTTAAGGTGACAGTTAGATACTGTTCTTGATATAGATAAACCTATCATTCCATTATCATGGTCACACTACATTCTCGATTGTCTACGCATAAACTCCTATAAAATTGTGCTCTAGTTTAAAAATAACCTGATAAACTCTTCTTTTGATACGTAGTGATCACTTCTTGTACTCTGAGGATGGTTGTGTATTATTTTATGACCATATCATTTCGAAAATATTTTCGTGTCCTTGTAATGAAACCTTTTGGTGACGTACTTGATGTTCCTAATACACACGCCTTAGTTCAACCCTTCAAAGTTGGCTTCATACATGTTCGACTAATTACACACTCAATTTCGTACATAGATTTTAGTAAACCATTCTTATTCGCATACGGCAGGCTCGATGACTGTGGAAAACGCTCCGATTAAACCGGATCACTATGAATTCGACCAACCGTTACTCTTCAACATAATTCTTATTGTGTCAACACCCTCAATGTAACGCTTCCAATGACCGGTAGTGTCACCTTATTTATACTTATACCGCTTGTGTGTGCAACCAACTACACCATCATCATCGGATTTGCTACTTTACTCATGATTCTAAAACAATTAGATGGAACAGATTGATGATAAACCGCGTTTTGGTATATTCTTCGCGTCTTATCTTGTTGTGCTAAAATGAATACCATAGTTCTTGCATAGCCCTGTTATACGCTAATCCTCGTTTGGCTAAATCACTCTCTACGAACGTCACTCGAGGAATGAGTCATACTTAAGATCATCAATGTGCAATAACATAAAAATAAAATTATTACTTACGTAAGGTATGCCAAGGTCAAAATTCCCTCTTGTGTGAAAGCACCATACTCGTGTATAGCTTCATCGACCTCTTTGTTCCATGCTTATCTCCCTTTGACCGAAGGCTGGTCATCTACTACAACCAACTGCGACCAAAATATCACGATCAATATCAACTGAAAATCTCTTTTCCCTCTGAACGAACGAGTCAAGATGATACCAGTCTGAAATAGGGATTAATGCCTAACTTGAGTTTTCATTCAATCGATTGATTGGATTGCTTGAATCACCTGTTCCAAGAAATTATATTTTCTTTCTCGAATTCTTACATACGATGGCATCACCTCTGATCTTCGATAGGGGTGACTGCACCAGTTCTGATCGCCGGTAGCGATACCATATATAAACATATACCTCTTACACTCACTTTATCGCATTCACATATTTTGCTTCGAAAAAAATCTTGGTAGTGCGCCCGACACACGTGATTTGAGGGTTGAGCATTTTAGCCTGTAACAAACTACCTTAACACATTTCCAGTTCGGTTTATCTCGTCGACCCTTCGTTTATGATGTACGACATTCGCCTCAATTCTGGTAAGCTCTAGATATACAAATGATACACTCGCGCGACCGCAATGCGACGAACCTCCCTGTTGTGCCATGCCGCCATGCACCACTACTGGAAATTACTTCTAGACAACAAATTTGCTGGCCAAATCCTTCGGATGTTTAATGGACCCCTGTTTCGCTCGATTCTTTGTACGAACCTCATTAATTCCCTATTTCTTTGATTGGCAACTGATATAACAAAACGCTAACCACCATACCATGATTTCCACCGATCACAAGATTAGCCCCCAGACGTTGTAAGGTATCTATAGATCGAGTTCGTCGGAACTCACTTCAAGCCATTGTTTTAGATCAATTTTCGGGACGAAAATTCTTTCAAGTAGGGGATGATGTGACACCCCGCGAAAACACTTAACAAAACTAGCTTCTTCAGTGACTGTTTGCTAAATTTCGGGACGAAATTTCTTTCAAGTTGGGGATGATGTGACAACCCGAACTCTCATGGTTTGTAACGCTGAATCTTGTTATCTTAACTCCTCGAACTCCTTTCTCTCTGTATTAAACGTTCTGTTCGTATAACTCCGTTAAGTCTACTCGTACGATAACTTGTTATTTTAGGTATTGGCATTTTGGGCCGCACCTCTTTGGGCCGCAAGTTCACTATTTAAAATCTGTTAATGCATCAGCCCACAACATTCGGAACCCACTATACACTTGCATGTTTTCACAATTTGTATATCTTGTAGTCTCGGCCCAACTTTTGTATCGTCTGAATAATAAGCCCAACAGACCGTTGATTAGTTAACTGGCCCAACGCCCCATATGTATTGATCCTTAGTGATTAGTAATCGGCCCAACTGTTGTCTATTGTCTAGATGGTGTAACCAGCCCAACACCTTAATCCTTTCAAATGGGGAATACGTATTATATTCCAAATAGAATTCTATCTAGTTTAAATCCATAACAAACTCTACCCTTCTCTCTCTCTCTCTAATCTACGTTCGGCAGCAGAGAAACCCCCCCCCCCTTTCGAAGACATCAGCCTATCGATCTTGTCTTTTGGGTTAGTAAATACATGCTTATTCTAAATTGATAATTGGGTTTATGTGTATTATATGTTTGATATTAAACGTGAGCGCTCTTGCATGATTATCAATGCTTAGGGTTCATGTTAGCACATATTAGTAAGAAACAAATTTATATCAAATTGTGATGCTGAAAGGCTTATAATTATGTCGACTATGTTTGTTGTGATATGGGCTAATGATGACAAATCCACTAATTATATCTGGTCCAATTAAAAGTGTCCACTAGATTTACAAAATTCAAGTAAACTAGTTATGAAGTATCAGTAGACTAACATGATGGTCTTGAACTAATCAAAAGTGGGTCTTGAACATAAGTGGCGGCCATGTGTAGTCACATGGGTATTCTAGTGAGGTTGACATTTGATAGCCTAGGGAATGACAAACATTATTCTATGATGGCTTGTGAAGTATAGGGAAATTAAATAAATAGGACTAGATCGATCAGATTCTATATGATAATGACAAATTGTTTTTTTTTCAAGATTAGTAAATTGTAAAATACCACTCATGATTATCTATTTGATTGACATATGCCTTTATTGAATGATGAATTGATTTCTTAGTACCATGTGTATCTGCTAAATGATAAGAGATTGTGGATTGATCTTTGTTATTAATTGCCGCACACATTTGATTCGGAATAGGGCCGCATGAAGTCCGGTTGGTTTTGGGCCGCCCAAACCAGAAATAAAACATGGATTTCAGGACATGGACTAGACGGGTTGTACAAAAGGGAGGGTGTTGGGCTGAGTAGTCGATGTGGGTAGAACCTGTTTGGGCCAATCTCATTTAAATATCCTATTGAGTAATTAAGGGAAGTTAGGAATGCATGACTTGTATCGGCTTAAACAGTAGTGAAATGATAAAACATGATTAACCGTGTGACGTACGAAACTATGGTATTAAGTGAAACTGTGAAGCTTAGGTATAATCCGATGTGTGCACTGAATGACAAAAGTTATCATGGGAGTATGTTGTCTTATGCAAGACGGTAACTAAGTGCTTTGTGTGTATCCGAATAAAGTGCTTGCTATGTGTTGGTTGTGAACTGATAGGTGCCTAAATAACTTACATGATATTGTACGGTGTTACTTGGGTAATGTGTGTATGGAATATGAGATTAAGTAATACACGACTGATTGTCAATGGTAATCATGTTAGGATTGTTTTGAGCAACTTGAGCACGTAAATAGTCTACCGAGCAAACCAAGGTGAGTTCACTGCACTTTTCTCAAGCATGCGTCCCGGTGGTTTGGGACAACTGGTAAACATTTGGAAGGGAAACATTGGGTAAATAACTTAATCGGTTTTGGTTATTGCCTGGAGGGCAATGGGGGTGATTAGTTGATAGCGCTATTAGGTACTAATTATCTGGGTTTCACTATGGTTGTTTAGAGGCACACTCCTCGGTTACGTAAGGGCGGTTCCCCTAGGGTAACTAACTGGACAACATAGTGGGTTGCTAAGAGGCACACTCCTCGGTTACGTAAGGGCGTAGTCCCTAGGGTAACTAACTTGAGCAACATCGTAACGCACCATTGAATCGCATTAACATATAACTGGTAACACAACACGTAAGCAACACTTTGAACTCACCAGCGTAGTCTGACACACTTGTTTGCATGCTTGTAGGTCATTATCGTTTGGAACATGGACTTGCTATCTGGGAGTGCTGGAGTGGTCATGGATCGAGACTCTTGGGTGATTTATAAACGTTACATTGATTTTGAATGTTATCATGAAACTATTACTAAACGAATTAATACATGCTTCCGCTACACAACTTTTGAGAATTGATAACATGTTGACATTTTATAATAGTAGTTAATGTCATGACTTATTTAATATCTATCATTGGTTCAATGTGATTGGTGGCTCGAACTCTGATGCGTAACACGCCTCGCGAGGTTTCCGCAGGTGGAATTTTGGGGGTGTTACATAACTCGAGTTTGTAGATTACGCTACCGATTCTTCCCAGACCGTTGAATAACTCAACGTAACGTAAGTTAAGCTTGCCACGCTTCTCAAGCGTACCACACCCTCCCAGGGTTTTCGACATGATTCGACCGCCTACAATGAACTTCCAGTGTTATCCGATCCCATCAATCTTCCCAAGAGTTTCGAGTACAAGTCCTAAACCTGTGATTAGGTTGTCATCCATCCCAGTCTATCAAGAAGGTTGGCATTATTGTCTTATGTAATGCCTCAACAGAGCTGTCTGGTTACCAAGATGATAACTGTCGCAGTAGTACTCAACCATAGGTATGAGTCCTTCTAATTTGCACCAAAGCCAGTCACACACATGCTCGCAACATGTCTTCGGGTGACAGGAGAGTTCGTTCTCTCTGATCGTCTGCCCAACGGCGATAAGCAATGCTCTGGTCCTAACGTGAGCCAAGGGTGTTGTGTATTGCCTGCATAGATCAAATTCAGAGGTAACAGGAGTTGGCACCTCGTGCCTAGAAGCCGCCTCTCTCAGAGGAACATTCACAACTGTGAAGACTTGTCAGTTTTCTTGCTTGCAAGAAAGTGTGCTAGTAACGTGTGGCCATCAACGATCATCCAGGTGATAATGTTTCCGTTTCAAGTTGTAAGTAGACTAGTGATAAAATCCATGGCAGTCCGTTCCCATTTCTTGTGTTTTTGGTTACCAATATCCCACCTTGACTTTCCCACAAGTCAAACATCGTTCTCATGCGTTGCTATGTGGGCATTCAGGCCCGGTCATCCGTACATGGTCTTCAGGTTTTAATTCATCCTATCTAAACTCAGATGAATATGATATCGAGGCCTATGTGCTTCGCTTGCACCAGTTCCCTAAGGTTGTTGTATAGTGAGGTCCATATTCGTTCCATGAAGTAGCAAATATCGTTCGACCTGCCAAAGGTTGCTTCCCCATGCCCCGCATGGGTCAATCTTGAGAACTCTCTACCTTCAGTTCTTCAGTTCGAGCAAAGCGAGTCTGATCAGGTATGTTAGAGTCAATAGCAAGCTGCAAGGCTCATGCACGTCCAGGTTTCACGGTCGTACTCATTCAAAAGTTCCATCCAGCGATGCCATCACATGTTTAGCTTTCTTGAAACAAGGGTACACGGGAGGCTCTTGTGATCGGTCTAAGTGGTGCATTAGGTACCGTCCAAGTAATGCCTCCAATTTAAACCCAAAGTCTACGGTTTCCACCGCAGGTCGTGACTCGTGCAGTTCTTCCTGTAGGTCCATTACGTAAGTCATCGCTCTCTCATGTTGCATTGGCGTGTAACTGGGACTCTGATCCGGAGCATCATGGTATACAGCTAGATCATCAGTACCCTCAGGTAGAAGCAATGCTCAGTGCGTTGCAGGGTTGGGTTTCAAATGCTGAAAAGACGTCCTCCTGTTTTATTTCCCATGAATTCACAGCTCCCCGTCGTGTTAAAGAGGTTGAGGTTGCGCAATCTTCGAGATTCCCTTGATGAATCTGCGATAATATACAGCGAACCCAAGGGATTGTTGTATCCCAGAAGGAATCCGAAATTGCATAAGATCAATCTGAAATTCCACCTGATGAGGTGTAGGTAAACCAGGTAACTCTTCAGAAAACATACCAGAGAATTCACGAACAACTGGAAGATACTCGATCTCCCTTTCTTCAGGTTGCGAATCGGTGACGAGAGATAGAATAGCAGAGTAGCCCTTCTGTAGACACTTCTGGGCTTTTATGACTAAGACGATGCCAACAATGGCACCACTACGATGATCTTGAACTGATAAGGATTCCCCACTATGGAGAGGGATACGCACGATTTTCTCTTTACAGAGGATTTCCGCTTGTTGCATAGATAACCAAATCCATGTCAACGACCATGTCAAAACTTACAAGGGTATCGAGAAGTAGGTCAATATCGAACACTTGACCCATGAGATCAAGTTTACAACCAAAAAGAACATAAGAAGCTTCTATCGATTTACTATCAGCTAATTCTACTACATGCTTATATTACAAGAGGGGTGGGAGTCAGTCCTAACTGGCGACTGAACTCCAAAGACACATAACTCAAATCGGCACAAAAGTCGAATAAAACATAAGCAAAAGATCATTCAAAGGAAACGTACCGGTCTCAACATTGCCATCATTGCGAGCTTCCCCCAGCACCAATAGTGAATACTCTTCCACGTGCTCCGTTCCCACCAGTGTTCCCATTGTTGTCGCTCCCAATATTGTTGTTGTTGCCAGCATTCTGATTAAGCTGAGGGCAATCCCTCTTAAAATGACCCTCATCACCACACTGAAAGCACCCCTTTTGATTTCCCCGGTTCTGTTGAGACTGTTGCCTCTCCTGTTGCTGGGGATGCTGCGACGGCTTTGGGAGCCAGACCCTACAATCTTTAGCCATATGGCCCACCTTGTTGCACCTATGACATACCCGGGTGCACGGCCCGCGATGGTGGAACATACACTTATCACACTTCGGTAGCTTTCCCGCGTAAGAACCCTGATTTGAATTGTTGCTCTGATTCTGATTCACAAAAGACGACTGGCTGAAACTACGATGGATGCTGTTGTCTGCCCTTTTCTGAGATTGGCTGGCACTGGTAGCTTTGTCAGTATCATTCCATTTTCGCTTGTGATCACTAGCAGGTGTGGTAGCTGTAGCAGTCGAGGTAATAGCAGAAACACGTGGCGGCAAGTTGCCACGTTCGACCTCTTGGTCAGTAATCTTATGTGCCAAACGGACGATACGGGGCAGATTGTCTAAGTTTGCAGCAGTAATGTACCCCTTAACAGCTGGTGCTAAGCCCTTGAGATACAACTCAATCCGCCAAGGTGGGGGTCGAGACATGTTAGGGCACAAAGTTGCTAAATCATTAGACCTCCTAGTGTATGCTTCAATCTCAGATCCCTCCATTTTCAGATTATAGTACTCGTTTTCTAGTTTCTGAACCTCATCACGAGGACAATACTCCTCCCTCATCAACTCTTTGAAATCATCCCAAGTAGTAGCATTCGCCATCTCAATACCCAACATCTGAACTTGGGCATTCCACCATGTCAGGGCACCATCCTCGAGTGTGCCTGTAGCATACTTCACTCTGTCCCCAGCAGGACAATTACACATTGCAAATACCGACTCGGCCTTCTCAAACCATCGCAGGAGTCCTACAGCCCCTTCAGTCCCACGGAAGGTCTGTGGCTTACAATCCATGAACATCTTGTACGTACAAGCAGGTGGATTGTTTTGATTCACAGGTTGACCTAAAACGTAAGAACGTACAGTGCACGGGTAAGATTCGAGTATACGACACAAGGATAGAGAGTAATTGGCACATATCGTACCAGCCTGGTAAGCCGCTAGGGCTTCAGCTACACGAGTGTTGATCAAGTTGGTTAATTCGGCCTGCGTCATAGCAATGTGGCCACGTCCATGGCCTCGTCCGCTCATGTTTCTATACAAGAAGATGAAGGATTTAAAATGCAAGTTCGAGTAAGAGTCAAGTATTACTATGACCTCTATAGACTACTGAATTCTAATCATAAAGCCAATCAACAGAGCGGAACCCTTTTCACACTCGTTAAGCCTCACTGGGACTCACATGCACCTCACGTTATTATTATGTGTGCACCCATAATAATAAGGTAACCTGCATGCTTATCTCAGTGCCTCTCAACTTGCGCTAAAAGGTTCCCCACATTCAAATAACAAACGAAAGGTTTTACAGGATCAAGATTCACAATAATTGAAGGGTAGTGTCACACTAACAATTCACACAACAAGGGTTGGTAACATAAGGGCTCATACTGTTGTGCCAAGTGTGCATTCACGTGCAATGTCATACATAAGTGTACACTAGATATACTATGCAATAGTAAATGAGAAACGAACCTTGCAGTCTGGAGCTGAGTGTCATGGTCGATTTCGGTGCTGTTCAGTTATAGTCTGGTTTTATCAAAACGTTTTAAAACCAAGTTCACTATAACCAGTGGCTCTGATACCAAACTGTCACACCCCCAAAATACCACCTAGGGAGTGTCCCTGTTAGGCGTGTGACGTACCAACAATGAGCCACTAATCACATTGAACCCATACAAGTCTCTAAATAACTTTTTCAATCATTCACAAGTTTTAAATGAAAACCAATATGTTCAGCGGAAGCAAATATTAAACTAAGTTAAACTGTTTCAAAACCAAAGTATAGTATCAAGAAATCAATCACATAAACCCTTCTAGTCGACCCATGACCACTCTAGCTACTCCAGACAGCAAGTTCCCAAATCCAAGATATCTAACAACCTGCGAGCATGCAACAAGTGTATCAGACAACGCTGGTGAGTTCATAGTTTTGCGAAAACGTTGGTTACCAAGTGTTTAGTTAATCCATTGAAATTAATTCCGAAAGTAATGCTGAAAACAATGTTGATAATACCCCGATACAAGACGGCTTCTGATTATTTTGCCCTTTCTCCAATGCTCCTATCAAAGCATTGGTCATGACTAGGTCATTAGTTCAACACCCGTCCTCCCAGGTACGGGGTGAGGTTGCCAAACCTAAGTAGCGCTACTAACTAATATCTTGTTACCTCTCAGGTAACCAAACAAAACGGAGGGACTTTAAAGGTGATAGGATGAGTATATTATCCAACATTCCCGTTTTTTACCCAAAAGACTTATCCCTCCCCGGGATACCCACTGACTGTCCCAACCACCGGGACGCATGCTCAAGAGAGATGAACTCACCTTTGATTTGCTCGGTAAGATTGTCTACTTAATTACCAGTTGATCAAATGCATCTTAACATGGTTATCGATAACGATCAATTTTAATGTACACATAGATTGCATATCTCATATACAATTAACTCTCGCATTCCTTATCCACATAACACACAACTACCGTACATGTAGCACACACGTAAAGTTCAAGCCATAACAGTCAATCAAATAGTCACTTGCATAGACTTAGCTCATAAGCCAATCCGTCACATTGATTCATATGAACAAAACACGCAACAGTTAATCCGCTAATCCGAAAGTGTGCATCGTACAAATCAGTAATACACAATTAATCAACACATTTCATGAACACATAACCAACCCTTCTGATGTGCATTCTATGTATCGGCCCAATGTAAATAATTTAATACGTGTGTGTGGCCAGTTGCTTTACCCAACCCAAGCCAAGGTAGCGTGGCCTAATGGTTAGCCCGCTGCTTCCATATGCAGCCCAAGACTTATCCATTTTTAACTCATGGCACGTGAGTTACACCGAAGGTTTTCCATATTCATAAATGTTTTCTTAAAATCACACAATCCTCCACTATCATTAACAATCAATACCCACTTATCAACCCAATCATGACAATAGTTTTCATAAGTTTTCATAACCCTACCTATGATTTCTATATATCAATACCCCATATTTCTATTTAGTCGATCACATTCATTACTTCAATAATCTGAGTATAAGTTTATGCCAGAGTAATTTCCATATCATGAATCCATATGACCCTACAAGCCCATGATCCAATCAGGTTGATACCACATACGTACATTATCACATGATTTCATTAATTAACATGTATTCCTAACTGGTAACATCTAAAAACAACATGCAATTAATCTCCCAACTGATTATCATAACAAGCTGGTAACAATTACAACCAATACATAGATGCATATCATATTCTCACTATCCGAATCTAATATACATGCAACCCTAATCAAGATACAATTCAACCGATAACGTACACCACACCCGAGCCTATTTACTACACATATATAGCACTTCACGTACACTTTCTTTGTAAATTAAGCACACATACGAACAAGATCACACAATTAAACTTAACACAAATACAGAATTACTAACCAAGAAACTTGTTCAGACGAGATGATGTTGCCTCGAATGGGGTATCTTCTGCCGTTACGGAATAAAGGGGTGTAGGGTTGTTTTTGGTTTAAAGTTTATATTAAATAGTTATAACAAGTATGCTATAAGTGATAAAAGTGTGGGGCGGTTACTGTTGACCGAGGTGGGCTTAAGCCCATGTAAGTGGGCTACCGCCAATGTGTAACGAGGGTGTGAATGAGTATACAAAAAAACTATGAATCGCAGGGACCGAGATATACAATCACATGGCCAACAATTAAGAATCATATGGACCGAGATGGACACGTGATTGACTGTCGAAGTTAATCTTTTAGTGGTCCTTTTGTATTGGGCCGAGATACTTTGTCAGGTCATCATGATTCCCACTAAATGAAATTTGCAACATTATCAATTCACCTCTGATTTACTATTGGATCAAATGCTAGGTTTGATATAATTGTAGATCACATGGGTTATTAATTGTATTAAGATAAATTCTTACATTACTCATTAACAACTCTACATCACATTAGATCAACTATTCGTCAAATATGTAGGTTACAACACAAACAATTATGAAAGAATTAGTGTGAAACAAGTAACGTGTTAAGGAAAGACGTTGAAAACTCGGGTTGCCACATCATCCCCAATTTGAAAGAAATTTCGTCCCGAATTTAACAAGTAAGCACAGAGGAGTGAAGTTAGAAATCAAGATTGTTGCGGATTTTCCTCAAGTGCCACATATAATATTTTATTATTTATTATTTTTCTATTTCTTACATTAGACTTGACATAAACTTCACAGTTGTATTTAAATTTACTTAAAAGATTATACATTAAAAGTTATAAAAGCTAAATAGAATTATATTTTAAGTATAAATCAAAACTAATAAATACAATGTAAAATAATCACATCAAATAAGTGTCACTGTTAAAATGATTAGTGGAAATAGGTTACCTCATTATCTAAAATAATATCATCTTCTTGCCACAGCTTAGATAATTTAAAATTGGTCCATTAAATAATAGATATTAAGAAAGTGTGAACTTAGCTAATGTATAATTAACAATTGTTTTTATTATATTAATAAACTATCATTTAATCAACTCATAATAAGATTAACAACAAACTCATAAATATTATATGGATTTTTGTAAAAATTACCCAATTAAAAGGTTATTTAAAAACTCATTTTTTTTCAAAAATAACAGCAACCAACTCCAGAAAAACTAAGACTATATATATTCTTATAATTTATTATAGAATATATGCGAAAAGTGAAAAAAAGAAGGAAAAAGAAAACGAGAATATATTCAAACAAAAATAAATAAAGAAATGAAATAAAGCTGTTTGGTTTATTATCCTCCATCACAATAACAATAATTGTTGGTTTATTCTTTTAAAATATCTTACAACTAAAAATGTTGATCGCACCAGAAAAAAAAAAAAAAAAAACAATATGTCAATATTAAAATCCTATATCTGATATTGGTTTGGTTTTTATGTAACTGGATCAACCGGTTGAACCGGTTAAATCGTGGAACGTCTGCATAACCGGTCAGCTATGTCGTTGACTAGTTGAACCATCTAACTAAATTGATGATTGAACCGAATTTTAAAAATACATATATTTTTATTTTTATTTTTTGCCTTTCAAAATCTCATTTAGTAACTTGTTAACAATGTTTAATTTTGGTTTATAATGACTAAAAACCGTAGTTAAGTAACTATTTGGCCTATAAAAAACATCCAAACTGAACTATGAACAACCTACAGTTAGATATGATTCAAGCACAAAGAAAAAAGTTAAATTTATTTGTAGCACAAAGAAAAAAAAAGTTAAATTTATTTGTACTTATTTGAATATTCATATAAATCTTAGAGCATTCACATCCATTCCATCATATTTTCACCCTAAATTACACTAAAAAACACTATATTTTCTCTCTCCGTTTCAATTAAATAATATTTTTTATACCTTTATTATTACCTTTTCTCTCTCCTCCACTCACAAGCACTTTCAAAATATATTAAAAAATTATAAGGGGTGAACAGTGTCCCCCCAAATATACAAATGAACAGTAACATTTTCTCTCTCCTCTACTCACAACCACTTTTTATAGTCTTTATATTATAAAAACTCTACACACATAATTTGATTGTTTGGATGTGAATGCTCTTATTTGAACCATCCTTGATGAGTCTAATAGGAAATTTATTTACGTGTTACTAAATTCAATGGTTCAAGTTTCCTCAACCGCATTATCCTTCATAGTTTTATGTTAGGTGTTTTTAAGGCAAATAATTTTGACGAGTTAATTCCATAGTTAGGTTTGTGGAAAGTAACAATCCTTAGCACTAATAGTTAAAAATAACAAGCTGAGTTTTAATATTTTATAACAGTGTGGGGGTACTAAGGGCATGTTTGGTTAAGCTTTTTGAAACAACTTATTGACTTATTGGCTTTTTGAAAAGTTATAAGCTTCAAAATGATGTTTGGTAATGAGGGTGTATGTGAGGGGGAAAAGCCAATAAGTCAATAAGTCTAGTAAACTGCAATTTTACCCCCTGAGGTTTAAGCCAATTGGCACTCTGACCCCTCCCTGGAAAAATTGCAATTTGGCCCCCCAACATTGTTGTTCTGTCACAAGATTACCCCCTGCCGTCAGTCAACAGTTGTTTGACTATTATAGGTAAGGGTATTTTGGTAATCTTACCCCATATTTATTATTATTATTATTATTATTATTATTATTATTATTATTATTATTATTATTATTATTATTATTAAAACCCATATAACCTAAAGCATCTGCATATCCAAATCTTGTATCCATGACCACCGCCTCCACACCTCCCATCACCACCCACTTCATCTCTCAAACACACCCTTTCAAACCAAGAACCATTTAATAATTGTCAACTAACCTTCACACCACAACAATTCCCCTTCAGAGTTTATCAATTTTCGTTTCAATTCCTCTCAAAACTCTCAAATTAAGAGAAACAAACATGGGGTTCCAGTTCAAACAACATCAGGGAGCTCCAATTAGCCACACAGTGGCGGTTTCAGATGAAAAATATAAGCCTGGAACTTTATTCGCATCTAATCGGTCAAGTATCTACTTGCATGTGGTTGAAATCTCCAACGAAATTAGAGGAATGGAAACTCCACCGGAGAAATAACAGCCTCCATTGTTCCTGTGAAGTCAGTTGCCGCCGGTGAAGATGAAGCTAATTGGAGCGGGCAATTTATGTTTTCAAGTATTAAGCATAAGTTTATGAAACCTAATAGTCTTAAGAAGACTTGTGATGGGCATATTCTGTTATTTAACATCAGATTGGAGGGCTTCTTTCCTTATTATAGTTTTTTTTTCGTCCCGTTTTCTACATTCACCTTAGCTTTCATTTCCCTTCCTTTTTTCCTTCTAAGTACTTTTGTTATTTGGTTACCAGTATTAAGTAAACTGCTTTGATTCTCTCTATAGTTGTGTTTCTTTCCACTCTATCTGTTGTTCTTACAGTTCTTAGAACCAAATATTTTTGGTAATGGCACTTCCTTTTCTGACATTTGAACTTGTGCAGCTCCTTACCAGAGTGCTGAAGGAAGTCAAGAAGAGAGTGACCCGAACAATACAACTGTGGGTGTTTCTGTGTTTATCTTTGGCTAATCTCTCCATTAAATCCCATATTGTTAGTAAGCATTTGGATTTACAGACTGTAATCTTTAACTTTGTCATTCCACTTAGGCCTTTGCTAGAGTGCTTTACTTGTTTATCAATCGAATTTTTGTTTATATAATTTTGTATCATTAATACTCATTTTCCTGCAGGGGGTAATGTTTGCAAGAAAATATAACACTGGGGGTTAATATTGCATAGTACAGAAAACCATAGGGGGTAACAGGAAAGGGCAATATAGTCATTTTACTTCGGGGGTAATATTGCAGAGTAGAACAAATCATAGGGGGTAATATGAAAGGGTAAAATAGTCATTTTACATACCATTTAACAATCAAACAACCTTTGACTGACGGCAGGGGGTAATCTTGCGACAGAACAACAATGTTAGGAGGGCAAATTGCAATTTTTCCAGTGAGGGGGTTAGAGTGCCAATTGGCTCTAACCACAGGGGGTAAAATTGCAGTTTATTCCAATAAGTCACTCCATACTAACTTTTCTAAAAAGTCAATAAGTCAATAAGTTGTTTTAAAAAGCTTAGCCAAACATACTCTAAGATTAACAGATGTTAGTTTTGTAGTTAGGTTTAAGGGCATTTAAGTCATTCACATCTAAAAGGACTAATTTTGTAACTTTATGGCTAATGAGGAGCTGTTTTTGTAATTTACTCAAAACTTTAATTATGTTCATCTCCATTTTCATCTAAGGGGCCTTATTAATCTCGAGGCTAAGAACTTGAAATTTATCCATGGTGAAGCACGTGCAAATTTGAAGATCATGAAAATTTGATCTGATATAAAAGTAGTTTCTTTGACTTGCTTAACTTTTTTTGCCTTCACCCCACTAATCACACTTTTGAATAAATAGACTAGAAGAACAATTCATTGACATTGTTGATAATCAACACCACTCTATTAGACTGTGGGGTGTGGAGTGGTTTGAGTTGGAGACATTACTTGACTCGTGACAGATGTGGGCTCCACCAGTCTACACCAAAAAAAGTGGGGTGTCAGAGCAGTGTGACCATGCCGGCGTGGGGTGCCATTTGGTTTTTTTTAAGTTGAAAATTATATAAAAAAACACAACTCATATTAATTTAAAAAAAAAGTTACATAAAAGACAATCTTAAATTAAAAAAAAAAAACCTACTTAATAAATCCTAAAAATAAAAAATAAAAACCTACTTATTAAATCCTAAAAAATAAAAATAAACCTACACTCCGCTTGTGGAATCGAGGACAATTGTCTTTACCGTTCGTTATTTTTCACCTTGTTTTTTTTTCAAATGCATCTGGTTCTTGGCATGGATTCTGTATAATATAAACATTAAAGAGATATACACTTTCTTAAATCATATATGCAATCATATAACTTTTTAACTACGTCTGGTTCTGCTCTTTTATCGTTTTCTTTAATTTTGCCGTCATTGTTATAGTAATAGTATGTAAGTTTGTAATTATTTTGTTTTTATGTATATCAAATTCATGTGCTTGTATGACTTTGATGATTAAAGATCTTGTACAAAGGGCGCAAAGTGTGAGAAGTTTGAGAAATATTATAAAGATCTTTGATGATTAAATACATGTATTCTCATTCTAAATTAATTCAAAAGGGTAAACAAGTAATTTTCTCATTGATTCCATTAATTGATAACCTTCCATAACCGTCACCCTTTATTATAGGAATACGGATTTGTATTTTTTTAAGATCCATTAAGATTATGTGACCTATCGTTCATCAATTATAATTTCTGAAGATCACAAAATGAAGATTTTTATACAGTATTATAGTGTTATATAGTTTTATAGTATTATATTTTTTGGTAGCAGGTCTATGATGGATATATAGTATTATATAGGGTTATATAGTGTTACATAGTGTTATATAGGGTTATATAGTGTTATATAGTATTATATAGTGTTTATATAGTGTTATAATCTTATAGTGTTATATTTTCTGGTAGCAGTTACATGTTTTCAGATTCGTAGAATAAGGATGAACAAGGATCGCTGGAATTTAGGAGAGGTTACCTTATTTTAAACATATAAAAAGACACTATTACCCCTACAATTTTCAAATTAGCCCAAATAATTAAAACACAATTTACAATTTGGTTCCTACTAATCTCAACCATTAGATCAAAAATCTAATGATTTAAAACACTTCTCACACTTTATGCTCTTTTTATACTATCCTTACCCTGATTTTGATTATATGACTTTGATTTTTCCTTCTTTCTAGTTCAACAATCTGAGGAGGATAAAAATAAGAATTTCAAATTTTTTTTTTGTTATTTTAGTTTAAGAAATTTACATAAATGACCTTTTAAGATATAAAGGGTGTTTTGGTTATCCAGTTGAAACTTAACAGAAAAAACTAACATTTGTCAGTCTTAGTACCCTAAATTGTTACAAAATCAAAAGTTAAAACCTTATATTGTTACTTTAAACTATTAGTATCGAAGGTTGTTACTTTCCACAAACCACATGGACTAATAATATAATTAACTCTAATTTTGATTAGGTATTGGAAAGTTTATAAATAATATTATACTAGTCTAAGTACCCGTGTAATACACGGGTGGCTAAACAACAAATAAATTATACTTTGACACGTAAATACTTTGTTACAGGTTCGTTCGAAATATTATGATGTATTTTAATCTACGTAAAGGTAAAGTTAGTACCTCAGAATATTATGATCAATGATGCCTATTGATAATACCCGCGAATATCGCGGTGTTGAACAATGATATGTTTCTTACTTTTTCAAAACAAAATACGTTGTTATCATATCAATTTGAATTTAAAATATAAAAAAAAACAAATTCATCGTACTACAAATGTAAAAAAGGGGATCGATGATGTGTATGTAAGAAATATGATTTTCGGATGTTCAATATAAATTTAAAATCTGTTACTCTAACACTTATGGTTGCTGGAGTTTCGTAACAAATAACTTCGTATTCGTTTTAGACCAATTGAAAAAACAATTAGTTGTACATTACTTTACTTGTAAATAGATTTACAATTAGTTGTAAAAATATTAAACATCTAATAACAAATTTATATCCTAAAATAAACAAAACAATAACTATTAAAATTGTTTGAGTAAAATATATAAAAGTAAAAATTTGTTACCAAAAATTACCGTCGAATTTACTATTATTTTAATAAATATTTACGGAAAATATCTATGAGGATAACATTTAAGTAAAAAATCATCATTACAAATATATCATATCAAGTTCTGCAAAATCAGCTTACCTTCTTCACATGCTTCAAGAAACATCAACGGCGGTTCAAAGAATTGGTAAAGGTAACTTCCGACTTCATCTCCGATCAGTTGTAAGAAGATTGTTACTTGATTTACCAACTAAATTTATCATCCGTATTACAAACAACTCACGAATTGTGTTTATTTGCAACGATTAATGAAGAATTAGACGTGAAATCAGAGTTAGGTTTTTATTAAATTGAAAGTTCTGTATGTTATATGTATTTAAGAAGGAGTATATGTATTGCATGTGTTTGAGTGTATATAATTTCGGTTAATAGTTTGATTTGGTTGATAGATTTTGATCATATTGTTATGAAAAAAAATGTTAGTTAATAGTGTGATTTGGATGATTGAATAGATATGATTATCATTTTAAATTTATGATCCAGAATTTTTTTTGTTGAATTGTATTCAAAACAAGATTATATTTAACTCATATTGAACACTATAAAAGGATAATTTTTGGTAAAAAATAATTGACACATTTAACTATTTGTAATATTCTATATAAATATAATGATCAGATAAAAGTTGCTTTAGTCTTGTTTATATGTATATTGTATATAGTAATTGTATCAGCAAAATGTGTGTGAAAATCTGTTTAAAAGGTTATTTTCTTATTGATATGAACATATATGTATCGATTCAAGTTCAACACTAAATGTTTATAACATATGTTGGTATAATGCAGGTTTAAAAAATGAGTCCCTCATGCATTGCAATCTTAGAAGAGCCATCCTCGTTAAAACTTGTATGTATAAAGCTTACAAAATAATATATATAACTTGTATTACAAATTATGTGAAACCTAAATTTAACCGCAGGTGCTGCCAATTGATTTTGTTAAGAATGTATATGGAGAATATTGGCAAAGGAAAAAAGTAATGATAAATCATGAAAGTCGTAGAAGTTGACCAGTTTCTTTAAGAAGTGTAAGTGGGGAATCCATTATAACCGACGGATGGAGTAATGTAGTAAGGGATCTTGAAATGACAAAAAGGACGATATTACGATTAAGGATAATGGAGGACAAAAGTATGGAAATCAGTTGCTTCGTTGAAAACATATGTGGTGAATCTTTTGTCACATTCAATCGTTACAACATTTTAAAGATAATAGTAAGTATACTATTATTTCTTAATGAATTTTTATTTTGTCATACTTGAAATATAAATGATTTACATAAATATATATCAATAAAATGTTACATTACTTTTCAGGTGCTACCAGAAACTTATGTCACAAAATGTTACTCGTACGTACCAATGAACGACTGTTATAACATAAATGCAGCAGGTCATAGTTGGAAAGTTGAGACGGACAAAATCAATGATAATTATGTTTTTACAAAAGGTTGTCCGAAGTTATTTCATGATCTTGGAATAGAAGAAGATGATTTACTGTTGTTGACGAAAACTGACAACGCGACATTTGAGATAAAGATATATCGTAGAGGAGTTGAGTTAGTTCTGAACATCAAAGAAGAAAGTGATGATGAATCTGTGCTGGAAATACCTAAAGACACATACTACAAAAACCTTGACTTTGTAAGTATTTTATACTAAATTATAAGAGTTTAGTAAAAATTCTGACTTACTTACGTATGTTATTGTATGACAGGCTTTCTGTGGAGATGATGATTCAATTGATCAGTTTATGTGTGAGGTACTAAGCTTCCATTTATGTAGATTAATATACATTAGAATAAGCTTTTGTGATTTTACTAAGTATCAATGTATGATAAACAGATGAATGAAAGTCGTAACAAAGAGGAGGTGAGTAAGAACGTTGGTGGAGAAGAAGTCTCGAACGTGGAAACAAAGAGTGTGATGAGAGAAGAGATAAACCAACAACCAAAAGAAGATGTAATAATTTGAATCATAATAATACATGATAGTACTTTTAATATGTTTAGCCATATTTATTTTTTACTTCTTGGTTATTGATGTCTAAAATAAGAAGTTGTGTTAACAGGTTAAGAAAAAAAGGAAAACAGATTGAGGGATATTGTAAGGCAGACGACAGTAAGGCGCTGATATGCGGAAGAAGTGGAAATGCAAACCGTTTCAACAGTTGAAAAAAGAACACGCAGCCGGTTGGTACGTATAACAACATTTATTTATGATTAACTGAAACAAATTAAGATATATAATACATATAATACATATTTTATTTTAAACATTATGTGTTTCTGTAATAATTAGGAAAAAGACATTAGAAAGAGATCTGGTAGTAAATTGAAGATATTAGATGTTGCACCAAAACGTGTTGCAAGGAAGAATTCTGTTGATAAAGATGGTAACTATGAATTTACACAGAAGGGAGATAACAGAATGGTATGTTTTTACAATACTAATTGATAAACAGTAAGACTATAACATTCATAAGGCTGATTAAATTGTTAATTATCATATTCATGCAGAGATTGCCTGCTAATGTTGTAAGAATTGGCGGATTCAAAAACAAAGTGCATGAGTTAAAAGTGAGGAACATGAAGGGAAAAACAATCGATATGAATCTTAGGCGGCAAAAGAATGGAGATGCTGTGAGGTATGCAATCGAAGGTTGGCCAATGTTCATGAAAGAGAATGGGCTTCGTTTGGGTGACACAATGCATTTCAAATTTGTAAGCACAGGAAATCTGCTGATCTTATCAGACGTGGATGAAGTTAATGCAGGTTGAAAAGGTAAATTTAAAAGCTAATGATGAAGGTTTTTGCGTACTTGAAATCACGACTCTTTAATGCTACTTATGTTATGTTTACTTTTGTTTTGGACATGTAATCAGTGGTTATGATGTTATGTTTACTTTTGTTTTGGACATGTAATCAATGGTTAACCTTAAAGACAATTAGTGTTATATCATCAACCAAAAAACCATATTTTTTAATGTAAGTAACCTTGGTATCGTCTATAAAAGGTTGTTGATTAAGAATGTGTATGTATATATATTTACATAATAAGTTGTTGTTTTTTATATGTGAATCGGATTCTTTATATAATGTTTTATTTTGTTCATAGGTAGTTTAAGGTTAAAGACAATTAGTATTATATCATCGAACCACGTACCATATTTTTTAATGTAATTAACAGTTGGTATCGTGTATAAACAGTTGTTGATAATCAATGTTTAAATAGATATATTTAGAAACTAAGTTTTGGTTGTTTATATGTGATTCGGATTGCTTATATAAGTTGGAAGTAAAGAGGTACTACAAATGTAATATAACACATGCCAATACATGTTATCTCCTTAATCATTAATATAGGTTCTTTCGGATTGCTAAATATTTAAATCATAAATACAGGATTAAAAAAAAAAAACATTAATTACAATTATGAAATGACTAAATATTTAAATCTTTTATTTTATAATGATTTGGAAATTGGAAATACGAAACTTTAATAAAGTGTTAATATCGATAGTAAATCAAAATAATATCGGTAACATCAACTCATAAATACTAAATAGGTGAGACAACAGTCTCTTCAAACGATGCTACTTTGTATAGTCCTCGAAAGGCCTCAGCGTCTCGTAAGTATTGAAAATCTTTCAGTCCAATTTGTATCTCAAGAATACCACAGCGATCGATCTCAAAAGACCAAGTGTCACCTTTGTTCTCAGCTAATTTGTTACGCCATGAATCAAATGAAATTGGATTTACGTTTGTAAAATACGACACTTCTGACCATCGTTCGTCTTCAAATTTAAATAGCTTCACATTTTTTTCAGGGGTGTTTCCAAAAATAAACATATGAAGTGTGTTGCGGATTTTGAAAAAACTGCTTTGGCGACCAATAACATCAGTACATTGTGGTATGGAAACCTTCGAGAAAGTTTCAGAATCCACATCAAAAGCAATCGTATAACTTTTAGCAGGCGTCCAATAGTGTGGAGATGGAAAATATAAAACATTATTGCATAAAGTTCCGGAAGACAACCAATATAAACTTGAACCGTAATCCGGTCCTTTCAAGAAAGTAAGAGTTTTCCATTCATATGTGTTCCGAGAATACACACGCAGTATAACATCATCCTTACGACGTTGGAGAAGTAATATTTTAACATCGTTAGATGAATCAATATAAATCCCAACTACATCTTTCTTTAAATCAAAAAAATTTTTAGCTTTCTTATCACACAAATTCAAAAATTGGTTAGTTGTTGGATTCCAAAGAATCAATTCGTTCAGTAACCAATGGATGGAGATCAGTAAAAGACCATATTCAAAAGCAAGAATTGTTAGATTTGAAAGACAGGTGTCAACGGGGAAGGAAATAATCTTACTTGAAGAAATGTCTACCTTTCCACTAATCAAGTTATGAAGATCAATTGATGACTTGGTCAGCGTGATAAGCTTACGATCTTCATATTTAGCGGTACGACGATAGTGAATAATCGCAAACAAATGTGACGGCAATTCGTATCGCCATTGTTTGGAAACACATCTTAATCGAGCAACACACTTTGTTGGTAGCCTTGATAGGATTTCGTTAGCAAACATTTGAAATTCAAGACGTTCCATCCTACAAAATATTTGATAAGAAATAATTGATGAGAATTATGTACTCGAATTTGTGAAGTAAGCAACCAAGTTGCATGAATGATATACAAAACATATAATATAGCAAAACTGAATCGTATGAAGATTAATGGCAAATTATAAACAGAACATAATGAAAGATACATAACCAAACCGAAATTCTGAATTGGAGATAATTACCTTTTCTCTCAACACAAATAATCTGACCAATTAAAATGTGCTTTATTTATAATTGCATTGGAAAGTAAACTTTATAATTAATGGGGATATTTTATTTTAAGAATATGATATATAAGATATAATCCATTAATCCATTAAATTTATTAAATAAGAAAATAAATGAAAATATTGTCTCCAAAATTAGATAAATGAACCATTCAGAACCATGTAAGTTGGAAATGATGTACCTAATGATAATTTTAATTTCGACATTTATTAGAATATATAAATAAGTGTAACTAATTTTATGTGATTGACCAATTTTCATATTTACATATAAACTATAAATTTTAAAGTAAGAAAGTTTGGAAAATGATGTACATAATTGTAACTTAAAATTCGACATTCATTGAAATAAATAAATAATTGTAACTAATTGTATGTGATTGTGAAATCTCCATATAAACTATATATTTTAAATTTAAAAAAATTGCCTAAAGTTAAACATAAGAATACAAACTTTTATCTTCTATAATTTGTTTGAAAATAGTTTGTTCTATTTAAGATGCTAGATTAAATAAGGAAAAAAATAATTAATGATAACATATAGCTTATTAATCGTTAATCGATTAAGAAAGTAATTAGTCGTTACTATATTAACATAGTCAATTCCTTGAAAAAAGAATTATAAATGGAATGATATATATCATTATTTTTTGTCAAATTAATTAATATAATATGAAGATGTAACAAATATAAACAAATAATAGAATATTCGTAAGGTAAGTTGTGCTAATTGATAATTTCCCAAAATTAATTAAAAAAAACAGTTGACTTATTTCGGTTAAGTACCCGGGCACTACACGGGTGGCTGAAACACCAAGTAAACACATAGAAATACTATACGTTTAAGCGTTAAACTATTATTTCGAAACCAAAATATTAAAAGATTGTTAACCATACGTTTAAGCGTTAAACAATAATGCCAGTACAATTTTGCACACGTATAGAAAGCCTAATTCTGTTGAATATACTTTAATGCGTAAATACTTCGTTATAGGTTTCTTCGAATATAAACAAAAATGATACAAAGTACGTGAAGTAAGATAAAAAGATGATAAACATAAAAACCTCACAATCCATTGAATATCTCTTTATATACAACATTCATTGTTTTATTTGTAGGTCTGCCTTCATTGTCAAGTATTACTAACTTGATTCCATCTCGTCTTGTAACCCTGGATAAAGCTACGTACAATTGACCATGTGTGAAAACTGGTTGTCTTAAGTACAAACCAACCTTAGATAGTGACTGGCCCTGGCTTTTGTTAATCGTCATCGCAAAACATACCGTTATTGGAAACTGCCTCCTTTGAAATGCAAAAGGAATCTTTCTGTCCGGAGGTACCAAATTCATTCTAGGTATGAATGTCCGAGAACCAATATTCCACCTGAAATTATCTCAGCTTCAATAACACGGCTGTAAAGTTTTGTCACCTTTAACCTTGTACCGTTTCACAAACCATTTCATTGGTTAATATTTCGCAACAACATTATTGGAACACCAACTTTAAGCACTAACTTATGATTTGGTAAACCAGACACTTTAAGACCATTCAACACGTCGGGTGAGTATATTTTTTGCTGATCAACATTGCCATCTTCAGTAGGGCATAGACTATCAGAACTAAGATACTCTTTTTCTTCACCTGGGAAAACTGCCAACAATCTGTCATTAATCTCGTGAACAACCTCATTCTTAGGCGCAAGTATAGCTCTGGTACTAAAGTAATTACGATCATTGTAGTTCTCCAAGATTGACGGATAGACAAAATCACTCAGGCTAGAAATTGGATCAGATATGCTGTCAATTAAAAGCTCAGGTGGTATTTCAATTATTGCTTCTCCATCATTGGAACCACCAACATTTCCCTCACCAACGTCCAACAACCATTTTGCAAAATTACTGATCTCTTCAACTTCAGATGATGGTCTTCCAACGGTTAACCTCATGTTTCTAGTTAACGTCAACAACTTACACTTACTCCACAGATAAGACGAACATAATGAGGCATTCACAATTTCTTGTCGTCCACCGTTTGGAACAACAAGTAATATTTGCCTAAAATCACCACCAAATACAATTACTTTTCCTCCAAATACAACATCAGACCTGGATGAATTAGATATATTGAAAATGTCATGCATAGTTCTATCCAAAGCCTCAAATGCATGTTTATGAACCATAGGAGCTTCATCCCATATAATGAGTTTGGTCTGCTGTAGTAATTTAGCTACATCATCGTCAGGTTTAATATGATAAACGGAATCCTCATTAAGATTCAAAGGTATATGAAACCTAGAATGCGCCGTTCTTCCTCCCTCCAACAGCAATGATGCAATTCCCCTAGATGCAACGTTTAATACGATCTCACCTTTTGACCTAATTGCAGCAGACAATGTTTTCCATAAAAATGTTTTACCAGTCCCGCCATAACCGTAAACAAAAAATACTCCTCCATTGTCTCCATCAACTGCGTTCATAATTTCTTCATATACTGAACGTTGTTCATCCGTTAACAAATTCACCTGACCTTGATAAACATTTTGTAAATCTGTTCTGTCGTATGCAAGCTCTTCGTTAATCAATCGGTAGCGAAAGTTATCTAAAGATGAAGTATCCGGGTAAGGCATTGATACAAATCTTCGAAGCGATGAATTATTCCGAGTTAAAAACTTCTCGATTTCGCATAAAACATAGTTCTTTAGTTGCTCATCAGGAATTGATAAACCTGTGAAAAATCAGAACCACATATAAATTTAATGGTAAATTTTTAGTAACTGTAACAAAAACATAATATGAAATTTATAATTTTACCTGAAACACGTTGATACTTTGAGAATCTGTACAGAAAATCATCTGTCATATACTTCCATGTGCTTTCCCAGACTACTTCAGGTCTAGATAAAGTGCTTGACAGTAACATGGTGGCGAATAAATTGCGAATACAACCTGCGCTACCTGATATATTTGCTTCTTTGATGGCCTCAATGTACTCCGAGTCGTCATCCAACAAACCAAGCGCATAGCAAGCATCTCTAAAAGTATCGTACACTCGACCATTAACTGTTTTAATATCATCAAACGATGTTGGTCCTTTAACTTTGTTAAGAAGAATTCTTAAATAGTACGCTTCACCGGTAGACGGAGAAACGGAATGAATTCTTCCAATTGTTTTTCCTTTTATTCTCGGAACCCATATACGCTGGTCAAGCTTCCACACATAAAAACGTGGAAACTGTACATATGTTAGTGTACGTGCAACAGGGTCGTTAGGATCTTGATTACGTTGCATCCAAGACAAAAACATTGATGAGTTCACAGATGGTTTGTTTAGCACCTGATTAATATCTTCATCAGGACCGAAACAAACTGTTTGTTGTCCAGGAAGATGGAAAGGCAACCGCATAACAGAAGGACTCCTATAATTAACTTCATTCGAAAAAATCCTCCAAGAGGCTTCACAAGCCGATATATACCTACAATCATAATACTCTTTAATTTCATCATTTTCTGGTTGCTCGTTTTCATTATTGCTCGGAACCACAGCAACTGTTGCTCTATCAGGACCTTTATTAATATATTTGAACAAATACTTTATTGACGCCGCTTGGTTGCACCATTCAACGTTTATATGCGCCTGATATCTTTTCAAAAGTTTCTTGTTGTAAGGTACAACACTTCTGTTGTCTAACTCAATTCTATTTTTTAAAACGAAGGAACCGTCATCTCTTCTTCTGTATAAGGGAAATACGTTACAATCCAAGGTTAAGTGATCTTGAAATTTCTTAGGAAAACCTTTTGAACATTTTCTATCAACCATACATGGAGAGCTCATTCTAGCGTTACCACATGGACCATGAATCATATGGTCTTTCACAAGCGTATATAGTTCCGGGTCTTGGTTTATATCAGGGATTTCTACAGAAATAAACTGATCAACATGGTCTACAGTTGGAAGTTTGTAATCATTCTCCATGAATAAGCACATATGCGCATGAGGCAATCCCCGCTTCTGAAACTCAATAGTGTAAACAACTACACAAAAAGGTAAGAAACTATTAATTATCATTGAGATCATGTTCAAAAAAGAAAATTTAATAACATACCAGCTGAAGCTTTTCCAAACAAATGATGGTCTTTCAAATCTTTACAAATTGCATCCAGCTTTATTTTAAAGATTCGCGATAAAATATCAGGCCTATCCTCCGGATTAAGATTTGTGTCCTTAAGAAACCTTTGAACCTCCGGCCACTTGGGATTGCAGGTAATGGTTATAAAAAAGTCGGGATAACCATACCATTTACAAATGGCCATAGCGTCAAGATAGTTTTGCATCATATATCGTGACCCGCCTGTAAAAGAAGATGGAAGGAAAATACGTTTTCCAACCTTAGACAAATCTTTATGGCCGTTATATCTTAGTTTTCGAATATTCTCGTATGTATTAGACCTGAGATCATGTTGCTGAAATCTTATAAAGTTAAGTCGCTCGCTCTCAATCATCGTATAAGCATCAACCAAGAATTGTTGGAATAACCGTCGAGAATTTAGAATCAATGAAAACTGGTTACTACGATCTTGTATACGATACGCAAAAAACTCTCTCATTGTACAATTCGGACGTTTCTTGTTAGTAACATCAATGACACCCCTATGGGGTATGTCAATTCTGTAACCGTCGTCTCCATATGGGAACAAAATAGGATACTGAAGTGCAAGATAGGAAGGATGCAACTCACTTATTCTTTTTAATGACCCTATTTGTGTCTCGACAACGATATCTCTATTCTCAAGAGCATTATCAATATCTCCAACAATAAGAGCAGCAACCTCGGAGGAAGTAGGTAAGTTATAAGTCCGACCATCTTGTTCTCTTTTCCCAATAAGGCGAAGCTTTAAAGTAGTATTAGGATTCTGTTGGGAGCAATCTCTAACCATCCTATAAATTTTCACAAGCACATTGTTGGCATCCAACATTGCTTTGATTTGTTGTCTCAGCTTATTATCAGTTTCGTCTTAAGAGGTTGATGAGGAAGCATCGTCTGAAGACCTGTTTCATAAAATTGAAATACTAAGTAAATATATTTAAAATAAATGTTATTAAAAAAATTAGTTCATGCATGGTACCTAAAAACTGATTGCCTGTTTGCCAACTCATTTTCAGTATCATATATGTACAACTGACAAAATTTAGGTTTCCCTCCGTTTTCTGGCACAAGACTACCAATAGAATGATAATTTTCACCACTAATTCTGTAGCAAAAAGGAGCATTACCAGTATTAACGGTCTTGTCAACCTTACCACCCATTGACGTAAACGCAAACATAGAATTGTAACGTCGAATGTTCTTCAAAAAGTGCCTGCTTTCATTGTCATTGGACATGAATAGACTTTTATAATAAGGTGTCGCAGATTTGTAATCAGGTAACACAACTTTGGCATAACCACAACATAACATATGACATATTTTGCCACCCTCTTTTCTTCCGCTTCCTTTCTCTGCATCCCATGACTTTGCATAACAAACTTCACAAGTAATAACTTGATCACCATGATCCAAATATGTAACACCTCGTAAAAATCGTGTCCAATGATGTGATGACACGTGTAATGAACCCTAATAAAGTCAAACGTTGACTATGAGGGATTAATTTCGTCAAAATCGAAAACTTTGTTTATAGAAGGACTGAAAGTGTCAATGCCTAAACTAGGCCTCTGAGTGACCTTATACGATGTCCGTATTCTCAAATGAGCCACTTGTTGGATGAGAGGAGCCGTTTGCGAAATTATTTGAAAATTTGCGCAATAAGGGTTAAAAGTGTCAACATGTTAATTCTTACCTCTGAGTGACCTTTTAACAAACCGAGAGCTTCATTATGTTTCATAATATTCTCGGGAATGCTAAATATCGGCTATGTAAGGCTTTTATGCCAATAAGTGAAGTTATACGCAAGTTTGAAAGTTAGAGGGGTTAAAAGCGTCAACATGTTAAATTATACCTCTGAATGACCTTTTAACGAACCCGAAGCATCATGGTGTATTATAATACTCTCAAGAATGCCTAACATGGGCTGGATAAGGCCTCGACGCCATTAAATGATGATATGCGCAAGTTTGCGCATTAGAGGGACCAAAAGCGTCAACTTTCGAATTTAAGCCTCTCGGGGACCTTTTAAGCGAACCGGAGCGTTGTAATAATTGGACATACATTCGGGGAGGCCCATTATGGGCTATAGAAGGCTTGGATCTCATTAAACGACATTTTATGCTACTTAGCGCAATTAAAGGACTAATTGCGTCGAACTGCAAATGTAGGTCGAATCGTTGGATAACGGACCCTCCGGATTATATCCATGAGTTAAACATACCCTATTTATCCTTTAGATAGCTTAGGAATAGGCTTAGAGGTGTTTGGTGCGCAAAAATATACTTTTATGTCATGCAGGGACTAAAAGTGTCAAAAAGTGCACAAGTTTGCACTTTCGCGCATATCTCGCATTCTGAGTATCCCCGAACATCCAAAAATTTATGTAAGCACTAAAATATTTATTTTAGTATGCGGCATGATAAAATTCCACTCGTCGCGTGTTTTGGACCATTTTTAGCATCCGTGCGTATTTCGTCGTAATTCGACGAATAACGTGAGCGTACGGCCAAACGAGCCGACATCCGTCATGTTTTTGAGCATATCTCAGGTTCCCTATGTTTAGGCATTGTAGTGAAGCCTTGAAATGAGGTTGACGGGCCTCAAATAAGTCAGAAGGATATCTATCAAGACTAGGGACTAAAACTGTCAAATAGTAAAAACTATGACAGGGACCATTTCTGTCAATCTGCTATTTTTGTCTGGGCTGACCTTGTCTTGAGTCGCGACCAGAACTGACTCGTTGATCACGGGCTGCTAAAAACAGTAACATATCCGCTGATTGATGCTGATTAAGACATATATGAAAGAACAGGGGCCAAACCTGCATTTCTGTCACATTTATTCGTTGGGCCTGACACCCAGGCGGGCCGCGTGGGCCTGGGCCGCATGATTACGCGGGCTGCGTAATGAACAGCAGCAGCAGCAGATTTTTTTTGTTGGCTGTTTGTTTTTCCTTGGGCACCAATCTACTCCAAAACCATATTTAAGCAAATCCTTGGGCTGTAACCTGTTTTATAACAGCTGTAACAACAGGTGTTATGATCTAATTAACCCTCTAGACACATGTCTTAATCCTAGAATCACCCCAAAAACTATAAATAGGCCAAGAATCCATCCAATTCATTTGCACATTTTCATTCCTTCTCTATCCCTCTCAAATCTGGAACTTCCAAAGCTGAAGTGGAACTTAATTCTTGTAGAAAAGATAGCATGGACTCTTTGTAAGTGCTATAACCCATTCTATAGTTCAGATTTATGTTTTAATACCGAAAAGTCAAGTTATCGTATATTAGCTTTGACTATCGGTTTATACTCTCATGGTCCAGCCACTGATCGAATTGAGAGTGGGTATAAGACCATAGTTAGGTAGGTGATTAACCCCTGAAAGGGAACCTCCTAATTCCTTCGTTTGCTTAGTTAATTGTCGGGTCAAATCGTTTAGGTAAAAAGTCAAACTTGGCAGATTTGTGGGTATTAATTAAAACCATGGATGCAGAGGTTATAAATTATATTTTTACACTCTAATAACTTAGAAATGATTATTAGAACATGTCTAAGCTGGTCCAACTCGACAATTCTAAGTTTAAGGTCGGTTCACAACCGAAAGTCGCAAAAGCTTGACTTTGCTTTGACTTTTCAGTTCTGACCCGATTAAGCTTGATTCTTCCATGATTTAAGCTTCCATTAGGACCATATTATTCAGTAGTATAACCCTCTGGAGTTATATTGCATGGTTCCTTGTGGTTTGAATTATACGCTAGTTTCCGCTATTATGCTTATAAACGCCCATTTTGCCCTTTTGACATAAGAATGAGATTTTTAGAAATGTGAGAGGACAAAAACCTTTGTTACTAATATATAAGCTTGTCCCGAAAATTTGACATCAGTTCTTGGTCCCAAATAGGAGTTATGCTTGATATCGTAATTAGAAGCTTTTAACTAAGTAAATTGCGATATCTTGCATAAAGCATGTTTAAACTTAGATTTTGACCCAAAACTCATTACCTACTGTTAAGATATTATTTTTAGGGATTGTTGGAATTATTGATCGGATTATAAACTGATCATATCATAGAGTTCTTGTATTAATTCGGTAAAGGACGATAATGCCCTTTTCATGCATAAAATAAGATTTACAAATGATTTGAATGCCAAACCTTTTCCTACTGATTTTATATATTAAATAAATTATTTTGAGCATTCAAAACTGATCAAAATCTCAGATTTCCATAAAACCCCTTAATTATCGTCAATTAGCGATTTTTACGCTATTTAGGTACATAGTATGGTTTTAAACCATAACTAACACCTAAGACTTGTTACCTACTGAATTCTTAAACAAATTTTAATATTATTACAATAGGTATAAGTCGAGAACTCAGACTTCCAAAAATGCCCGTAAAAGCATATGTGAAAAGACCAAAATGCCCTTTCGGGACATAGTTTGGCCATAAATGGTAAACCTCACATATGTATGATATCTTACTGATGTAATGAGATAAAATAAATATTTTTACTGATTAGAAAGGACCAGAACTTCAGTTTGTTATAAAATCTCTTTTATAAATATTAAAATGACCAAAATGCCCTTACGGGACCTAAAATGGTTTTAAATACTTTTTGGGCATATATGTTGACATCCTACTGATGTATTGACATATTCTAAGCATAATAACATATGGAACTTGTATATGATTCATTTGGTTACCCGTTACGCATTTTACGCGTTCGGGTCGGTTTATGTAACTACTTTACGTATATTTACCGAAACGGGTTTAACCTTATCATTTTTGTCTCAAAATCCGGAATGTGTTTAGTTTACCCATATTATACAAGTATCCAAACTTGTTGGGTCTAAATAACGTTCTATTCCGGTCATCGCTTAATCTAGCGTGTCGTACCGCTTTAGATACTTCAAGCTAGCCGGTCTAAGTCTATGACTTAAATAAAGACCATTAGCATTCTGAATTTGGTTATATATTACCATCACTCCAGACTAGAGCCACCCGGTAAAAGCTACCTGCATTTAGATAGATTGGATACGACTGAGTTATTTTGCTGTGAATCAAGTATTAGCTCAGGTAAATACTTTTAACTTATTTTTCCCTTATGCGGGCTTGGGATACGGTAAATTAATACCACTTGGTCGGGTGTGGATCAATCAAATGCCGGATTGTGGCTAGTAAATCCACAAAACCTGTTTTGATACTGTTCTGTTAATGACTTAAACATTGGGGGTTAACGACCGTGTCCTGGATATATCCTTGGCTCATTCATTTGTAAATGGCCACAATAAATGCGCAGGGTGTAGGCATACACCGAAAAGATGCCGATAATAAATTATTACCCACATGTTGGGGATAACTCATTTATGGGTTTTAAAAGTGGTGTGTCGTTTAATCATGTCTCAGTCTCTGTACTGGGCCCCAGATGTACGATAAGCATGTAATTCAGTATACAAGATTTTTATTAAGAATTGTCCCAAGTTATAAAAGGTTTTGTGCCTCGTGCACTTAAATCAATTTTCATAAACTCTTTTCAAATGAGTCGGTTAAATTGTATTTATCAGTGAAAACTGACGTATTTTCAAAAGGCTAAGTGGCAGGTACTACTCGTAATAGGCTGGGAGTTGCTCGGTGTCGAAAAAGAGGATCTTGCAAATCCTTAAAGATACCATAAAGTCTGCTAAGCTTCATTTTAAACATTCTGTAATGATCCTCCTGTGGATTTGATATTACAGACTCGTCTTTAATAAATACTTTGATATTTTCAGACATTGAGTTTGTAATAATATTTTATATTCCAAGACTTCCGCTGTGCTATTCTGTGTATGTTTGACCATGATGATATCAACTACGTCACGATACTCCCCACCGGGCCCACCGGTGATATGTGGAAATATCGGGGTGTGACAGGTTGGTATCAGAGCCAACATTGAGTGAATTAAACACTAGTCTTTTGTGTTTAATCTCAATGACACAGTAGCATATTCCTTAGACCATCTGAGTCTAGACTTAACATAGGAATGTTCTCATCCCTATTAAGTAAACATTGTTTTTGATTTTATGTATTTTGAATATGTCGCCAAACAAGGAAGCCGTTAATGAAAATTCTCATCATCCGAAGTCAAGGAATGTCAAACATCACAATACGACTGGAATAAGCATGCGACCGGTTTGGAGGAAGACCTTTATGGATTCGTTCCTAAAACCAAACCTATTTTGAATTGCAATCAGACTTCAGAGTCCATACCGGAGGTCCCTGAGGCTCAAATTTTAAAGTCTGCGCCAGTGGAGTCCATACCAGGTGGTCCCTGAGGCTCCCGTTTTGAAAATAATACCAGTGGATCTTAATGATCCCTATTCCTTACCTTCCAGTTTCGAAATCCCAAGATTTGGATTGTATCAGTCAAAACCTAATCCATAATCCATATTATTTCTTTAACCAATGAATCCTTGAATTTTATTTCCGTAACGGATCCTGATTGGAATATCTGCATTATTCACTAAGGTCTTTTGTACCTTCACCATGTATGGTAAACTCAGAAGAGAAACAATCGAATGGAGCAAGGAAGACATTAGATAATCATTCCTTCATAATATTCTTTGTCTTTTAAGTCCTTAAAAAGGACCTATCTTTTTTATTTAGTCCCTGTGTGGACATACCTTCGACTTAAGACCCTATATGGGCATTTGTTATTTAGTCTTTTCATGGACTTGATATCTCGATATAGTCCTCTTATGGACATTATATTCCTTCATAGTCCTTTCATGGACATAGTATTTCATGAAAAGTCTTTTCATAGACATATTATTTTATCAGAGTCCCCTGACGGACATAATAATTCATCATAAAGTCCCTTCTTGGGCAATTGTATATTGACGTCCCTTCATGGACATGTTATATCATAAAATTCCTTATACGGATGTATTTTATAGTCCCTTTATGGACTATTATTTCCTTTTAGTCCCTACGTGGACTAGAGTTATTTAAAAGTCCCTGTGAGGACACCTGTACAGCAAAGCCCTTTTGTGTGCACGTTGTACCAATATAGTCCTTTCATGGACTTGTTACCTCATTAAGGTCCCTTTGGGGATACGCTATTTTGAATTAGTCCCTTTTGAGGACATTGATATTTCGTTATAATCCGTATTTGGATTTGTAATATTTTCTAGTCCTCGTACGGACTTATATTTTCTTTAAGTCCTCTGTGGGCAAATATATTACTAAAAGTCCTGTTTAAGGCACTATTGTAAATTCCTAGTAATCTAGGAAGTTTTTGAAAATTTCATGTAGGTATTCAGTTCGTCCCTTATCCAACAATAGTTCTGAGTTTACTCGAACTTTATCGATCAGCTAAAATGTCACACCCCGAATTCCACGTGTCACCGGTGGGCCCGGTGGGGGTATCGTGACGTAGTTGGCGTCATCATAGACAAACAACACAATATAATAATGCACAGCGGAAGCAAAAGATAAATATAATACGATCCGAATATAAAGTAATATCAAGTATTACAACGGAAAGTAGAGGATCCATAGGCGGATCGAATAAAATAAGATAAATGTTCAACAGACTTTAGACGCCTAGAACTTGCAAGATTCCTTACTAACGCCCTGAGCAGCTTCCAGCCTATTACGTACTTGTACCTGTCACTTAGACTTTGGAAAATACGTCAGTTTTCACTGGTAAATACACTCAACTGACTCATTTGAAAAGAGTTTGTGAAAATTGGTTTAGGCGCACAAGGCACAAAACTATTTTGACACTCGATTAAGATGCACAAGGCAAGATTAATCTTTTATACTTGGGACAAACTATATCTCATGTTATCAGTTTTACATAACTTGCTCTACATGCGGGGCCCGGTCCTATGCCGGTTCAAGATTAACCGACACACCACTATTCCCTTATTGGGAATCCCATATTGGGTATAATCAAATAATAAGCATGAAGCATCTGTCAGGTGTATGTCTACACCCCGTGCTTAGGTCGTGGCCATTGCAATTAATGAGTCAAGGATATCCAGGACACGGTCGCATTAACCCCCAATGTTTCAGTCAAGCAATACGAATTAAAAACAGGTTATTTGGATTTCCCGACACATTGGTCTTCGAATCCCATACCTGACCATGCGGTAATTATATTACCGTATCCCAAGCCCGTAATAGGGAAAATAAGTTAAGAGTATTTACCTGAGCTAGCTCCTGTCTTAAATAGCAAGAATTATAATAACTCAGCCGTATTCACTTAAGTAAGCGTAGGTACAATTTACCGGAAGGCTCTAGTCTGGAACGATGGTATAAATAACCAATTAGAATACTAACGGGTCTTTAATTTAAGCCTAAGCTTAGACCGGTTAGTTTGAAGGAAATATACGGTTCAAGCGCATGATTAAGCGAAGACCGGATAGAACGTGATTTAGACCCGACAAGTTTGAATACTTGTATAATATGGGTATACTAAATACATTTTGGATTTTGAGACAAAAATGATAACGTTTGACCCATTTTGGTCAATTTACGCAAACTAGTTACGTAAACCGAACCGAACGCAAAAAGGGCGTTACGGGTAGCCAAAAGAGTCAAATGCAAGTTTCCTGAGATAATATGCTTTTAAATATGTCATAATATCAGTAAGTTATGTCCTATATTGCCCGAAATAATTTTAAACTCAATTTATGCCTTGAAAGGGCATTTTGGTCATTCAAAAGATCATAAAAGAGTCAAATTAGAAATCTGAGTTTCGGGTCTGGTTCATACAGTAAATAATTTAACATGTTATAACAGTAGGGTATGACCCATATATCAAATTTATCATTTAAAACCAAACTATGCACCGTAGGGGTATTTTAGTAATTTCACAAGGGCTAAAAACGCCAAAACTGGAAGTCTGAGTTTATATACTTATACTTACTGTTATTATATGAAAATATGATAATCACATCAGTAGGTATAAGTCTTATATGTTTAAAACAAGTATAACGCTTACTATGCGCTTAAAATGCTAACAATGCGATTTAAGGGCGTTTTCGGGTTTTCACAATAAATCTGAGATTTTTATATTTCCAGAATACTTAAAATAATTTATTTAACTTATAAAATCAGTAGAAAAAGGTTTCGGGTCAAAAGAATGTGTAAAACTCATTTTATGGCTTAAACGGTCAAAACCGACATAACCCGAAATAACTAGGCGATCTAGGATCCGTTCAGCCAAAAATTAATTAAAAATCATCAAAATTCCCAGAATATTATAATACATTAGTTGGTAAAAAGTTTTGCATCAAAACGTGGCCAGAAATAGGTTATACGCGAAAAGGACCGATTATGTAAATTTATAATATAGTTTTACGCTAATGGCCATAACTCACAATCTGGACCACCAACTGATCCGAAATTTTCGGTGCAAGTTTATATATTAAAAATAAAGATTTCTACTCTTTCACTTTTCCAAAAATCACGTTTTATATCAAAAAGGGCAAAATAGTCAACTTTATGCATAAATCGGAAACATGCATTCGAATCGGCTAAGCATAGACTTAATCAACGAAAATTCCAGAAAGTTTAACTAAGATAAAAATAGTCAAAAATACTCTCCAATACAGATCTCGAACATGCATGTGTGAATCTGAATCGATAGTCTACGAAATAATCGTTTTACAAGACTTTCGGTTCCGATTCGTGTCTATACTATAGATTGTCGAGTTGATCGTGGTAAAATACATTCTTATATTCATAATAAAGCTATCTATGAAGATCAAACATATTGCATGTCATTTATTTTACCATTTAAGTTATTTTTCTCAAAAATCACTTCTGTTGACTTTTTAGAATCACGTTTGACTCGACAATTAGCATGCATGTAGTGGGATTCAGATAATACCCTTTAGAGGGTTTGTTTCCCACATGAATACCAACATATATCAGGTTTCAATTCGGGAAATGACTGAAAGAAATCCGTTTAATCAGAAAGTCAAAGCTTATGAACAAACAGTTTGACTTTTAGCAATAATCAAAGCAAGAACGGATTAGAGAACGAATTGGAAGCTTACAAAGGTCCTATAGGTGCTTAGTGAACACTAGGAATCGGTCTTGATGATCAGATTAGCTCCAGGAAGTCTGCCTTGAAGGTTCTTGCAATGAGAGCTTTTTGGTTACTATGAAAATGCCCAAGAATGAGGTGAAGATCTGATTTAAAGCTGAAAAATGAGGGTTACTGTAGTCATAGCCATGCATGGCTTTTAATTGGAGCTTTTGGAGGCAAGAACCAGCTGTATTCAACTAAATTTCGGACCCAAACCAACCCAAATCGAAATTTCTGTCGCTGGCAGCCCCACGCGGCCCGCTTGGGTCAGTCCAGGCGGGTCGCCTGACCCCCTGTTCAGCCAAACAAGTTTCAATATTTGACAGCTTTGGCCCCTGAACTTGCACGCGATGTTTCGGCTACTTTTCTCGACCCGTAAACCCCCAAACTTGGTTTCTAAGAATCTTAGGACTTTTACCAACATGGAAATGTCCTCGGAACATTTTGCGCTCAACCGAAAAGCCCTGAAATTCGACGTTGACGCTTTTAGTCCTTCAAGTACGGTTTTGGCCATAACTTTCTCATACGTTGACGAAACTTCATGAAATTTTTACCACATATTCTAGTGAGTATATTTTAGCTTTACAAAGCTTCGGGTCTGCCAAAACTTCACTCAGAGGTATAAATTCAACATGTTGACACTTTTGGCCCCTATAGTTTGTAATACTTCACTTTTGTGCAATTTCCGCGTCGTATGATCCATGAACCATCCGTTTAAGGTTATAAACATTATGTGGGGTTATCATAGAGCCTAATTATCCATTGTTGACACTTTGGACCCTTACGTTCCATAGTTTTCACTGTTTGTCACTTTTAGTCCCTCTAAAGTATGTTTTCACATACCGGAACCTTATGACACGTGTCAAGACATTATTGGACGAAATTTTTCGAGGTGTTACATCCTCACCCCCTTAAAAGAAATCTCGACCCCGAGATTTATTCAAACAAATGGGGATATTTTTCTTTCATCGTGGATTCCACTTCCCACGTGTATTCGGGTCCTCTACGGGCATCCCACTTGACCTTAACAATAGGCACGTGCTTCCTTCGAAGCTTCTTTACCTGTCGATCCTCAATCGACAAAGGTTTTTCCACAAATTTTAGACTCTCGTCTATGTGTATATCTGTATGCGGTATAACCAGTGATTCATCAGCGAAACACTTCTTCAAGTTACAGATGTGGAACATATTATGAATAGCGCTAAGTTCCTCAGGCAAGTTTAACTTATAAGCGACTGCCCCGACATGTTCGATTATCTCGAAAGGTCCTATGTATCTCGGGCTTAGCTTGCCTTTTTTTTCCAAATCGCATTACACCTTTCCAAGGTGATACCTTAAGCAACACTTTATCACCTACATCGAAGTGAAAATCCTTGCGCTTAGGATCCGCATAACTTTTCTGCCTATCCCTGGCAGCTTTCAAACGATCACGGATCTGAACGATTTTGTCTGTCGTCTCAAAGACGATATCTGGTCCAGACAACTGGACATCTCCAACTTCTGCCCAACAAATGGGCGATCTACACTTTCTACCGTATAGGGCCTCAAAAGGCGCGACCCTAATACTAGTATGGTAGATATTTTTATAGGAGAACTCTATCAAGGGTAGGTGGTTATCCCAACTGCCACCTAAATTAATCACACATGCTCGAAGTATGTCTTCTAATGTTTGGATGGTACGCTCGCTCTGTCCGTCCATCTGCCAACCGTTATGTGATAGTGCTTCTCGACTTATTGGCGGAACATATCCTTTAATCCTTAGGGTGCAATCCATCGCGAGCTCCACCAAGCTCCTTAAATAGGTTTTAGCTCATAAGTCATTTGACCTTGATATATTCGTTTACTTTGAATGGTTTCATATATTCAGAGCTTACTAGCCTGACAATTAACAGATTGGCACACCTTTCCAGGGTGATATCTTTTGTGGAACCTTATTTCTTAACAAGAACTTAGGAGGTTTGCTATTTCCATGAATCCTTGATTTTCTGCCGAATACTGGCAACTTATAGATGGTTATGGGTTTGCTCGATCTTATTCGTTGTTTCCAAGGCAACTTTTAGATCCTGATAATTGGACTTACCAATTTTCTGTCTAGCAATAGATGTTTCACATCTTATCTATACAAGGTCTTCCCAAGAGAGCAGCGTTGATACTTATATAACAACTATTACCGAAAAGCTTATCTTAATGCGATATGGTTATTCCAATCACTGCTTGACTAATCTCAAAGAATAGTTGTTCCTTACAGCTAGTCGAATAAATCGACGATCCTGGCAGCAATCTGGGGATTCCTAGTTATTGCCTAAATAGGGTTGCGGTAATCAATGCATAAGCAAGATGAACCGTCTTTCTTATTTACTAAAAATCGGAGTTCTTAGAACCTTGAATTTTGGCACTACGAAACCTTATCCAAAACTTATTTTTTTTTTGGCTCTTAGTTCCTCCTATTTCGATGGTAATAACAGATATAAGATTCTTACAATAACTGCAGCCCTAAGCGGGATGTTTGTCCTAACATCCTCTTGCATTTCAGAAGGTAACCATGGTAATTCTTATAAATAAGGTAATTATGATACATAGAGATGTCAGAGATTTCCGTATTCTCTGACTTTGGCTCATCTATCGCTGCCGGTGTCAGATAAATGACACATTCCCTTTACCATTGCAAGGATGTCCTAAGTAGCGATACTTATAAGGACATTTTTATATTGGATATCTTCTTTGAATACTACTAGTCGATTTTAGTACAATATGATCATTGGGATATCTTCGGGGATCCCATGCATTAAACCTCCATACTGATCAGGCATGGAAGCAATCTATGGGACACACTAGGATACACAAATCCTCATATGGTGCTCATATCAAACATAGTTTGGCATTCGCAGACGATAGAAAACAATGAGAAAAATAATAAAATAAAATAAATAATATATATTGTCGTACTCTTTCTGGGGAAGAGTACTCCAGATTCTTATGAAAGGATTTTCTCCGAGGATGGGAGAGAGGTCATTAAAGATTCCATTGGTAACTTATACCTCATATTTAATATATGGAGTCCTTATGAGTGTAATCCATAGTTTGCTAAGCTTATGGTTTGCTAAAGGTTTATTATCCCTTGCATCAATGTAAAAATACTTGTCAGTCATTATCAATGCTAAACGGTAAAGGACGTACCTATTGCTATTATCGATGTGCACTATCTCAGGTATTCAACTGGTAGTCTAGGCGGTTCCTTTCTGATCCTTTCCCGATCTAGCTGCTCCTTTCTTGGCAGCCTTAGGGCAATTAGTACTGATGTGTCCCTTTTCACCACAGCTGAAACAGTTTGCATCCTTCATGTCCCTACATTCGTGGGACTGGTGGCCAGCTCTTTTACAGATGCCACATTGCTTTATCCTTTGGCTTAATCGACACTGCCCCCAATGTCTTCTTTTGCAGGTTTTGCATGTAGGCTTTTTGTTGGAACCCTGTTGGTTATTGTTGAGCTTGGATTTGCTCTTCTTAGGATTCTGAGAGTTATCCTCCTCCCTTTGTCTTTTGTCTTTAGTTTCATTCATGAACGACTTTTGTCTCACTACATCTAGAGTGAGAGACAAGGATAGATCTACAGCTGATCTGTAGTTGGTTGGCCTTGAAGCCTTAACATCCCCATTTATTTCTGGTGCCAAACCACCGATGAAACGCGCAATGCGTTTTGGTTCTGGGGTGATTAAATAGGGTACTAGTCTAGATAGGGAGTTGAAGTCGGTAACATATTGCTGACAATTTAGGTTCTTCATAGTGAGATTCAGGAAATCTGTCTCCACCTTTTCCACTTCGTGCTGTGGACAGTAGTTCTCTTTGATAAGGTCCGCAAACTTGGACCATCCCATAAGGTATAGGGGAATTTTCCCCGTGGACTGCACCATGGCCTTCCACCATACAAGAGCCTCTCCTTTAAAGGATTGTGAAACAAATTTTACTACGTCCTTATCAGCACAATCGCTGATGTCCACAACCGTTTCCATTTCCTCAAGCCATTCCATAGCATCAATTGCTCCTTTTTCGCCATTGAAATCTCTGGGTTTGCATGAAACGAAATATTTGTAGGTGCACCCGCCCTCAGTTGAACGGGGCTTATCATAGAGTACTAACTCCTGAGGTTCGCTCTTTTCATCTGAAGAGTGAACGGAGCTCTCCTTACGAGCTGATGTATGCGTTTCCGTATGGATCTTTGAGTGAGTGACACTCGGTTCCTTTTTGTTCTCAAGGACCTTATCCACAACTTCACTAATTGCTGCGCTAATCAACGCCTGAAGAGTAGTGCCATTAACATTTATATTTATACTTGCATCCTTGTTTTTAGCCGCTGCACTGCTGTGTGCTTCGTCGGAAACCTCCATTCTGGAGCTTTGGTACTAACACCAAAAATAACATATGCTTAGATGCAAGTTATTATGGAATCATCGTAACGGATGATTTATAAAGTCATGGTATTACTAAACCATAATGACTGTTAGGTTTATAACTTCCTTATAGTATGCTACTAGAAAGTATGCCAATTATATTTAGCTTAGGTCAAAAAGGACCATCAATTGAGCTTATGGTTTGGACCAAGTCCATTACCTTTTGACTGGGGGTCACAATGTCACAACTGTCCTTGTCACAACGACAATCTTTAGATAGTTGGAAGGCTTGCCGTGAAGGACATCAATAATCATAGGCCCGAAGGCCTTGTCACAAAGGACATACAAAATATGACACTTAAGGCATCAATATATAAGCTGCAATCCTATTGGATTAGAGATCTTAAGGTTCGAACATAGTTCCTCACCTTTGGACAGAGAGTCAAAGACTACAACCGTCATCTTGTGGAAGATAATTTATTTTGCCACAAAGGCTAGTCAATGTACTTCATTCTAACTAACTAGATGATTGTGAGCCCCAGAGGAGTCAGCCATGGTGAAGCTTTAAAGGCCAACTAACCATGAAGTAATAGCTTACTTAATTATAGGGAATTGTCGAACTTGATAATTTAAATAGCCATGGTGCACACAAACCATATAGGCTAAGAGATAGTATTTAGTTTATTTGATCATGTTTTGCCTAGATTTTTAAATAAACCATCTTTGGCGTTTAAATGGAATAAATCCTTTATACTTACTAGACAGGGGACATAAGTCACGTCTGTCAATGTCATAGCGACACCTTATATAGCACAACGGCTTGTTCCATAGGACTTTTCGATGGCACAGAAGCCTTGTCACTAGGGAAATTTTTAATACATAATCAATGATTCCTCCAGATCGGAAAATTTCATAATTCGTTGTCTTGACAAGAAGTTATGAAATAAAACTATCGTTTTCATGTATGCATCTTTGCCCGTAGAGATACATCCCATGTGGATGTTTAGATGTGTACATCATGTTCGACGTTTATTAGCCATGACTCCTATCGATCATATAGGCTAATTAAGGGGTTTGGAAGTTCCTAATATAAAGGTGACAATCGCGATTTTATCGCATCATTATTGTCGGGAGTGTTAACACGCTTTCAAGTGTTAAACAGGATCTGAATCTCTTCTAAACGGGTTTTACCATCTTAGCAAGGTCTTCAATGACATTCAAGCTAGGTCAACCCTTTTAAGATTCTCTTTTAATACATACACTCAACAGAGAATGAATAATATTTATTTTATTCAGGATTTTTATCATGAATCCTAGTTTATAAGTTAGTAATAGCACAAATGGCATAGTCGAGAAGACAAGTTTAATTTATAAGCCATGATTCCTGAGAATCGAGGCATTACAATTTATCCTAGTTATAAAACATTACGGATATTGAGGTGGCACAAACGCCTAGTCACAAGGACATTCATAAATTATAAGCTAGGATTTCAGAGAATCAAAGCCTTGAGGTTTGAACCTAGTTCATTACCTTTTTCTGACAGGGAGTCATAGGTTACGACTGTCTTTATTAAAATTTCTGGCCCGTGGGCCTATCAATTGACATCTCGTAAGATGTTAAGACATATAGTCATTGTACTGATGATACGTTCAGCGGTCACAGTAATGACATGACGCCATGATCGGTTTCATTAATTTAATCAACTGTCGTTCAGTGGTCATAATGATGACATGACGGCAGGATTAGCACTTATTTTAAATCAACTGTCATTCAGCGGTCATAATAATGACATAGCGACAGGATTAGTACTTAATTTAAATCAAATGTCATTCAGCGGTCATAATAATGACATGACGACCAAATTATCTTCTAGAGGGCTTTTGAGCATAGCTCACCCCCTTAGGACAGGGAATCTCAAAAGATTCACAACTGTCGATGTCGCAATCGGACAGTGTAGTATAGCTCGTGGCACTTCATCCTTAAGGGATGGTTATTTTACTTGCAGGGAATTTTAAATAAATCCCAATTTTCAAATTTATTACCCGTAGGCACTCCATCCTTAATGGATGGTTATTTTACTTGCAGGGAATTTTAAATAAATCCCAATTTTAAAATTTATTACCCGTAGGCATCAAGTCATTATCAGACTTGTATACAGATATAATCTGTAGATAATTTATAAAAAGAGTGGCTTGTGTGATTTTTCAGGTCACGCTCAGCCAGGAGTGTTAACATGTTTACAGATGTTAATAGAGATTTGAATCTTTTCAACCAGGTTTTTACCATATTGGCCAGGCCTTTTATTAAGACATTCAAGCTAGGTTTTACCTTACTAAGATTCTTGTTAATTGGCAAATCAAATAAAAATTGATATTTTCCATTTATTTTTATATTTCTTATTTAGAATGAAAGTCCAAACGTAATCATTCCATTATATAAAAGTAAAAGTATAAAGTTGCCCTAAGCGGGACTTGAAAGGAATAATGTTGTCCTTGTAGGGACTGAAAGATAATTATGTCCTTATAAGGACTAATAAGGAAACGATCTTCAATAAAAGGAGCTTCTTCTTCATTTCATTTCTGAATGCTTTCTCCTTAGATGTTCATTTCACTTTAGCCGTGGTACGAAGTTCAGCATCTCGGGACTCCGGGTGTGGAGAACTCCTATTACGGCCTCTTCGTTTGGCGACGTATCCAATATAAAAATATTTGGAAGCAGTAAATTCCGGATTAGAATCGGGAGTATTCCTATGTTAAGTCTAGACTCAGAAGGTTAAGGAATGTGCTATTGTGTCATTGAGATTAAACACAAAGGGCTAGTGTTTAATTCACTCAATGTTGGCTCTGATACCAACCTGTCACACCCCGAATTCCACGTGTCACCGGTGGGCCCGGTGGGGGTATCGTGACGTAGTTGGCATCATCATAGACAAACAACACAATATAATAATGCACAGCGGAAGCAAAAGATAAATATAATACGATCCGAATATAAAGTAATATCAAGTATTACAACGGAAAGTAGAGGATCCACAGGCGGATCGAATAAAATAAGATAAATGTTCAACAGACTTTAGACGCCTAGAACTTGCAAGATTCCTTACTAACGCCCTGAGCAGCTTCCAGCCTATTACGTACTTGTACCTGTCACTTAGACTTTGGAAAATACGTCAGTTTTCACTGGTAAATACACTCAACTGACTCATTTGAAAAGAGTTTGTGAAAATTGGTTTAGGCGCACAAGGCACAAAACTATTTTGACACTCGATTAAGATGCACAAGGCAAGATTAATCTTTTATACTTGGGACAAACTATATCTCATGTTATCAGTTTTACATAACTTGCTCTACATGCGGGGCCCGGTCCTATGCCGGTTCAAGATTAACCGACACACCACTATTCCCTTATTGGGAATCCCATATTGGGTATAATCAAATAATAAGCATGAAGCATCTGTCAGGTGTATGCCTACACCCCGTGCTTAGGTCGTGGCCATTGCAATTAATGAGTCAAGGATATCCAGGACACGGTCGCATTAACCCCCAATGTTTCAGTCAAGCAATACGAATTAAAAACAGGTTATTTGGATTTCCCGACACATTGGTCTTCGAATCCCATACCTGACCATGCGGTAATTATATTACCGTATCCCAAGCCCGTAATAAGGAAAATAAGTTAAGAGTATTTACCTGAGCTAGCTCCTGTCTTAAATAGCAAGAATTATAATAACTCAGCCGTATTCACTTAAGTAAGCGTAGGTACAATTTACCGGAAGGCTCTAGTCTGGAACGATGGTATAAATAACCAATTAGAATACTAACGGGTCTTTAATTTAAGCCTAAGCTTAGACCGGTTAGTTTGAAGGAAATATACGGTTCAAGCGCATGATTAAGCGAAGACCGGATAGAACGTGATTTAGACCCGACAAGTTTGAATACTTGTATAATATGGGTATACTAAATACATTTTGGATTTTGAGACAAAAATGATAACGTTTGACCCATTTTGGTCAATTTACGCAAACTAGTTACGTAAACCGAACCGAACGCAAAAAGGGCGTTACAGGTAGCCAAAAGAGTCAAATGCAAGTTTCCTGAGATAATATGCTTTTAAATATGTCATAATATCAGTAAGTTATGTCCTATATTGCCCGAAATAATTTTAAACTCAATTTATGCCTTGAAAGGGCATTTTGGTCATTCAAAAGATCATAAAAGAGTCAAATTAGAAATCTGAGTTTCGGGTCTGGTTCATACAGTAAATAATTTAACATGTTATAACAGTAGGGTATGACCCATATATCAAATTTATCATTTAAAACCAAACTATGCACCGTAGGGGTATTTTAGTAATTTCACAAGGGCTAAAAACGCCAAAACTGGAAGTCTGAGTTTATATACTTATACTTACTGTTATTATATGAAAATATGATAATCACATCAGTAGGTATAAGTCTTATATGTTTAAAACAAGTATAACGCTTACTATGCGCTTAAAATGCTAACAATGCGATTTAAGGGCGTTTTCGGGTTTTCACAATAAATCTGAGATTTTTATATTTCCAGAATACTTAAAATAATTTATTTAACTTATAAAATCAGTAGAAAAAGGTTTCGGGTCAAAAGAATGTGTAAAACTCATTTTATGGCTTAAACGGTCAAAACCGACATAACCCGAAATAACTAGGCGATCTAGGATCCGTTCAGCCAAAAATTAATTAAAAATCATCAAAATTCCCAGAATATTATAATACATCAGTTGGTAAAAAGTTTTGCATCAAAACGTGGCCAGAAATAGGTTATACGCGAAAAGGACCGATTATGTAAATTTATAATATAGTTTTACGCTAATGGCCATAACTCACAATCTGGACCACCAACTGATCCGAAATTTTCGGTGCAAGTTTATATATTAAAAATAAAGATTTCTACTCTTTCACTTTTCCAAAAATCACGTTTTATATCAAAAAGGGCAAAATAGTCAACTTTATGCATAAATCGGAAACATGCATTCGAATCGGCTAAGCATAGACTTAATCAACGAAAATTCCAGAAAGTTTAACTAAGATAAAAATAGTCAAAAATACTCTCCAATACAGATCTCGAACATGCATGTGTGAATCCGAATCGATAGTCTACGAAATAATCGTTTTACAAGACTTTCGGTTCCGATTCGTGTCTATACTATAGATTGTCGAGTTGATCGTGGTAAAATACATTCTTATATTCATAATAAAGCTATCTATGAAGATCAAACATATTGCATGTCATTTATTTTACCATTTAAGTTATTTTTCTCAAAAATCACTTCTGTTGACTTTTTAGAATCACGTTTGACTCGACAATTAGCATGCATGTAGTGGGATTCAGATAATACCCTTTAGAGGGTTTGTTTCCCACATGAATACCAACATATATCAGGTTTCAATTCGGGAAATGACTGAAAGAAATCCGTTTAATCAGAAAGTCAAAGCTTATGAACAAACAGTTTGACTTTTAGCAATAATCAAAGCAAGAACGGATTAGAGAACGAATTGGAAGCTTACAAAGGTCCTATAGGTGCTTAGTGAACACTAGGAATCGGTCTTGATGATCAGATTAGCTCCAGGAAGTCTGCCTTGAAGGTTCTTGCAATGAGAGCTTTTTGGTTACTATGAAAATGCCCAAGAATGAGGTGAAGATCTGATTTAAAGCTGAAAAATGAGGGTTACTGTAGTCATAGCCATGCATGGCTTTTAATTGGAGCTTTTGGAGGCAAGAACCAGCTGTATTCAACTAAATTTCGGACCCAAACCAACCCAAATCGAAATTTCTGTCGCTGGCAGCCCCACGCGGCCCGCTTGGGTCAGTCCAGGCGGGTCGCCTGACCCCCTGTTCAGCCAAACAAGTTTCAATCTTTGACAGCTTTGGCCCCTGAACTTGCACGCGATGTTTCGGCTACTTTTCTCGACCCGTAAACCCCCAAACTTGGTTTCTAAGAATCTTAGGACTTTTACCAACATGGAAATGTCCTCGGAACATTTTGCGCTCAACCGAAAAGCCCTGAAATTCGACGTTGACGCTTTTAGTCCTTCAAGTACGGTTTTGGCCATAACTTTCTCATACGTTGACGAAACTTCATGAAATTTTTACCACATATTCTAGTGAGTATATTTTAACTTTACAAAGCTTCGGGTCTGCCAAAAGTTCACTCAGAGGTATAAATTCAACATGTTGACACTTTTGGCCCCTATAGTTTGTAATACTTCACTTTTGTGCAATTTCCGCGTCGTATGATCCATGAACCATCCGTTTAAGGTTATAAACATTATGTGGGGTTATCATAGAGCCTAATTATCCATTGTTGACACTTTGGACCCTTACGTTCCATAGTTTTCACTGTTTGTCACTTTTAGTCCCTCTAAAGTATGTTTTCACATACCGGAACCTTATGACACGTGTCAAGACATTATTGGACGAAATTTTTCGAGGTGTTACATAAAAATTTCAATAGATCCTCTTAATGGTATAACCTAGCTTATATGTTTATAAACATGGCTATGATGGTAAAACCCTCTTAAGATAATTAATCTTTGTTAACATCTGAGAACATGTTAACATTCCTGGCTGTGTGACTTGAGAGACCACACTAGCTTCCAAAAGTACTTGGACTTTTTCCAAGCCACCTTCATAGCCTATATGATCCATATGAATCACGGCTATTAAACAACAGAATGAAGAATACATCAAAACATCCAACTAAGATGTATGCCATTGGGCGAAGGTGTATTCATGACGATGATAGTTTTATTTTATAAACTTCTTGTCAAAAGGCGATGAACTATGTTCGACCCTTAAAGATCACTGATCCAAGAGATCATTGATTACGCTTTAATTGTCCTTGTCACAAGGCCTTTTGTGCCATCTAACTGCCCTTCGGGACAAGCCTTGTGCTATATAAGAACGTCTCTATGATATTGACAACGTGATCTTTATGATCCCCTGTCCAAGGTAATGAGCTGTGCTCAAGCCTAATAGTTTATATGATCAATGCGATCACGACTAAAATCATTAGTACGATGATTAAATCTGACATCCTTAATGATGTTTCGCCTAAGGGCTATATTATATTGTCCATCTGAGACTAGGCAATTGTAATCTTTTGTGATTCCTTGCCAAAAGGGGGTGAGCCATGCTCGAATCCCATAATTCTATATGATCATTGCGATCCTGACCCGTATCATCAATACGATGATCATAATAATAACATCCCTTGTGATGAAATGCCTACGGGCCATACTATACTCTATTGTCGATAAGACAAAGTTAGTGGTGATCTTCAAGATCCCCTGTACAAAGTGGTGGGTTATACCCAACCCTAGCAGTCTATATGATCAGCGCGATCATGACTAATATCATCAAATGCAATGATGATGTATGAAAATCAATGAGTGATGTTTTAAACTCATCAATGACAAGCCAATGTTGTATAATTTGTCATTCGTGGCAAGTTAACATATTAAGTGTTAACATCCCTAGTCACAGGCCTTTTGTGCCAGCATCGATAAATGTCCTCTGTGACAAGGCCTTCATGCCATATAATCATCTATGTCTTTCATGACTAGGCTTTATGCCATATATTTCTACGTCCTTCGCGACGGGCATTTATGCTATATACGTATATAATTATAATAAAAGCCATGTAAGGCTAGCCTTCGAGCTATTCATAATCGTCTTTGTGACAAAGACAGTAGTGACATTATAATCCTCTGTCAAACAGATAATGGACTCGTTCCAAACCCTAAGCGCCGTTAATGGTCCTTTTGTGACCTAGGCTAAATGGGATGGATATACATTTAAATAACATTCATTAGAAATGTTTAGAAAATAATCGCCTATACGGTTTATAGATACCGTGGCTAATCTATGTCAGGTCATCAGGATGATGACTAACTATTGCTCAACGTGCTGGTTGGTACCAAGTTTCGAGTATGGCAAACTCGAATGAGGTGGATAGCAGTCGCGACACTATTGATGCGACAAAAGCTAATAATGATACAAACATAAACCTCAATATTAATGGAGTTAATCTCTAAGTTGTGGTGGACACAGCAGTTTGAAAGGCCACGGAAAAGGTCATGAAACAGTTCAAAGAGCCGAATATTTCTCGCTCTAAATTTCATTCGAAATCACACTCAATTGCTCATGAAAAGAGTTTTGTTCTCACTTCAAATGTGAAGAATGAACCAAGGGAGGAGGATAACTCCCAGAAATCGAAGAGTAAGAGCAAACTACGGGCTTAATAAGAACTATCATAAGTTCAGTAAGAAGCCTGTATGTAAGAATTGCTATAAAAGACACTAGGAACAGTGTCGAATAAATCAAAGACCAAAGCAGTGTGACATCTGCAAAGGAACTGGTCATCAGTCCCATGAATATAGGGACATGTGGAATACAGTCTATTACGACAATAGTGAGTAAGGCCACATTAGAATTTGATGCCATAAAGCTGCCAAAGAAGGCGCAGCTAAGTCTAGAAAGGCTAAGAAAGGAAATGCCTAAACTCACCTGATGAATGTCAAGAGGGAGTACATGATGTCATCCAGTACTTTTCTTATCATTTGGACAATGATAATCTCTGCCAAATATCATGTTTCAAATGCAGGCAATAATAAGTCTTTCATAAACCAAAAGCTTGGCAAACTTATGATGGTATTCATAAGAACTCCAGATTCTTAATCAGGAAGAACTTACCAATGAAACCTGAGATACCGATTCTCCTGTTATCGGCAATGATCTTTCTGTATAATCTAAGAGTACTCTTTCCTTGAATAGAGTACGACAATATATGTTATTTTAATTATTTTCTTTTCTCATTGATTTCTATCAACTGCGAGTGCCAACTATGATTGACAAAAGTGCCATATGAGGATTTGTGTATCCTAGTGCGTCCCATAAATTATGTCCATGCCTGATCAGTATGGAAGTTTAACGCATGGAGCCACCAAGATATTCCAATAGTCATATTGTACTAAAGTTAGCTAGTGGCGTTCAAAGAAGATATCCATAATAGAAATGCCTAAGTAGGCGTCTCCACTTAAGGCATCCGTGCACTCGTAAAACTGATGTGTCATTTATATGGCACAATCGAAGGTAAGTGGACCAAGGCCGAAGATTGAAGCTACATCTATTATATTTGGAAAACTTGATTATCCTCTCTGTAAAGATACTCCGTTTTACCTACTGAGAGGCAAAATGGGATTTGGATTGACATCCTGTTAGGAGCTGCATCTGTTACAACAACCCTATATTGGTAAGCATTAACGGAAATGGAAGAACTAAGATCTAACTAGATGAATTTTTGGAGAAAGGCTTGTACAGCCTAGCTCATCATCGTAAGAGCTCTGATTATGGTTAACAAAAGAAAGCGTGATGTAATACGCATGTGCATTGGTTGCTGCAACCTAACTAAGAAACGATTAAGAGTCGTTATTAGCTGCCCAGGATCGTCGACTTATTCGACCAACCATGAGGGTAGATGGTTCCTTAAGATGGATTCGGGTAATAGTTGGAATAACTATCTCACCCTAATTAAGTTCTCCTATAACTGATAGCAATATATAAGCATCAAGGCTGCTCCTTTGGAGACCTTGTTTGGAGGAAATAGTCAATGCCCTTGGATTGGGTAGGAAATTGAGAAAGCCCAATTATCAGGATTTGAGATTTGTCATAAAAATGATGGATAGGATATTATGAATCCGTAATCATCTGAAAACTGCCAGTATTCGGTAATAGAGCAATGCGAACAAGAGGCGCAAATCTCTTGAAGTTCCAAATGGGGAACAAAACCTCTATCGAAATATCAGACATGAAAGAGTACAATACATTTCGGTATATAGAGCAAGTTAAGCCTTGGATGTATAAATCATTCGAGATCATCGAATGTGTCGGCAGTATAGCTTAAGCTAAACCTGCCTAAGGAGCTCAGTGGAATTCACGATGTGTCCCACATTTCTAACTTAAAGAAATGCCTAGCTGATAAATCCCTAGCAATGTCTCATGAAGACGTATAGAATGATGAAAGCCTGAGGTTTATGGAAAGACCTATATAGATCAAGGATCGACAGGTTAAGAAACTCCGAAAAGGAGCATGCACCTATTGGATAAGTCAACTGGAATACCCGTAAAGGTGCTAAATGACTGTGGAAGTTAAGTTCAGTTTACGACAGAAGTACTTCCATCTTTTTGAGCAAATCTCGGGGTCGAGATTTCTTTCAAGGGGGTGAGGATGTAACAACTCGTAAAAATCGTGTCCAATGATGTGATGACACGTGTAATGAACCCTAATAAAGTCAAACGTTGACTATGAGGGACTAATTTCGTCAAAATCAAAAACTTTGTTTATAGAAGGACTGAAAGTGTCAACATGCCTAAACTAGGCCTCTGAGTGACCTTATACGATGTCCGTATTCTCAAATGAGCCACTTGTTGGATGAGAGGAGCCGTTTGCGAAATTATTTAAAAATTTGCGCAATAAGGGTTAAAAGTGTCAACATGTTAATTCTTACCTTTGAGTGACCTTTTAACAAACCCGAGAGCTTCATTATGTTTCATAATATTCTCGGGAATGCTAAATATCGGCTATGTAAGGCTTTTATGCCAATAAGTGAAGTTATGCGCAAGTTTGAAAGTTAGAGGGGTTAAAAGCGTCAACATGTTAAATTATACCTCTGAATGACCTTTTAACGAACCCGAAGCATCATGGTGTATTATAATACTCTCAAGAATGCCTAACATGGGCTGGATAAGGCCTCGACGCTATTAAATGATGATATGCGCAAGTTTGCGCATTAGAGGGACCAAAAGCGTCAACTTTTGAATTTAAACCTCTCGGGGACCTTTTAAGCGAACCGGAGCGTTGTAATAATTGGACATACATTCGGGGAGGCCCATTATGGGCTATAGAAGGCTTGGATCTCATTAAACGACATTTTACGCTACTTAGCGCAATTAAAGGACTAATTGCGTCGAACTGCAAATGTAGGTCGAATCGTTGGATAACGGACCTTCCGGATTATATCCATGAGTTAAACATACCCTATTTATCCTTTAGATAGCTTTGGAATAGGCTTAGAGGTGTTTGGTGCGCAAAAATATACTTTTATGTCATGTAGGGACTAAAAGTGTCAAAAAGTGCACAAGTTTGCACTTTCGCGCATATCTCGCATTCTGAGTATCCCCGGACACCCAAAAATTTATGTAAGCACTAAAATATTTTATTTTAGTATGCGGCATGATAAAATTCCAGTCGTCGCGTGTTTTGGACCATTTTTAGCATCCGTGCGTATTTCGTCGTAATTCGACGAATAACGTGAGCGTACGGCCAAACGAGCCGACATCTGTCATGTTTTTGAGCATATCTCAGGTTCCCTATGTTTAGGCATTGTAGTGAAGCCTTGAAATGTGGTTGACGGGCCTCAAATAAGTCAGAAGGATATCTATCAAGACTAGGGACTAAAACTGTCAAATAGTAAAAACTGTGACAGGGACCATTTCTGTCAATCTGCTGTTTTTTTCTGGGCTGAACCTTGTCTTGAGTCGTGACCAGAACCGACTCGTTGATCACGGGCTGCTAAAAACAGTAACATATCAGCTGATTGATGCTGATTAAGACATATATGAAAGAACAGGGGCCAAGCCTGCATTTCTGTCACATTTATTCGCTGGGCCTGACACCCAGGCGGGCCGCGTGGGCCTGGGCCGCATGATTACGCGGGCCGCGTAATGAACAGCAGCAGCAGCAGATTTTTTTTGTTGGCTGTTTGTTTTTCCTTGGGCACCAATCTACTCCAAAACCATATTTAAGCAAATCCTTGGGCTGTAACCTGTTTTATAACAGCTGTAACAACAGGTGTTATGATCTAATTAACCCTCTAGACACATGTCTTAATCCTAGAATCACCCCAAAAACTATAAATAGGCCAAGAACCCATCCAATTCATTTGCATATTTTCATTCCTTCTTTATCCCTCTCAAATCTGGAACTTCCAAAGCTGAAGTGGAACTTAATTCTTGTAGAAAAGATAGCATGGACTCTTTGTAAGTGCTATAACCCATTCTATAGTTCAGATTTATGTTTTAATACCCGAAAAGTCAAGTTATCGTATATTAGCTTTGACTATCGGTTTATACTCTCATGGTCCAGCCACTGATCGAATTGAAAGTGGGTATAAGACCATAGTTAGGTAGGTGATTAACCCCTGAAAGGGAACCTCCTAATTCCTTCGTTTGCTTAGTTAATTGTCGGGTCAAACCGTTTAGGTAAAAAGTCAAACTTGGCAGATTTGTGAGTATTAATTAAAACCATGGATGCAGAGGTTATAAATTATATTTTTACACTCTAATAACTTAGAAATGATTATTAGAACATGTCTAAGCTGGTCCAACTCGACAATTCTAAGTTTAAGGTCGGTTCACAACCGAAAGTCGCAAAAGCTTGACTTTGCTTTGACTTTCCAGTTCTGACCCGATTAAGCTTGATTCTTCCATGATTTAAGCTTCCATTAGGACCATATTATTCAGTAGTATAACCCTCTGGAGTTATATTGCATGGTTCCTTGTGGTTTGAATTATACGCTAGTTTCCGCTATTATGCTTATAAACGCCCATTTTGCCCTTTTGACATAAGAATGAGATTTTTAGAAATGTGAGAGGACAAAAACCTTTGTTACTAATATATAAGCTTGTCCCGAAAATTTGACATCAGTTCTTGGTCCCAAATAGGAGTTATGCTTGATATCGTAATTAGAAGCTTTTAACTAAGTAAATTGCGATATCTTGCATAAAGCATGTTTAAACTTAGATTTTGACCCAAAACTCATTACCTACTGTTAAGATATTATTTTTAGGGATTGTTGGAATTATTGATCGGATTATAAACTGATCATATCATAGAGTTCTTGTATTAATTCGGTAAAGGACGATAATGCCCTTTTCATGCATAAAATAAGATTTACAAATGATTTGAATGCCAAACCTTTTCCTACTGATTTTATATATTAAATAAATTATTTTGAGCATTCAAAACTGATCAAAATCTCAGATTTCCATAAAACCCCTTAATTATCGTCAATTAGCGATTTTTACGCTATTTAGGTACATAGTATGGTTTTAAACCATAACTAACACCTAAGACTTGTTACCTACTGAATTCTTAAACAAATTTTAATATTATTACAATAGGTATAAGTCGAGAACTCAGACTTCCAAAAATGCCCTTAAAAGCATATGTGAAAAGACCAAAATGCCCTTTCGGGACATAGTTTGGCCATAAATGGTAAACCTCACATATATATGATATCTTACTGATGTAATGAGATAAAATAAATATTTTTACTGATTAGAAAGGACCAGAACTTCAGTTTTTTATAAAATCTCTTTTATAAATATTAAAATGACCAAAATGCCCTTACGGGACCTAAAATGGTTTTAAATACTTTTTGGGCATATATGTTGACATCCTACTGATGTATTGACATATTCTAAGCATAATAACATATGGAACTTGTATATGATTCATTTGGTTACCCGTTACGCATTTTACGCGTTCGGGTCGGTTTATGTAACTACTTTACGTATATTTACCGAAACGGGTTTAACCTTATCATTTTTGTCTCAAAATCCGGAATGTGTTTAGTTTACCCATATTATACAAGTATCCAAACTTGTTGGGTCTAAATAACGTTCTATTCCGGTCATCGCTTAATCTAGCGTGTCGTACCGCTTTAGATACTTCAAGCTAGCCGGTCTAAGTCTATGACTTAAATAAAGACCATTAGCATTCTGAATTTGGTTATATATTACCATCACTCCAGACTAGAGCCACCCGGTAAAAGCTACCTGCATTTAGATAGATTGGATACGACTGAGTTATTTTGCTGTGAATCAAGTATTAGCTCAGGTAAATACTTTTAACTTATTTTTCCCTTATGCGGGCTTGGGATACGGTAAATTAATACCGCTTGGTCGGGTGTGGATCAATCAAATGCCGGATTGTGGCTAGTAAATCCACAAAACCTGTTTTGATACTGTTCTGTTAATGACTTAAACATTGGGGGTTAACGACCGTGTCCTGGATATATCCTTGGCTCATTCATTTGTAAATGGCCACAATAAATGCGCAGGGTGTAGGCATACACCGAAAAGATGCCGATAATAAATTATTACCCACATGTTGGGGATAACTCCTTTATGGGTTTTAAAAGTGGTGTGTCGTTTAATCATGTCTCAGTCTCTGTACTGGGCCCCAGATGTACGATAAACATGTAATTCAGTATACAAGATTTTTATTAAGGTGCTGTTTGTTTTTTCTGCGGGAAAACGTCTGTAGTCTGCGGACCACATCTGCAGGCATCTGCAGGAGAAGAGTGGACCAAATGTCTGCAGTCTGCATGGAGAAGAGGGTTTGTTTTTTTTATATAAGAAGATCTTCACACACCCTACACACACAAACACACACACAGATCTGCTCTCTCTCTCTCTGCCTTCCTCACAACCACCAAGCACCACCGCCTTACACAACCACCGTCGTCACCTCTACACCACCGCCCTTCACCGTCTCTCTCTCTCCTCCCTCGATTTCTCTCTCTGCGTTCACCACCACCGCAAACCCTAGCCTTGAACTCTCTCTCTCTCTCTACAAACTCTCTCTCTCTACAATCTGTCACCACCGCAAACCCTAGCCTTGAACTCTCTCTCTCTCTCTCTACAAACTCTCTCTCTCTACAATCTGTCACCACCACCGCCATCTCCTTCTCCGGCCAGCCTTTTCCCGCAGATGATGACGATGATGGTGTTTTGATAAAAGATCGATTTAGGGGTTTTGATAACAGATCGATTTGGGGGTTTTGATAACAGATCGATTTGCGGATTTGGGGGTTATGTTTGCCATCGGTGGAGGTGGTGGCGGAGTGGAGGTGGTGGCGGAGCAGGGGTGTCGGAGGTGGAGGTGGTGGCGGTGGTGGCAGGGATGTGGTGGTGGAGGTGATGGCAGGGAAGAAGAGGTCTGCGTGGTGAAGAGGTTCCAAGAAGACATGGGTCATTGTCTGCATGGTGAAGAGGTCTCGCAGACCTTTTTTAAAGAAAGGTCTGCGAGAAAACAAACAAGCTGCAACATCCAAATGTCTGCCCGCCTCTGCCTGGCGCAGACATAAGTGGCCAGAAGTACTTCTGGCCAAAAAACAAGCACCACCTAAGAATTGTCCCAAGTTATAAAAGGTTTTGTGCCTCGTGCACTTAAATCAATTTTCATAAACTCTTTTCAAATGAGTCGGTTAAATTGTATTTACCAGTGAAAACTAACGTATTTTCAAAAGGCTAAGTGGCAGGTACTACTCGTAATAGGCTGGGAGTTGCTCGGTGTCGAAAAAGAGGATCTTGCAAATCCTTAAAGATACCATAAAGTCTGCTAAGCTTCATTTTAAACATTCTGTAATGATCCTCCTGTGGATTTGATATTACAGACTCGTCTTTAATAAATACTTTGATGTTTTCAGACATTGAGTTTGTAATAATATTTTATATTCCAAGACTTCCGCTGTGCTATTCTGTGTATGTTTGACCATAATGATATCAACTACGTCACGATACTCCCCACCGGGCCCACCGGTGATATGTGGAAATATCGGGGTGTGACAAAATAATCTGTTGAAACATACAACATTAGAGTTATATATACTCTTTTAATTAAAAATATAAGATATACATATTTATGAGTTGATATTTTTACATTTAGTAACTTTACTTGTGAAGAAACCTAACCTGTAGATACACCTTTATAAGGATCTCGTTCTACGGTTTCCTCTGTGTTCAAGTCGATCATTGGTATAGGAGATGAAACACGTGCTTTGCATACCAACTTACATTTCCCAGATGATAGCCTTGGCAAATTACACTTCAAAGATGATGTCTGGGTGGTTGATGTGATGCCAGTTGAAATATTTATTCGAAAACCATTTGCTCTCGTTGTCAGATTGCTAGTACTACAACTAATGTTACCTAGTACAATTAATAAAAAAGCATAGTCAAAATATCGATGCAAAACAATAGAAACATAATAAAGTATATAAACATTAAATTAATAAATTACTTACTTGTTACCATACTTGAGGGACTTGGAGTAACATTATTTGCCACATCAGGAGTGGATTCAAAATTGTGACAACCAATAAGATTGACTATGTTATCCGATGTAACACCAATGGTATTAGATCTTCTTTTGTCAATAATAGATCTATGTAATCGCATGTTATCTCTATCCTTGTTTTGTAGAATCCGATTCACTAATAGAAAATATTAAAGCACAAAAAAAATTTCATTGACACGTATTTATATAACATTTACTTCATACTAAAAGTAATTAAAATAATCTATAACATATTATTAAAAAGTATAATTTGTAAAATAGCATACCATCAGGTGAAACTGGACGATGTTGTGTAACACACGGAATGGAAGTGGAATTAATATTGGTGGATACAATATTGAGGGATGAGGATGTAGTTCCTCCATTTAATCTCTTATTATCCAAGTATAATTTCCTTAATTTCCTTCTATGAGATGCCTCGTCTTGAGTAACAATTGGGAGGACAACTAACAGAAAATCGTATACATATTGACAAAATTTATAATCAACAAACAAAAACAAATGAAAATAGTTAGTTGTAAATCAATTTCCATAATTTTCATTTTGTTATAAAAATATAAAGCTAAAATAATGCCATTGGTTATGCTTGATAAAGGTTTTCTGCCTCGTCGAACTCTGAAGAGAAATAAATAAAAAAAATGGAAGAATTAATAAACAATTCCAGCATAATAGTTAGCTAACTAAGTAGGCGTAAAAGAATCGAAATGGATAATGAAAGAATTAGTGTTATACCGTTAACAATGTCGGTGGATGTGTTTCCATTTCGGTGAACTGCGAATAAAAAAAATATATATCTATACTCAAATAGTTGTTAAACTAATTATCATGTGCCCGCTAATTTTAAATTTTTTGTTTTTTAGGAATGAGTAGGAAAAAAACTGAAAAAGTTAAAAAAACTTACCGTCTTGAGTGTTTTCTTTATCAATGTCATTGTATACGGAGTCAGTCTTTGGTCGTTTAGGCATTGCTGGAAATAAAAAAAATGTTACATTAAAGAGTTGGTATGTTGGATAACAGGTAAAGTAATATTTAATAAATCCAGATTCATATATAAAATATAACTATACATTATGGTGGTAATTGTGTACATCGATGTCTATTTTATACGGACTCATAAATCATAAAATTTATGTAAACGGATATAAACAAAAAAATGTTAGACACCAATCTATATCAACAATAGAATGAATTAACATTAATGAACAACAAATAATATGAAAAAACATCATAATTTATAAAAAAAATAACACAAAAAATTTATATAAATAAAGTAAGTACTTGGGAATAATAAAAACAGAACCAACACAAATTATATAACTTCTAACTAAAAGGATAAATAATAGACTCTATGAATAACGATCCGTTAACTCCGTTAAACGTATCAACATCTTGTAAATAATGCAACTCTTCGCATTTTAGTTTAACGGTAACCATATGTCACCAATCACTCATTAAAATCCATGTGTTGTAATGCATTACATGTGGTTGGTGCAGCCTACTTTGGAAATAAACTGTTTGAGAATTCTGAAAAGATAAAACCTTATGCCATACTTCACCTTCGAGTTTGAAGAGTTCAACAATAAGCTCTTTATTTTCGGAAACAACAAACATGTGAATCTTCCGGTTTAATGTGATAAGATGCCCTTGGATAGGAATAAGATCTTTACTCAAAGGAAAATAAATAAGTTTGAATGTATAAGATAAAACATCAAAAGCAACTATAAACTTCTTTCCAATTACCCAAAAAGATTTTGAAACTATGAAGTATACAGTCTTAGCGGATAGTGTTCCAACAGACCACGCATAAGAACTTGAAACAAAGTTAGTTGCATTCATGAATTGGACATCTCTACATGTACCAAAACGTCGAGAATAGACACTTGCAAATACGTTATTGTATCGACGTTTGATGTGGAGTACTTTAAGGTCGTTAGATTGATGGTAGTAGATAGCGCCAGTATCATATTAGTGATCGTATACGTGTCTAGGGTAGTCATCAGATAAAATAGTAGACAAATTAGTATTTGGATCCCAAAGGATAAGTTTTCTAATACAGTAAACTAATAAAAGTCCGTCGAGAGAAGAAACAAAACGTAATGACAGTGATGGAGTCTCGAAAGGAAAAGATATACTTTTCGTTAAACCAAATTCAATCTTGCCACAGATTACGTTATCAACATGTATTGACATATCATTCAAAGATATTAGCTTCCGATTTTTAGCTTTATTATGGCATACACAATGCAAAATGGCAAACTTATAGACTTATATATTCTGCACACCATGCTTTACTAACACATTTGAATTGAAAAATTAATATAAAGATTCATTATATTCACAACAATGTAACTTAAGTGAATTATACTATGCGAAAACAAATGTTGTGAAAAAAAAACATACAACTCTAGTTTTAAAATGTTAAATAATTAGAATAACAATAGATTAAACTACAAGGTGAACATACTAACCGAGTTCAAAGGGTGAAACACCAAGACCAAATTAGCAACGGAAGAAAAGTGTTTTGATCAATTCTGATTGAATGAGACAATACGAAATGAAATGGTGATATATAACTAACAAATTGAAACAACTCTATATCAATATATAGAGATATAATATACCAAAAAATGGAAATATATTTATGTAATATGTTACTTTTGGAAGTGATTAAAATGTAGTATAGATTTCCATAAATAAATTTACTTACCTTATATTCAAATTTTTTTAAGGAAGATGAGATTGATAACGTCTTACAAATTAAATAACGAAATTGAATTGTGGAAATATTAAGATTGTAACTACTTACTAAAATAGATAAATCTAACACTAACACCATTGAACATATTACAAAATAAGTTATTGGTATCATTACAAAACATCTAAATAAACTAAACCATAGTAACTAAGCAAAGTTTTAATGTTCATCAACAAAAAACCACCAAAATGTATCTATTTAAAAGACTAACAAACAACTTACCGAACCATAGCTGTTTTAAACAAAATGTATACCAGTCTTCCTTAGATCGAAGTTACATCATTCAACACAATTTTCCTTTGTGAAGTTACATATGTGAAGTGCAGCATGTGTCCAAACTGCAACTGGTTATCTTCCATGAATTTCCTCCAACCATCAACGGCGTAACGTAACGTACCACCGTTTAACTCAGTCTTTGTTTCGTAAACTTCAACATCACCATTCATGTTTTGCACAGAGATAGGTTGCAAGATTTGAGACAGGCCTGCTCTATTTACAACCTCAACAGGAAGCCGCTAAATGCGTTGAAAGAAAATAAAACATAAGTGAACCAAAAAATGAACAAAATATGAAGGTAAATCATGAAAAAAAACCTACCAGCCTATGCTCTCCTTTACGACTAAACTTGAAGAATTCAGGATCCATGCCGACACCGGAAAGTTTGCGTGCATTCCTTGTAACCTTCTTACGATGCTTCACATTTTGAACAGTAGTTGACAGTTTCTTTGGCTTGTTTAAGATAAAAAATATATAGAGGTAATTAACACCAAATATAGTGTATCAATTAAATTTATAATGTACAAAGAATAATTATGAAATTTTATAACATACTGCTATGGCTGGCAAAGAATTTAAAAGAATTAGTAAAATTAATAAAAAGAATGTAAATATTTAATACCTTGACAGTTTCAGCAGATGGACGACAGAGAATAGAATCAGATTTTGTAGAACGTTTTCGGCCTTTGCATTCTTTGTTCAAATTCTCGACTGTGTCGGATCCGTCTGCAAAAAATTTAGCTTTTCCTTTTCCTTTAACCTATTGTAAAATAATAGATTTAGCATATCCAATATAACCTCTTATATGTTTTAATAAATTTTAAGCAAAAACTATAGTGCATCATATTAGATATACAAAATACAAAATACTATATATTTAGAAAACAAAAACGGCTAGAAAGCAACACATACAGACTTTAAATTAGATCTAATAAAGATGAAGTTTATTTTTCTAATATACTAAACTTATTAAATTAATAGTAAAATGTCATCAGTACTTAAATACTATTTGATTGGTGGTAAACTTACATCTTGCATTGTGTCTTGAACATGAACATTCTTCGGTGTACGTGATGGGACTGCTCCTGATGGACTTTCATCCTCCTGTATGTCCTGGAAAACATAATTTTGAAAAAAAATAAAAGTCGGGTAAACATGGATACAAAATGTATTAATTAATATATACAAACCTTCAAAAGCGTTTTAAAGTAATCGGCCTTAGATATCTGAAATACATCATCATCATCATCAGATTCAACTTTCTTGCTCAACCTTATCTCAACCTCGTCTCGATACACGGTTAAGCCAAACATAACATCATCAAGTTTTTCAAATACCAAATCATCTTCTTGAACGCCAAGATCATTGCAAAGTTGAGTCCAACCTTGTGAAAATACATACTTTGAATTAAACTTACTGGTTGACACTGTCCACGGAGAACCCTTATAGTTTATTTCATATGAGTCAGCCAATACATTGTCTTCAAAACATTGTTGAACAAATGAATCTTCAATGATCTACATAATATGAAACATAACACATTCAATGTTCATTTGTACGTTAGATTATAATGTGTGAAATAACATGTTAACGATAAAATGTAAAGATAATCAATGAGTTTAAGTACCGTAAAACCCAATCTTAGATGATGATTAATTGTAAAATAAGATTGATTACAGACACCGTTAACATAAGATGAGAGATGGAGACCAAAATGGTTAATTGGAAGAAAGGTCAACAGACAATCCTTTTGAAGTTTGAGTTCTGAAACAACTGTTTGCCAGCCATCAGTTAAGACTGGCATACATTGTACTCGTTTCAACATTACGACCCATTTTTTCCCACTTGAGTGATATATACGAAGCTTCCGATCGGCCCAATCCTCTCCGTAGAATTCAGTAACAAAGATGATCGGGACATCCTCTATATATATTAATATTAACTATATTTAGTATTATAAGTTTCAAACATCAAAATAATAAATAATACTACTCAAAAAACTGAATTATAGATGACATAAATAATGCTTACTATACTCAATGATGATGGGTTCAGAAGATACTTTACAAACGAAGTATACATTTTGAAACCTGCAACAATAAATGATTTTCAAATTCTCGTACTTTACCGAACACTACTCTATACAGTATACAAAAAAACACTATATACATACCACTTATTGGACTAAAAATACTGAAGATTAAAATAATGAAAAAACCAAAGTTATATGCTTAAAAAATTCAAATTTTCTATGAACTTACAGACAATATTATAACTAAATTTAATGATTCTGAAATTTAAAGTTCTTATACCAGTATCTATCAAATTTTAAGTGAATGATTAAATACAGAATCATCATCAAACGTTTATGTCTAATTTAGGATCGGTATATACACACATTTTGAACATAGCATAACAAAAGTAAACTACAACACTAATTTTCTAACAAGTAAAGACTCAATCTTACAAAAAACAACAATATGAACGGTTAAGTTTAGAAGTACATCAATGTAATCGTAAAAAATCAACGATAGAAACGATTAAAACAAAAATTTATGAATGATCACAGGAACTTAAATGTTGTTACCTTTAAGTAAAGTTTCCAAGCCCTAGTTCCGGTTGCCGAAAACCTAAAGAAGGATGATTCCGGCGATAATGCGATGAACAGTTCCGGTCGCCGATCTGCTTTCTCCTTGGGATGATAAGAATGATAAGAGCGATGATTTGATGGTAGAGTATGGTAAGGACAATGTCCTTATTTACAACCGCCATAATGAAATGTTACATAAAAACATCCCCTATAGTTTGAAATCTGACAACAATAAAATGGATTTAACCATAAATTACAACAACACCCTTTTATGTTCCACTAAGGGTTAATATAGTGTTCGTATGTATTTTGATAACGAAATCATCTAAATAATAATATAGTGTTCATATGTATTTTTCATGTCTTATTTAATTTGATTCCATCCAGTAGTGAAATACAAATTTTGACCATGCTTCTCCATAAAAACCAACCATGTACGGTTTGGAAAAGCAATTATACTAACATGGCTGGTAGGTACCGTGTTCTTCAACTTATGATGAACAAAAATTCTATTGATAAGGTAGAAGTAAAAAATAAATAATTATGTTAAAAAAAGTTTAATAAAATTATCCAATACCTAATATAGTAACAATATAAAAAATATAATTACTAAATGCTCTTTATGTTCAAAAAACTGTGATGTTTGACCGTGTAAGAAATCATCTTGAGCAACTGCGAAATCTTAATAGAAGTGTATGAGTCGAAAAGTTAGACTACATTTGTACAAAAATAAAAGTAATGACTTATTTGTTAATAGTAGTGACTGAATCATGTTAAACATTACATCATGAAAAAAATATGAAGACCTTGTTTTTCTAACCATAACAGAAAAAACTATTCGATCAGTCGTGATGATTTGAACCATACAATCAGGAAGGTAAGTTGAAATCAGCTACGTAATTGTGATAATTCCTTGGTAAAATATGTATACAAATAATAATATAAAAAATAAATATTATAATTAAATTAATATATATGTTTAGAATAATTTATGGTAACTGTATATAAAAAAAATTGATAATGTATTAACTACATTCCTTAAATACATTACATTACATTTATAATTAAATTGAATTTAAAAATCAACCAAAAATTGAATTTTATGTTTTATTTACATATATTAACAAATAATATTAATATTTTATATAATATAAAAATATGGATATTTAAATGTGCCATATTATCGAAATATATGTTGGGTCTTATATTTTTAGTAATATTATTTACTTAAAAACGGATTGTATTTTTTTTTTGATTTTTTATTATTTAAAAAACATAAAATGTTGTTATCTTATTAGTATGTAATACTTTCTATAGCCTGATTAATACATACGTAAATAATAAATCATACGTTTTTAAAAATGAGGTAGAGTACACAAAATGATATTAGCTCTTATATTTTAAGTAACAATATAAATAATCAAACGATATATTATTACAATGATAGTTAGCAAATAGAATAATGATGACATATATATAAGAAACAAAAAGTAGAATTAACAAAATCAATTAGCAAATAACAATTGATATTCAAAATAAATAACTAAACCATGAAACAATCATCTTCATATAAAACAACCACACAAGTGAAACCATTGTCAAAAGAAACAAAAATATCCAAATACTTAAGAAAAAAAACGATGATATCAAATGTTTGAATTATAGGTGGCTAATTTTCTTTCTTTGGAATTAGAAGCACTGCATCGACACCACCATCTTTATGCATTTTTTACGAAGACTGCGAAGAAACAACATCCACGTCATACACGGTATTCAAATTGCGCTTCAAGTCACGTTCGCTGTTCGTATCCAAGTCAGCATCCTTCTGATCAAACGATGTTGTAAAGCCAACTTTAAAAACATTTGAGCAAGGGGTTACATCGTCTCCCGTTTGGGATATAGAATCCTAGTAAAATAAAATAAATAAATAGGGATGAGTTATAAATATACATTTAACAGATAACGAGTAAAACTTAAATCATATATAAGGTAAAGGATACTAAACCTTAACAGGCAAATCATCATTACGATTTGAATCGGATGGTTCGACATTGACGGCTTCCTCATCAATAGGCTGATTTTTTTTTAAAAGTAAAAAACAAAAATGATAATAATTAATAGTTAAACATTGTTGGCAAATTGTAATAATAGTACAAAGGTGAATTGGAATAAATATACCTGAATAGTGTCAAAATGTTTATCAAGCTCGGACAAAACCACCGGGTTATCAGTCATCTTGGAGACTGAGTAGCCATCAGACTTCTTGCTGATGTTAAAAGAAGAAACATCAATCTTGAACGCAAACTTCATATTGAGTAAAGAATTTAGCTCCTTTGGAAAGCTTCCTTCGTTTGCTAACTGTTGAAAAACAAAATATACTTTAGTGTTGTATAATAACCAAAAATATGATAAAATGAATTATTTAGTACATACTTCAATGTTGTTGTCTAAAAGCTGATTAGCATTAACCTTCAAAAGCTTTGTCACCTCACGCTCAAACAATGTTAGACTCACAATACTAGTACAATCTTGCACACGTATATAAAGCCTAATTCTGCAAAAAAATATTAATGAGATTTACTTTTTTTGACAAACAAAACTTAACATGGATAATATTTACCTTGGAATTGATGAAACGGTCCTTGTATTACAAACATCAGTCTTGCATTCCAAGACAGTAACCTCTTCAAAACCATCAGTACCATCCTGCTTCTTTTTAACAACAGTAATGGTTGAAACCTTTTTGTTGCAGTTTGTGCACGCGTTGTAAAACCACTCATTGTTCGATGCAAAACTCTTGATAGTCCCAACAATGACAACAAACTTCGTCTGTGTTTAAGATATAGATAATGTATAACAAAATAGATAATGGAAAACATATTAAAACAATTTTTATCCGTGTTACCGTATCTATTGAGTTTAACGACCCAATGGGATAAAAAGTCAAGTCAGAAAGGAACTCTTTAGTGGCAAACTTCACAACAGAAGAACTTAAGCCAGAATAACTGGAAGAAATTTCGGGAGAAAGTTTTTCGATAAATCTAATAAAAAATGAAAAATAATAATTTAGAATCACATAGCTGCCTACAAAATTATAAAAACATATTAAGATAGTGAACCTTTGTTTAAACTCAGCAACTTCATCAATATCACTGTTAATTAAGACTCAGGTGACGGTATACAAATTAGAAACCGACAAATGCCCTGTACATAATTATAATTTTTTTAATTAATTTAAACAATTATTTAAAGTGAAACCGTAAAGAAAAAACACAATATATTTGAAGTAATACGATACCTCCCCAGAATCTGTATTTCCCAAACTGAATGATTACGACGACATTTTTTTCACCTCGATTGCTGCTCTCATACTCCATTATTTGATCCGCATAGCCGTCCCAAAGTGTCACAAAGATCTGCTTATTGCTGAACATTAAAAAGGTTAACAATAAAAGTAGTAGTTTAGAATACATAACATAAAAAAGATAATATTATAAGGAATAAAAGTGAAGAAAAAATAAATAAATACTTCAAGTCTTCAAGCATAAAGGTGACTTTCTTCTGGTTTTTTCCATTATTGGTTTCCATGTCTACCTCGAAGGAAAAACTTTTGACAACAAAACCAATTACATCTGGGGAAAAAAAGTAAAAAGTGTCAACAAAATAAAAAATGTGTTATGTTGTATTATATAGTTTTAATTGTATATGATACCAATTGGACTTTTAAAGAACTTGTTGTCAGCTGTTGGATCCTCCACAACAGAATCAACCGGAGTAAAATCAAAACCCCATTCAGAACCAATAGCCTCGTGGCATTCCTCAACAACGGTGTTGTTATTAAGGTTAATCTTCAAACCACCTTTAGCGTACTTGACCTTCTGACGATTCTCACCCAAGGAAGGATTTCGAATCGTCAAACAACGCTTTTCTTCTAAAAGATGTTGATATCCAGATGCGTTTTTAGCCAAAACAAAAGCTTGCATTTTTGTTCCCTGACAAACAACAACATTATTTTATACAAAAATACGTACTTTAAGAATTAACAGTATATAATATTAAATTAAAACATAAGTCTATGAACACTTACCTCACTGTCCATGACTATCATATCATAATAATAAACTTTTCTAGCGTTATTGAAATCAGCTCTTGTCCACAAACGAACAATGCGTATTCTGATGGTGTAGTTATCAACGTTGAGGTCCAAATTATTCAACAGTGTGATTGCAGCTTGTTCCATTTCTGCATAAAATTCAAAGGAAAGATTAGAAAAAAAAAACAATATATACTAACACATTGTAATAAATTATCAATCAATATCTTATAGAACAGTCAATGGTATTCTTACCAACGCTTATGAAAACTGATAGACAAATTTCTGAGTAGAGAAGATTGATTACAATGTGAAATGTTTAAATAATATTTATAATAGGTAGGCAATGTTAATTAAGTAAACATTGTATATTATACAAAATTAAAAAATATCGAAAAAATCAATTATAATAAACGATGAACATGGAAATATGTAATAGAAAGGTATTTTCTAAAAATACAGTCAATCAATCTAAATGTCCAAAAATAGGATAATATGTCATAAAAAATGATAAATTGAAATGTAACTAACCACCTTAATAAACGGATTTGAAATATTAAATTCATTCTTTAGCTTTAATTGAAAATGAAGCTTTCCAGCATTCTACAACTTTAGCAGTTATAAACTCAGCACTGAAATATGACATATCACACATTCAGGAGCATATCCATATAATGTGCATCACTATATATACTATATTTCTTTACTTTTTAGGCTAATTATAGGTCTGTAAAGATTCAACTGGAAAAAAATAAATGGGGCATATTATCAATTTCCATAGTTATCAATTTGAAATTGCAAAGTACGGAGGGAATTTTTATGATTAATAAGTTTCAAAGTAATGACAAAATTTAGAATTTGCAACCTATTATGTCATAGCTGAGTTTCTGTAATTATAAATAATATAAAATCTATAATGCAAGGTTTATAAAAAGTTTATAATGTAACAACATAGTGTTATATATTGTATATATAATACTAAGTTCATAATACTATTTTATGAATACCTTAATATTATCTGAATACCTTAATATTAAAATCTTTATATATGCAAAATTAGTTTATATATCGTTTTTTGATATATAATATGTGTAGATTTATTAGATATATATAACACATTGAACAATGACTTTATAAACACTATATTTAGTTGTAAACAATAATCAGCAATGTTAATATGCGAATATATCAATTTAATTTTATCCATAAAAGTAGTTTGTATATCGTTTTTGATCTATGATAAAATGTTATAGTGGGAATAAAAATTACTAAAATAATAGATTAAACTTTTAAGTAATGTCATATAGTGGTTAAAATAAGAATTAAGATGAAAGTTATATAAAAACTTGAAATTCAAGAACAAAACCAATGTTAAAACCAAAAAACTTGAAAGGCAAAAAACATGCCATAATTGTCATATAACTAATTACTACGGCTAACGTAAGGTACAACCCTCTCAACACTCAAAACCTGCTCATTTTCATCAAAAGAATAGTGAACCTGGTCACGGACCTTAATTCGAGCGGCTTTCATGAACTTCTTCCAAGAGGTTAAAGCGTATCGAAAACCACGACCATTGGTTCTTCTTTCACGTCTGGTACCGTTGGTAATCTGCAGTGGCGGATCCAGATGCAAAATCTTATGGTCAAATCTTTTAAACCTTCATCAAGCTTAGCCATGCGTGAAACAGGATCAGGAATTCTCTGTATTGAAATAAAATTAATAAAAAAAGTTAATGTTTATTAAGTAAAAAAAACATAAAACTTGTTTTTATCAGTTTTTAAAATGATATCCAAACTTACAAAATAATCTTCACCAGCCATACGAACAAACCGAGTAACACCACCATGTATTTATTCTTCAACTTCATTTTCAGCATCTACAGGTGCAACTTCAATCTGCAAATTAATATATATAAAATGTATTACATTCTGATATGTATAAAATTTATAATTAACTACCTATATTTAATTTACCTCATCAACATCTAAGTTAGGATATGTAATTTCAACACCGTTTTTTCCAAAGACTTTTAAATAGAAAAAATGACCAAAACCTTTGGTGAATAAGAAATAAGAATCAACCTCCAACTGAAACAGACTAATAATTACATCCATACCAATGGAAAAACCGACTTTGCCGTCAGACGTTACAATGGAAACGTTAAACGTTTGGTTGTCTATCATTACAGTAGAGGTTACATCATTTGACGAATAATCGTAACTTTTTGGCAAAATACATTAAGGAATGACCTGTAGGATAATAAAAAAAAGTGAAAAAGGTTAGTATTATTATATATAAAGTAATAATTCAATACATTAGGAAAAATAAAATCACATTTATCTTACATAAAAATTACATGATGGAGGGAGCATATATGTCCAGAAAGAGCCACGACTAACCCCATCAACGAAACTTGTTAATTTAAACGTAGTAGGATCTAAAGGATTAAATACTACCAAACATCCTTTGGTTAAACCCAAGTGTTCTACAACATTGGACCAACCATGAAAGAAAAATAACTTCCCTTTAGAAGCGCTTAAAAAAACATTAAATACACGGCCATCTTCAGTGTGTATCATAACTTTAGTAGGGCCTTTGTCAACACCCCATAGTTTGGAAGCAGCATCATCCGGAATGGACTAATAAAACAATGAAATGGAAAATGAATTATAATTATAGTCAAAAGATTTAAACAATACAATAATAATAAACTGTATTTAAGAAGAAGAAAAAGAAAAGAACACAAATAACTAAAGTAATATTTTTTTCTTTACCAGAATAAGTTGGTTTGCTCGATTCATTACCCTACAGAACCAGGGTCCTCTGTAACTGAATTACATAATACAATGTTAACAAAATATAACATGCTAAGGTTATTGTTAGAAAATAATAAAAATAGCCACAAAATACCTTGATGAACTTTCACCCATAGTAAATACCTGCAAAAACAGGATACATAAACAAACGACATCAAATCAATTATTATGCAATCAAAATAATTAACAAACAAAGGATTCATGAATAAGTTGAATCAGGATTTGTATAACTTAAAAATAACCAAAATAAGAAATTGAAAAAATTCTATAAAAAGTTAATTAATAAAAATATATATTACATAACAATAGATAAACTGATTTTCGTTTCAATAAGTTGAATCAGGATTTGTATATCAACTGTATTTAGAACAATTGTAAATAGAGATTAGGGTTTATGATATCGATACCAATTAACATATCCGTTACAATCAACTACAACACAAAAATCAAACAACTATAATTGTGGTTTTATAATAAAAAATAAAAATCACAAACAGAGGTGCAATATACTTACCGATGCTTGTATTTGGATGTCTGATGATGAACAAAAAAAAGAGAACGCTTCTCAAGTGAACGATTGAAACATTATATTAAAAGCAAAATTTTGTATATATGGAATACAAATGGAAATGGTTCCAAAATTACCTAAAAAAATTACGATTATTCATTAAGAATGCAACTTTCCATATATAATGAAAAGAAGGCGGTTAAAGAATTGAAGGGAATATAGAGGAGATCTGTGGTGAGAAAAAGAAACACTCTGTTGATGAAGCAACCAGTCAGAGAGATTTGATGGAAATTTTTTGAGGGGTCGTTGACATTGCCAAAGAGTGTAAGGAAATTATATCACTTAACATTTCCTGAGTCTCCTTGACAACATCAACGACACCTCCATGTTCCAGCAAAACACTTTCACTGTTTTTTTATTCAACTGAGGGTTTCTTCTTATTACCTCTAATATGTATCATCTAAAATGTATAATACAATAAGTTAGTGAAAATCAGATACCTTAATGAAGAAGTCCCAGGCATATTATAAACCTACAAAAAACAGGTTTGAATGCCAAAAAAAAATCAGATTATATATTGTAAATCAACCGTAATGTTAATACTCACAAAGCAACAGATCTTGAGAGAAAATCAGATACAGGCTTAAATTAAAATAAAAATGATCAATAAACCAACCAATCAAACACATTTAAAAATAATAGATTCAATTAATTTAGGGTTCATACAATACAGATTCAATCAAAATTAAACATTTTTTAATTAAATTCAGATTTAGGGATTTGACTAAATGTAACATCAAATTCAATAATAATAACATACAGATCTGGAGTATGAATAAACATCAAATTTAATAACAACAAAATAATGTTAATAAACATTAAATACAGATCTGGAATTACAATCGGACTTAGGGTTTCTATAACATAACAATATTTCTTCAAAAAATTCATCAAAAACAGAAGAAAAGTGATTATACACACATATATGGATAGATAACATTAACATACGAAATAAAAGATATTATACATTACAATCGGTTCAGGGATATGAGTAAACATCAAAATCTATAACAAAAACATAAAGATAATAAACATAAACAACAGATCTATAATGACAATCGGAGCTAGGGTTTCTTGAACAGAAGAATAGTTTTTCAAAAAGTAAATCAAATTCCGAACAAAAAAAGAATGATTAAACTAAGAAATTAACAATCTACACTTATAGCTTTCGATATGGATCGAAGAACAATTTCAGAAATCGATTGAAGAAGATGAAGAAAAGGATGAAGTATATGTTGAAGAGAGAAGGCGGTGGTATTCGAGAGAATTGAAGAGAGAAGGCGGTGAAGGTTTTTGTGTATTTAATAGCATTGAAGGAAATGACGGAAATAGGTAGAATATGAGAATGGCGCCCAATTTCACAATTCTCTGGCCAAAGAGAATGGCCACATCATGGTCAAATAGTCAACCATTATTTTGCTTTAGTATAATAGATAGATTAGACCATGGGGTGTGGGTTCGGGGAAGCCTATATGGCAACCCATGTGGCACCTTCCCTTAACGAAAACACCTCCCCCCCCCCACAAATACATTTCGGGATAATCGGGGATGGATCCCCGCTCTCCCCGAGCTCACTTTTTGAAATTTGAGGATGTTGATTGGATGGAGGGGAAGAGGTACACCACCCTCTTGACGGGGAAGATGATGAGGCAGAGATAAGGTGATGATGTGGATGTTGGGGGAGGGTTACACCACACCCCCATAGTCTTATTAATTAATATAATGATTATTTAATAATTAAGTCAAGATGAATGAGAGATCTTGTACATTAAGTTTGTGTGTTGGAACCTTAAATGTGTGGGAAATTGTGCTTGTCCCACATAGGTGGAGAGATAAATCTTTTGTAGATTTATAATTAGAATTCTCTACAGAAATGTATTCCTATGTGTATCACAGTCCAACCGATGGCAGAAACATCGGGGTGCGAGCACTAGGCGTTCAGATTGCTCATGAGATTTCCACAACACTATTGTTTCAATAAAGATTAATTGATTTCATGAAAATGTCTAACAAACGTCATCACAAGAATCACATTACAAACCAAATCATAAATTGTTCAAAGACTAATATTAACTAGGCGACGTATCTAAGCATCTCCTAGCTTGATTTCCATGCTTTCCAAAGCAACCTATTAGCCTGCAACATGTATTAAAATATCAACACAAAAGTATTGGCGAGTATACAAGTTTGATAATAGAATAAGATATTAGAAACAACTCATATCCATATGTAAGCAGTAAGAATAGTTTCAGCCGTGCTAGTGTCGTAGTCCACGCAGTGATAGCCCAAGCGTCCCGATGCCTTAGTTGTTTACCAAAGAATCAATGAGGTAAACTAGAATCCTCCTAACAATACCCCCTGAGAATAATGGGAGAGGTGCATCTCCTATAGCGCTATTATTGTTAAGGCGGAACTACACACTCTGGATTAAACGTCACATAGCACAAAGAATCAAGAATCACAAGTTTCATGTTCACATAGGATAGAGTTCAAGTTTCAAAAGATTCAAGTTTCCGTTTTATAGAATACATGATGCACCCCAAAAGTTTAAAGTAAAAGGGGATCGAGTATACTCACAGTGATTTCTTAACAGTCGCGACTGTTATTGGATCAAAGGGAGCTCTTTTTAGAATTAGCCTAATTAGATTACAATAGGATAAGAGTCAACAGAATAACGAGATTGCATAAGTGTCAAATCAGTCATTGGATCGGATGGCAAACCGATCGGATTGCCAGTCGGTCGGGTGACTTATGTGTATGAGGAGTTTACAGAGCTGCCTGATCGGATGGCCATCCGATCGGGTTGCCACTTGGGTTGAAATTCACAGAGAAGAGAATAGGGTGGCTGCCCGATCGGGCGGCTGTCCAATCGGGTTGCCACTTAATCAAGGTTTCCAGTGTTGCCAAGTTTCTGAAAAAGTGACTAAGTGTTGGAAAGTTTCAAGTTTCAGGGCTCAAGGACAAGTGTCACCTGATAGCGTGGTTGTCCGATCGGGTTGGCGCTCGATCGGGCGACCCTTGTTCTTGTTTACCATTTTTTGTAAAAATTTCTAAGTTTCTAGCTTTATGGTAACGGTACGACACGTACTGTGACAACAGTAAACTCATTAGCACACCGCTGTTCTGGTCGTGTGGGAATCACTCCTGCCCGATCAGTCGTCTGTTCGTAACAAGGTAATGTCAGAATCCGTTCCATACTCGTCTTCACTGGTATTAACTCAGATCCAAGCTGGCTTTAGGCTATTCATCCAGTCCACAACCCGTTTAGACCCGGGTTCCACCGATTGAGGTGAAAGTTTGAGAAAAAGATGAAGATACTCAAGTTTTATAGGAAAAAGTCTAGATTTAGCTTAGATTTAGTGTGAAAATGCATGAAATATCTTAGATCTGAGCTAGATCTTGCTCAGAATGACATCACATGGTAGTTTGTACAAACCCCCATGATGACATCACCCTCAAGAACTTAGATCCGAGAGATTTCACGGTGAAAAGTGTGATTTCAAGGGTGAATCACGTAGAGGATGAAGTGTAGATCAAGAAAGAACAACGATCTAGCTTGGAACGTACCGAAATCGTCAAGAAAATGGAGGAGAAAGGTGCTTGTGTGTCTGAGTCGAGCAGGGCTGTCACATCAGTGAAGGACTGATGTGACAGCTCCTATTTATAGTGTGGGAGTTAAGAGAAGAGGAGACAGCGCAACGGGTCGGGTGGCATTCCGATCGAGTGGCCACTCTGATTAGATTGTCACTCTGGCCAATCCAACCTTTTCTCGTTCCCGTCTTTGATTCGTGTTGCGATTTGGTTAAGCGTTGCGTATTATTGAGTGGTAGTTTAACTAGATTACATCATAAACATCAAAAGTCTCATAGTTTCCGCCAGTGACAAGACTCTAGTGTCTCGCTTAACCAAGAATCAAGTTCCATGAGTCTCAAGAGTCAGGCACCAAATAAGTTTCAAGAGTCAAGAATCATAGTTTCTCAAGTATCGAGAATCAAGAGTCCAAGTATCAAGTATCAAGAATCATCATGAAGAATCTAGCTTTCATAGTATTAAGGATCAAGCATCTAATTTAAACATCAAGAATCAGGTTTCTAGATTAAGCCTCAAGAGTCAAGTATCTAGATTAAGTGTCAAGTCTCGTAGTTTAAGTATCATGAATCAAGTATCTTGAATAAAGAATCAAGCATCATAGTGTTAAGCATCAAGTATCAATAAGATTCTCACCAAAATTGCCAACTAATAGAAGTTCAGGGACTGCTCTTGCCAAGAATCTAAAGTATAGGGACGCTGGGCATTACAGTCTCCTCGCCTTTAGGAGATTTCGTCCCCGAAATCTTAGATTAAGACTGCTCGAAGAGCTGCGGATACTTGGCCTTCATATCCCTTTTCAGCTCCCAAGTGAATTCGGCACCACGCTTTCCTTTCCATCCAACCTTAACAATGGGAATTTTGCTGCGCCTCAGACGATTGACAGTTTGATCCATGATTTCGACCGGTTTCTCCACAAATTGAACAGCTTCATTTATTTGCAAGTCCTCAAGAGGAACCTGTAGTTCCTCATCGGCTAGACATTTTCGTAGGTTAGATACGTGGAACACTCGATGCACGTTGTTTAGTTCCTGTGGCAAATCGAGTTTGTACGCCACCTTGCCAATCCTTTCAAGCATTACAAAAGGACCCACATAGCGAGGAACGAGCTTTCCCTTCTTACCAAAGCGAACTACTCCCTTCCAGGGAGATACCTTGAAAAGAACTCGATTTCCAACAGCAAAGTCCAGAGGCTTTCGCCTTCTATCAGCATAGCTCTTTTGTCTGGTCCTAGCCTTGATAAGGTTATCACGGATCTGAAGAATCTTATCCGTTGTCTCTTGAATAATCTCAGGGCCAGTGAACTGCTTCTCCCCAACCTCATGTCAGCTGAGAGGAGATCGGCATTTTCGCCCGTATAAAGCTTCGAAAGGAGCCATCTGAATACTGGAATGGTAGCTATTGTTGTATGAGAATTCTATCAATGGTAAATGTACGTCCCAGTTACCACCAAAGTCGATGACACAAGAACGGAGCATGTCCTCTAGGGTTTGAATAGTACTCTCGGCCTGTCCATCCGTCTAAGGATGAAAGGCCGTGCTAAGATTCAAGTGCGAACCTATAGCGGACTGAAACATTTGCCAAAGACGCGAAGTAAAACGACCATCACAGTTCGAGATTATGTCAAGAGGTATGCCATGACAGCATATAATTCATCAGTATAGACTCGAGCAAGTTTCTCCACTCTGTAATCTTCACGAATAGGAAGAAAGTGGGCTGATTTGGTCAAACGATCAATAATCACCCAGATACTATCGTGACCTTTAGTGGTACGGGGTAGTTTAGTAATAAAGTCCATAGCAATGCTATCCCATTTCCAAACTGGGATCTTAGGTTGCTCTAAGAGTCCAGAAGGACGCTGGTGTTCCGTCTTTACCTTCGAGCAAGTAAGACACTTAGGCACATATACAACAATGTCCCTCTTCATGCCAGGCCACCAGTAAGTCATACGCAGATCCTGGTACATCTTATCGGCACCCGGATGGATAGAGTATCGGGATTTGTGAGCCTCAATCATAATGAGCTCACGGAGATTATCGCGATCTGGCACCCAGATGCGATTTAGATAATACTGAAGACCATCAGATTTAGTTTCGAGCTGATTCACATTAGCACCATGAACTTCAACAGTTAGGCTTCCTTCATTAGCTGCCGAATACTGAGCTTCACGAATACAAGCATGCAGATCACTAGAGATATGAATAGCCTTGAAATGAGTTTGACGACTAAGGGCGTCGGCTACTACATTCGCCTTGCCTGGATGATAGCGAATTTCGCAGTTGTAGTCGTTAAGCAATTCCACCGAACGTCTCTGTCGCATGTTCATCTCTTTTTGGTCAAAGATATGTTGAAGACTCCTGTAATTAGTGAATACCACGCACTTTGTTCCATATAGGTAGTGTCGCCAGATCGTTAACGCAAAAACAACCGCACCAAGCTCCAGATTGTGAGTAGTATAGTTTTTCTCATGTACGTTGAGCTGATGAGAGGCATAAGCAATAACCTTGTCTCGCTGCATGAGCACACAGCCCAATCCACGGTTCGAGGCATCACAATATACCACAAAATCGTCATTGCCATTAGGTAGAGTTAACACATGAGCATTACACAAAAGGTTCTTAAGAGTTAGAAAGGATTCCTCTTGTTCGGGCCCTCAAAAAAACGGTTTCTCCTTTTGGGTTAGCGTAGTAAGAGGAACAGCGATTTTAGAAAAATCTGTGATGAACCGACGGTAATAACCCGCCAATCCTAGAAAAGAACGAATTTCGGACACGGATTTAGGCGTACACCAATTCTTCACTGCCTCAATCTTAGAAGGGTCAACATGAATACCCTGACTACTAACAATATGACTAAGAAATTGTACTTCATCAATCCAAAACTCACACTTAGAAAATTTAGCATACAGACGTTCACCACGTAAAAGTTCAAGCATAAGACGTAGATGGCGAGCATGATCAACTTTAGACTTAGAATAAATAAGAATATCATCAATAAAGACTACCACAAAACGATCCAAATAAGGTTTACACACACGGTTCATAAGGTCCATGAACACGGCGGGAGCGTTGGTCAGTCCAAAAGGCATGACTACGAACTCGTAGTGCCCATATCGAGTACGAAACGCAGTTTTTGGAATATCATCTTCGAGAACACGTAGTTGATGATATCCAGATCGAAGATCAATCTTAGAGAAACAGGACGCGCCTTGTAGTTGATCAAATAGGTCATCGATACGAGGGAGCGGATAACGATTCTTCATGGTCAACTTATTAAGTTCACAATAGTCGATACACATACGGAAGGAACCATCCTTCTTCTTGACGAATAAAACGGGAGCAACCCACGGAGAGGTACTTGGACGAATAAAACCTTTATCGAGTAATTCTTTTAGCTGACTAGATAACTCTTGCATCTCGGAAGGTGCAAGATGGTAAGGGGCCCTGGCGACAGGAGTCGCACCAGGTACGAGGTCAATACGAAAATCAACGGATCTAGGAGGAAGACCAGGTAGATCTTCAGGAAAGACATCAGTGAAATCACACACTACTGGAACGTCGCTTATGTTCTTCCCCTTGCCTTTCTGTTCCACCACGTGGGCCAGGAAGGCAGGGTTATGTTTACGTAAGCTTCTGCTCGCTTGTGTGCATGACATCAACCTCAGTCCCTTCGAAGGTCGGTCTCCATAGACGATCAAAGTATCACCAAAGGGAAGAGGAAGACGGACAAGTTTCTCGTGGCAAACAATCTCGGCATGGTTCTTACGCAACCAGTCCATACCGATAATAACATCAAAGCTACCCAAACGCATGGGTATGAGATCAATAGTGAACACGTGATCGTTAAGAGTCAAGGAACAATCACGAACGATAGAATTAATAAGAATTGACTTACCATTTGCGACCTCAACAGAGAACGACTCAGGTAACTTGGAGCGTGTACAGTTTATCAAGGACTCGAATTCCACGGACATAAAGCTTTTATCGACACCAGTATCAAATAGAATCGAAGCATAGAGGTTATTAACAAGGAACATACCATTGACAACGTCATTGTCATTACGAGCCTGGTTAGCATTAAGGTTGAACGCTCGTCCACGAGCGGCTGGCTGCTGGTCCTGGTTCAGCTGAGGACACTGGTTACAGAGGTGGGTAGTATCTCCACACTTGTAGCATGCACGAACAGCATTGACTGGCCTTGGGTTCTGCAGAGGATCTGGGGGTGCTGGTAAAGCTGCCTGAGCTGGGGCTTGTTGAGCTTGCGGTACAGGGTTAGCTTGACGACAGTAGGGAGTCGTGTGACCATAGCGGTTACAGTTGGTACACAAACGACAAGCAGAAGCAGTAGGGTAATGATAGTTGCAAGGTGCACACTTGGGATGAGACCCAGTGTATTGCTTCTTAGCTTCTGGGACAGCAGGGTTAGTAGTAGCAGTAGCAGGTTTAGCAGCAGGGTTTGCAGCAGGAGTAATAGCATTACATCCGGAACCCTGAGATTTCCGCTTCTTGTTCTTGCTGCCACTTGGCTGTTGGGTAACTTGATTCGCAGACTTGGAGGGAGCAAAAGTAGCAAATTGCTTATCACGCACACGGTTGTTGTTCAAGCTTGCTACCAAACGATAGACTTCTTCAATGGTTTCCAGTTGAGCTGCTTCAATAGAATCACGCATAGCAGGAGGTAGGCCATTGATGTACTTGGTTATCATGCGTTTAGGAGTCGAAACCAAGTGAGGAACGATAAGACTAAGCTGCTTAAACCGGGTAGTATAAGCCAGGTTATCATCACCAAGCTACTTCAAATGCCAAAACTCTTCTTCAAGCTTCAATTGTTCATAAGGAGGGCAGAACTCGAGCATCATGAGTTCCCGCACCTCAGCCCATGGAAGAGCATAGGCTTCTTCATTAGAACAGATTTTCTCTCATTTGACCACCACTCCAACGCTCTGCCTTGGAACATTCCAGTTGCACTCCTAGTCTTGAGATGGTCCGGGCACTTGCTGTTAATGAAGGTAACCTCGATGCTGTCGAACCAATCGAGCATAGCAGTCACCCCATCACTACCCATGAAAGACTTAGGGTTGCAAGAGATGAAATGCTTATAGTTGAAATTAGTAGGCTTTTGCTTCTCAGCCTTGGAGTCCACAGAGGATGGAGGTGTGTTTGATCCTTGGAGCTCAGAGACGATCTTTGGCACGACTCGAGCAATCTGGTCGGCCATGAACGACATCATCTTTTTCTGAGACTTCTCCCTGGATTTCCTGAGAGTGTCGGATAGCTTTCGAGAAGACATCCTAAAGATCCAATAAGAGGATCGTATAAGTCTAAACTCACGAAGCCTCACAATATAGATTCACACACAATAGACTAAAACTCAACAAGGTCCACAAGATTCACATCGATCAAGATTCAAGTTTCACATAGATTTCAATAGACTCAATCACCACAAACCCACGACCTTCGCATGGCACGTTGCACGAAGTTTGGCAATATGTCAGAAACGCTTATATATAGGAAGTACCAGCGGCGTATCCACCACGCTTCGGGCACATCGCTTCCACCTCGTACTCGGTGTCATGTTACGTGTCGTAGAACACATTCATCATCATCATCATCATATATTCACATAGTTTACAATAGATTCAAATAGATTCACGTAGATTTCAAATAGATTCCAATAGATTCAATAGACTCCCATAGATTCAATAGATTCAGTAGACTCCAATAGATTCACATAGTTTCACATAGATTCGTGTTAACCATCCACAAACAATGAAATCCCGCATGGCACGTGTTACGAAAGTTCGGCAACATGACGCAAGCACTTATATATAGGAAGTACCAGCGGCGTATACACCATGCTTCAATCATGCCACGTTCGTCTCGTCATTGGTGTCATGCCTCGTTAACCACCGCTTTAAATTTCACCACTTCTCAAAACATAGATTAACCAGATAGATTCAATCACATAGATTAACAAGGTAGATTCAATCACTTAAACCCAAGCCTACAAAACTACAAATTTCACTTAGCGCGTGTTACGAAGGTTCGATAGCATGCCAAAAACGCTTATATGTAGGAAGTACCAGCGGCGTATCCCCCACGCTTCGGACATGCCACTTCCTCCTCGTCTTCGGCGCTAGGCTAAGTTTCATACTTTGTTCCTCAAACCACACATACGTAGATTACACATAGTTTACGCTAGAGTGTACATAGATTACACAAGTAGCTTCCCATCACTGGTCTGCAAAACACTAAGTTTCGCATGGCACGTGGTATGAAAGTTGGTAACATGCCAAAAACGCTTATATATAGGAAGTACCAGCAGCGTATCCACCACGCTTCGGACATGTCACTTTTCCCTCGTATTTCTATGCCATGTTACGTTTAACGTTTCACAACCATATTTACACATGAACTCATCAAATAGCTTCACATAGCATCAAGATTCCCATACAAGTTGAGTAAAGCTTCATAAATTTAGTTTGATCCTGAGATTAGAGTTAATGCTTTTGGTTCCGGACATACGTGCGGTTTGTGTAAAAGTCTCAAAATAAACAAGAAATCAAGATAACCGAATAATCAAATTTAAAACCTTGCATAAAATCGAGATAACATAAAAGATAGGCTTAGAAGTCATAAGATTGTTCCAGGTAGAGGAACGGTGACTAACCAAAGTGATTCGAACCCCTTTCGAATTGAGGTAGCGTGTCTTGACTTTCTTAGGCAAATACGTCATCGATGTTAGGCCTACGATACTCGTCTTTTGGTCATTTCATGTACTCAATTGATCGGAAGTTACGAGACTTTGGCGAGACATGGAAATCAAGGAATGGGACTAGTTATCAAGATCAGAGTTTCACCTCTAACTTGACAACATCGTACCCTAATAGCGTTGGTACTTATCCGCAGATAAGACCTACTAGAATAATATGGAGAATTTCCGTCAAGGTTTGGATGTCACTCCTGTCTTGAGGGCAATTCTCGTGGAAAACACAAACACCAGTGAACAGTGTTTTCAAGTATCAAGTGTATATTATGTTGGCCTTAGGATAGGCATGTAAGTTTAACAGGAACATGTGCTGCTAGGAAGCAGATACGGTAGAATACATAAGTCTTAAACAACAAATAAAAGTCAAGATTCCTAGAACTATAGACTAGGGCAAGTATTCCTACTTATCCTAATCCCCTATAGTTATGGCTCTGATACCAATCTATCACACCCCAACCGATGGCGGAAACATCGGGGTGCGAGCACTAGGCGTTCAGATTGCTTATGAGATTTCCACAACACTATTGTTTCAATAAAGATTAATTGATTTCATGCAAATGTCTAATAAACGTCATCACAAGAATCACATTACAAACCAAATCATAAATTGTTCAAAATGTTCAAAGACTAATATTAACTAGGCGACGTATCTAAGCATCTCCTAGCTTGATTTCCATGCTTTCCAAAGCAACCTATTAGCCTGCAACATGTATTAAAATATCAACACAAAAGTATTGGCGAGTATACAAGTTTGATAATAGAATAATAGATTAAAAACAACTCATATCCATATGTAAGCAGTAAGAATAGTTTCAGCTGTGCTAGTGTCGTAGTCCACGCAGTGATAGCCCAAGCGTCTCGATGCCTTAGTTGTTTACCAAAGAATCAATGAGGTAAACTAGAATCCTCCTAACAATACCCCCCGAGAATAATGGGAGAGGTGCATCTCCTATAGCGCTATTATTGTTAAGGCGGAACTACACACTCTGGATTAAACGTCACACAGCACAAAGAATCAAGAATCAAGAATCACAAGTTTCATGTTCACATAGGATAGAGTTCAAGTTTCAAAAGATTCAAGTTTCAGTTTTATAGAATACATGTTGCACCCCAAAAGTTTAAAGTAAAAGGGGATCGAGTATACTCACAGTGATTGCTTAACAGTCGCGACTGTTATTGGATCAAAGGGAGCTCTTTTTAGAATTAGCCTGATTAGATTACAATAGGAAAAGAGTCGGGCAGAATAACGAGAATGCATAAGTGTCAAATCAGTCACTGGATCAGATGGCTGTCTGATCGGATTGCCAGTCGGTCAGGTGACTTATGTGTATGAGGAGTTTAGAGGGCTGCCCGATCGGATGGCCATCCGATCGGGTTGCCACTTAGGTTGAAATTCACAGAGAAGAGAATAGGGTGGCTGCCCGATCGGGCGGCTGTCCGATCGGGTTGCCACTCGATCCGGGTGTAAGTGTCTTCGTCACCTCAATCGGGTGGCTGCTCGATCGGGCGGCTGTCCGATCGGGTTGCCACTTGATCAAGGTTTCCAATGTTTCCAAGTTTCTGAATAAGTGACTAAGTGTTGGAAAGTTTCAAGTTTCAGGGCTCAAGGACAAGTGTCACCTGATAGGGTGGCTGTCCTATCGGGTTGCCGCTCGATCGGGCGACCCTTGTTCTTGTTTACCATTTTTTGTAAAAAATTCTAGGTTTCTAGCTTAACGGTGACGGTACGGTACGTACTGTGAGAACAGTAAACTCATTAGCACACCACCGTTCTGGTCGGGTGGGAATCACCCCTGCCCGATCAGTCGTCTGTTCGTAACGAGTTAATGTCAGAATCCATTCCATGCTCGTCTTCACTGGTATTAGCTCAGATCCAAGTCGGCTTTAGGCTATTCATCCAGTCCACAGCCCATTTAGACCCGGGTTCCACCGATTGAGGTAAAAGTTTGAGAAAAAGATGAAGATACTCAAGTTTTATAGGAAAAAGTCTAGATTTAGCTTAGATTTAGTGTGAAAACGCATGAAATATCTTAGATTTGAGCTAGATCTTGCTCAGAATGACATCACATGGTAGTTTGTACAAACCCCCATGATGACATCACCCTCAAGAACTTAGATCAGAGAGATTTCACGGTGCAAAGTGTGATTTCAAGGGTGAATCACGTAGAGGATGAAGTGTAGATCAAGAAAGTACAAGGATCTAGCTTGGAACACACCGAAATCGTCAAGAAAATAGAGGAGAAAGGTGCTTGTGTATATGAGTCGAGCAGGTCTTTCACATCAGTGAAGGACTGATGTGACAGCTCCTATTATAGTGTGGGGTGAAGAGAAGAGTAGACAACAAAACGGGTTAGGTGGCGTTCCGATCGAGTGGCCACTCGATCGGGTGGTCATTCAGTCGGGTTGTAATCCGATCGGGTGGCAATCCGAAAAGATTGTCACTCTGGCCAATCCAACCTTTTCGCGTTCCCGTCTTTGATTCGTGTTGCGATTTGATAAGCGTTGCGTATTATTGAGTGGTAGTTTAACTAGATTACATCGTAAACATCAAAAGTCTTATAGTTTCCGCCAATGACAAGACTCTAGTGTCTCGCTTAACCAAGAATCAAGTTCCACGAGTCTCAAGAGTTAGGCACCAAATAAGTTTCAAGAGTCAAGAATCATAGTTTCTCAAGTATCGAGAATCAAGAGTCCAAGTATCAAGTATCAAGAATCATCATGAAGAATCTAGCTTTCATAGTATTAAGGATCAAGTATCTAATTTAAACATCAAGAATCAAGTGTCTAGATTAAGCCTCAAGAGTCAAGTATCTAGATTAAGTGTCAAGTCTCGTAGTTTAAGTATCATGAATCAAGTATCTTGAATAAAGAATCAAGCATCATAGTGTTAAGCATCAAGTATCAATAAGATTCTCACCAAAATTGCCAACTAATAGAAGTTCAGGGACTGCTCTTGCCAAGAATCTAAAGTTTAGGGATGCTGGGCGTTACAATGTGACAAGTCACACCCATTGTTAACAAGGAGGGTGCGAAGTACTCGACACGCGCCCGCGCCCGAGTCCAGTATGAGGGCGATGGGTATAATCTGGCGTTTTGATGGCGCACGCCTTTACTCTTTTTGGGTGCGGCTCGAGCCTTGTGGCTTGGCTTGGTTGACTGGTGTATTCAAGACCTTTTAGTTTCTCACTGGCTGAGTCTGATCGAGCTCTAGTTATAATGATGGTAAGATACCTAGGTCATCCAAGTGTAAAAGGTTAAAAATGCCTCAAAATAAAAATAAAAGGGTAAATAAAAAAAAGATAGTAATCAATGATAAGAAAAAAAGGATGTTTAGGAGGAATTACCTCTTAATGCTTTGTTAACTAAGTCTTACTATGGGATAACAAGGGCTCAATTGTTAGACTAGGAGCTATGTGTCTTAATGCATAAAGTTGTGTAGTACCTAGGTTGGGATCCTAGCACACTCGACCATATCGCTTTGAATCAGCAGGTAAACGCCACTCAGGGTACAATCAAACCATAATGGTACCGCCCAATTAGCAAAGACAGTATATACCACTATGATTTAGTATTAGTTAATTAAGTAGTTTAAGGGGTTTAAATTATTGGTCATTATGATTCCCTCGGTGGTGAGTTGTCGATCCCCTAAGGTAGTTTACCTATATAAAAACCAAGTCCTTTACACTTTGGTACTAGCGCCACGTAAAGGCAAGAGCTTACCATGTTTTGTTTCTACATAGAAATAGAAAACATGAACGACCCAAGCTAATGGCGACGCAAGACTATTGGTAGATTTTAAGGGTAAAGCTGAAAGACTAATGACCCAAGTTAATGGCGACACTAATATTTCACTCACTTTCAATAAATTATTAATTAACCAAAGTCATTCACACCCCCCCCCCTTATTCACCCATGGTTTGCCTTAGTTAACTCCCCATCAAGATGTTAAGTCTCCCCAAACACCATCAAGAAACTTAGCCAAGAATGGCCATGGAACTAGTTTTCATCAAACTTGAAAAGATAATATTAATCATCAAAAGCTTAATTACACTAATGATTCTTGTGTTTTTCTTAGTGATTACAATGATTAAAGATGATGGGTAGAAGAGAAATGTGTTGTGGAGAAGAAATGAGAAAATGAGCAAGTGAAATAGGATGCTAAAGAGCTCTATTTATAGTGTTGTTGGACCCCAGACACGGGGCGTGTCTGTGCAATTGACCTGCTATAACAAGTATAAAGATGCTCGGCACGTGCCTACCAGATACACGGTCCTGGTCAACTTTTGTGGGTCCCCAAAATCTTCCTAATCTTCCAGAAGTCAAATTTTGTCGTTTTATGCCGAGACACAGGGCGTGCCTTCAGGACACGAGGCACGTCTGGACTTTTCTTGTCTGTGCTTTGATCCAAGGTCTTCTGGAAGTTATCTGTGGGTGTTTTTGTCGTTTTTCTCGAAGCGCAAACTGTGTCTTGGAGGCAGGGATGCGTCTGGTCGTTTTACAGTTGAGACATGGCCCATGTCTGGGAGGCAAGGCCCGTGACCCAAGAACTTGACCATGAAAACCATTTTTTAGCTTCGTCTCGTCGAATACTCAAAGATTCATATATTATAGTCTCCGTAACTCATTTCCTAGCTCGAGATATGCTTCTGCGAAGTTTTGGGCTATTTCTAGCTGGACTCTTGAGGAGATTACTACTTTTTCATGAATTGAGGATCATGCACGAGGCGTGCCATGTAGGCATAACCCGTGTCTTGAGCTACAACTTAACTTTTCTTTGTCTTTCGCTTCTTTTGTCATTTTGCGGCTCGCTAACCCTAAAATTCAAAAGTAAACAAATTTAGAACTAATTTACTAATATTTTCAAGAATACAATCTTAAAATGGGTATTAAATGATGTGAAAAATATGTGCAATTATGTGCACATCAGTAGGTCGTGAAAATGGTTGTTAGTTTGTGTAAATATTTTATGGTTACTTTAGGATTAATGAACGATGTCATTTTGTTAATACTGAAAATATTGTCATGGCCCCTAAGGGCTTTTCTTTGATTTGGCTTATGGTTTGAAGTTAAATATTCACAAGATAGTCTTTTTGGGGTTGGTGTGTATAAGTCGGATATTAATAACGTTTCTCGAATAATATGGTGTAAAGTAGGAAAAAAACCCTCATATATTTACGGATTCCAGTAGGGAAAAATATAGGTAACTCGCATGGATGGAAACATATTATCGATAAATTTCATAAAAGGCTTTCGATATGGAAAGCAAAACTTCTTTCTATAGGTAGCTAGTTAGTTCTTATTTCTTTAGTTTTAGGATCGAGTGGTGTTTGACCGGTTTGAAACTGTTGATACCAGATAACAAAGATGGAGGGCCAAAGATGTTAAGTCGAGATAGTACAAGTTAGGGAGTTGTTTTATAATAGGGTTTAAAGGGTCTTGGGCACACAATGTATTTAAGATGCCCCGACTTATTTGTTAAATACGTCGAGCATCTGGTTTGTAAACCTATATATAGTTCGAGTGTGAGTTTGTTTTAGGTTAGTAGTTTTAAGTGTGTGTATTCAAAGGTGTAAATCTGGGTTCTCTCAGTAGCAATTCTAGGAGCATTCGTGTTGTTTATTCTGTTTGGAAATCATCTTATTATGTATTTTCATGTGTGGTTGCCTATTTCATCTGGCTTTCCTTCGGTTTATTGATTATTCATCTACAAACACATGAAATTAATCACTATCATTGTTGATCCAATGATTCGGGACTTACAATTGATGTCTATTGTGACATTCGGCAACTACCCATATTTGTAACCCAATCCATTTTCGTATTCCATGTAATTCAATCTATTAATCACGCAGTAAAACATTAAAATTCTTTGTCATTTTATTTGTTTTTATGATACATACTATTAAACATGCAATTCATCACCTTATACATACTCGAAATGAGTTTTTTATACTAGACGCATTCGTTAATTGGGTTAAACTTTGCATTTTTTTATCACACAAGTCCAGGTACTGAAATTGTAACAAAACAAATTTTTCTTATTTTCTTGGTCACTCGCGCCATGCAAGGAAAGACCTTGTCCCCACGAGTTACGCGAGGGAACCGATTGACTGAGTTAACTATTGGTCGCCTGTGCCATGCGACGGACCAAGGTCTCTGCCCCGAGTCACGTGGGGGAGCCTCTTGTCGTGATGGTCTCAGTTAGCGACTCGTTGAACTCGCAAAACCGCCATAACACACACAGTAACTCGATTTTTGTTAGTGCATTATGTCTGTTGACTTCGTCTTGTATCATGTAATAGGATAGAATAGGATAATCAGTGTCCGAGGTGCAAGAATCAGATTTTCAAGATAAAGGAGGTGATTTCGCTTGAAACTGCACAATGCACATTTCAAGCGAAATCAGATGCAAGTGATTTCGCTTGAAAGTGCATGTGCCTTTTCAAGCGAAATCAGCCACACTATATATAGGGCACTTGTTTGTTTCATTTGGTACGGTTCTGGAATTTGTAACGAGGTGCTGCCAAAATTTGCCCAGGTTGTAATCAGTGTTATATTCAATAATAGTGACAAATTAAAGAGTATCAAGCTGTTTCCAAGTTCGTTTCACTGATTCCGCCTTTGAATCGGATAGAAAGCTCTTCTGAACGACTCATTCGGGTCACTCAGCGATCCTACAATTTTGTTTCACATTTCAGTTATATAGTCGATTCTAATGTACCTTGACATGATTCTAAACCATTTCCAATTATCAATTCAAAGCGAAAACCCCCAAATTCAATACCTCCGTCCATGTCATAAAACCCAAACAAGATCTAATCAATTGGTGTTTTACACTTGAAATTGAAACTTAAACAACCTTTCATAGCTACTTTCGACATTCTCTTCATCGATACGCACTCTCAATTTCGCAAAAACACTCTGCAACGCAAGAACTCTCATTCTAGGGTTTGGAACTTCTTTCAACCGATTTAACCTCGATTCTATTCCGTTTTGGGTAATTCTTGAGCCCAATCTTATTATTTTTCTGTTATATACAAAAGTCCTTTATCAACTTCTATTGATAAAGAGTAATTGGTTCTCAATTTGAAGAATCATAATCTATGATTCATATTAATTTGGGGATTTTTGGATTCTTAATTTTAAAACTAATTAACCAACTTGTTGACACTATAATTCCTGCTATTTGATGTTCTTTTCTTATTGTAGCATTAGATATACTTGTGATAACTTCTAGAATTTTATTTATTATTCATGCTAATTTAATTTTTATATATTATTTAAAAATAATATACGTATTTGATATAAATCTGGTTATACATTCTATGTTGTACAATTTGTAGTTCATTTTCAGAAATTTATATTGAAATAATAAAAATGATAATTGGACATTTTGAAATAAACTACATCACAATTTTATAGTTATTTTATTCATACAAATTGTATATAAAACTTAAAAATTGACATTTATTTTAATCTATATAATTCCTTTAGAGACTTTTAGAAATTTATATTGAAATAATAAAAATGTTAATTGGACATTTTGACATAAACTACATCACAATTTTATAGTTATTTTATTCATACAAATTGTATATAAAACTTAAAAATTAATTACAAATTGTAGTTAAAAATTGTATATAAATTTCTATTGAAATAATAAAAATGTTAATTGGACATTTTGACATAATCTATATTATTCCTTTAGAGACTTTTAGACAAATTAGATTTATGATATATTTTTAGCTCTACACATTTTGTTATGGCCTTTAGAAAATATTTATTGATTTTTATGAGACTTTAAAACTATATTTTTTCTTTATTTATAGTAGATAATCATTCTAGTACAAATTTAATTACAAACTTTTATACACATCCTAATAATCATTATTGTAATATTTATTATTTAGACTAAATATAAATATTTATTACAAAATATGTATTTCGTTGCATCATATTAGTTATAGTATTTGTTTATGAATAACTTGTCATTTTATACTTATACCATTTGTTTGTATCATACACTTAAATCAGTTTTCACATATTTATAAAATAACACGACAATGTTAGACGACTCGATTGGTTAAACTAATCAATAAACATTTTCAAACAATTTTAATCAAACTATAATCTACGCACATATATACAATATATATTTGGGGAAGGTTCAAATGAAAACCACTAGTTATTGTGAAAACTCGAAAACTAATTAAAAAAAGCCAAAAAAACATACAAATTTTTTTTTTTTTTTTGCAAACCAAATTTCGCAGGTTTTTTTATATAAAAAAAATTTCAAAAAAAAAAAAAATTGTAGTGCACATGTGTAATACTACACATGTATTATTACACATGTGCACTACATAAATTTTTTTTATATATAAAAACAGCGATTTTTATAAAAAAAAAATTGAAAAATTTTTTTTTTTTTGTGTGTGTTTTTAGGCTTTTTTTTAATTAGTTTTCGAGTTTTCACAATAAAAGTGGTTTTCATTTGAACCATCCCCATATATATTTTATGACAAATATAATGTAGACATAGGTAGAGGATCCTGTAAAAAATGCCTAAAGTGTAAGAAAGGTAACAAAGAATCTCAGCCATTAGATCTTTTGATCTAATGGTTGAGATCAATAGGGACCAAATCTTAAAATATTTTTATTAATTTAGACTGATTTGAAATATCTAGGGGCAATACAGTCTTTTAAACCCACTAGAAATTAGGTAATGCACATGTAACTTCCCTCCGTCTTTTTTAAACGTCAATAACTTTTTATACATAACTTTTAAAAAAAATTACACCATAATAACGAGCGTTTTTTTATCTTTAATATGAGTACCATATTGCTATACTTATATAGAGAAAAAAATATGTTTCGATCAGATGGTTAGTCAATGAATGGTGTTATATACTTGCTGAATGGTGTTATATACTTGCTGAATGGTGTTATATACTTACTGAATGGTGTTATATACTTACTGAATGCTGAATGGTGTTATATACTTGCTGAATGGTGTTATATACTTACTGAATGGTGTTATATATACTTACTGAATGTTGTTATATACTTGCTGAATGTTGAATGGTGTTTTATACTTGCTGAATGGTGTTATATACTTCCTATAATTAAGGTGGCGGTTTTGGGAAGTTTTTAATTAATTGAATTAATGATAAAATTATTTGTTTACCCTTTTCAATTAATTTAGATCTAATGCTGAGATTCTTTCTTACCTTTCTCACACTTTTGGTTTTTTTTTACAATAACCTTACCCTGTAGACATATTATATTCTATTGTTTTAGTCGAAACCATACAAACCATATTTATTCTCACTATTTCCATATTATAAATTAGCAACAAGTTATTGCATAATGGTGTTGTATCATTTGCATTGGGAGGTTTTCAAAAAAAAAAAAAAAAAAAACTACATTTTCACTTATAACCCAAAGAATTTTACTTTTTGCATTTTAACCATTTTGATTTTTTATCTTTTAACCTAAAGTTTTTCATCTTTTGCAATTGAACCCTAACACTTTTTTATTTTCAACTTTGGTCCCCAGTACTTTTCATCTTTCGCAAGTGTTTACATTTCGTTCTAAATTTTGCGAGTTAACACACAACGTGTGTGTGGGGTTCAACGTTTTTTCATCGTTTAACAGATTCGTCGCAAAGCTTTGGTCCTTGATCGACTTCTTATTTCTTTTCTACGTTTTACGTTTCGCTTTAATTTTATCGCATTAACAAGCCGCACTGGGCGTGCGTGGTTCAACGATCTTACGTCTGCTTTTCGTTCAGTGTTATTTTGTCTTTTTTTATTTATTTTAGTTTTACGAGTTTTTTCGATGTTGGTGGCCGTTAGCAATGATGTGACATTGGTGCTACTTGGCACGGTTTTACGAACTTTTTTATCTATTAAGTTTTTTACTAATAATATTTTCGAGTTTACCACTATATTTCCTTTAATTAAAAAACTAAATTTTATGTGCATGTTTTTATGTAGATGTCGGTATAAATTCGATTTGCTCTCCGTTTTGACGTAAACTTTTTTTTTTTGGAAACAAGTCAGGTCAGATATAATATGTTTTCGTTAAAAAACCATTTTTAAGTGCATGTTTTATGTACGTTTTTGTATAAATTCGAGTTGGTCTATGTAAAACGTAAACTTTTTTTTTTTGAAAAACGAGTCAGGTCAAATATAATACGTTTTTGTCTTTTTATGTATGTTTCATAAATTATGTTTCGAACCGAGTTGAGTCAAATTGTGCTTTTCCCTTTTTTTTCAAAAGCTTCCATTAATTGCTTTTGATTAAACGTGTTAGTTTTTCCTTTATACCCATTGATGTTTTCTATGTATGAGTTGGATCATATATAATATATTATGATTATACGATATAAACTCGATATACCTTACATTTTGATCCAATCACAATGCTTATATAGGTCACATTGAGTCCAGTCAGATACTTCGAAACGTGTGTTTTCATATGGTTAACGCATCACATAACATTGGACTAATTTAGTCAATATATTCAATGTACCCGCGCCGCAACGCGCGCGGGTCTTATTCTTAGTTTTATATAAATACGAGTTACTTTAATTTGTATTTATATACTTTTATACTATTTATTCGTTTGACATTTTAGATCCTAGATCAAATTCCTAAACTCATATGAACCTAAAAAATCTCTAACACTTTTGAATTCGTTTTATTCCTTTATTCATACTTGTATATTATACATACTATTAGGGTGATTTTGGGATTATCCAAACCGCTATGACTTGTGCTACATTATGATTGATAATCTTCGCAAACCGTGAGTATTCATAATCCTTTTTTTTACTTTTATATTTTGAGATCTATCATGTATATCTATTCCAATTCTACATATATTTACATAAACTATACAATGCATTTTTTGTCTATGTGTTAATTCTATGCTTTATGTTAAACTTTGAGATTGGTATACATACATTCTATATTCTAGCATTTGATCATTAACAATCTAAGCCTAAGGTAACGTTAATAATGTTATTGGTTGACACCTGTCCTAATTGTTAGGGTATCAAAACCGAAACTAATCTAAGCTTAACTTGCGAGTTAAGGACACTAGTCAACAAAGGTTTGATCATTGCAATTGTTTATTCATATCTGCTTGAATTTTTAAATATGACTAATGATTCACAAACTTATTCTATTAACTCTATTTCATGCTTATGTTTTTTATTTAAAAACTATTTATTTCATGTTTTGACTTTGAAATTTGAAACGATTAAATAATAAAACTTTAATTAGTGTCATGAGTTATAAATAATAGTTACCCCCGACCTATTTTTGTCGTCGATTAGGATGTGACATCTATTACATATCCTTATTTCTTTTACCAATGGCTGTTAAGAAGAAGTTACAGTCTTTTAGGTCCCGATTTTTTTGGGGATGTGATGAGGATTCAAGAAAAATTCCATATGTTAATTTTTTTTGAAAGGCAAATTTTATAAAACAACCGTCCGGCCTGGCAAAAAAAAAAGCAGGACCGCGCCACAAACTACAACATATACAAAGGAAAATTACACCATTCTCTCCAAACTATGTTACTATGCTTCGAACGACATTTTAACCATAAAAACCTAGGGACCTCACCTCCCCAAAAATCTCTTCACTATTGCCTTTCCCATTCGAGAAGATCTTGGCGTTCCTCGCTTTCCAAATGCACCAACAAACCACGAAGATAAGCCCCCGAATAATCTCCTTAGCTTTCTTCTCCCCGGCTAAACCCCTGTGATACTCCATAAGGCCACTAAAAGAAAATGCAAAATGGGAGGGAGCTTGGCCCAAACACTCAACCGGTTCCAAACCCTTAAAGATATGTCACACGTCGTAAAAATATGATCCACGGATTCAATCGCTTCACCGCAAAGAACACAATCCTCTAAGTCGATCATAATGTTTCTCCTAACTAGAGCTTGTCTTGTCGGAATCCGATCAAGATTTGCCCTCCAAATAAAAATATTGCACTTAGTGGGCACCCAACCACATCTTCTATACGAACAATTATTCTCCATACTCAAATCCTTCAACGCCAAATCTTTTAACGAAGACGTAGAAAACTTACCCGAAACATCCGGCGTCCATATCCAACCATCCTTCACATCTGAGGAAATAACATCATGCAGAAATATCGAACACTCCTCCATCTCAGCCAATTCTGCCGAAGTGACCGGGGTCCGGGGGAGTGGACCAATTCCAGTTCCAAGAAACGGTCCCTCCCACAACCAGAAACCGATCGCTGGTCCAGTAGGCTTTATTAATTTCTAAAGCAAACAAACTAGGCCACTTGATCATCAACGCGACCTCGCCAATCCAACGATCGATCCAGGACCATATGCTCCTACCGTCTTCCAAAACCCCTTTACTAAAACTATGAATTCTTTTACCGTTCACCATTAATTTAGCTTCCAATCTCGTAATATTCTTCCAAACACCTGAATTGGCTGCGTTGGAGGGTAAAACTGGCTATCTTCTACTCTTTCCATGACACGCCGTAACAACTTTTCTCCAGAGGCTCTCATCTTCCGTCCTGAATCTCCAAACCCACTTGGAAAGAAGCGCATCATTAACCGATTTATGTTTACAAATACCTAAACCGCCAAAATTTTTAGGAAGAGTAACTTTGTCCCACGCCACCAAATGCATTTTTCTAATATCTTCCGACCCACCGATAGAAAATTCCTCATCAAAGACCCCAACTTAAATGGGACTCAATTTTAGCCGATACAAGTAAAGGTTGGTTAGGGATTGGCAGTTTGAAGAATTTTAATATGGCTATATCGTATAAATGACGTTGGAGATCCATTAATAGTCCTAATTCGTTGTGGGTGAAGGTTATTAAAAGACATTTATGGGGATAAAATTGATAATTCTTGAATGTCTCGAGTAATTAAAGGTAAAGGTAATTGGGTGAAGGTTATAAAAAAACATTAACGATGGTGACATTATTCCTTTTTCCATGATAAAGAAGAAAGTAGGGAATGAGAATAGTAGGTATTCTTGGAGGGATGTTTAGGGTTGGATAATTCTCCATTGTCTCCACACTTCCCTAGATTGTTTAATCTAGATATTCATAAAAATTGTTTGATTAGTTTTTTTTTTTTTTAAAGTAAACTTTATTAAAACACACCTCTGACGTAAACAGGTAGAAGGCTAAACAACAACACTCTCGACCTAAACGGGCAAATGGCAGACAATTACAACATATACAACGGGTATTTACACCACTCTACCCAGCTAATATAATTACAAGAAGATCTATTTTTAAACCAAACGAAACCTCTCAATTTAATCTCTCCTAAAATCTCTTGCGGGCTTCGTCTAATCTGGTTGAAAACCAACTCGTTCCTTCCTTTCCAAATACACCAACACGAAATTATCACCAAACCTTGAATGAGTCTCTTCGCTTTCTTTCCAACTTGAGTGTAATTGTGAATATCAAGAACGCCTTTGAAATCGAATGTGTAAATCTGAGGAATTTTGCACCCAACACTAAAAGCCGTCCACACCTAATCAGCCACCGAAAACCCAGTAAATAAATGCTCCACTGTTTCCTCAAATTAAAGTCATCGCAAAAAGGGAACATAATCGATGAAATATTCACATTCCTTTTTCTTAAATTAACTCTTGTAGCTAATCGATCCAAATTACCTCTCCACGCCATGATGTTGCACTTGAGAGGCACCCATTTGCACCACTCAAAGTTAGGGAGATGACAATTTCCTCTATCAGCAATTAAAGATTTTTACGGCCTTCACCGAGAATTCGGCCGTATTACCATCAATCCAGTACCAGTGATCCTTATTATAGGAAAGAATCACCCTACTAAGAACCTCTTGACATTCCTGCCATTCATTAAGTTCACCGGTTGACTCTGGCTGTCTAATCCAATTCCACACGAATCCTACATTCCCTTGGTTGGCCTCCACTCTATCAGCAACCCTGCATATTTTAAATAATTCCAAACCAAACAAATGTGGCCACCTATCCATGAAAGGCATTTCACCCAACCATGTGTCTAACCAGAATCGAATCTCCTCCCCGTTCCCGACCTTACCCAAGATCAAACGGTTTAACCCCTTCCCATTTAATTTCAAATTAGATATTGACTTCACTATACCTTTCCAACATCCCGCAATGTTTTCATTAATTGGGAGGAAGCTTCTTTGGTTGATTTTATTATGGCACGCTTCCACCACCTTCCTCCAAAGATTATTATTTTCAACCCTGTACCTCCACCCCCACTTGAAAAAAGAGTCATATTAACCTCTTTAAGTCTGTTGATACCCAGACCCCCTTTTAACTTGGGCCACGCAACCCGATCCCAAGCCACCCAGTTCATTTTGTTAATATCGCTAGAACCCACCCATAGGATTTTTCTCATCTTAGCTTCCAAAATCTTAATAATACCAACCGAAACTTTGTATAACAAGAAGTACTAGATAGGAAGGCTTTCCAACACTGAATTAATCAGGGTAAGCCTTCCTCTATCAAGATAGTTTTAGCTTTCCAAACTGACAATCTTTTATCAAAAACATCAATAATCGGCAACCAAATATTAATTCTATTCATATTAGCCCCCACCGTCATCCCCAAGCAAGAGAACGGGATTCTATGAGAATTACACCCTCCCCCCCCCACACACACACACTTTAGCCATATCCTTAATAACACCTTTCCACTCACATCCCGTATAATTTAGGTTTATAGAAATTAATTTTTAAACCATAACACAAATAAAAAAGTCTCAGACATCTAGTCACTTTCAACAAATTATTCCTATCCTATTCCCCCATCAATAGAGCATCATTAGCATAAAACAAATGCAATATTTTCGGGCCGTTATTAGGAGTTTAAATTCCTTTAAAGAACCCGTCAATACCAGCTTTGCAAAAAATACTAGACAAGGCTTCCATGACCAAAAGAAACAAAAACAGCGACAACGGATCTTCTTGTTTAACCCCTTTGGAGCAGCTAAATTCAAACGTAGGAGATCCGTTCACTAAAAAAAAGAAGGACCTAGCCGAAGTAAGAACCCCTTCCACCCATTTACACCATAAACTAGGAAAACCTATTTGACCCATGATGTCCAGAAGAAACTTCCAATTAACGTTATAATAAGCCTTTTCAAAATCAATTGTTAAAAGGAAAGCTTTTTTCTTCTCTTTTTTAATCCACGCGATAAGTCCATTTAGCATTAAAGGGCTATTGAGGATATACCTACCTTTAAGGAATGCCATCTGGTTTTCCGAAATGATGGTCCCAATCACCTTCTTAAGCCGATTAGCATTTGAATTCTTGGGGGTTGTGTTGGAATTTAAGGCAAATTCCTACTCCTAGGGGTGGGGTGGAAGAATTCCAGTTAAAGGAGATGGAATCGATCATTGATAATATTTACATGGTCGATCATGGAGATAAATTGATTTGGGATTTAGACCTAGATGATAACTTCTAGATTACGGGGATTAGAAGATATATTGATAACATTTCTCTTCCATAAGGGCCTCATGCTACTACATGGTGTGGGTATCTTCCGAGAAAGGTTAATATATTTGTTTGGCGTATGTCATTGGATCGTATCCCTACAAGGCTAAATCCAAGCCGTAAAGATTTGGATAGTTCTTCCATTTTATGTCTAGTTTGTAGGCAAAAGGTTGAATCGTTGGATCTTATTTTTGGTGAATGTTTGGACACGATGAAGATTTGGTATGCTTTTGGGCGTTAGTTGGATCTTAATTTTCCGTATTCTAAGTCACCAAAGATGATCCTTCATTGGTTGGATGCGAGTACGTAGAATAAAAAAGAAGAAGGTGATTGAGGCTATTCTTTTTACAGCTTGGTAGACCATTTGAAGAGACAGAATGAAAAGGTTTTTGGGCGTTTGAAAGTTAACCAAGAAAGTATTTTTAACTCGATTGTTGCTATGTTTTTTTTATGGTTTTATAGTCGTAGTTGTAACTTTGACGTTAGTTGCGTCGAGTGGCTTTAAAACCCACTTCTTAGTACGTAATTTTCTGATCGACTTCGAATAGCCTCTTTGTATCTAGGTCTGTTTTTTATATAAGTTTGCTCTTCTAAAAATGATTATTTTGTTATATTTTTTTTATAAGTCAACTGGGTAATTATCACTTCTATTTTATCATATTCGATCCTGTTAATCAGTTTTGTTTCGTTCCTCGAGGGAATTATGGTCCACGTTATATTTATACGAAGGGATCTGGTTCCATTGAAATGACTCTTGCGAGGGTTTTAGCATCTTTTCTAAGTTCTCCTTTTTTATTGAAGTGCATGTTTGTGGAAGCCAATTATTCTATGCGTCAGAAATTGCAAGATTATAATGTGTATATTTACATTAGAAGACCACGTGCATTGTGCACTAATTAAGGTAGCGCATACCTTAAAAAAGTTTTGCATTGCTTGCTATTCGCTTGGTGGTGTTAAAGATATAAAAGTGTGTAAAACAACAAAATAGAAAAGTATAATGGTATATGAGAATATAGATGGGTTTGAGGCGAATCTTAGTTAGGGTACGGAGAACTTGCCCCTTTATTTTTCGTAAGTGTAAATTTTATTGAAAATTTTATATGTATGGAGTCTCCCCCTCTATTTTTTCTTTAAAACTGTTGACCCTATGTTTCATTTTATAAACATATTATATTACATATGCTACTTTTTGTAGATGTTAGATTAATACACTAATAGAGAATGATGAACTGAGAAGAAAATAAATTTAAGAAGGAAAAAAAAAACATAGTATAATAATAAAATATTAAATAATTTATAACTCTTTACATTTTTTATCTTTTTGAACGGCAAAGTTTAACTTCCCTATTTTTCTCCTATACTTTACTTTTTACCTCATGTGAGGCTCGAACCCTATCCTATAAGAAACATCAACACACATACCACCACACCATAAGGGGTGGGTCTATAACTTCGTACATTAATTATATTAGTTGATTTCATTTTATCTTATACACATAAAATTTTATCCTACACATTATCGAATTCTATACTACAAAAGTCGAAATTTATGTTACAATTTATGGTACACATCTCGTAGTTTATCTTACACTTTAAATTATTATTATTATTATTTTTTGAAAAAAAAATATTTTTTGAAAATAAGTTACTAATATAATGTAGTTAGCTATTAAAGAGCAAGATTACAAATTAATGATCTATTTAAGTTTACTAATATACCTTTACAATAACATTAAATATAAATATGAAATGAAACAAAATGAAACATTTTTATTGATTGAAATTTTTTCTTTTTTCTTTTTACAAATATTTTTTTTTTCATTTAAACCATCCACTGATCCACTACAAAGATAATGGAATAGTGATATCTGAATAGTTATGATAATACTACTATTGATATGGGTGGTTTTATCAACATTTATTAGGTTTAAAAGATATCAATATGACGAAATCATATAAGCAATGCAAAGGAGAGTAGCTCCCGGTGTGGGTAAAAAGAACAAGCACACATAGGAACGAAATCATAATTATCTTTAATTAAGAAAAGAAAGAATCTTTGTTAAATTGACTCTCTTAAATCTTGATCGTCTATAGTTTTTCTATTTTATGCTCTATGGAAAGACCGACATTGAATATGTTAGTCCTGTGACCTAAAGTCTAATTTCAATTTAACATGTTCACCACTTACTTTTTAGTAAGAGTAAATTGCAATTTTATCCTCTAGTGTTTAGGATGACTGGCACCCTTATCCCCCTAACAAAATAATTGCAATTTTACCCCCCAACGTTCGCTGTTATGTCGTAACTTTACCCCCTGGCATCAAATTTGTTGACTGATCTGTTGACTTGGGGTGAAATGACTATTTTACCCTTTTATTTTACCCCCCAATGTTTGTTGTTATGTCGCAAGTTTACCCCCTGGCATCAAATTTGTTGACTGATCTGTTGACTTGGGGTAAATTACTAAAATGCCATTTCTTATTACCCCCTATACTTTGTGTTACGAAGCAATATTACCCCCTGCAACTTCCAAAACCTTTCCCGCCACCACCCATATTCGATTCCACCACCCATCAACGCCATTAATAAACTCACATATTGATTCAATTCAAATTGATTTAAAAGTTGTAACTGAATTCTTACTTTGAACCAAACATGAATTGATTGGAGTTTTTGTATATATACCCTCAAGGCCTCAACCATGAAGAACCTTCAGCCACAGTTTAAAACCATTGCTAAAGGCCTTCTGTAATGGTTTTGTCCAGGCAGTTGGAATTCGAATGAATTAGAATCTTCCAAAAGGTATATCAATCCAGTGGTGGTGCCCGATTTAAAATCAAAGCAACCTAACTCCAACACTAACAAAGAACCATAAACACCAATCATCCCAAACCCTAACTTACAAGTTTCAATAAACTCATATAAATCATACAAATAAAGTAAAAGAAAATTAACATACGCAGTAACTCATAGAAACCTCACACAAAGAAGGGGGCAACAAGTGGATGTCGATGCTTTTTTACACTACAGCAACCGACCAACGCAAACAACTGATCACACTGTGAATGAAATCTGCGAGCAAATGGGCTTTCGTTTTCGCAAGATTGCAAATCATCTGTATCACTCCATTCTCCCATCTCAGTTTCTTTGTTAGGATCATTCTTAGAGTGACATGAAGAAACAATTGGTGATTAGGATGAAGCATCTTCTCTGTTTGTTTTCTTAACAAACCAGTCTAGTGTCCCCTGGTTCTGTTTCATCTTTTTTGATGAATCATTTTCTGTCTAAATAATCAGCCTAAACTCTAAATAATCAGCCACACAAGTTCTCTGTCTCCTCTTCACCTCCGGCTACCGGAGCCGTTCTCCGGCGACTCCACCGGCACCGATCCTTCTAGCCGACTACATCTCCACCACTCTTCTTCTTGTACCTCCTCACCCCCACCATCACAGCCCCCCTCGCCCACGATTTAACAGCCGACCACCACCGTCTGGTGGCGGCACACCATGGCAAGTTAGAGAGTTATTGAGGGAGCCGATCGTCTCCGATGACCTCCCTGTGTTTCCGACGATGTGCGAAACCCTAGCGGCGTGGCAGTGATGGTGATGGCAGTCTGAAAATCCAGCAGTAGCGGCACCGGCCCGGTGAGTCGCCACCGACAATGAGAGCAGCGACGGCAGGGGAGTGTCCAGATGATGAGGTTCTTGTGGATCTTCAGATCTGTTACTGTGAAGATGATGAGGTTCAGATCTGTTCGCCGACGGAGGTTCTTGTGGATCTTCAGATCTGTTAGGCTTATTTTGAAGAAGAAGATGATGACTTAACAACCCTTGTGGATCTCTAGCAGTATTTGAAGAAGATGATGATAAATAATAATAATAATAATAATAATAATAATAATAATAATAATAATAAATATAGGGTAAGATTACCAAAATACCCTTACCTATAAGGGTCAAACTACCATTGACTGACGCCGGGGGGTAAGGTTGCGACATAACAGCAAACGTTGGGGGGTAAAATTGCGATTATTTCATTAGGGGGGGGGGGTAAGGGTGCCAATCACCCTAAACCCGGGGGGTAAAATTGCAGTTTTCTCGTTAAGTAATGTAGTCAACATCATGATTGTGATCAAGAAACTTTTTACAAATGTACCTACCATTCATGTTTGTAACATGCTAGGCTATCAGGCATCGGTCTCACGTCGTGGTCCTATGTTGCATGAATCTAACATGTGACCCTCCATCCGCTCTGTGAAACTTTTTACGAATGTACCATTCATGTTGTAACATGTTAGGCTATTAGGCATGGGTCTCATTTCGTGGTCCTATGTGGCATGGGTCTCACACGTGACCCTCCAACCGCCCTGTGAACAGTGGTGTACTTACGAATTATTTTCTAGGGGTACGGATGAGGGATTCAACCCTATTTACGAAGGGTGCGATAGAGTTTTTTGCTTAAAAAATACACTAATTTTTTTCAAGGGGTACATCCACCCACCCACCTATCAACATGGGTCCAAAAGTTGTTAGGGTTTAGAGAAAACCATTCATATGAGTTCAAATATTTTCAATTCTTAGCCAAACCCCTAAGGGTGTTGGCCTGACATTTGTGTCCAAAAGTTGTAGGCATGTACTAGTAAAATACAATTAAAGATGCGTATCATACATTTTGGCTTCTTACTTGTAAGACACTTCATCCCCTATGATAGAAGAAATTCATACCTTTGTCACTCTTTATACACCTCGCCACTAGGTTTTGCTATGAAAGTAAGATTTTACTAGGTATGTTTTTTACTTGTATGCCATTCCATGGTTTATTCGTTTATTTATGTTCGATAGGCAAATTTCACGCATTTACTCTTTTCAAATTTGATGCCAAACTTGTTAACTTCATTACCGATATCTTATTTACATCAACTCTATTTTTACAACAAGAAACTTCCATTAGAAAACAGGCCGCACCACTGCTAGCAGGAAGCCGACACCACAAACAAAACACAATTACACCACAACCTTTTTTACCACATGAAAAAATTAATATCTAAACTTTTGGACCTATTTTTAATCAACAAGTAACTCAAAAACTTAATACCTCCCATAATATTATCAATCCTAAGCTGCTCATTGTTAAACACCATTTTGTTACGTGTTTTCCACAAACACCAACAAGTAACCACCACAATAGCTTGGATCGGTTTCCTTTTCCTCGGATTCTTCGTCAAGTGATATGAGCTTCAAACATATCATCATGGAAAATGAATGAATTGGTGGAAGGTCACACTGTATGCTAATGTTATGCCACACAATCGCTGCCATGTAAGAAGAAGTAAAAACGTGGTATAGGACTTCACACTAGACTTGAATAGAATACACACATCAGGACCGGTTAGGATCCTTAACTTGATAGGTGCGTCCATGGTTGGTTACCGGTTCATGAGGAGTCTCCATCCAAATATGTTAACCTTTATAGGAACCTAAGAACACACTCCAATATACTTCTATCAAGCACTGAGTTCAGGGAGTACAACAAACCGAGGCTACCGAGAAGGATCCCGAATTATCACCAAGCGACCTCTAAATATCGGACTCATCCTTGCAATTAACATTCTGCAGCTTAGTGATTTAATTAAGTAGTGCCATTCCTTCCACCGCATCCACAATTTAGTTCATCCAATTTCAGATATAATCTGTGACAACCCGAACTTTCAAGGTTTGTAACGTTAATCCCGTGATCCTAACTTCTCGTTAATTGTTTCTCTTCAACGAGCTGCGATGTTATAACTCAGTTATTACACATGTTTGTATATTTGGGCCAATGCACATACACGCACACCCGTAGGCCCAAACCAAACACCCGTAATCGAAAGCCTTGGAATTGGGCCTAGTATATGCTTAGTTATTTGGAATTGGGTTACTACTTGGCCGGTTACACAAGCCCAAACCATATTATGTTTACCAATTGATGTGGCAGCCCAAGTGAGTGGGCTTGAGCCCACTTTGGCTAATAATGTGAACTGCCCAAAAGCAAAACCTTCACACTAATTGTATACGTAATATGTTTCCTTCTTGGATTAAACTTAAAACACAAAAACCCAAATAAAACCCTACTCCCCTCCCCAAGGTTGCGTACAGAAGGATACCCCCCTTTGTGTTATATGTATTTTATGAGAGGTGCCTCATAATTTTCGTAACATATCAACCCTAAGTTATTCTTCTTCTCTCAAATCACTACGGCATCAGTCCCTGTCAAGGAATCATATCCCTCAGTCAAGTCTTCTGGTTAGTAGATTAATCCCTGGGCTATCTCATAACTGTTTGTTCTTGTTCATGTGATTAGTATGATCTTCTTGGTTTAGTGCAAGAACTCTATTGTTGTTGATTTGTTTTAATTATATACATGCTGTAAGTAATGATAACACGTGGAGGAATAGATACGTGTGATAACTTGAGTTTGATAAACATAAACTGTTATGTTAATATGGATGGTTGAGTAATGATTCGATGATATGATGAATGCCATGTGATTGACACCATAATGATCATTGAAATTCCGACACCGATTAGTATAGATCACGGACCCGTACGAAGTAATGATTCGATGACGATAGTGTAATACATTCATACATGGAAACAGTTATGTGATGGTAGGATAGATGGTGTATCATGATAGTATGAGGAATCTGTCAATGGGTGATTAAATAATGATTCATAACAAGAACTAGTTCATGATTTCAAGATCACTCGATGATGACTATGTGCTTAGAATAAACTGAATAATGATTAGAATGATTATGGCAATTGATTGTTAACTGGATTTGTGGAATGTTGGCTGGGTAAATGGGAGGGTGGTTATGGAAATTGTCTTGAATTACGGTACCGCGTAACCGATACCGTGCAAACAAGAGATCGCACACTATATGGGTGGATTCATGTGATAGCGGTCAAAAGCACAAGGTGGGTCGCACACCTCCTCCGGAGTTGCACACTCGTATGAGGGACCCTTAAACCGATTTGGGCTTTACATGTTGATCGGCCCGCGGGATGACCGCACACCGGTTCATGAACAAAATAGGATTTGCATGTTTACGTGGATAACAAACCAACTGATATGTAAATATGTGAAATATAAATTTGTGATGTGGACTTTTGTGACCCGAACACCTGTCATGAGACTTCATGATGACAAGGGCCACTATGTTGCATGATCAAACTATGTTGCATGGTCAACCATTATAACGTGCATGATATTATGTGTGTAGTATTTGTGTAATATGTATAAATGAACCAACTACCTACTACGTGTAAATATAATGATAATGGATTGGTGTGTTACATGAATTACCATTGTGACTTGCATAACGATATGTGTAATCTGTGTACGCTAAAAGTGTAGTATGTGTAGAGAATACGTGTTCTATGTGCATATGAAACTGACTGTTATTGGTAAACACCCTAGGGTCTGATTGATCAATTTGAAACGGGTAGTGTAACGTAGCATACCGAGCAATCTAAGGTGAGTTCATCTCTCTTGAGCATGCGTCCCGGTGGTTGGGACAGTCAGTGGGTATCCCGAGGAGGGATAAGTCTTTTGGGTAAATACGGGAATGTTGGATAATATACTCTTCCTATCACCCTTAAAGTCCCTCCGTGTTGTTTGGTTACCTGGAAGGTAACATGGTATTAGTTAGTAGCGCTACTTAGGTTTGGCAACCTCACCCCGTTCCTGGGAGGACGGGTGTTGAACTAATGACCTAGTCATGACCAATGCTTGATAGGAGCATTGGAGAAAGGGCAAAATAATCAGAAGCCGTCTTGTATTGGGGTATTATCAACATTGGTTTCAACATTACTTTCGGAATTAAATTCAATGGATTAACTAAACACTTGGTAACCAACGTTTTCGTAAAACTATGAACTCACCAGCGTTGTCTGATACACTTGTTGCATGCTCGCAGGTCGTTAGATTATATGGATTTGGAACTTGCTGTCTGAAGTAGCTGGAGTGGTCATGGGTCGTGCTGATTGGATACGAATGATGGGTTTATTGATTTCATACATTTAATTTGAAACAGTTAATTATGTTTTCTTTTAATTGCTTCCGTTGAACATGTTGGTTTCATTTAAACTTATTAACGGTACTTTTTAGAATAGTTGATGATTTTATTCAACATTTATGATTGGTTCAATATGATTAGTGGCTCGTTAATGGTTTGTCACACGCCTGACAGGGACACTCCCTAGGTGGCATTTTGGGGGTGTGACAGTTTGGTATCAGAGCCACTGGTTATAGTGAACTTGGTTTTAAAACGTTTTTATAAAACCAGACTATAACCGAACAGTACCGGAATCGACCATGACACTCAGCTCCAGACTGCAAGGTTCGTTTCTCATTTACTATTGCATAGTATATCTAGTGTACACTTATGTATGACATTGCACGTGAATGCACACTTGGCACAACAGTATGAGCCCTTATGTTACCAACCCTTGTTATGTGAACTGTTAGTGTGACACTACCCTTCGATTATTGTGATTCTTGATCCTGTAAAACCTTTCGTTTGTTATTTGAATGTGGGGAACCTTTTAGCGCAAGTTGAGAGGCACTGAGATAAGCATGCAGGTTACCTTATTATTATGGGTGCACACATAATAATAACGTGAGGTGCATGTGAGTCCCAGTGAGGCTTAACGAGTGTGAAAAGGGTTCCGCTCTGTTGATTGGCTTTATGATTAGAATTCAGTAGTCTATAGAGGTCATGGTAATACTTGACTCCTACTCGAACTTGCATTTTAAATACTTCCTCTTCTTGTATAGAAACATGAGTGGACGAGGCCATGGACGTGGCCACATTGCTATGACGCAGGCCGAATTAACCAACTTGATCAACACTCGTGTAGCTGAAGCCCTAGCGGCTTACCAGGCTGGTACAATATGTGCCAATTACTTTCTATCCTTGTGTCGTATACTCGAATCTTACCCGTGCATTGTACGTTCTTACGTTTTAGGTCAACCTGCGAATCAAAACAATCCACCTGCTCCACCTGCATGTACGTACAAGATGTTCATGGATTGTAAGCCACAGACCTTCAGTGGGACCGAAGGGGCTGTAGGACTCCTGCGATGGTTCGAAAAGGCAGAATCAGTATTTGCAATGTGTAACTGTCCTGCTGGGGACAGAGTGAAGTATGCTACGGGCACACTCGAGGATGGTGCCCTGACATGGTGGAATGCCCAAGTTCAGATGTTGGGTATTGAGATGGCGAATGCCACTACTTGGGATGATTTCAAAGAGTTGATGAGGGAGGAGTATTGTCCTCGTGATGAGATTCAGAAATTGGAAAACGAGTACTATAATTTGAAAATGGAGGGATCTGAGATTGAAGCATATACTAGGAGGTCTAATGATTTAGCAACTTTGTGCCCTAACATGTCTCGACCCCCACCTCGGCGAATTGAGTTGTATCTCAAGGGCTTAGCACCAGCTGTTAAGGGGTACGTTACTGCTGCAAACTTAGACAATCTGCCCCGTATCGTCCGTTTGGCGCATAAGATTACTGACCAAGAGGTCGAACGTGGCAACTTGCCGCCACGTGTTTCTGCTACTACCTCGACTGCTACAGCTACCACACCTGCTAGTGATCACAAGCGAAAATGGAACGATACTGACAAAGCAACCAGTGCCAGCCAATCTCAGAAAAGGGCAGACAACAGCATCCACCGTAGTTTCAGCCAGTTGTCTTCTGTGAACCAGAATCAGAGCAACAATTCAAATCAGAGTTCTTACGCGGGAAAGCTACCAAAGTGTGATAAGTGTATGTTCCACCATCGCGGACCGTGCACCCGGGTATGTCATAGGTGCAACAAGGTGGGTCATATGGCTAAAGATTGCAGGGTCTGGCTTCCAAAGCAGCCGCAGCAGCAGCCACAGCAACAGTAGAGTTAACTGCTAGTAAATCGATAGAAGCTTCTCATGTTCTTTTCGGTTGTAAACTTGCTATCATGGGTCAAGTGTTCGACATTGACCTACCACCCGATACCCTTGTAAGTTTTGACGTGGTCGTTGACACGGATTTGGGTATCTATGCATCAAGCGGAAATTCTCTGTAAAGAGAAAATCGTGCGTATCCCTCTCCCCAGTGGGGAATCCTTATCAGTTCAAGATCATCGTAGTGGTGCCATTGTTGGCATCGTCTCAGTTGTGAAAGCCCAGAAGTGTCTACGGAAGGGCTACTCTGCTATACTAGCTCTTGTCACCGATTCGCCACTTTAAGAAAGGAAGATCGAGTATCTTCCACTTATCCATGAATTTTCTGACATGTCTTCTGAAGAGTGAGCTGGTTTACTTCCACATCGTTAGGTGGAATTTCAGATTGACCTTATGCAAATCCTGATTTCCTTCTAGGATACAGCAATCCCTTGGGTTCGCTGGGTACTATCACAGACTCATCATGAGATTTTCGAAGATTACGCAACTTTAACCTCCTTAGCACAGCGGGGAGCTGTGAATTCTTGGGAAATAAAACCAGGGAACGTCTTTTCAGCTTTTGAAACCCAACCCTACAACGCACTGAGCACCACTTCTATCCGAGGGTACCGATGATCCGGCGGTATACCATGATGGTTCGAATCAGAGTCCCAGCTACGCGCCGATGCAACGCGAGAGAGTGATGACTTACGTAATGGTGTTACGAAGAGGAACGACACGACATACAATCTGTGGTGGAAATCGTGGTCATTGGGTGTAAGTGGGAGGCATTACTTGGACGGTACCGAATGCACTACTTAGACCGATCACAAGGGCCTCCTGTGTACCTTGGTTACAAGAAAGTTAAATCAGTTAATGGCATCGCTGAATGGAACTTTCGAATGAATACGACCGTGAAACCTGGACGAGCACGAGCTTCGTAGCTCGCTATCGACTTTAATATACCTGATCAGACTTGTCTTGTTCAAATGGAAGACCTGAAGAAAGAGAGTTCTCAAGATTGACCCATATGGGGCACGGGGAAACAACCTTGGGCAGGTCGGACGATATTTGCTACTTCGTGAGACGAAATTTGGACTTCACTACACAGCAACCTTGGAGAACTGGTGCAGGCGAAGCACGCGGGCCTCGATATTCTATTCATCCGAGTTTTGGTAGGATGTATTAAAACCTGAAGACCATGTACGGATGACCGGGCCTGAAGGCCCACATAGCAACGCATGAGAACGATGGTTGACTTGTAGGAAAGTCAAGGTGGGATTTTAGCAACTAGAAACGCATGTATGGAAGTGAGAACAGACTGCCATGGATTTTGCCACTAGAGACGGAAACATTATCACCTAGGTGATCATGGATGGACTCAAGTTACCAGCACCCTTTCATGCAATCAAGAAAACTGACGAGTCTTCACAGGGTGAATGTTCCTGTGAGAGAGGCAGCTTTTAGGTACGAGGTGCCAACTCCTGCTATCTCTGAATTTGATCTATGCATGATCTATGTCAGGCAATACACAACACCCTGGGAGAGTGTGGAATGCTTGGAAAGCATGGCAAGCTTAACTGACGTCACGATGGACCATTCAACAGTTTGGGAAGAATCAGCCGCGTAACCTACAAACTCGAGTTACCCGACGGACCGGGTAACGTACGCGATGTCATTTATGTTTCGGATCTAAGGCAGTGGGTGCCTGATGAAACACGTGCGATACCTTTACTGGAAGAATTTATCGAACACATGGACCAGGACGTCAAGGTTCGTTAACTTAGTCGAATTCTAATCGTGAGTGTTCGTTGGAACTCAAGACGTGGACCGAAGTTCCTGTGAGAACGTAAAGATCAGGTGAAGTTCTATTATCCCTGATTGTTCAAACGATGGGACCAACTTTCGATATCATTGGCGAATTTCGGGACGAAATTCCCTTTCAAGTTGGGGATGATGTGGCACCTGAGGAAAACCAGCAGCAATCTTGATTTCTCATCTCACTTCTTTGTACTGCTTGTCAAATTTCGGGACGAAATTTCTATCAAGTTGGGGATGATGTGACAACCCGAACTTTCAAGGTTTGTAACGTTAATCCCGTGATCCTAACTTCTCGTTAATTGTTTCTCTTCAACGAGCTGCGATGTTATAACTCAGTTATTACACATGTTTGTATATTTGGGCCAATGCACATACACGCACACCCGTAGGCCCAAACCAAACACCCGTAATCGAAAGCCTTGGAATTGGGCCTAGTATATGCTTAGTTATTTGGAATTGGGTTACTACTTGGCCGGTTACACAAGCCCAAACCATATTATGTTTGCCAATTGATGTGGCAGCCCAAGTGAGTGGGCTTGAGCCCGCTTTGGCTAATAATGTGAACTGCCCAAAAGCAAAACCTTCACACTAATTGTATACGTAATATGTTTCCTTCTTGGATTAAACTTAAAACACAAAAACCCAAATAAAACCCTACTCCCCTCCCCAAGGTTGCGTACAGAAGGATACCCCCCTTTGTGTTATATGTATTTTATGAGAGGTGCCTCATAATTTTCGTAACATATCAACCCTAAGTTATTCTTCTTCTCTCAAATCACTACGGCATCAGTCCCTGTCAAGGAATCATATCCCTCAGTCAAGTCTTCTGGTTAGTAGATTAATCCCTGGGCTATCTCATAACTGTTTGTTCTTGTTCATGTGATTAGTATGATCTTCTTGGTTTAGTGCAAGAACTCTATTGTTGTTGATTTGTTTTAATTATATACATGCTGTAAGTAATGATAACACGTGGAGGAATAGATACGTGTGATAACTTGAGTTTGATAAACATAAACTGTTATGTTAATATGGATGGTTGATTAATGATTCGATGATATGATGAATGCCATGTGATTGACACCATAATGATCATTGAAATTCCGACACCGATTAGTATAGATCACGGACCCGTACGAAGTAATGATTCGATGACGATAGTGTAATACATTCATACATGGAAACAGTTATGTGATGGTAGGATAGATGGTGTATCATGATAGTATGAGGAATCTGTCAATGGGTGATTAAATAATGATTCATAACAAGAACTAGTTCATGATTTCAAGATCACTCGATGATGACTATGTGCTTAGAATAAACTGAATAATGATTAGAATGATTATGGCAATTGATTGTTAACTGGATTTGTGGAATGTTGGCTGGGTAAATGGGAGGGTGGTTATGGAAATTGTCTTGAATTACGATACCGCGTAACCGATACCGTGCAAACAAGAGATCGCACACTGTATGGGTGGATTCATGTGATAGCGGTCAAAAGCACAAGGTGGGTCGCACACCTCCTCCGGAGTTGCACACTCGTATGAGGGACCCTTAAACCGATTTGGGCTTTACATGTTGATCGGCCCGCGGGATGACCGCACACCGGTTCATGAACAAAATAGGATTTGCATGTTTACGTGGATAACAAACCAACTGATATGTAAATATGTGAAATATAAATTTGTGATGTGGACTTTTGTGACCCGAACACCTGTCATGAGACTTCATGATGACAAGGGCCACTATGTTGCATGATCAAACTATGTTGCATGGTCAACCATTATAACGTGCATGATATTATGTGTGTAGTATTTGTGTAATATGTATAACGTGTAAATATAATGATAATGGATTGGTGTGTTACATGAATTACCATTGTGACTTGCATAACGATATGTGTAATCTGTGTACGCTAAAAGTGTAGTATGTGTAGAGAATACGTGTTCTATGTGCATATGAAACTGACTGTTATTGGTAAACACCCTAGGGTCTGATTGATCAATTTGAAACGGGTAGTGTAACGTAGCATACCGAGCAATCTAAGGTGAGTTCATCTCTCTTGAGCATGCGTCCCGGTGGTTGGGACAGTCAGTGGGTATCCCGAGGAGGGATAAGTCTTTTGGGTAAATACGGGAATGTTGGATAATATACTATTCCTATCACCCTTAAAGTCCCTCCGTGTTGTTTGGTTACCTGGAAGGTAACATGGTATTAGTTAGTAGCGCTACTTAGGTTTGGCAACCTCACCCCGTTCCTGGGAGGACGGGTGTTGAACTAATGACCTAGTCATGACCAATGCTTGATAGGAGCATTGGAGAAAGGGCAAAATAATCAGAAGCCGTCTTGTATTGGGGTATTATCAACATTGGTTTCAACATTACTTTCGGAATTAAATTCAATGGATTAACTAAACACTTGGTAACCAACGTTTTCGTAAAACTATGAACTCACCAGCGTTGTCTGATACACTTGTTGCATGCTCGCAGGTCGTTAGATTATATGGATTTGGAACTTGCTGTCTGAAGTAGCTGGAGTGGTCATGGGTCGTGCTGATTGGATACGAATGATGGGTTTATTGATTTCATACATTTAATTTGAAACAGTTAATTATGTTTTCTTTTATTTGCTTCCGCTGAACATGTTGGTTTCATTTAAACTTATTAACGGTACTTTTCAGAATAATTGATGATTTTATTCAACATTTATGATTGGTTTAATATGATTAGTGGCTCGTTAATGGTTTGTCACACGCCTGACAGGGACACTCCCTATGTGGCATTTTGGGGGTGTGACATAATCTCCTACCCCATTGCTAGCAATGCATCGTTCCGTCACGAAGCACCCTTTTTTTTATTCCAGCCTAAACAAGTTAGGGAAGGCTTCCTTCAAGGGTTTATCATCCGCACTCACATCCAACTAGAACGAATCTTACGACCACCTCCTACATTACCTTTAATAGCCTTAGACAACTCCACGTTCGACAAGGACAAGAAGTTTTCCATTTTAGCTATGGTACCCCAAAACAACTAATAACAATTTGTTGTAGGGAATTACCGACCAAGTCATAGGAGTGTGATGCATAGCCGATATAGATCTTATATATAACATTTTTTTGTTCTATCTTAAATCTCCATCACCATCTTGTCAACAGAGCTAGGTTAGCGGATTTGAGAGGACATAAACCCAATCATAGGATATTTTTGTTGTAGGGAATTACCGACCAAGTCATAGGATTTTTTTTTTTTTTTGATTTTTTTTGTTGTTCTAGACTTGTAGTTATATGATTTTGTTGTTTTATTTATAGTTTTGTTTGTTTAAATGATTAGTTACAAGTAATCAACATTTAATATTAGGGCTTGAATGTTTAAAAATATAATTGAAAGTTATGGGCTATGGTTGAACATGATTGTTTATTTTGTTTAAGTGTTTAGTGTTGTTTTATGAACTTATGGAGCAAATTATATGTGTTAGGAACAATGAGTAAGAATGTAATGAACTTATGACGTGTTTAGTATCTTTAGATGATATTTTGGATATATTTCAAAAAAAAAAAAAACACAATAATTTGTAATGACGTTTGACGTGTTTTTGATGATTTATAAATTTTAGTTTGATGTTCTTTTGTATTATATGATCCGACCCGACCCACTATGAACCGATATTTTTATACAACTAGGGACCTAAAATCTTTGAAAATATTCCGCACCCCCAGGAAAAAATTCCTGGGTCCGCCACTGGTTGAACTAGGTTGTACTGAGCGGTTCAACCGTGTTGACTAGCTAACTCTATAATTTCATAAATTACAACATCAACTCAAAACTTAATCAAAAAATGCATGATTACATATTAAAAGATGATCCAAAAGTAAATCCATAATAAAAATAATCCAAAAGATAATCGAAAATAATTCTATTTTCCAACAAGCTCTTTTAAATGAAAGTGTACGATATGTTTAAGCATTTGAGTGTTGAATACATCAAGTTCACAATCGCATAAAAGATGAAATTCACTATTATCGCCATCCTCATCAACTAGAGGATAACTATTTTCGTTTCATACAATATTAAATAAGAACTTTTAGTCACGAATAATCATAATATATAAAAATTACGTAAGATAAGTAACATGTATATTAAAAATAAGTAACAACCCAAAATAAAATAACCCTGGGCTGGTACCGGTATTACGTTTCAAATCGGTATACCGGATTTTACCGCCGGTACAAACCTTATGTCGTGTCACTTATTTACCGGGGTGTTTCGTACCAGATTTACATCTGAAAACGGTAATACCGGTATAACCGGCCAGTATTTACCGGTTTTTAAAACAATGGTTCAAACCGAACATATCTATAGTTTTAGTTAGGGATATTAAACCAAATAAATTGCATTGAAGATATTTAAAAATTTTAATTTTTTACTTGAATTTAATATTAGGTTGTTTCGAATTTGTTACACTACAAAACTAAAAAGCTATTTGGTTGAAGATACACCAGAATTCTGGTATACACACAAATAGCATTCAAGCAATCTTCTGATCTCTACTTGCTTTATCTCTACTTTTGCACTTTTCTTCATTAATTTCCACTATTGAGTTTGGAATGTAGTTATCAACTAAACCACTATCATGCATATTAAAATCATGTTAAAATGCGAGGAGACCTAGAAAACAGGTACGTTTTAGACAATATCAATTTTCATGAGTTTTTTTAGAACTTTTATAAAACTATAATAGCACACCAACAGTGTTAGTTAAGAACATGAAATTTGTACGTTTTATCATTCTCATAAATATATCCAAAAGAATTTATTTTTAATAACTATTATATAATATGAAAGGTCTTGGGTTCAAGTCCAAGACGATAGAAAGAAAAAAAAATTGCCGTTAAAAAAAAGTTTTATCTATAAACAAATTAATGATAATAGGTATAGATGCAGTAAATCAGTTTGACCTTATTAACTACATTGACACTAAACGAGTTTCATTTATCCCTTTTGAACCAATGTATAGGGCTGTCCAAACTGCTCGACGATTGAAGATCGCTCGACGATCGCTCGAAAAATGCTCGCTCGATTCCCGCTCAGTTTGTAAATGAGCTGATCGGATCGGTTCGATTCAAATTCAATCCGAGCATGAGCATAGCTCCGCTCGCTCGTTGATCGCTCGGTTTCGCTCGAATTATTTTTATTAATAATTAATATATATATTTATATTATAGATTTTATAGATTAAAAACTCAAAAAAAATATAATAGCCCAAAAAAAATTAAAAGCCCAAATCACATTCAACCCAACTTAATATTCAATACGTAAATCTAAGTATCTAACCCTAAATCCTATTCAAAAGAGTATTCAGTATTCACTCACTATTCAGTCGCCGATCACTACCGTGGCTTCCGAATCAGCCTTTAGTGATGGGGGCGTATATTGGATGACTACCGAAGCTCTCTTTCAAAGGATATGGTGGAACTTCTTGTTTGTGGAAGTGATTGGTTAAAGGCGAGCTCAAAAACAACCTTAAAAACATTGAAAGTAAGTTTTTATTACATTTATAATCTACTTATACTTTTGTAGTTTATGCATTAACATTTGTATTTTGTTTTTTTAATGTGTAGCAAGCTGCAAGAGATGAAGAAAAATTGGAATTTGATGTGTTGACTCCAGATGGTCTGATAATAAATGAAAGGTATTTTTATAATTGACAAAACCTAAAAGTTGTTTTCTAATGTGTAGAACTTAATGGTTTTATTTAATGCTTGTGTTTATAGGTTATATGTTGATGTGAAGTTGAATTTTGTGGATGAAGATGAACAAGCTTAAAGAAGAAGTTTATGGCTTTTGAACTAAATGACAATTTGTATTCACACTTTATTTTGTGTTGCTTTTGTATTCGCACTTTATTTTGTGTTTCTCATGTATTCGCACTTTATTTTGTGTTGCTTTTGTATTCACACTTTAAGTTAGAATTTGTTTTTGTTGAACGAAGCCTTATTATTCAATCGAGCGAAAACGATTCGCTCAGTTTTTTTAGGATTTGATAAAAACCGAGCGAAACCGAGCCGATCGATTCAAATTCAATCCGAGCATGAGCATCACTTTTGCGATCGGTTTTACAAATTTGATCCGCTCGGATCGGATCGGTTGTAATTCAATCCGAGCATGAGCAGACCCTCGATCAGATCGGATCGGATCGGATCGGATCGTGAACACCCCTACCAATGTACATTTACTTTATCTATTTTCATTTTCAAATTACTGTATATATTTATATTTGTGGGGAACAGTTCAGATTATTTCGATGCCTATTGCCTAAAAGGAATTTTGAACTTAAAAAAAAAACCTTAAAACAGCATACACATTGGGAACTAGTAGTTTTACATGTAAAATGTTTGAAACAACTAGCCTATTAACATTATAGAGATAAGAAGAAAAATTGGGGGAATGGATATTTTATTGATATCTCAAATGATTCACATGTGCCTCTATTTATAGGCTTTACAAGTTGGGGTTAAGTATATAGAGGGATGGGGGTTATGTATATGGAGGGATAGGGGTTAAGTATATGGATAGTCATATAATAAATAGGTAATAATTCATAACACTCCCCCTTGACTATTCATGTGACAAAATAATATATTATTCTTATAATACGCTTGGTGATGCTGCCTCGTTAAAAACCTTGCTAGGAAAACCCAGTGGGATAAAACCATAGCTAAGGGAAAAAGAGTGCAGCGCGTATTATTCTCCCCCTGATGATTTAAGCTCCTTGAGTCGACGCATCCCGATCCCATGAACCAGTTTCTTGAATGTAGAGGTCGGAAGTGCTTTTGTAAACAAGTCTGCCAAATTGTCGCTAGAACGAACTTGTTGGACAGTGATATCTCCATTCTTTTGCAAATCATGTGTGAAAAAAAACTTTGGTAAAATGTGCTTCGTTCTGTCACCTTTGATGTATCCTTCCTTAAGTTGAGCAATGCATGCTGCGTTGTCTTCATCTAAAATTGTCGGTCCCTCATCTCTCGTAGAAATACCACAAGACCCACGAATGTGTTGTATTATACTTCTTAACCAAACACATTCTCGACTAGCTTCATGAATCGCCAATATTTCTGCATGGTTAGATGATGTGGCTGTGATGGTTTGCTTTACAGAGCGCCATGAAATAGCAGTGCCTCCACTTGTGAATAAATATCCAGTTTGAGATCGTCCAGTGTGAGGATCAGACAAATACCCTGCATCTGCAAAACCAACCAAACTTGTTGTCGATTGGTTAGTAAAATACAACCCCATATCTTTTGTACCTTGAAGGTATCGAAGTATTTGTTTTACCCCATTCCAATGCCTCTTCGTAGGGCATGAACTATATCTTGCCAATAAATTTACAGAAAATGATATATCTGGTCGTGTATGACTAGCAAGAAACATTAGTGCACCAATTGCACTTAAATATGGTACTTCTGGACCAAGAATTTCCTTTCCATCATTCGGAGGTCGGAATGGGTCTTTCTCGACATCAAGAGATCTTACGACCATTGGGGTACTCAATGGATGTGATTTTTCCATATAAAACCTTGTAAGTAACTTTTCTATGTAGTTTTGTTGATGTACAAGGATTCCACCCTTGAGGTGTTCGATTTGTAACCCAAGACAAAATTTTGTCTTTCCAAGGTCTTTCATTTCAAATTCTCTTTTCAAGCATTCAACCGCCTTTTGGAGTTCACTTGGCGTTCCAATTATGTTCAAGTCATCAACGTATACAGCAATTATAACATATTCAGATTCTGACCTTTTTATGAAGATACACGGGCATATTGAATCATTTTTGTAACCTTCTTTCAACAAATACTCACTAAGGCGATTATACCACATACGCCCAGATTGTTTTAGCCCATATAATGATTTGTTTAATTTAATTGAAAGATGTTCTCGAGAACTAGACGTACATGAGTTTGGTAATTTGAATCCTTCAGGGAGTTTCATGTAAATATCAGTATCAAGTGAGCCATAAAGGTAGGCTGTCACAACATCCATTAGGCGCAGATCAATCCCTTCTTGTATTACAAGACTAACAAGATAACGAAAAGTTGTCGCATCCATCACCGGAGAATATGTCTCCTCATAATCAATCCCAGGTCTTTGCGAAAATCCTTGTGCTACTAATCGTGCCTTGTATCGTACGATTTCATTTTTCTCATTTCGTTTTCGCACAAAGACCCACTTATATCCGACAGGCTTTACACCTTTAGGTATAGGGACTACTTGTCCAAAAACTTCTCGTTTATTGAGGGAATCTAATTCTGCCTTAATTGCGTCTTTCCAATTTGGCCAATCATTTCTTTGTTTACATTCCTCAACAGATTTTGGTTCTTGATCCTCATTATTTTCCATTACTTCTAGCGCTATGTTATATGAAAAACTATCATCGACATCGATTTCATTTCGGTTCAATACCTTTCTAGACATGATATAATTTATTGAGATCTCTTCGTTTTCAGGTACCTGAGGTTCTTCTGGAACCACCATGTCTAGTGTCTCTTCAGGAGACTCTTTTCTTGGCATTATCATTACCTCAACTGGACCATCTCCATTATTTGCTCCTTTTTTCTTTCGAGGATTTTTATCTTTAGAACCGATTGGTCTACCACGTTTGAGACGTGCATTAGACTCATTTCGAACATGTGCTTGTCCTTCTGGGACAATTATTTTTACTGGAGCATTAGCAGCTGGTATGTGTGACTTAGTCACTCTCTTTAGGTCAGTGAATGCGTCTGGTACTTGATTTGCTAATGTTTGTAAATGAATTATTCTTTGAACTTCTTGTTCACACTCTTTAGTTCGAGGATCAAGATGAGATAGTGATAATTCATTCCAAATTATATTATTATCTTTCAGCTGCTTTTCATCTCCCCCTAATGTTGGGAATGTTGTTTCAACAAAATGACAATCACCAAATCGAGCTGTAAATAAATCACCTGTTGATGGCTCTAAATACTTAATGATCGATGGTGATTCATACCCAACATATATTCCTAACCTCCTTTGAGGTCCCATCTTTGTTCGTTGTGGTGGAGCGATAGGAACATATACGGCACAACCAAAAATCCTTAGATGGGAAATATCTAGTTCCTGACCAAAAACCAACTTTAATGGGGAGGAAGTGTGATAACTCGTTGGCCTGATGCGAATTAGTGTTGCTGCATGTAAAATTGCATGCCCCCAAGCAGATGCTGGTAGTTTTGATTTCATAATCATTGGTCTTGCAACCATTTGAAGTCGCTTGATAAGCGATTCAGCAAGTCCATTTTGCGTATGTACATGAGGTATTGGATGCTCTACACTTATACCAATAGACATGCAGTAATCATTGAAGGTTTGGGATGTAAATTCCCCAGCATTGTCCAACCGAATTTTTTTTATGGGATAATCAGGAAAATGTGCTCTTAACCTTATTAATTGAGCAAGTAGTCGTGCAAATGCCATATTACGACTTGATAGTAAACTCACATGTGACCATCTAGTTGATGCATCAATTAAGACCATAAAGTATCTAAATGGTCCAATGGGGGGGTGTATAGGTCCACATATATCCCCATGTATTCTTTCTAAAAAACTCAAGGATTCTGTCCCTACCTTAACTGGTGATGGGCGAGTGATTAACTTCCCTTGTGAGCATGCAACACATGTAATATCCTTAGATTGAAGAATCTTTTGGTTCTTCAAAGAATGACCACATGAATTTTCTATAATTTTTCGCATCATTATTGATCCGGGATGGCCTAACCGGTCATGCCAAATGATAAAATTTTCTCGATCCATAAACTTTTGGTTTATGATTGCATTTGATTCAACTGCACCAATTTTGGTACAATACAAACCAGAGGCAAATGCGTGTAACTTCTCTAATATGTGTTTTTTTCCCGAAATAATATTTGTGATTTGAAGGTACTCATCATGTCCTTCACATGTAGTCTCAAGATGATATCCATTTAGACGTATATCTTTAAAGCTTATCAGATTTCTTTGAGACAGTGGGGAAAATAAGGCATTGTTAATTTTGAGCAAAGTTCCACTTTGTAGAACTACATATGCTTCTCCAAAGCCTTCAATTAACTTTGTTTTACCAGATATAGTACCAACGCTTGCCTTTTTCATTGTTAAACTAGAGAAATAATCCCTTTTCGTTAGGATTGTATGTGTAGTAGCACTGTCTATTAGACATACATCTTCACCATTAATATGAAGTTTAGTTGAATTCTCCATATGCTTCAAAACAAAATAAAGCTTCATAAATAAAAGTATAATATGGTTCAAACATAACAATTTCATAAAGTGCCCCAAAAACAAAACATAACAAAATCCCAAACAAAATGTCTTAATAAAACATCAAGGAAATAACATAATTTTAAATATAATCATTCATGCATAGGGAAAATTGCAAGCATCCAACTGATTTGTATCAGCCAAGATATCACCAGAATCCAAATTAGCTTGCTCGATAAGGAAATCATCATAATCTAGATTAGTTGCATTAGTATGGTCCTTTTCACCACTTGGGACATCAACATTTCCATCTTCATATGTGAAATTTGTCTCTATTCCTTTTTGTTTGTCTTTTATAGATTGTTGGTAAAGCTCTACTAAGTGTCTGGCTGTACGACATGTACCAGCCCAGTGGTTGTTACCACCACATCGATAGCATGCATTAGATGAGGTTCCACTTTTCTTTTTACCTCTTTCATCATTGGATTTCTTTTCATTATCATGCAACTTCTGATGGGTTCTTTTGTTTTTGAATTGAACACAATGATAATTCCCCTTACCATATGCACGTCCACGACCACGTCCATGACCACGACCACGACTACCATGACCACGCCCACGTTGATAGCCACGACCACGTCCGTGACTTCCACTTTGGTCATTATATGTTACCACATTCACTTCTGGGAATGGGGTTGTACCAACTGGACGAGTTTCATGGTTTTTCATTAGTAGCTCATTATTTTGCTCAGCCACAAGCAAACATGATATTAAGTCACTGTATTTGGTGAAGCCCCTTTCACGATATTGTTGTTGCAAGACAATGTTTGAGGCGTGAAAGGTGGAGAATGTTTTTTCCAACATCTCCTTATCAGTAATACTTTCTCCACATAGAATCAACTGTGACGTGATTCTAAACATTGCTGAGGTATACTCACTTATAGACTTAAAGTCTTGCAACCTTAAATTAATCCATTCATAACGAGCTCTTGGTAATATTACTGTTTTCTGATGGTCATACCTTTCTTTTAAATTGGTCCATAGGACGAGTGGATCTTTGATAGTGAGATATTCATTTTTCAATGACTCATCAATATGGTGGCGTAAGAAAATCATTGCCTTTGCCTTATCTTGGGTACTCGTTTTATTTCCTTCTTTAATTGTTTCCCCAAGGTTATTGGCATTTAGATGGATTTCAGCATCCAAAGCCCATGACAAATAATTTTTTCCAGTGATGTCTAAAGCCATAAACTCAAGCTTTGCAAGATTCGACATGATTATCTATATTAAAGAAATATGCACGGATTAATGTATGTTATTCAAAATTATAATCCAATTAAATAATATTTGGGATAACAATTATTGACTACAAAGAAAAACAAGGTTAACAAAATAGTTATGTGTTAAGACGTTTAGAGATTACATATTAAATTCTAAATTTTGTTTACAAAGATTAATACACAGTATTTCTTCTCATATATCAAGGGTAATGTGTTAGTTAATCATGTACACACCCGAAATGTATATACACGAAATAAACATAAACTAAATATGATATTTATAATTATATTATAATGTGTAATATTGTTAACAAATACTTAAAACATATGAAGGAATATAAATTTTATAGAATATGGGTAGTAAATCGATTGGAATCAATTAAATATTTTAAATGAATCAAAGCTACAATAATTTAATAAGAGTACTGATGTGCATAATGATTTTTTTTCTAATGATTACTAGATGGAAGGTCTTTCGTTAGATTATAAAAAAAAAGTGTCTAATGGATTACCCTAACTTGCTTAACAATATGAGGCGCCAAGGTAATTGTTATAGTTATTTTGCCAATTGTCTTCGTAAAAGTGACGTATCATTTCATACAAGTTTGTTCTCTCATATTAGATTGCTATTTATATAAATTGTAACTACTCTTTCGAACTTGTGTCTCCCAATAATAACTAATGCAAAAGATAACTTTTAAAACTTAATTAAACCTTAAGAAGAATAAGAAGAGATACCATTTGATTATTTTTATATAAATTGTAACTACTCTTTCACCTTTTTTTTCTTTTTTTTTTCTTTACCTTACGATAGATAGTATGTACAAGTCTCTAACACAACCCAAAATAGTATGAATTACAATATGGATCATGTATAAAGAAATAATGAATAATGATAAAATGGTTAGAAAATATATTATACCTTACGATGGTGTGATCCAAAGCAATGACACTTGTGATAATACGATCCAACTCTAAAAACAAGTCGTGCTGATAATGTGTTTGAAACAACTAGCCTATTAACATTATAGAGATAAGAAGAGAAATTGGGGGAATGGATATTTTATTGATATCTCAAATGATTCACATGTGCCTCTACTTATAGGCTTTACAAGTTGGGGTTAAGTATATAGAGGGATGGGGGTTATGTATATGGAGGGATAGGGGTTAAGTATATGGATAGTCATATAATAAATAGGTAATAATTCATAACATAAAATAACTTATTAAAAATCATTTTTACATAACTTTTAAATTGTTTTTGAACTTTTTATTTAGTTATTTTTTTATTAAAACAACTTCATATGTTTATATGTAAAAGTTCCAAACAAGTTTAGGTAAAAATATTTTTTTTACATGTAAAAATTATTTTTTATGATTTTTTTTTTTTACATTTTAACCCATAGTTCTCCGATTCTTCACTTTATGTGGTTCCTAAATGAACTCACCCATGTTTGTGTGTGTTTTACGGAAAGAAAATAAAAAGGGTCGAAATCATGAGAAATGTATGAAGATATCACAACACCCTACGTGTCCAAAGAGAAAAAAAAATACTACATATGTCAAAGACCCAATACATGCAAGCTCCTCCATCTTTTTTATATTTTGTTACGTAATATTTTTATACGTCATTTAAAAAAGGTATACCCTAAAATTGAACGTTTTTTAATTTTAATATGAGTATAGTATTGCTATTCTTTAAAAAAACCGAACACCCAATTTTGTACAACACGTAAGTTAACATCCAGGTGTAAAACACCATGTACAAAGGCGCTCGAATAAAACACGATGTGTAAGTTTACGTCTAACTGTAAAGTTACAATTTGGGGCCCAAAATGTAAAACACAAAGTGTAAAATGATGCATAAATAAATTATTGAAAAAAAAACATGTTCAAGCTAAAAGGTCATGTTGAAAATGAACGTCAACGGTAAAACATTATGGCCAAAGCTAAAGCAACATGTTACCACATAAAAACGCTGTGTACAAAAACTAAAAAAAAAAACATAAAACGCATGTCTCAAGCTCCAATTTGTCTCTCTCATTTTAAACTTGGTTCATTTCAGTTTTTTAAGTGAGTCGATCTTTAATCCATCACAAACGAACTCGACTTGTCTGTTCTAAGCCAATACTACTTTGTTTTGTTTGTGGCAGAAACACTTATTCATAATTTATCTTATTAAATTCTATTATATCTATATATATATATATATAAATGAGATGGATTTGGGCTAGGTGGCATTTCTATTTGGCCATCTTGGCTGATGTGGCAATGTAGTTTAGGAGGGAAATCACATTTTGGTTCTACACACAAATTTACAATGGATGGACGCGGGATCCGTTTTTAAATCTGGTTGGGCATTGTTTTGGGTCAACCTAAAATGGATCCTATATATTATTTTCCAAAACCCTAGACACAGCATTCATCTCCATTCTCCTTTCATCTCCGTTCTGGTTCAAGCATATGATTCAGGCATTGACATTTCGAGTCAATCATCTCCACTATCCTTCATCTCCATTAAGGTATCTTCAATCACCCTAATACCAAATCCTCTTTTAATTCAATTCATTCTTCCATCACTATTAGGTGGAACTAAGTTTTTTTTTTTCAAAACCCTAACACCGCTCTCCTTTGTCGCCCTCTATAATCGATCACCATCAAAAACGCAGATTTGCTTTCTTCTTCATTTGATGGCTCAAAAGAAGGAATCATGTGTCCTTTGTACCCCTTTTCATCGTTTCCACTGTATAAAGACATTTCTTTTTTTGTATCTTTTTTTTTTTTTGCAGATTTTGTTATCTGGATTCTTCGGTCTCAAGGTAATGTTTGATTTTGGGTTAGACTTTGATTTCGGCATTCATTTGCACTTTTGGGGTTTCTGTTGTAAACGAGATGTTTGAAGTCGTTTTTTGTTTGTGTTGATCTGAGACTTTTTTTATTTTTTTCTACAAAAGCCAGAGACCATGCTACAAAGTGGAGTTCTAATGCTTCACAGACGATGGAGCTAGAGCTTAAGCCTTATATGATTTTTTATTTGCCTATTTTTGTTTGGAATGTATCTTTATGATTTTATTAAAATTGGTGATTTTAACAAATTAAACTCATCTTTAAACGAAAAATAAGCTTGATTAGATAGGTTTATTCAAAATAAGATCTTTTCAACAATTTATGTTCATCTGTGTCAGATCGGTATTTAAAGTTGAAAACTTTTTTTTTTTGGTTTTTATTCTCAGGTGGTGTTTGAGATTGAATCTTAATCGAAAAGGGTTTTTATTCTCAAGTGGTGTTTGAGATTGAAAACTTTTTTGGTTGCGTGATCGTTTAATCCTTGAAGAACGATATATCATGGCTGTGTATACTTGTAAAAAGTGTAAGGTATGTATAGTATAAAGCCATATTCTATATTTTTTTCAGTTTTCTTTTATCTAATGTTATAATTCTTTTTAAGACTGATGCATTTACTGTATGGAATGCTTGGGGACTGGCTTTAATTCCGATGGAACATTGTGCTCAAGTTCGTGTCAAGCTCAATTGATAGGTATTTCGCTCGGAGAACAATTGACATGAAATGAATTCATTTCCAGCTTATACAAGACAATATATTATGTCAATGTCTTCTACCTTCTCGAATACACTACCATTTCATTTTATTTCCACTATGAAATAAGTACAACTATTGTTTTGTTTTTAGTTTTCTTTAAGTTGATAATTATTATTCTGTACAACTGTTTTTAAATTCTATATTAGTGTAATTCTTGATGAAGTGTATTACTTGTACTGAATTCGAATGTATATTCTTCTGCCAGATGTGAAAGGAAGAGAAGAAATACTGATAATTCATAGCAAAAACAAGAAGCTCGACAAGAACGTGTCACTAAATGTGATCACGATGCGAACTTCTAGGTTAAACTGTATGAGCTGGCAAATCTAATGAACGATACAACCATCTTGATGGCAGAAGAGGCAAGGGTAAGATTAGTTTGAAAAAGATTGATGACTTGATTGATAGAATCATTGTAGGAACTGAATGAACTCAGATGACAGATGGAAAGAACAAGATGTTAGTAGCCTATCATGAAACCGGTCATGCAGTCTGCACGTAAGTATTCACTCTACTCATCAATTTAACATAATGTGATGCAGTTTGGTCTAAATTTAAGGAGTGGTTAATGATTGGAAAATACAGTATTATTGGGCTGTAAAAAATGGGACTATTATATTGTGGCTTATGTGCGAGTTAAGAGCATATTTGTGAATCAAGTTAAGTTGGCCAATACGATTTACCATCTCATAGGTTATCGTTATGGTCAGGGGTGGATCCAAAGTCTATATTGTGCGAGTTTTTCAAGGCTGGTCAATGTGCGAAAGGTTTCAAATGCAAGTTTTCTCATGACTTGAATGTACAAACAAAGGGTGAAAAGTTTGACATTTTCAGTGATAAGCGTGATGAAGGTGATGCTGTAACATTTTTATTTATTTATTTGTATTTTATTTTGTAGGTTTACCTTTTTTTCTTTGTGTCCTTTGATATGGATTATGGAGTATAATCAATTTCTACATGTGTATCTTAGGAACAATGGAGGACTGGGATTTGGAGACGTTGGAAAAAGTTGTGGAATCAAAAGGAAAAGAGTACAACCAGAATAAACCAACCGACATCGTATACTTTCTTAAGCTCTTACTTTATTACGTATCAAGTCTTTATATCATATAGGTGGATTATATTGGCTCTGTATCTAGCGCTAAAAAGACGATGCATGATAATTGGAATAAATTATTACTGCCAGTGCACGGGTGTTCTCCCACATTTTTTCTTTTGTTTTTTTTTCAATCAAGTCATCTTAAAGTATAATGTCAGTTTATGATACATTTTTGGGAATTTGATTTTTCAAAAAAATTTTCATTTGACTCGTGGGGACTACTTTTGTAGGTTTGTAAACACTTCCTCGATGCAGTGGAGAAAAAGCAATATGGTTGGTTCTGGGTATGTCCAAACGGTAATAAAGAGTGCCATTACAGACACGATCTCCCTCCCGGATACATCTTGAAATCTCAAATGAAAGCTCTTTTAGAAGAAGAGGCTAACAAGCTAGCTATCAAGGATGAGTTTGAGGATCAGGTGATTATCTTTTCACTAATGCACCCTTTTTTTCTTTGACTCAACTGCATAAAACCATAACCAACGTTGTTTAGATTTCTGTTTTGGTTAACCATCAATTTGGGCCGAGAAATTATCATTAAACTTTTTATTATATCAAGTCTAAGGTTATAGGCTACCATGTGAAAAATGATGAGTTTGAAGATTACCTTAAATTGTACACTGATGTCCCTATAGTTTACGAAAATTTTGGATTTGGTCCCTAGCTTTCCTAAAGTTCACAGATGGTCTCTGTGATTTGCACTTTATAGCGCATTTAGTCCCTAACTTGGGCATGCTCCAGTGAGGTTGAAGTGAAAGGAATGGCGAAGCTTGATTATCTTGACAATTTGCAGAACATGACACATTGAAATCAGTGAATCTAACATTCATATTCAAGAAAAAAAAAGTTTCTAAATTTTGCGATGGGTCAAAACCAGTTTGGATTAATCAATTTAACCTGTTTCTTTAAGAAAAAAAGTTTCTAAATTTTGCTGCCTGATCCGTTTGGGAATATAATATACCCATGATTAGTTAGCCATGTCCCATTAATATATGCATATACGTATGTAGGTTAAAGCAGTTTGTGGTCGTCTTCGTTCGAATTCAGGTAGCTATATGCTTGCTGAAGAGAAAACTCTTTATCATTTACTGAAAAACTATGAGCAAATCGGAAGGTAAAATGTGTTCTTTTATAGTTATTGTTTGATCATCTACACTTTCTTGCTTGTGATTTCTGTATAAACATTTTTTTATTTGCAGCTACTAATATTGAATAAAATTGCTACAATAAAAGATGGCGATACAATAGAATTTGAGGTACCTGGAGATGCTGAACTGAAAGCTTTTTTTTTTTTGGGGGGGGGGGGGTGGATGTGGGGAAGTTTATGGAGTATGCAATGAAGACCCCATTGACTCATCACGCGGCGTCGCCAAGCGGTTTAGGGGTCCAGGTACGGGCATCATGTTCTTTGTTCCAAATTGCGTATTATTTCTTGATTTCGCCTGGAGTCTGAACCGTAACATATGGTTGTCGTTTGTGTAGGGTTGTGTTTGAAGAAAATATATCTAAAGAATCTAAAGAAGGCTTACAAAATAAATCTATCAGGTACTTACAGAGTATTTAATTTTAGTATGCCAATTAATTAACACACCGAAGGATTATAGCAAAGTGTTTTGAGGAGAAGAAGACTCATATCTAAGCTAAAGTTCTTTAAATCTATGAGGCTTCAAGTGCTAACCTGATATTAAGGTTCTGTTTAACGGGAAAGAAACTTATAATATGTATTTATTGTTTAATTTTAAAATTTGATGGCTGGAAACCAAATAGATTGTAGGGGTAGACTTTTGTTATGGAGATCAAACTCTGACATAAAATGCTTTGCTTCTTACTATCAAGACGTTCTAACATGTTGCCCTCATAATCAAACATACCCAGATGCTTAGTTATCAATAAGATCATACATTTAGTAATCAAATCTAATATAAAAAGTCACAGGGGAGACAAATATTAAAATCAATGACAACAATAATACGGCATAGAGGAGAGATGGACACCATTGGGGGCTGGGAAGATGGGATTCGTGACTAAATGGAGCCCAATTTTTTAGCTGCTATAGTGTTATTTTTTTGTTTGCAACTTAATTACGAGGATGCTATTTTGCTAACCTTTGGGCTGCAGTTAATTAGTGGGCTACAATCAAATTTGAGTTCTTAAACTTTTGGGCTTATGCAGTGTGTATTTTATCTTCTCGTAAAGAAGTAAGCGGAACAGACTAACTTCCAATCTCAGAACAACAACAAAGCCAACTGAAATCCAACCTAAAACTCCTACAGTGCAGTTAGTGAAATGAACTATTCAAGCTGACAGGTATATTCCTTCTCAAATTTATGATAAATTGGATCTGTCAGGGTATCGTAGTTTGGATCTGGAGATGAGTCTGAGAGACATTTTGGCCTTTTTTCTCTGAATCAACAGCCCAAGTATCAACTAAGTTTTCACTAGAAACGTTCATCTTAGAATGGGTTTTGCTTTCTAACTGTATGATAAATAAATGAAATAAAAAAAAAAGTGTTGTTATATGTGTGTGGTTGTTACTTTTTGATTTATCTACATCTTTACATGTAGGAGTGCAAATCATACTTGGTGGAAATCATGCTAGGCTCTTTGCAACTTATATAGATCGTTGACTGTTTGTGATGTAGCGAGTACTTTGAGGCTTAAGCATAAATTCGGTTAATTTCATAGTTTGAATAAAAAGTTGGGTAAATTTTTATATGAGTCCAGGTGATTTCATCATTTTAAATAATTGAATCTGATCCTTGAATTTTTAACTCATTGAGTCCGAGTGGTTTCCAAGTCCATGTGATTTGAACATACAAATACAGAAACACTCAAGGTGATGATAACATTCATGTTCATATGGATTCTTGATGTATAACATCTTATATATTAATATTATTAAGGTTTTAGTTGCTGCTAACTAGGTATGACTATTTGGTACTGGGTATCGGTACTGAATTTTTTCGGTACCGGTGCCCCTTTTGGCATATTCGGTACCGACACTTTAGGTACCTGTACCAGTTTTTATGTCAATTTCACATTTATAGCCATTGATTCTACATTTACATCGAGTTTTACTGCAACAGTCTTAAATTATGAGCCCAAGATGTTAATTTTATTTACCAGTTGCTTGTGATTTTATTAGGAAACTTCCCGGGTTATAAAGATTCACAACTACATGATATATTTTTATTAATTAATATATATATATGTATATTTATTTTTTAGATATAAAGATTCACTACCCGGGAGTATTCCCGGGTTATAACCTAGTTCTATATAAATACAATTAGAAGAGGGGGATGAGTGCATGGCAGCTGGCCATTTGTTACTCTTTTTAGTTTTTTTAGTTAGTTTTTATTTTTTTACCATTTTTCCTTTAAGATTTAGTATTTACACTTATAACCCTTCAACTACTTAAAAACTTTAGGGGGCGTTTGGTTCGCGGAATGTATAGGAATTGGAATTGGAATCCCTATGGAAATTGTAATTTGATGGATTCCTTTGAAATCCATAGATGTGTTTGGTTGATTAATGTATTAATAGAATTAGAATTTAAAAATACCTAAAAAGACAAAATTACCCATAGTTATAAACAATTGGCAAAAGTTTTAAAAACAACTTACCTTATATAAAAATTTAAAAAATTCCAAAAAATTATAAAAATTCAAAAAAATTCTAAAAATCATAAAAAATTATAAGAATTCTAAAAGATTCTAAAAAATCCAAAAAATTCAAAAGTATCAAAAAAAATCTAAAAAATAATAAAAAGTTCAAAAAATCTAAAAAATCCAAAAAAATTCTAGAAAATCAAAACAATAATAAAAATCCAAAAAATTCAAAAAAATTCTAAAAAATCCAAAAAATTATAAAAATTCAAAAAAAATCTAAAAATCATAGAAAATGATAAAAATTCAAAAAAATTCTCAAAATCCAAAAAATTCAAAAGTATAAAAAAATGAAAAAAAATCTAAAAAATAATAAAAATACAAAAAATTCTAAAAAAACCAAAAAAATTCTCAAAAAATAATAAAAAAATTCAAAAATTTATAAAAATCGAAAAAATTCAAAAAATTATTTTTTGAATTTTTTTGATTTTTTAAATTTTTTTGGATTTTTTATTATTTTTTAGTTTTTTTTATTTTTTTCATTTTTTTAGAATTTTTTTGGGTTTTTTTAGATTTTTTATTAATTTTTTTGATTTTTTAGAATTTTTTGGATTTTTTTTTTGATTTTTTAGAATTTTTTGGATTTTTTTATTATTTTTTAGATTTTTTTCATTTAAAAATTTTTTTTTGTTTTATAGAATTTTTTTTGGGTTTTTTTTAGATTTTTTATTATTTTTTAGATTTTTTTGGATTTTTATTATTTTTTTATTTTTAGAATTTTTTAGATTTTTTATTATTTTTTTTATTTTTTAGAATTTTTTTGATTTTTTAGAATATTTTGGATTTTTTATTATTTTTTTGATTTTTTAGAAATTTTTATTTTTTAGAATTTTTTTTGATTTTTTTAGAATGTTTTTGATTTTTTTAGAATGTTTTTGATTTTTTTTTATTATTTTTTGGTTTTTAGACAAAAATGAAAGAGGCAAGAGTTATTTCCGTAACTTTGGAAACATTCCCGTGGTCTTTTAAACTTTCCTTTGAAATTTAGAAGGAATCTGAATTCCATTAAATAAGGGATTTTGTTGGAATTGAAATCCAATTCCCATCAACTAATTTGTCCAACCAAACACACAAAGGAATGAAATTCAAATTCCAATTCTCTTGAAATCCTATGCATTCCTGTCAACCAAACAGACCCTTATAATCATTTTTTATGTGCTTATATTTATGTATGTCTCGAATCATTTTTTATGTGCTTATATTTATGTATGTATCGATATAAGTTCAAGTTAATTACGTTTCTTTTAAAATGGGTAGGCTCAAATACAATATGTTTTTTTTTTATTTTTTGCTTTTTTTACGTTTCAAACTGATCTACGTTTTGGCATAAATTTTGTTTTACAACAAGTTGGGTCAAATTTGACTTACTTTATGTTTCGGCCACCGTAAAGCGCGGTACCATTTTTAGCTTAAAAATATTTTTTTTACTTTTTTTTATTTACGTGTTTGTATAAGTTCAGTTTTTTTTAAGATTTCAGTTCATCCACATTTTGGCATAAATTTTGGTTTACAACAGGTGAGGTCAAATATAATATGTTTTCATTAGACTTTATAAATTCGACTTAATTTACGTTTTGGCGTCATCGCAACGCGCGGTACCATTTTTAACTTATGAAAAATTATATTTTTTCTTTTTTTTTTGTAGATGTCGGTATAAGTTTATGTTGGTGTTCAATGTAAAAAAAATTCGCCAATAAGTGGGGCCATATATACATTTTCATATTTATTTCGATGTACATGTTCAATTTAACTATGTTTCGAACTAACTTTTGTTCTTAAACGATTCAGGTCTTTACTATACAAATTCGAGTTGCTTTACATTTGTACCCGCCCGCGCTACTCGCGTGAAAATTAACTTGTATTAAACGAAGAATAGATCCCAAATGATATAATTTTTGTTTTGGAATTTTGATTGAAGGAAGAAAAACCAACGGTCAGGAATTGTGGTTTTCAACCTAGCTAAGATAAAGGATAAAGTCTCGATTCAAAATAAAATAATAAACAAATAGAATAAAATAAAAGGTGCGGAAAAAGCAAGGCGTATTGACAAGGCAAAGCGGTGTTTGATTGACTTGTTCTTTTCTTTATTAACGTTACCCATTCCACCCGTAATTTGTCTTTAATTTTAATTTTAATTTAATAGTTATACAAGTTTGTGTATTTTATTTTGAGGAAATGGGGAGGATAAAAAGAAAAATCTCATGTGAAATACAAAAATTCTGGAAATCTCATCTCTACTATCCATTTAAAAAAATCAAGTGTTGAGATTGATCCTGGTACACTTTTTGTTTTTTCAGAAAAAAAAAAATTAAAAGTCTACAAAAGCTGTTACACGTACATGTGACAGTCTTTGGGGGTTATACGTAACACGTCTGCTAAAAGTATAACACGTGACAAAAAAAGATCTATTAGTTTGGGTTTCATAGTTTTCTTAACTAATATGAGGATTCTTCTTATAATTGTCCTAGGAAATATTTATCTTTTAGATAAATATAACATCAACAAAGAGAGTAAACGAGTTAAGTTATTCGCAAGCTACTAGATATTTCTATTTAAAATATTACATTGAGTCGATCTTAAAAGTGCTTAAGCATAAGATGAAAATCATTTAATAAAGGAACTCAAACCTAAACATCATATAACTGAGTTTGATTAGGCTTGTGAGTCAAAACAAACTTATTATTATAATATTTTTCTTTAACTAGAACAATAAATATTACTATATAGATAATTATGATAACAATATTAAAAAATAGTATATATTATATTATATTATATTATTTATACAATCACCAAATAGTTTGATGCCTATTAGTATCAAGAACTCAAGAAGTGTAGTAAATGTATATTCTCAAGTAGTTGATGGTTAAAGTGTCATGGTGAATATTAGTGTAGATGGAGTATATTTATTGGGTGTATGAGTTGTACACTAAAAAATTATAGTTATATATAGAAACATGTAGTTTGAGGTTTAAAGAAGAACACAAAAAGTAGAGAACCAAGAAATAGTGCAATTAACATGTTATATATATTTTTTAAATGCTAAAAGTGATTTTTTTTTAATTTTTTTTCGAAGCTTTTGCATATAAAGATGGGTAGAAGCTATTTCAATAAAAAATCATTTTTGCAAATTTTTAAACATTTTTAACTTTTTTTTATTAAAAAGGCTTTTATAGATTTTGTTAGTTTTTGATTTTTTATTAAAAAGTCTTCTATATGTATTTATATGCAAAAACTTTAAAAAAATTAAAAAAAAACTTAACATGATAATTTGAATTTTTATGATATATATAACATGTTAAATGCATTGTTTTTTGGTTTTCCTTTGAGCCCAACTCTCAACATGTACTTGTGTTTATATATGTGTAAAGAAACAAAATATAATAATTAAAAGATAATAAACGAGTTAAACATGAGTTTGATAACTTTCTCGTGAATTGAGCTAAAAGTTTATATATATAAACTATAAAGCTCGAAACCAGCATATCTCAAGTTCAAACTTAACTATTTACTCAACTCGCTTATAGCATTAATATTGATTAAAAAATAAAGGTTTAAAAAAAAATATGATAACTTTTACTGCAATTTTCTTAATATCTATTGAAGACTCAAAATCAGTCAGTCCGATCTGGTTAGAGTGAGTTTTTCAGACGACCTAGCAAGAACCTGCAAGATCACAAGGAAACAAACACACCGTTAGCCTCGTCACAGGGAGGGGGGCCTATCTGTGACCAAGCTCGGGCGTGAGAATAAGTATTTGTGAGGAGGAAGTAGGTCAGGGAGAGAGAGAGGGGAGTTAGAGAGAGAAAGTAGCGATTACCCGTTTTAGAGGTCTAAGTATGGTATTTATAGTCTTTGGGTATGCTGACGTGGCGAGTTAGTTAGGGTCGGACCAGTCACTGTCATGACGGTTATGTCCGTGGGGCCCAGTTAGTTATGGCGTCAAGTACATTTGTCCGTTCCGTTTATGGTGTTGGATGCGATCCGACCTTGATGTATTATGGCTCGGTTCTATGTTTGACGATGGTTCGGTCCGACCGAGGACGTATCCTCATCAAGTCCTCCTAGTTCGTAGCGTTTCTTAGGTAAAAGCTTCGAACTATAACGGCGTAATTTTGGCGGTCTGAATCCCTGATTTGTCGTTTTTTTTTTGAATTTTAAATTTTTGGAGCGGTGACCTATTGCCGGGTGACCGACGGTCACTTTAATTTTCCCGCTTGATGTGACGCTTGATGTGCGTCAGTTGCCATGACGTGTCAAACCCTGATTGGTTGTTTTGAGGCGGTTTCATGTCTCTATAAAAAGGAGAAAAAGTAATTTTTCATTTTCACTTTTTACTTCATCTTCTTCACTCTTTTCTCTGAACCGAAAACTTACTCGCTGAACAGGTTAGTACCCATCTTTTCAGCATGTCGAACAAAAGCAATCTGTCTGGTTGCTTCAATATTTTGAGTAAAAGTGGTTTAGAGTGGTATATAGATACATATGCGATTTCTGCCTCATTGCATCCCGTTCTCCCCAAAAAGGAACGCCCATTTATCCTTTTGTACCGGGGAAAATAGGAATTTATACTCGTCTCTTTGATTATTGCAACTATCGTCTTCCTCTGACGAAGTTTTTGATCGAAGTGCTCTTGTTTCACGAGGTTCACCTGACTTAAATGAACCCCTTCGACCTTGCCAAGGTGTGTCACTTTGAGCTATCTTGTCGTGGATTGGGATCCAACCCGGATTTGGATGTATTCCGGGCTTTTTACAGGTTGAATCGGTCCGGCAGCTGGTATACCTTCGAGGTTAGAGACAAGAACTCTTGCTGTTATACGTGGATTACCTCGAGTCTCAAGGATTGGAAAGATCACTTCCTATTGGTTGATGATCGATGCGTTCTGGAGTTTATGACATGGAGGTTAAAGAAATCGAAGCTCCCGCCTCCTCTTCCTGAAGACTTCGAATACAATGGAGACTTATATGCGAACCTGGTCAAAGAAGCTGGACGCATACAGAAATATCCGGAACACATCCTTGTTATGGGATGGATCAGCACGATATGGGCCGAACCAGGGTGGTATCCTACCCTAAAGTGGAACAACAAGGGTTAGTTGTGCGGTGTTCCTCGAATTTATTTTGATTATTTTGCTCTTCTCTCTTTTTTTTTTTGCAAGTTTCACTATCGCGATGGACTATAGATATTATTTGTTGTTTGTTTTTATGCAGCTATGGGTTTGAAAGAGGCCTTGAGGCTAAAATCCTTTGAGTCCAAGGAATTTGAGATCCGAGCTACTAGGACGCCGAAAGGTGATCCTCCGTACCTGAGTGTTGTGCAGGAGAACCTTTACCAGATTCGGGAACCTGAGGCTCCGGATAATCAAAGAGGTTCAGCCGGTCAAGGAGGTTCAGGTTTGGCTCCTACGGCGCAGATAGCGGATACTGTTCCGGTCCAAACTATGGTGGTGGTTGGTGATGCTAAGGGTAAGAAATCTAGTTCGATCGGGACGAAAGGGTCCGGTTCCAAATTGTGATCGAAGATGAAGGAGTCCATCTTTCTGTTGGAGATGAAGGAGTGCGTGATGAGGGCGTAAAAGGGGGTGGTGATGACGAAGATGAGGATGAAGCAGATGAGGAAGAGCATCCTCAGGTTAGCTTGAAAAGAAAGCGGGCTGTTTCGTCTAAATCCGGCTCGAAACTTAAACAGGTGAAGAAGAAGAAGACAGAATTCAAGACTATCACACTCGACGACGATGATCAGGTTACCGAGTTTTCTACTGCCGGAGGCATATTGGAGAATTTGGATGCCCATCTTCATGGGGGTCGCACCCCAAGGGACCACCCGGTGAACATTCCGTCAAGCCCATTATCCTTCGGGGGAGGGGCTATGATGTGGAAAAAGTAGTTCAATTAAATAAACTAAATTACCCTAAATTAAGACTCAAGTAATAAAAATCTAGACTCTTTAACCTGACTAAACTACTCACCGGCAAGTGTACCGGTCGACTCTAGCACAGCAAAGTAAGTCCGGATATCGAACCCACAAGGACTCTAATGAATTACGTTAACGACTAAACTTAGACTAGACACTGACACGACTAAACAAATATTGTGTTTGGGGGGGGGGGGGGTTTACTAAAATTCTAAAATTGCAATTAAATTGAAATTAAACTAAATTACGAATGAAACTAGGGTTTTAATTCAGATGCGATTAAGGACTACCTAGACTTGAATCCAGTTTAACTACAAATGGACTTCTAACGGTTTTATTGATGTATGGAGCCGGGATCGTAAAATACTAAACCTTAAGGTATTTCAATGCTAAGACTTCCCGACCCTTCTCAGGAAGAAACCTAGGAAACCCTACAAGGCTGTTATGATTACCGACTGTTAGATTTCCTCTCAGTCCTCTAACGACTCTAAAAGTGCCCTAATACGACTATCTACCTCTCAGCACAACAATCTAAGGCAATTCTAGGTTCTGACTTGGTTTACTAGACACAAATGCAATTAGGGAACTAACGTCGACTTCTCTCAAAATCTAAATTAGCTATATACTGCACCGCGACCTAATAACTAACTCGAGCCTCTCAGCGACAAGTTAAGCAGAATATTTACTTCTAATTATATTTTAATTACTGTTTCTAAGGCTATCGGCCGATTTACCCAAAGATCACCCGAACCCGCAAGGATGCAAATAATCAACACAGATCTATTATGTGAAAGACATCCACCAAAATCTATGTGAAACAGTAAACAATCCACAATCAAAAGTAGATACGCACACGCACCAAATCAGAAATTCTAGAACACGTTACTTTCGAAGTCAATCCATAATCAATTCAATAAAAACCGTTAAAAGATCCATAAGTAAATTAAACCATCATCAAATCTAGGTAGTATCTAAAGTCTAGCCAAAAAACATGATGTTCAAAACAAACAAAACAAGTTCAAAACAAGAATTCATCGTAAAGTATCGAAAACGCGAAAATAAGGAACACCGGGAGATAAAACCTGAAAGATCTTCACTCTCACGATCCAAGCTTCAACCGGATGATTCCCGTTCGGCAAAATACTCCAGAATGCTCAAAATCACCTCCGAAATTCGTCCTAGGGTTTCTTGATTCGTATTCAGAGTTGTGTTCAGTTTCTTTTCCAACAATCCAACAAAACCCTAATTTTCTCCGGATTTCACACCCCTCTCGTGACGCCTAGGGGGGTCGCGTCACGCGGCGCCTCCATTGTATATTTTTTTTATTTTTTTATTCTTATCAACTTCCGGCTCTTCCCGACGCGCGTACGAATCCCGATTTTCTTCCAAACTGCTCGGTTTTGCTCGTTTTCAACACTTTAAGCTGCGGGACCTGAAATCAAAGCTTAACGTCAGCAGTATTGCAGTTCTAACCTAAACTAGACTCTAAACGACTGAAAACTGACCGAAATATACACTATAAACATATGTACTTTGTAGTACATCAAACATCCCCACACTTACTCTTTTTCCGTCCTCGAAAAAGAATTATGCAACGGAATCAGAGATAAATAATTACTTGGGTCGAGAATTATAGGTATAATTAATTAAAACCAAGGCTTGCGTTAGCTGCGATTGCGAATATACTTTATCCACTTTAAACCCGAATCCAATCCTAAACCCTTATCATGTGAATTTAATTTAAGTGCGGTCAATCCACCTAGGGTCTCACACTAGAATCAACAGTCCACCTACTCCCGCCTCAAGCTTATAGGACTAAAAGAACGATCATTTGACTAATTCCCAACCGTCTTATATCAAAACCAAGAGAGTTTACAATCAAACTTTTTTTTTTCATTTTTGCTTTGCTTTTTGCTGTTTTTTTTTCTTTTTTTTTCTCTCGTGAGTCTAGACGATGCTTTCCCTAACCAAGAGGCAATCCGGCTGTAGAGTCGCTATCCCCAACCACAGATTACTTAGGTTTCGGTACTTTTAATCGGCAATTCGATTTCACACATCCCAGAGGCATTCCGGCTGTAGAGTCGCTATCCCCAACTCAGATTACATAGACCTGTGTTACTTTCATTTAGTTTCTAGCTCACTTTTTTTCTTTTTTCTTTTTTTTTTTCACATGATCACAAACTCTAACAATTTTAACTTATAACGGTGCCCTTATACTATTATTGGCGGTTTTAGTTTCCCATATCTCCCAGGCGAAAACCCACTAGCGGACCGACAATTAAGGTATATTAGCTCAAAGGGACTTAAAACCAAACCCGGGCCTACCCACATATCCCTAACTAGACGCAAGCTCGATTTATTTAAATCTCATATTATTATTATTCGAACCCAAGCAAAAATTTTCTTTTCTATCATTTTCCGCTTTATTTTGCAAACTTCTTTTTATTTCGAAAGACATTTTCTGATTTTTCATTTTTTTTTTATTTTTTCAATTTTTTAATTTTTTTTTGGATTTTTATAATTAAGACTCGATTATTTACATGTATTCCCATCCCCACACTTAGAGATTGCATTGTCCCTAATGCAAGAACGAAAACACGACTCGACACTACCTAAAACTACGAAATAAATAACGAACTAACTAACTAGACTAGACTAGACGACGAAATAAAAAAATAAAAATAAAAATACAACAACAAAAAGAAGGAAAATGACTTAACTCAATATGTGAGACTGTCAAAGTGCCAGTCGTTTCCACATAGGCCCTCCAATACCGAACGTGCTCAGCAAACAATACCAAACTCTCTCTCACACGAACGGAAAGCGGCTCCACATCATCAACCTAACATAAGTACCATACCAAGCATACTTCTACAAACGTTTATCGTAGCAACATCCCAAGTTCAAACAGAAAATAAAAATATGTCTAAAAGATACAACCATATCGAACTACAGAAACAACATAAAGAAAAATAAAACATTAAAGGATATATATGCTGCTGCTGTCTGCTACATCACTCCTCCTCAGAATCTTCCTCCATCTGTTGCGTCCCTGAACCGCCAGCCTGCTGCCACCCGAACTGACCACTATAAGCATACCCACTCTGACCTCCCCACTGGTCATACCTCGGATACTGACCATAAACATAGGGGGTCTGCTGCTCTCCTCCATAAACTGGTGGAGGTAGTAATCCTGCAAAGGGTGGGGGTATCGGAGCATTTAGTGACATACCCGACATCATGTACCTAAGCATGTCATCCTGTCGGTGGTGGCTCTGCATGATCCACTGGTGGTCAACCCGTATCCTGCTCTCAATCTGATCAACCCTCTGCTGCGTGTAGTCAAAAGCAGCCTCAGGAGTGAACGGGTTGGGTCTCGGCGGTCTAACTGGCTGCTGTGGAGGAATCTCACGCCTCTGTCGAGGTGCCGGCTGTCGTGGCGGAGGAGCACCAACCTCGAAGTTCCACTCTGGTGGATCCGAGTGTGTAAGAATACCTGCCAACTGTAGGTTCGCAACATCCCATCGAACCGTTGGCATACCCACATTCATCTGCTCAGTCTTGTACTTTGTAAGGGCCCGGATATTTTTCGCCAACTTAGCTATGTAAGGGCCTAGATCCATAGCAGCCCTTTTACCTCCCCGACGAGGCCTATTGAACGACCACGCAAAGAAACTAGCCAAGTTCCAGTTCCGCTTCTCCACCATACACATCAATGCGAAAATATCCAACCAATTCGCCTTGTTTTCCCCCGACTTCCTCGCTACAACTGTCGTCGCCAACATCTTCAAAATATACCTGTATATAGGATCACGAACCGATGTGATAAGGTTCGTACACGAGAATGGTTGAGACGCAATTGTATCCCAAAATCTTTCCAAATCCACCGAATTCAAACACTTGGGCCGAGGGTGATTAAACACACCCCTTAAACCATTAATGAACTCCTCCGTCGCCACTTCTTCCGGAGAGTAGAAACCCAACGCCACTCCAAACTGAGGTATGGTCATCTCATAAAGATTTCTACCCAAAGAAAACGATACCGTATTAGCTTCAGAAAAAGCACCCTCTTTGTGATGGAAGGTACAATGAAACTCGATAGTAAGCTCAGTATATTGCGTCTCGTCACAAGCATCCATAGCCATCCTCAACCTCGGTCCTAACAATTTTGCCACCCGCTCACTTGCTCCCATACTTTGCAACCATTCCCAATCTATAACCCGATGCCCCAAAGTTTGAGTTACCACATACTTTTTTAGCTTTACCCTTTCTTCGGTATCTTCTTCAAAATCCAACATCGGATGATCAACCAACCTATCAATCCGGGCGTACACTCTCCTGTCATTCCCACGATACTTAATTTTTCTTTTCCTTGGGTTTGACGAGGAACCTGCACCTGACATGATCTGCAAAACAAGAAATATTTGACAAGAAAAACAATGCAGATTGTTAGTATCACAAGCTATTTTTGGTATTTTTAATTTTTTAAATTTTTTTGTGTTTTTATCTTTTTTTTATGAAATAAAAAACATTTAAGAAATAGCCGTATAGCATTTCATTCGCGGCTAATTTCGAAAATATGGGTCACCGTTTACAAAAGCTTAAGTTACACATCATTCTACCCGAATGGAGATTGAGTACGGGCAAAAAGTTGTGAACTTGTACATGCATATAAGTAAACCCGACACTAGACTCAAACTACTATCCTAAAGACACTTCTAAACTCAACGACTCGAACGACCTACGACTCAATGTACATTATCTCCTCCCGACACTTTAATTGTCCTCAATTAAGCTTAAGTGCCAAAATATCCCCACACTTGAGGCGAAAACACGTGAGAGTTTGACATTTTAAACCTTGACATAACATTGGTAGCAACAAAATCTGTTAAGAAAACTAATTTCATTTGCAAAAATCAGTTCAAAAACTTATTTTTTTAGCAAAAATCCATAGTTATACCCAAACAAACCCATAAAGCTCAAACGTGATGCCTAGTAGTCCAAACATACCCCACAAGTGTCAAACAACCTCAAGCAAACCAACCCGAACCATGCGCAGACCCGATTTGTATGTAAACATCCAAACATAACCACCCGCATACCACTAACATGACAAAAAGGTCAAAAATTCTAACTTTAAGACCCTACACAAACCCTAAAACAAGACATGACTGACCCGACACTAAAGCAAAGCAATAAAGCTACCTACTAGTGAGAAATCACAGAAAACATACCTTGGAATCGGATTGAACAAGAAAAATGAAGTCTTGAACTTTTTGCACACGAATTTGCCCAAAAACGTGAAAATGGAGTGCGAAATCGGGTGAAATAGATGGTTAAGATTGTAGGCAATGTGATTGTGGTGATTTAGGAAGAAGAACGGAGTGATTTGGTGAAGAAATGAGTGAGTTATGGTGATTTTAGTGCATTTTCGCGTTCTAGGGTTTGGAAAAAGGGAAAGGAACAAATGCAGCGAACAGGGTCAAAAGAAACAATTTTAAAGGGTTCATTAGGGCGTCGCTTGACGCGGTGGGGGTCCCTGGGGGCCTCGCGTAGCGCGGCGTGTATGATTTTTTTATTTTTTGAACCTTAAGCCCTCGCGTGACGCGAAGGGCCTAGGCGTCGCGCGAGGCATCGTTTTTCACAGAATGTTTCGTCCAAAAATTGGTTCCATGCCTTAGAAAATTTTTTGAAACTTTCCCAACCCATCCAAAACCCTCAAAAATGATTCTAAGTGTCCAAGACACTTACCTGGGACCTCTTTTCTCATGCCTTCTCCGTTCCGTATCGGTGATGAAACCTGCAAAATTTTCAACGACACAAAACAAACACCGAAAAAACTACGAAAAACACGAAAAATTAAGAAATTTACAAACGGTACATACTCTACCCGCGAAGCTTTTCGCGCTCACTGTTCGGCAAAGGTCGGTGGGTCCTCTAGAGGAATTTCTTCCTCTTCAGTAGTATCAATAGGACCTCCCAAGTAATGTTTCAGCCTATGGCCGTTTACCTTCCACACACCTTTGTCGACCTCATCGTATAGCTCAACCGTGCCGTATGGAAACACTTCTTTCACCACATACGGGCCACTCCACCTCGATTTCAATTTTCCTGCTATCAATTTCAACCGTGAATTGAACAAAAGTACTTTGTCACCTACCTTAAAATCTTTCAAACCTCTCAACCGCCTATCATGCAATGCCTTGGTTTTCTCCTTGATACTCCATGATCTTTCATAAGCGGCATCCCTCAATGCTTCCAACTCATGAATCTGGAAGAATCTCCTCCTTGCGGCTTCGGTAAGGTCAAGGTTTACGGTTTTTATTGCCCACAATGCCCTATGCTCTAATTCTACCGGAAGATGGCAAGCTTTGCCATACACGATCATAAAGGGTGTTATGCCTAACGGTGTCTTATAGGCGGTACGGAAAGCCCACAAAGCGTCGTCGAGCTTTTCCGACCAATCCTTTCTACTTTTTCCTACCGTTTTCTCTAAGATTCTCTTCACCCCTCGGTTAGCATTCTCTACTTGGCCACTAGTTTGCGGGTGGTACGCGGTGGAAAGACGATGAGTGACACCGTAGCGTGCAAGTGCCTTTTCCATGGCGGAATTGCAAAAATGCGTGCCACGGTCACTTATGATAGCTTTAGGGACTCCGAAACGCGTGAATAGCTTCTTAAGGAATCTCACCACCACTCGGGCATCATTGGTGGGCAAAGCTTGAGCTTCGACCCACTTCGAAACGTAGTCAATGGCCACGAGGATGTACCTATTCCCACTAGAGGATGGGAAAGGTCCCATGAAGTCAATGCCCCATACGTCAAAGATTTCTAAGACTTGGATGGGATTTTGAGGCATTTCATCCTTGGATGAGATGTTGCCGGTACGTTGGCAACGGTCACAAGTCCTAACAAACTCTACGACATCCTTAACTACCGTTGGCCAATAAAACCCACTATCAAATACCTTTTGTGCCGTCACATTCGCCCCGTGATGGCCTCCCATTAAACCCTCGTGCACATGTCTAAGGATGTCTAAACCATCCTCCTTTGAAATGCATCTCCTAAGCACTCTATCTCCACCTATCCTAAAGAGGTAAGGGTCGTCCCAAATGTACTTCCTAGCCTCCCGAAGAAGCTTTTTCTTTTGTTGGTAGGACATACCCCTCACAAGATCTCCGGTTGCTAAATAGTTTGCCAAATCCGAGAACCATGGCAAACCCTCTACCTCGGCACTAACGAAGTCTATGGTTTCATGGGGAAAGGTATCTCCTATGGAATCCTCACGAACCTCCTCTCTCTTTGGATCCTCTAATCGTGACAAGTGGTCGGCGGCCACGTTTTCCGCTCCCTTTTTATCCTGAATTTCTATGTCGAACTCGGAGAGCAAAAGAATCCATCTAATAAGACGCGGCTTTGCGTCTTCTTTTGAAACAGAAATCGCAAAGCGGAATGGTCGGTGAACATGGTGGTTTTGGAAAGCACGAGATATGAGCGAAACTTATCAAACGCAAACACTACGGCTAAGAGTTCCTTTTCCGTCGTGGTACAGTTCTCTTGAGCATCGTTTAGAGTTTTGCTCGCGTAGTAGATCGGATGAAAGTGTTTATCGACTCTTTGACCTAGGACCGCACCTACGGCACAATCGCTTGCGTCACACATGAGCTCGAAAGGTAAGCTCCAATTGGGCGAAACAAGTATCGGGGCACTAACAAGTTTTTCTTTCAAGAAGTCGAACGCCTTGATGCACTCCTCGTCGAAGACGAAAGGTACATCCTTCTCTAAAAGCCTAGTCATCGGGCGTGTGATTTTGGAAAAATCTTTTATAAAACGCCTATAAAAGCCCGCATGACCTAGAAAGCTCCTAACGGACTTAACACTAGTAGGTGGAGGCAATCTACTTATGGTATCTATCTTGGCCCTATCCACCTCTATGCCCTCTCTCGACACCTTGTGTCCTAACACTATCCCCTCCGTCACCATAAAGTGACACTTCTCCCAATTCAACATAAGATTTGTCTCTATGCACCTAAGCATCCTATCAAGATTAGAAAGACATTGTTCAAAATTGGTGCCATAAACCGAGAAGTCATCCATGAAAACCTCCATGGAAGTCTCAAGCATGTCTTGGAATATGGCAACCATGCATCTTTGGAAAGTTGCCGGAGCGTTGCATAACCCGAAAGGCATGCGGCGATACGCATAAGTGCCGTAAGGGCATGTGAATGTCATTTTATCTTGATCCTCCGGGGCGATGGGGATCTGAAAATAACCCGAAAATCCATCGAGAAAACAATAGAATTGTTGACCCGCTAGACGCTCCAACATTTGGTCAATGAATGGTAAGGGGAAGTGGTCTTTCCGGGTGGCGTCGTTTAACTTTCGATAGTCTATGCATACACGCCAATCGGTAACGGTACAAGAAGGGATTAACTCGTTCTTTTCATTCATGATCACCGTCATCCCACCCTTTTTTTGGGACGACTTGGGTCGGGCTAACCCATGGTGAATCGGAAATGGGGTAGATCACCCCGGCATCTAACAACTTAAGCACTTCTTTCTTAACAACCTCTTGCATGTTCGGATTTAGGCGCCTTTGAGGTTGCACCACCGGCTTATAATCATCTTCCATGAGTATCCGATGGGTACAATAGGCGGGGCTTATGCCTTGATATCCGAAAGACGCCATGCAATGGCTTCCCTATTCACTCTCAACACCTCTAATAACCTACCCTTCTCTCCCTCCTCTAACTTAGACGAAATAATGACGGGAAACTTGGAACCCTCACCTAAGAAAGCATACTCTAAGTGGGACGGGAGGACTTTGAGTTCTAAAGGGGCGGGTTTCTCTATAGGAGTACTCTCACTCTCACTCTTAATTTCACTCAATTCTAGCACTTCGGGGACCCACTCGTCCTCGTCTACCTCTTCACTCTCACTAACAATCTCCTCTACCTTCTCAACTACCTCCTCTATCCTACTCTCGACTAGGTCGGCTCCACTAATATAGTCAAAGCAATGGTCAACACAAGATAAGAAAGACTCTATGAAATAGACCGAATGACAAGGACTACTAAGATCGTCGGAACCACTAGGGTGTTCCATGGAGCGTGCTATCTCGAAAGTGACCCTCTCCTCGCCGACTTGAAGTGTGATTTTCCCGTCAAAGACATCGATGATGGCCTTGGCGGTACACAAGAATGGGCGTCCTAGAATGATGGGAACCTTTTCGTCGGCTTCCATATCGAGAACGACAAAGTCTACGGGGAAGACGAACTTATCCATTTTGACTAGAAGGTTTTCAATAATGCCTCGTGGATACTTAACGGACCTATCGGCTAGCGACAAAGACATGCGTGTAGGTGACAACTCTCCTAGACCTAACCTCTCATACAAGGAATATGGCATTAGGTTTATACTCGCTCCTAGATCGGCTAGGGCCCTACACTCGGTATCACTCCCAAACAAGCACGGGATAGTAAAAAGGCCCGGATCCGTCAATTTTTCCGGAACCTTATTCAACACTACGGCGGAACATCCTCCACTAAGGGGGATGTTGGAAACCTCTCCTAACCTATCCTTGCGTTTTAGAAGGTCTTTTAGGAATTTTGCATATTTCGGCATTGATTGAAGAGCTTCTATAAAAGGAAGGTTGATCCTAAGTTGCTTAAAGATCTCTAAAAATTTCCCGTACTCTTTGGAATAGGTTTGATTTTTAAGGCGGGAAGGAAACGGAGCACGGGAAATATCAACATTCGGTGAAGGAACTACTTGAACGGGTTTCTTTCCTACACTCTTCTCACTCGAAGGCCCCCCGGTGTGTGCGGTACTTTCTGGGATTAACCTAGGTTGCACTTTACCGGGCGTCTCCATTTCAATCTCCTCATCTACGGGGTCCTCATCTTCTATCTCAACACTCTCGGGTCTCACTACCTCTCCTAAGGTCCTACCACTACGGGTCGAAATTGCCTTCAAAGAGCCAGATGGGTTGGGCCTTGTGTTGCCCGAAAATTGACCGGGAGGTCGTTCTTGCAACTGGCGTGCAATATCCCCAACTTGCCTTTGAAGGTCTAAGAAGCTTGAATGATTATTCTTTAGGAGCGTAGCGTGTCCTCTAAGGTACGTTGGGTAGCCTGATCCTTAACCAATAATTGGGAAAGAAGGTCCTCTATCCTAGACAAACTACCACCCGACCCCTCACTCTTAGGTTGAACCTCTTGGTTTGACCCCTCACCTCTGAACTGCCCCCTGAACCTGAACTAGCAAATTGACCTGTTTGACCCGACCCTCCACTAGAATAAAAACCTGGCCCCCTACTTTGGTATTGACCTGACGGAAAACCAGGGGGTTAGCTGAGGAGCGATAATTGTTAGCACGCCAATTAGAGTTACTATTGTTGAACGGGTTAGTTGGACCCCTATTTTGACCGGCTAAATACTCGACCTGCTCTAGGGTGATGGTTGGGCAGTCTATGGTGTCGTGTCCCCCTCTACAAACCTCGCATCTATCTACCTTCTTCTTAATTTCTAGCAACTCTTTGGTGATATAGTCAAGCTGAGATATTACCTTTGAGTCTGAAACGACTTGATTCACTCCTCGAGAAGATGAGGAAGTAATCACAGGATTGGAATTCCTGCCGGTAGCACTATGATCTATATCCGCATGAGCGAAGCTCTCAAAGAGGTCGTTGTAGTCAGCCACAGTTTTCTTTCCCATTAGGTGGCCTCCTGCGGATGTGTCGAATCGGGCCTTGCACTCAGGGGTAAGACCGTTATAAAATTTTTCTACTAAGGCCCAATCTGACAGTCCATGTTGGGAACAACGCGAGAGCAATGTTTGAAACCTCTCCCATGCTAAGTGATAAGGTTCGTCAGGCTCCATTCTGAAGGAATGGATCTGATCTCGAAGGCGGGAGGCCTTCGCAGGTGGGAAATACTTAGCAAGGAAGGCATCTCTAAGTCCAGCCCAAGTGGTGTAAGTACCTGCCGGCTGCGAATCAAGCCAGGTGGCTGCGCGGCCAGCAAGCGAAAAGGGGAAGACTTGGAGATAGCGGGCATCAAGATTCACACCTTCGATGCCGAAGGTGCTACATAGACGGGTGAGACGGTTGATATGTGCTGGCGCGTCTTCATTATCACGACCGTGAAACTGACAAGAGTTGTTAATGGCAGTCATGATGTATGAAGGAATTTGCCAAGACTTATCATTGGTGATTTCAGGGAGGGTGATGGGTGAGTTTGCGGTAAAACCCGCGGTGGAACGCTGGTGGACAGTTTGGTTTTCGGCCATTTGGTGAACTGGTGGTGGACTAGGGTGACGGGAGGGTGGTGGAGAATTATGGGGTGATGACTTCGGGGTGAAGTCGTAGTTCGGTGGTTTAGATGGAAGTGTAGAGTCAGGAAGGGCTGAAGATGAAGTTGGGGGTTTTCGAACCTGAGGGATTGGTGTGGAGAAGGAAGACTTGTCAATTGGTGGCTTCACTGGTCCCTGCGAACGCGTGTGGGGCATGAACTGCAAAACCAAGAATAAAACAAGTAAGTCAACTCCAATAAAAGACTCAAAGAAATACGAAAAAGACACTAAAACTACTTGGACTCCTACGACTCACAAACACACAAAAAGCACGTAACGATATCAGTTGAAATCCAAACAAAGCAGTTAACGCAATTGCCAAGAGTCCCCGGCAACGGCGCCAAAAACTTGATGTGGAAAAAGTAGTTCAATTAAATAAACTAAATTACCCAAAATTAAGACTCAAGTAATAAAAATCTAGACTCTTTAACCTGACTAAACTACTCACCGGCAAGTGTACCGGTCGACTCTAGCACAGCAAAGTAAGTCCGGATGTCGAACCCACAAGGACTCTAATGAATTACGTTAACGACTAAACTTAGACTAGACACTGACACGACTAAACAAATATTGTGTTTGGGGGGGGGGTGGTTTACTAAAATTCTAAAATTGCAATTAAATTGAAATTAAACTAAATTACGAATGAAACAAGGGTTTTAATTCAGATGCGATTAAGGACTACCTAGACTTGAATCCAGTTTAACTACAAATGAACTTCTAACGGTTTTATTGATGTATGGAGCCGGGATCGTAAAATACTAAACCTTAAGGTATTTCAATGCTAAGACTTCCCGACCCTTCTCAGGAAGAAACCTAGGAAACCCTACAAGGCTGTTATGATTACCGACTGTTAGATTTCCTCTCAGTCCTCTAACGACTCTAAAAGTGCCCTAATATGACTATCTACCTCTCAGCGCGACAATCTAAGGCAATTCTAGGTTCTGACTTGGTTTACTAGACACAAATGCAATTAGGGAACTAACGTCGACTTCTCTCAAAATCTAAATTAGCTATATACTGCACCGCGACCTAATAACTAACTCGAGCCTCTCAGCGACAAGTTAAGCAGAATATTTACTTCTAATTATATTTTAATTACTGTTTCTAAGGCTATCGGCTGATTTACCCAAAGATCACCCGAACCCGCAAGGATGCAAATAATCAACACAGATCTATTATGTGAAAGACATCCACCAAAATCTATGTGAAACAGTAAACAATCCACAATCAAAAGTAGATACGCACATGCACCAAATCAGAAATTCTAGAACACGTTACTTTCGAAGTCAATCCATAATCAATTCAATAAAAACCGTTAAAAGATCCATAAGTAAATTAAAGCATCATCAAATCTAGGTAGTATCTAAAGTCTAGCCAAAAAACATGATGTTCAAAACAAACAAAACAAGTTCAAAACAAGAATTCATCGTAAAGTATCGAAAACGCAAAAATAAGGAACACCGGGAGATAAAACCCGAAAGATCTTCACTCTCACGATCCAAGCTTCAACCGGATGATTCCCGTTCGGCAAAATACTCCAGAATGCTCAAAATCACCTCCGAAATTCGTCCTAGGGTTTCTTGATTCGTATTCAGAGTTGTGTTCAGTTTCTTTTCCAACAATCCAACAAAACCCTAATTTTCTCCGGATTTCACACCCCTCGCATGACGCCTAGGGGGGTCGCGTCACGCGGCGCCTCCATTGTATGTTTTTTTTTATTTTTTTATTCTTATCAGCTTCCGGCTCTTCCCGACGCGCGTACGAATCCCGATTTTCTTCCAAACTGCTCGGTTTTGCTCGTTTTTCAACACTTTAAGCTGCGGGACCTGAAATCAAAGCTTAACGTCAGCAGTATCGCAGTTCTAACCTAAACTAGACTCTAAACGACTGAAACTGACCGAAATATACACTATAAACATATGTACTTTGCAGTACATCAGGCTACCAGGGTTATTACTGATGTCCGTATGTCCGATCCTAAGAAGACCGAACTTTCTCCTTCGGGTAAGCCTACCACGGGGGTTGCTTCTAATGTATCAAGGCCAAGCCCTAAGCCAATTGATGGCGGGGACAGTGCCTCTTCTTCCCCTTTATGGTATAACACTGAAGCTATCTTCTTGTCCCGGGAGTTAGGTTCGGGTGGTGTTGAAGATATGGATTCGGCTTGAGCGTTGGAGAAATATGTACCGGAGTGGTCATTAGCGAACAAGGATAGGGTTGTGGACGCTCTTACAGCCAAGATGGCATTATTTCATTTGGGAACCCCAGCTGAGCATTCTCACTATCGGAAGATGAGCGGGCCGGAGCTTGGGAACGCCCTAATGCTGAATCAGGCTCAGTCGAACTCTCTAGTGGTAGAGACGTATAAGCAATGGGTCGAGTCGGAGTCGTCTTGTCGCAAGCTTCAGCGTGAAGTTACCAATCTGAAGAGTGAAGACAATGTCCGATCGAAGACGAAACAGGAACTGACTTCCCTCCGATCTCAAGTCGACCGCTTGAAAGAGCAAGTTTCGGAGGCGAAAGAAGTTAACAAGTCTTCCCAAGCTTCGGCTGCGGTTGTTTACGAGGCTCGAGATAAAGCCCTCCAAGACTTGGAAACTTTCAAGATGAAGTTTGGTGATTTGGAGAGGAAGCTATCTGATTCGGAAAAAAGGCATACGGCTGAACTGAAGGAGATGCAAACATCTTATGACCAGCTTCTAGCGGACCATCATCGTCTGATGGATGGTACGTTTGTATTTTTTTGTTCGATCCACATTTCTTCTTTCTAACTAAATCTTATCTCTTGTAGAAAAAGAAGAACTTGAAAGGGTTCGTGACAGGGCAATCGAATCTCACACGGCAACGATTGATGAAGCAAAAAGTATGTTGACACCCTGTGATGGTGAGATGGTTGAATTATACGCCCAGGTGTCGGAGCTCATGTTAACAAAACAATGGTTTTTGACGGAGGGGGTTGCGTGGGTGATCAAGCTAGTGCATCAGAGCCCAGAATTGGAGAAGGTCGTGGCTGACCTAGTCAATAGTGTTAACGCGGTGGGAGTGAATGAGGGCATTAAACAAGGCTTTAAAGCCGCCCATGACTCGATTCGATCTGCTGAAGAGGTTCTTGGATATGATGAGGGGGCTAAGGAGGTATTAGAAACTGCCATAAAGGCCTTCGACAATTTCCACATCTCCGTGCTTGACAAGATTGCGGACTTGGTGGATAAACCCCTGTCCATCATTAAGCAAAAAAGCGAGCTCCCAATCGTGAAGGAAGACTTTGAAGCTTGAAATTCGATCTTTCTTATCGTATAACGTTTGACTTTTACTTCGTTATTGTAACCGTACAATTTTAATTTTTCCTTTCTTTTGGCATGTAATCCACACAATTTGTTTTGTTTGGAATATTCGACTAACATGTTTTGCATGAGATCATGACTTTTGATAATCAGATATCCACTCCTGGCTACTTAGTTCTTAGTTTGCGTCCAAACTTCACTGTTCGTCCCGTTTTATTTCTCGGTTCACTTAAGTGACTGAGTTTTAACAAGAAGTTTTTTGTTGACTTTCTTTGCTTAGTAGATTTTAGCGGTCGAACCGAATTGGGGACGGACTGTTTGCTTAATAGATTTTATTGTTTTTGGAACTATTTAAGCCTTCTCGATCGACGCGAGGCATGGGTCGAGGCCCGTTTGTGCACATTTTTTGATATCGTTCGAACTTATACGGATGTTATGCTTTATACTTACAAAAAGTACGGATTGCTTTATTTGATTAATTAATCATAGATCCTGGGAAAAAACCCTCCCGGTTACAAGGAAATCAGAAATTTGTTCGGGGTATTACCCTCCCGACTTACATATGGAATTTGAAAAAATCATAAGAAACAACGATCTTTTTTAGCCGTACCCGGCTGTTTACATGAAGCATTTCTTCAGGTGCACCCCGTTCCATGTCCTGGGGACTGGGTTTCCATCTACTTTTTCCAACACGTACGAGCCTTTTTCACTGGCTTCTTTGACTCGGTACGGTCCTTCCCACTTTGGGGTTAGCTTGCCCGGGACTTCAACGCGGCTAGCATCATTGCTTCGGAGCACATAGTCTCCAACCTTGAATTTATAAAGCTTGGCACGGGCGTTATAGTACTTCTCGATCTTCTTTTTGTATCGGGCTTCTTTGATCGCTGCAATGTCCTGACGCTCTTCGAGCAAATCAAGATTGGACCGGAGCTCATGCTCATTTTCCTTCCAAGCTTTACACCTTTGGTTCGGTAATCCGATCTCTGCGGGGATTACGGCCTCTGTGCCATAAGTAAGGCTGAACGGTGTTTCTCCGTTACTGGTCTTGTGCAACGTTCGGTGAGCCCACAGTACGTTTGGTAACTCATCCGCCCAACCTTTGCCCTCGTAACCAAGCCTTCTCTTTATCCCATCAACAATTCTTCGGTTTATCTGTTCGACTTGCCCGTTCCCTTGGAGGTGGGCGACCGAAGAAAAGACTTGATTAATCTTCAAGTTTTCACACCAACGTTTAAATGGGGTTTCCGTGAACTGCTTTGCATTGTCGCTTACGATGTAGAGTGGAAGGCCGAAGCGGCACACGATTTGCTCCCAAAAGAATCTCGTTACATTGTAGCCGGAGATGATTGTAAACGGTCGAGCTTCCACCCATTTGGTGAAATAATCTACTGCGACTAGCAAGTATTGGGCGCTTCCGCTCGATCGTGGAAAAGGACCGACTATGTCGACGCCCCACTTTTGAAAGGGCCATGCGGCGGTTACTGGAATCATTTCGTTCTTAGCCCGAAGGCTTATTGGTGCGTGCTTTTGGCACTCTTCACATTGCTGGAGCTCCTTGAGTGCACTCTCGTGTATCCCGGGCCAGTAATACCCCGCATTTTTTACCTTGGTCACGATCATTTTTGGCCCGGCATGAATACCGCAAATGCCATAGTGTATTTCCCTGATGATATAACTTGCTTGTTCGGGGTCGAGACATTTTAGCAGAGGTCCGAGGAAAGTCTTTCGGTATAACCCTCCTTCTTGCATCTGGTATTGAAGAGAGTTGATTTGGATCTTTCTTGCCTTTGCTTTGTCAACCGGTAGAACATCATGCACTAGGTAGTTGATTATAGGCGTCATCAATGTTTACGACGAAGCTTCTACTTGCATAACCTGCGGAACTGCAATTGAAGGTGCGGTTAAAACTTCCACCCTCACCTCTTTGGCTAGGTGACTGAATGATACTGACGCCAACTTGCTCAATGCATCGGCCTTTTTGTTTTTGCTACGGGGAACATGTTTGACTTTACATGCTTCGAATAATGCCATAACGTGCTTTACTTGCTCGAGATACTCGATTATGTTAGTTTCTCTTGCTTCATATTCCCCATTTACTTGATTTGCTACGAGCAGCGGGTCTACATAGGCTACGACATTTCTCGCTCCGACTTTTACTGCCAGTCGTAGACCTGCTAATAAGACCTCGTATTCAGCTTCGTTATTGGAGCTTTTGAACTCTAAACGGAGCACATACGTCATATCCGTACCATCTGGATCAGTGAGAATTAAGCCTGCCCCTGACCCTTCGGAGCTCGAAGCTCCGTCTGTGTACAGGGTCCAGGGTTTGTCTGGAGCTTTCTCGGCTTCTTCGACTACTTTTTCTTCCGGCATTTCTACTAGGAAATCGGCTATCACCTGCCCTTTCAAGGTCCCTTGGTTCTGAAAGTAATATTGAATGCACCCAACTCGATCGCCCATTTTGCCATACGACCTGAAACTTCGGGTCGCCGGAGAACATGCAGGATTCTTTGATCCGTTCGTACCTCAATTGGGTGGGCCTGAAAATACCGACGAAGCCTTCTTGAAGCATGAACCAGCGCCAGGGCTAGTTTTTCCAGGCTTGAGTACCTCGTTTCATAATCTTTCAACGTTCGGCTCACATAGTAAATGGGAATTTGCCCCCCGATTCGGTGAGCGACGAGCACCGCACTGATTGCTCTGTATGATGCAGCTAGATAGACCGTTAATACTTCGTCTTTCTCTGGTACAGTGAGTGTCGGCAAAGTGCCGAGATAAGTTTTAAATTCTTCAAAGGCTCGCACGGCTTCTTCGGTCCATTTGAACTCTGACCTGAAGCTTTTTCTGAGCACGTCCATGAATGGGAGAGATCTGTCTGCCGCTTTCGACAGGAAACGGTGGAGGGCGGCTAGTCGCCCGTTTAGGGACTGAATTTCTTTAACTGACATTGGTGCTTTCATTGTGAGGACATCATCAATCTTGTCTGGGTTGGCTCGCAGGCCCCTTGACCCGACCATGACTCCCAAGAACTTTCCTTCGTCTACCCCGAATGTACACTTCTTGGGGTTTAGCTTCATGTTAATGCTTCGGAGCCGGGTGAAGGTTTCGAATATGTCTTTCAACATGGTGGCTTCATCGTGACTTTTGATCACTATATCATCAACATACACTTCTAAGTTCCGTTCGATCTGGTCTTTGAAGGCTTTGCTCATTAAACGTTGGTATGTAGCACCGGCGTTTTTCAATCCGAACGGCATCTTAGTGAAGCAATAAACTCCTTCGTTGGTGACAAAGGCTGTCTTGTCCTCGTCTTCGACTGCCATTTGTATCTGGTGATACCCCTTGTAAGCATCTAGAAAGCACTTCAGCCTGAATGTGGCAACAGAATCAATCTTCTCGTCAATTTCTGGTAATGGAAAACAATCCTTTGGGCAAGCATCATTTAGATCGGTGAAGTCGATGCACATTCGCCATGACTTATCCTTTTTTCGCACCATGACTGGATTCGACACCCATGTTTGGTACCGGACTTCTCGAATGATCCCGGCGTCCAGGAGACTCTTCACATCTTTTGCAATGGCCTTGGCTCGATCTGGTGCCATGAGCCTTTTTCTTTGTGCTATCGGCTTTATCGACTCCTTTACATTCAGGTAGTGTTGTGCCATGGACCGGGGAACCCCTTGCATGTCGGAGTGCTTCCACGCAAAAACATCAATCGAATTACTCAGTAACTCCCATAGGAGTTTCTTTGTTCGTTTTGGGAGCTGGGCGCCGATAGCTACCTGCTGTTCGAGATAATCCGGGTTGATCGCCCAGAGTTCTGTGGGTACCTCGGGTTTTTTGGAGCTCGTTTCTGCTGCGTGTCTTACCTCTGCTACGAACGAATTTGATTCCGAAAGTATGGTGGCGACCCCAGCTTCGGTGGGAAACTTAATGGCACCATGTATTGTCGAGCTAATCGCTCCGAGAGCTCGCAACCCAGGTCGTCCGAGTATTATGTTGTGTGAGGAGTGGGTCCGAACAACCAAAAAGGTTAGCTGTACGGTTCTGTTCTTGTCACCATCTTTGAATGTGGTCGGAAGGGTAATCTGTCCTATCGGACGAACTACCTCTCCCGAAAAACTTATCAGAGGGGTGGACACTTCGATCAGCCTCTTCTTTGTTTGGGGATTTAGCTGCTGGAAACACTATAGATACATTATCTCAAAGGCGCTTCCTCCATCCACGTAGATCCGCCGGACCAAGTGTCCTGCGACTACAGCTGATATCGTGATTGGTCCGTCTCTCGCATCCTCCGGATCAATCAGAGGGAAATATGTAGGCTGGTGCATCCAAGCTGCCATGTGCTGATTCGACCGCTTTACCCCTCTTGGCTCGGTAGACCGAATCATATTGATTCCAGCTTCGGTGTTCGGGTTATCATTCGCTGTTACGGGCTTCTTCCCGTCCTTTACCTCTTTTACGAGATGAGAGAGTTTACCGGATCGTACGGCCTTCTCGATCTCCTGTTTTAATGCCCAACATTCATCAGTTGTATGCCCTTTGTCTCGGTGGCACTCGCAATATTTCTTGGAGTGCTTATCTGACGTGGGTCGTTGCTTCGACGGTGTAGGAAACCTGGTGGTTTCCGTACTAAGGATTTCACTCGGTGACTTTGTCAACTCGGAGAATGTGTTAAATCGTACATTTCCAGTTCGAAAACTGCTTCGATCTGATTTTTGGTACGGGCCACGGCTCCTGTTCCAATTGTTGTTTCTGTCTTTTGGTGGCGATGCGTTTCGTCTCCATGATGTAGTTCGAGCTTTGGAATTTCTTGCGGTTGTTTCGTTCGGCTGACCACGGGCACTCTTCCCCCGAACAAAGGCTCGAGCTCGCTCCATAAGTACCTCCATGGTTTTTGGGAGATCTTCGTGGAGCTTTTCCACCAACTGATTGTTTCTTACTCCGTGACAGAATCCGGAGACCCGGAGCTGGTCGACCGCTCCACTTATCTGCATGCTCTCTCGATTGAAGCGATCTATAAAATCTTCTACGGATTCACCGTCGTGGCGCTTTATGTGGTGTACCTCAGTAATGTCTTTCTTGCAACGACGCTGCTGGCAAAAATTTTGCAAAAATATACGCCGGAAGTCTTCAAAGTGATCAATCGACCCTTCTGGCAATCCATCGAACCAAAATCTTGCCGATCCGGTGAGAGTTTGAGGGAACATGTGACACCAAGCCGGCATGGGCCACTGCTCGACCTTAGCCACTCCGGCGAATGCAAACATGTGGTCGTCCAGGTTGGACGTACCATCATAGAATTTCAGCGTGGGGGGCATCTTTAACTTAGCTGGGAGTGGGGCATTAACAATCCGCATCGTGAACTTTGACTGAGAAGTCATAGATGTGGGATGATATGGCATAATCAACTCCTGATCATGAGGGTTCAGACCCATAGATCCCTGGCGAAACAGGTCATTGAGACCGTTACTCATCGGAGCATTCGTAAACGAGGAGAATTGTGCAATACATGTTATGGGAGTAGAGATTGTAGAACTTACCATAGATCCAGAGGTGAAAAGTCCGACGGAGACGGGATTATTCCCTGGATAGACACTGCTGAACAAGTTCGTGCGGAGGCTCTGCAGCATTTCTTCTCGCTGCTGCTGTTGTAGCTGTCGTAATAGGTCGGCGTTCCGCGACAGGAAAGCATTGTCAAAAGTAGATAACGGTGTAGCAACTGGAGCAGTAACCGAGAGCGTAGAGACAGAGCTCGCGATTACAGAACTTGCAGCTAGAGGTGCCGACGCTGACCTTGCTGAAGCTATTGCGGCAACTGCTGTTGAAGTAGTTGTGGAGGCAACGTTTCCTTCCCAGATGTCGTTAAACGACGGGAAGGTACTTGTAGGAGGAGCAGCTGCTGATGATTCCATGGCTTGGAATGAGCGAGATTAATCAAAGTGAATTGAGTGGATTCGAGGGGATGGCGCCACTGAAGACTCAAAACCAGTCAGTCCGATCTGGTTAGAGTGAGAGCTTCAGACGACCTAGCAAGAACCTACAAGATCACAAGGAAACAAACACACCGTTAGCCTCGTCACAGGGAGGGGGGCCTCTCTGTGACCAAGCTCGGGCGTGAGAATAAGTATTTGTGAGGAGGAAGTAGGTCAGGGGGAGAGAGAGGGGAGTTAGAGAGAGAAAGTAGCGATTACCCGTTTTGGAGGTCTAAGTATGGTATTTATAGTCTTTGGGTATGCTGACGTGGCGAGTTAGTTAGGGGTCGGACCAGTCACTGTCATTACGGTTATGTCCGTGGGGCCCAGTTAGTTATGGCGTACCAGTACATTTGTCCGTTCCGTTTATGGTGTAGGATGCAATCCGACCTTGATGTATTATGGCTCGGTTCTATGTTTGACGATGGTTCAGTCCGACTGAGGACGTTACCTCATCATCTATATAAAATTCAGTGTTAACTGTTAAGTCTCAAAATTTCGCTATCAATCAATCCTATTACCCCGTAAACATAATCAATCAAAACCTAAATACAACTACTGGTTCAAATCGACGGTCAAATCAACATTGAAAATTGAAATATTATTTTATTTCTTTATTATCGTTTTTAATTTATTGCTGTATATTTAAAGAAAGGTTCTTTATTCACGTACGCTACACCGCCTTCCGGACTTGAATAATGTTTCAATCCACTTCAATCTCCCAAACTAGACCGACACGTTTCAATCCATTTAATGTCACAATTGCCGGAATTAAAAACCAATTTTATACTCTTTCTTACTAAATTAAAATAACATGTTTCAAAGTTGAATATTTATCATAGCTTTTTTTTTTTTTTTTTTTTTTTTGAACGGCTTATCATAGCTGTTTTACTTTAAACTTTTTTAATGAGTTAGATATTTTTTTTCCATGCTAATATTCACACACTCCACCTCTTGTCTATCTCTCTATGCATATATAGAGAGAAAGAGTAAGAAAGAGTGTGAGAATAAGATGTAGGGGTATGAGAATAGTGAAAGCTTATTCTTATCGACTTTTAACTATTTTACGACAATTTTTCTTTTCTACTTTTATAGTTTTCGAAATTTTTAATACCTTTTTGGCATAAAGTTGATTTCCCAACTACCTCAGTTGGCTCACATCAGATCGTCACACACATATCACGTGAGACATAAATTAAATTTTCTCAATAACCCGTTAAGATAGCGGTCCAACCAACTAATGTGGCTTTACAAAAATTCTTTCCGACTAAATTACATATACTTTATGATTAAAGTTATAAATTATATAAATGTTGAGTTGTCGTTCTAGTTTTGGTTGAGTGATAGAGGCTTTTGACTCTTAAAAAATTAAAATCATTCAATTCCTAGCATTGGTGTAATTTAAAATACCATTCGTCGTTTAAAAATAAATTTAGTGTAATGTTAAAAGAGTTTAAAATATTTTTTTAAATAATATAAATATATACAGCTAATTTTTGATATCAATTTTAATGAAAAATATCCTTAAAAAGGTTAAATCACAATCATATAAGCATCCATACCATCGCTACCACATCATTACCTTCTACATGAGTTATCGGTTTTATTTGCTTTTTCGTTACTTTATTTTTCATGATATGTTTAATTTGTTTGTTATAAATCTTCTTTAGCTAGTTGTGACACGTGTCATTCATTAAATACACCAATTTTTAGGTTTTCTCGTCATTCTTTCATACTTATTTTCTAATATAATATTATATTTAAATTTAAATTATTAATTTAAGATGTATTTAAATAAACCAAATTATTTGTCACGAAAATCAAATTTTATATTTCTTTTTAATTTGTATTTTTATTTCAACTTTTTTCCTAATAAAAGTTTAAGATTGGAATATTTCATTACCTTTGACTCCATTTAAACCCCTGTTGTATCAAGTAGCGGGTGTGAGGTTCATAACCTTCGATATGGTTTATTTTACAATATACACACAATTGTAGATAATATTAAACATAAAAATTGTTAGTAGAATACAAAAAAGTATATGATAACATATAGACATATATATCGATTACTTAAATGATTATACAAATAAATGTTAATTGAATACAAAAAAAATATAGGATAACATATACACATGTATATTGATTACTTAAATGACTACACACATGTATAATATTTTTTTACTATTATTATTATTATTATTATTATTATTATTATTATTTTAGTATTTCTCAAATATATTGTTTACTTAAAATTTATATATAAGACTTTTTCAAAATTACATTTTTAATATATTATTAATCTTAAATTACATTTATTCAACTCGTTTAATACATGAGGTTTTCAAAAATATAATTTTTTTATTACTTGGTATATTTATTTAACCCATACAATACACGAGGTTTTTAAAAATATAAATTTTTTATTATTTAATATATAAAATTACATTTATTCAACCAGTGTAATAAATGGGGTTTTTAAAAATATATTATTCAATTATTTAGTATATAAAATTACATATATCTAACCCGTGTAACACACGTGGTTATAACCTAGCTATGCTATATTTTATACACCGCTGATGAACTTAATTAACTAGTGTAAGTCGTTATATAATAAATTTAAAATATAAGCCTAAAATATTTCCTTAAACATGATTCAAAGTTTATTGAAACGATATTAATTTTCTCATAGTAGTAAATATAAAAACGTAAAGGTTACATATATTAAAAGAAAATGTCAAAGTTCAATATCGTAAGTTTTATTTTCTTACAAATCTATTATTATTATTATTATTATTATTATTATTATTATTATTATTATTATTATATAACAATAAATTTTACAACCAAAAACAGATGGTGGCCCGATCATCCCAACCCCACCCACACACACTTTTGGAATGTGTTAATTTTAGGGTTATCTTTAGTAAAACCTAATATATGCAACAAAAAAGCATTTATTCATTTTAAAATTATGAACAAAGCTTATTTTACTTTACAGTACGGACAACAAATGATTTATTATTTTACATATGATAAAAGAACCTCACATCATATGACGGAAAAACTCGAAACTGTTAACTTTAGACATAAAAACAAATATGATAAAAGAACCTCCACATGACGGAAAAACTCGAAACTGTTGTGAAACTAGCCTAATAGCAAAGAAAGAAGAAGAAAATAATAGGGAGAAGAAATTTAATATTTTATTGATTGAGATGTATATTACAAGAGATACAAAAGGCTAATATATAATTGAGGAAAACTTGTGAAACAAGCTTAATCTATTTTAGGTGTTGATAACCACAATAATAATAAATAAATTCATAACACTCCCCCTTGGTTATCAACATAATACGCTTGATGCTGCCTCGTTAAAAACCTTGCTAGGAAAACCCAGTGGGACAAAACTATAGCTAAGGGAAAAAGAGTGCAGCGTGTAATGCGCATTATCTCCCCCTGATACTTATGGATCAGGTATGTTGCCTCATTAAAAACCTTACTAAGAAAACCCATTGGGATAAAACTTAGTTAAGGGAAAAAGAGTGCAACTTGAATAAATCTTCCCCTCATTATAATATGTACCCTTTAAGTAACGTGTGTCCATCATCCTCGAAAGTTGCTCAAAAATTTTGTAGAATGATTTGTCGTTTGATGCCTTGAAGTGCAATCCTTTATATTGAGTAATGTTGTAAAATCTTCTTGTGAGACTTCTAGTGCTTCCTCTTGCAAACAAATACCATAAAATCCAAGACTATTTGTGTTACATTCTTTATATCTACAAGACTAACAGAACTAGCTTTCATGGGTTAGTAAAATATAGACACATATAATTCTTACCTTTAGGGTATCGACATATCTGCTTTACCATTTAAATGTCTCCTCATTGGACATGTGCTATATCATTCAAATAAAAATATATATTGTCATGCATAGCTAGAAAGTTATGTTAATGCACAATTGTACTTTAGCCATGGTACTTTTCAAATGAGAATCTCTACTTTGGTAGGAGATGATAATAATCATTTCTTATAAAAAGTGTCTGAACAACCTTTAACATACTATAAGGTTGAGCTCTCTACATACTAAAATGTCCCACCAACATCTTCTAGATGTAATTTGATAGATGGATAAAAGTATGATTACAAATATACTCGAACTGCAAGTCGAGTAATAATTAGACTGTGCTAGGGTCATTAAAAAAATTCCTCTTTTAAAAGCTCGCCAGTTTCTCTTGATGATGCTCAGACATCATCACTGTAAATTGCGATTATAGTGAACTTTTAAGAAAGAACATTTGATAAAGATGGATAATATTATCAAACTTATATTGCTCTTTATCAGAATATATCATGAGTTGTACAACACTCAACTTGACTATTTTATTTCATACTATCTTTAACTTTATAAAGATACATTCTTGGGGACTTGAAATCAATGCTTCAGGCATTTGCAATCATATACATACTTCTTTCAACTTTGAAAAACAATGTATGTGCATTCACTCTTTAGGAGTTCTATTACATATACATCCTCATTGATTTCTATATCATATGCAAGGATGTCTTAAATATTTAATCCATATTGTACCATGCTTATACATTGTACATTAAGATGCCATAATTACCAGGCACAAGTTTTCTATGTATAGTTATTGGTGCACAAGAATTACATCCTTAAGATGTTTCAACTAACTTTATAAGCACTTAAATGCTTTACGATACTCATCAGGAGTTCCAATTATATTCAACTTATTCAAATATGAATTTGTATACAACGATCATATCGTTCTTGAGAACTCATTTTACATGACTTTTGATAATTCAAATCCTTGAGGGACTTTCATGTAAACTTTTAGTATCAAGTGATACATAACATTCATAAGACGCATATCACTTTTCTTTTTATATTACCAGACTAATAAAATATTAGAAAGTCATTACATCCACCACTAGAGAATGTGTCTCATTATAATCAATCATGGGTTTTTGCGAAAATCCTTGTGCACCATATTTGCCTTATCTCATTTAATTTGATTTTCACATGATTCGCATGAAAACCCCATTAATATCCACCATACTTTACAAATTCAGTTGTATGGACTGTTGATCCGAAAACTTTCCATTTCATTAGAGAATTTAAATCTGTCATACTTTGCGTTTTTCCATTTTGGCCAATTATTTATGTATTTTCATTCATAGGCAGATCTTAAATCTTGATCCTTGTCATTTCATCATTTCAAGCGCTATATTATATACAAAAGTATAACGACGTCGATTTTTATTTCGATTCCATACATTTCTTAGACATGATACAACTTATCGAGATCTCTTTATTTTCAGGTACCTGAGGTTCTTCTTGAACCATCATGTCTACTGTCTCTTAAGGAGATCTTATTACTATAACCTCGACTTGACCATCTTAATTACTTGCTCCAATTTTCGAGGAATTTTATTATTGGAATCAACTAGTCTACCACGCTTTAGGCATGCAATAAACTAATTACAAAATATGAGGTTGTCCACTTGGGACACACATATCACTGGAGCATAAGCAGTTGATAATATGACTTACTTAGTCACTCTATTTAGGTCAGTGAACTTGTCTGGTAATTTGTTCTTTAATATTGGTAAATGAATTATCCTTTGAACTTCTGGTTCACTGTTTATAGTTTAAAGATCAAGATGACATGATAATTCATTCCATTTTTCACTTTCCTACTGCTTGTTATCTCCCCCTAATGTTGGGAACATTCATTCACTAAAGTGAAAAACAATGAGCCATAAACAAATTTCTCCCTAATGGCTTTAAGTATTCAATAATAGACGACTATTTATACCCAACATATTCTCAAACTTTTTAGAAGTCTCATCTTTGTGCGGTGTGGTAGATGAGTTTCAATATATGTCAAACAACCAAAATCTTTGATGAGACATCTTTGGTTCCTGACCAAAAACCAACTGTATGGGGAGAACTATAACTTATTGGCTTGATGTGAATTAATGGTACTATATGTAAAATTACATGTACCTAAATGAACTTTTGCTCCTCTCATGATCATTGGCTTTGTAATTAATAGTAGACATTTAGTGATCATCTCAACAATAACACTTATTCCAATGATCGTTAATAACTTGGGAATCAAATTCATTACTACCAAATAAATATACTAATTTGGAATAATATGCTTGCTATCACATTAGCTAAGCTACAATCACACAAACTTTAGGTTGTGGATTTGATAACCATTTAGACGATGCATCGATTTTAAAACACTAAACGGTATCATGGATATGCATATCCTTTAATTACTTCCAGAATATTTAGGGATACACACCCTCCTTTATTTGGCAAATATAAAATTTCCCTTGAGAGCAAACATTACATGCTAATTATCAGCTTGAAGAATCTTCTAGTTCTTCATTATGTTTCACATCATCATTGACTCGGTGTGGTCTAACCGGTCATGCCAACTAATTAAATAATTATGATCCATAAACTTCTGGTTTATGATCGTATGTGTATTACTTGCTTGTATGTAATACAAAACGTATGATACGAGAGAATATATTATAACTTCAAAGTTTAAACCATCATGTTATGCAGTCACTCCTTAGTTTGCCACTTTTGTGGTCCATCTCATTATTAAAATAATCATCATTACAAATTTCTCAATTGCGTCCATGATCACAATGGTCAATATATATTTCTTTCATGGATCAGAGTAAAACCAAACAAGTTTAATGATTTTTCATTATTTTCTGAGCCATCCATATAGATATATAATCATATCAAGCCTTTCATGATTTTAACGATACTGCAATTTTATCAGCATATCTCAGGCATGGCAAATGGAAAAACTTTTATCAAGTTTTCTTTATAAATAAACTTCTTTTCACATAACATCACTAAGAAGTATTTCAATGCCCAGGTCATGTAAGATTTATTGGTCTAACATCTTACAACCTTTATAACTTGAATGAGCATTAAGGAGTATGACACTTCGTGTGCTCTTACATGAGATTGATAATAAACCACAACTTTGGTTTAATTGTTTCATTAAACACTATCTATATAATAAACATAACATATAGAATAGAAGATGTACACAAAGTAAAATAATTCACGATATTATAAGACGTCACTGTATTAAACAAGTTATATTAAGACTTTTTGAGATAAAATATTATATTCATTAACAATATCCAAATATATATAATTTACGTATAGTCAATCGTAAGTATATCTCACGTAATCTGTCACTTAATTTGAAACTTAAACAAATATCTCTTTCAAATCCTCAACATAGATTCATTTATTATTTTTAAATAACTCTTTCTTTATAATAAAATTTGTTGTTTCAAAAAGGACAAAACCGATATGTAAGAAAAGGCAATACAGAATCATACATCTTGAATCTTACACATATATGCATGGATATGGAAACACATAGTTGAAATTTAACTAAAGCTTTTACACAAATCATGTTGAGACAAATCAAATCTCATATTAATACTATGCATATTTTATCGATTTTATAAATATAACGTCTTTAATCATAGAAAACATACATATGCATTTCTAAGCAGATCCACAGTTTATAAACATAAATATGTAGTACATATTGACATATTAATTCATGACTAAATAACAATAAGAATATGTCGATAAAAAAATGCTACTGAAATCCAATTTGAACATTATATGATTTGATTTCATATTTCAAACATAAATAACATATCCAGAATCAAAAAAATGCATGTAACACATTAAAACCATGCACGTAACACGTAAAAACCAAACTATGTATATATTTTACCATACTAGTATTTTTTTTAATTTATCTAGCATTTAAATGGTAATATAATATTTAACACTAAAAAGAAATAATAATATATTATATTACATTAATATTGAACATTAGTAAATTGATTATCACTATGAATAACCATGAATCACACACAAAAATAATTATAGCAAGAAGTTTCGATTGATATTTTGTTTATGAACAAGATTATGACATATTCAAAATTTCGAAATCGTTCTATTAAAATATGTACCACTCTAAATTTTGAAAATAAATAAATAAATAAACTTTTGTACGGTACAAAACAATAAATTACTGGGTAATATGTTTACAAACTATGAACATAAAATTAATATTATTTAATGCTCTAATATGCTCAGTCGTCACCTTTCATCATGCTCAATGTAAAGCAATTTAATTTTTTTAATTCATTTATATATTATCATGATTTCTAAGTAAAACAGTAAATTATGAGAATAGCATTTAGGAAAAAAATATATAATAATAGTTACCTGGCATTGTGTATATACCGGAATAGCTACAGAGACCGAGATCCTTTTAGCAATTGTATACAACTTCTCACGTTGAAAATCACAAGAGACCAATGAATATGATTAGGGTTTTAGTGAGAGCACTTTCGTGCTGATAACGTGTTGTGAAACTAGCCTAATAGCAAAGAAAGAAGAAGAAAATAATAGGGAGAAGAAATTTAATATTTTATTGATTGAGATGTATATTACAAGAGATACATATATAATTGAGGAAAACTTGTGGAACAAGCTTAATCTATTTTAGGTGTTGATAACCACAATAATAATAAATAAATTCATAACATGATATCTCTACACAAATATTTAGAAATGTACACGAGAGGGTTAATTGGTAAACACTAAAAAATGGGAACCGATGAACCATTTATTTAACATATTAAAAATTCAACTTAACATGTTAAAAATCAACTTTTTAAATGTTTTTCTGAGTTATTGTATATAAAATACATGTACAAATTTTTTTTTATTAGAATAGCTTTTACATATCTTTATGTGCAGAAGCTCCGAAAACATTTTTGAAAAAAAAAATATCTAACCACATCTATGTGCGCAAGTTACCGAGTACCCACTTCACCCTAACAGATCGGGGTTCGACATTTGCGACCAAACAACATTTCGTATGGGGGTATACCAATGCTTAAATGATAGTTGTTATTATACGAGAACTCAACCAACGGCATGTAGGTGTCCCAACTATCTCCAAAATCTGTTATACATGCCCGAACCATATCTTCCATGTAACACTCCAAAAATACCAAAATATACGGATAAGAATACGTTTAGATTTTTAGTTAAAGTAAAATAACTAGGGGTAAAGAACCTAATTAGAAATTAGTAAAATTTATAAATAAATATGGATGCCAAGTATCAATAGTAAATAAAATAAACTTTGGGGACTAAAGTGGTCAAAAAGGAAAAGTTAGTTTTACTAAAACATAAAAAAATGTTGCACACACATGCGTGTAGGAGTGTGCGACCAAAGAAGGGAGAAAGGGGAAAGACCCTTGTTCTTGATATTTCATCAAATCACTTAATCCGAACTGAAAATTGAAGTGATATTTATGCATGATTGAGGTTTTGATAAGCACCACTTCAACTTAACACAAGGTATGTTGCAATTTACATGTACATGGGGACAATATTGGTAGTCCTAATTGATAAATTATTTTGCATAACTTGTTTAGATGATTAATCAAGTGGAATATGAAATGGGTTTTTGTTCATAGAATGAAAAACCCAAGTTTATGCTGTGTAAGATAGCTAAGAGAGATAATCTTGAATGATGTATGCTCATGATTGAATCGACCTAGTGAAAACATGTATTTATGCCACGAAATTTGGGAATGGGAAGGTAGCAACCTAACCAAAAGAAATGCTAGGAAGTGCATGCCCTTAAGGTGTATGATAAAATGCTTAAGCGAAACTTGGTTGCTAGTTATGTATGGACAAATATTGATATGAGCCGTACAAATCGATTATTTGAAAATGTGGCAAAAAATGATCATGATGATGATGGCTTAACAATTGTCAGGTTGTACTCTATAGGCGACTCGAGTGATAAGGTGAGTGATAAAGCCGGGAGCGATACACGGCTTAAAGGAAAACTATAAGGTACGTGGCTTTACGCTTCGTAGGATTTCATTAATATTTTTGTATTAATATATGTGAACAATGAAGTAAAACTCGTGAAATTCAGTTCATTCAAAAGTGATGGATTTCACGAGAATGAACCGAATGGGTGAATATGAATAACGGCATGTTTGGTTTGTTTAAAGTGATAGATGTCACATAAACATCCAAACAAGTCAAAGTTTGGTTTGTTCTAAGTGATGGAATTCATACGAACAACTAAACTGGTCAAAACAAAGTGATAACGCATACCGGAATGGGTGCGTGAGTAATAACTTCGATATAAACCTGGTTGATGGGTTAAATTACGAAGGCAAGCGTAATCCGGGTAACGGGAATGCGAACAATAAATAGATGGACTCGGATAATGGGTCATAATTGAAAGATTTGGAATTCTTGAAAAGAATTTGGATTAATTAAGTTCAGCCATTGAAAAGTTGAACGGGTCAAATAGGCGTAAACACAAACCGGGTAACGGATGCGTGTAACGCAGGGTTAATAACCCAGGGTAATGTGGTTTAGTCATAAAATATTGTTGTTCTTGGAAAAAGGAATGTAAATTCATAGGCTTGTTTGCTTAAGCATGCAAGCGGGTCAAACATTTAATGTGGGCAAATCTTTTACGAACACAACCGAAGATCAAAGTTCCACTTTTGTTTAGTTAACTTATAAACCGAACATCATAAAAGAGTTAAAATGCTTCCAAATACTTATGAACTTTTCTAAAACCCGAAACTTTGTATGGACGTTTACTTGCATTACTTTTATATTAGTGAAAGCTTATATAAATTTTTAGTTATGTAAGTCTGGGTCTTTGTACCCATGTCACACCCTGATTTCCCGGTGGGCCCGGACTTCGGATTTTTGCATGACGATTGATATAGATATTCACATATAGCATGATGCGTGTCAGTGTGTATATATTTTAGGTGTATATTTTAAGCCCTTTTTACACTTTTTAGCCAAGTTTTAAATTTATAAACACGATATTCACTAACGCTAAACACACATATGGGCAAGTGCACCCACCGTGGACGTAGTATAGTGTTGGTAAGATACCGAGGTCGTCCAAGGACACAAGAGCTTTTAGTACCGGTTTATCCTCAATGTCTAACCAAGTAAAAATGTTAGAAAAAAGGTTTTTAAACTAGAAAAATAAAACTAACTAAAATGCTGAAAATAAAATAAAAGTAAAAACAGATAGACAAGATGAATCACTTGGATCCGACTAGTGTGTAGTGTAACCTTTGATTATTTTCGCACTTGTTTAAGAGATTATCTTAGTTATTGTAGTAGGCCCCTCTTTTGAAGGCGACGTTACCCTCAACCCAGTAGTTTGAGTCAGCAAGGATACAATCCTAAAGGGTCGGATTATTGAAAGATAATTAATTAAGTTATTAATGCATAATGTGGTAGGCCCCTCTTTTGAAGGTGACATTACCCTCGGCTAAGTAGTCTGAGTCAGCAGGGATATAGTCCTAAGTAGCCGGGTTAAAGTCTTAATAGTAGTTTAACTTATGAGGGGATCAAAGAGTTTGGACCCCCGCCATCCAATACCGTTAGGTATTGAAGGAGGTCCTACTAAATTTGACCCAGGTCCGTTGCAGGATCTATACACTGAACAATGGAAAGACTCTTACCAGACCGTTCCCTTAACCCCCGGCCAGGTAGCCAACATACCTCCATATAGACCGTGGAGATATGAATGGTGAAAATCTTTTATTTTATATAGACAGTAAAATAATGCCAAGGCACCACGGACAAACGATAAGGAAGAACCACCTTTAACATAAGAAACTAGTAATGAACAAAAGTGGAAAAGACAAGATGGCTCTTGAGAACCTTCTTTTAGAACATACCTAGGATAGTATGAGTGAAGATCTCAGGAATCTCTGTCTTTTGAAGTGGTCCAAATGAGCAGGAATCTTGCTGCATTTATAGAAAACGACAGCACGCTGGACACGGCCCCGTGTTGGCTGGGCACGGCCCCGTGTGCAGACAGAATCCTGACACATTTTTGTCTGTATTCTGATGAAATCAGAAGAGAATCTCTTGGTGGACATGGGGGCGTGTTGACCTGGGCACAGCCTCGTGTCTGGAAGCTGTCTTATGGAGCTTGCCTATTTTCAAGGAACTTATCCGGATCGGGTGGTTCCTTACTGGATGGAACAACCCCAAAGTGCCTAAGATACCTTAATTGCTCTAGATTAAGACGAGAACGCAAGAGGTTGTCGGTGAGGGTGATTCCTATGCTAAATGTAGGTGGACAAGTCCAACCCTTTTCCGGGCTCTCGTTAAAGAAGGTGTATGCCGAATCGCTCAGGTCTATGTATGCATCGAACGAAGTCGATGGGGAGTCCTTCACGGCACAATCGGCACAGGGACGACTATCGTCCAAGTCCTCGCTAGGGTGGAAGGTATTATTGGGAGCAACGAGGTTGTTTTTATTTGAATGCGGACCCAACAATTCTTCTTGGTCATCGTCTTGAGATGAATTAAGGAAATCCATTTTAAGTTCTTTTAACCAATTAAGAACTACATCTTCTAGTTGAAATAGTTCGTCGAGGAGCATTTCTCCTAGAATATCTGGTTGAGCGCATTCGAGGGAGAGATAAGGATTATTTTTACTTTCGCCCCTCTTAAGCCTACAGGAAAACGATGGGTCTATATAGTGGGGCTTATAGTTTAGAAAATAACACTCTAATTCTTTATGACCGCCACCACATAATTGACACCACATACCATAAGAGTGCCGAAAGTAAAAAATATCATTATCACTCATGTTTGTGTCAGAAATTACCAACCGTCAGGATTTTACGGTTTTGTTTCAGTAACTGAATCTTGGGCACAGGGGCGTGTTCAGTGGGCACGGCCCCGTGTTCAGCTTACTGTCTGACTTAAAACAGGATTGCTAGTTCCAATGATTGGGCACAGGGCGTGTTCAGCGGGCACGACCCGTGCTGAGTTCTGCAGAAGCTGAAAAACTAAGAAAATCCTAACAAAATAAAATAAAATAAATAAATAAAATGATTAGGCCGCTGATTCCTAACTTTCTTAAAATCCTTGTGTCCCCAGTAACGGCGCCAAAAACTTGATGCGTGTCAGTGTGTATATATTTTAGGTGTATATTTTAAGCCCTTTTTACACTTTTTAGCCAAGTTTTAAATTTATAAACACGATATTCACTAACACTAAACACACATATGGGCAAGTGCACCCATCGTGGACGTAGTATAGTGTTGGTAAGATACCGAGGTCGTCCAAGGACACAAGAGCTTTTAGTACCGGTTTATCCTCAACGTCTAACCAAATCAAAATGTTAGAAAAAAGGTTTTTAAACTAGAAAAATAAAACTAACTAAAATGCTGAAAATAAAATAAAAGTAAAAACAGATAGACAAGATGAATCACTTGGATCCTACTCGTGTGTAGTGTAACCTTTGATTATTTTCGCACTTTTGCACTTGTTTAAGAGATTATCTTAGTTATTGTAGTAGGCCCCTCTTTTGAAGGCGACGTTACCCTCAACCCAGTAGTTTGAGTTAGCAAGGATACAATCCTAAAGGGGCGGATTATTGAAAGATAATTAATTAAGTTATTAATGCATAATGTGGTAGGCCCCTCTTTTGAAGGTGACGTTACCCTCGGCTAAGTAGTCTGAGTCAGCAGGGATACAGTCCTAAGTAGCTGGGTTAAAGTTTTAATAGTAGTTTAACTTATGAGGGGATCAAAGAGTTTGGACCCCCGCCATCCAATACCATTGGATATTGAAGGAGGTCCTACTAAATTTGACCCAGGTCCTTTGCAGGATCTATACACTGAACAATGGCAAGACTCTTACCAAACCGTTCCCTTAACCCCCGACCAGGTAGCCAACATACCTCCATATAGACCGTGGAGATATGAATGGTGAAAATCTTTTATTTTATATAGACAGTAAAATAATGCCAAGACACCACGGACAAACGATAAGAAAGAATCATCTTCAACATAAGAAACTAGTAATTAAAGTCATTAATACAAAACCAATTAAAAAGTGCAAAAGATTAAAAATAAAAAGTATTACACTAAACACTTGTCTTCACCAAGTGATGTAAGAGACTTAGGCAAACACGGCCTTTGATTGTCAAGAATTCTTACGTTCAATCTTGGATCCTGAGGCGACTCACACACTCTATGATGGACAATGGATGATGGTGGTGGATGATGGTGTTGTGATGGTGGTGGGTGGTGGGTGAAGTGTGAGAGAGGTGGTGTGCCAAGGGATGAGTTGCAAGAGCTCCAAGCACTCCTATTTATAGGCTGAACAGAAGCTCGGGCATGGCCCCGTGTCCACTGGGCACGGCCCCGTGCCTATCCGACTCTCTCTCTTCATTAATTGCAATTTCATTAAATGCTGTCTGCATTAGTTGACCACGCCCCCGTGTCCGCTGAGCACGACCCCGTGTGCAGAAGCATATCTGTACTATTGAGATTTGCCTGGATTTAGCGAATCTTATAGTTAACCACGGCCCTGTGTCCGCTGAGCACGGCCCCGTGGTGGGCAATAGAAGCTTCTACCAATTTGTCTTTTCTGCTGACACTTGGGCACGCCCCCGTGCTCACTGAGCACGGGGCGTGTTCAGGCTTCTGTCTTCTTGTTTCGCTTCGGAAGATGCTTGTCGGGAGGTCGGGCATGCCACGTTTGTTCATTTTCTTGTGTTTATGTTAGATTTAGCTGCCCTTTTGCTTCTTTTGTTAATTTGAGCTCATTTAATCATGAAAATACAAAAGGAAGACAAAAGCACACTTTTTCCAACATTAGTACTAAAAAGGGTTAGTTTTATGCCACAATTGATGTAATTTATATGTTGCATTTTGTGCACATCATAGCACAACGGAAATCTTGGGATTGTAAAATAATGTTAGAAAGTACAAGTGTCTGAAATGTTTAAAACAAATATACAGACGAAAATTGTAGTAAAGATCCACATGCGGATCCAAAATGAACAAAATGAAATTTTAGACTACTAGGCCTTGCGTGGAGTTGCAAATTCCAATATCAATATACCGAGCAGCTCCAGCGTATTTCGTACTTGCTAACTTGCATTTAGTCTTTTGAAAATACGTCAGCTTTCGCTGGTATATACAATTAACTGACAAATTTTGAAAATCTTTTCAAAATCATTTTTATACCATTTGGTATCTCAATTCAATAATAACTTGGGACAAAGTGATATCTCTTGTTACCAGTATTACATGCTTGGCAATACATATGGGGCCCGGAACTAAACTCCGATACATGATTAACCGACACACCACTTTTCAATAAAAATATAATAGCATTAGCGTCTGTTAGGTGTATGCCTACACCCCGAGCTTAGGTCGTGGTCACTTGCAATTAAGTGAGCCGTGGATATCAAGGACATGGTCGTATTAACCCCCAATGTTTAAGTTATCAAGCATAACGGATTAAAACGACTTATTTGGATTTTGGACATCATTCGTCATTGATCTCATACCGGACCAAGCGGCTAATGCCGTATCCCAAGCCCGTATAGGGAAAATAGGCTAAAATTATTTAGCTAAGCTTATCTTTACAAATCAAAGATGTTTAAGCACAACTGTAATCAAAACAACCTAATTACAGGCGTAATTTACTTGAGGCTCCTAGTCTGGAATGGACGGAACTATGATCCGTTAGAATGTTAACGGGTCTCATTCAAGTAATAAGACTTGGATCAGTTAACTTATAATAAATAGGTATGGTTCGCTAGATTAAGCGGAGACCCGATAGAATGTGGTTTGCCCCTTCACGAGTAATATAACTCGTATAATATGGGTCAAACAACCATACATTCTAATTAGAACTCATTCGGAAACGTTTTGACCTGATTCGACTAACTTATATAAACTATATTATATAAGTCAACCGTACGCGCATATGCGGCACCGAGTGGTCAAATGGGTCTACGACAAGTCCAATATGGCAAAACATGTTTCAATACGTTACCATATCAGTTTCGAACTGAGATTATAAGTTCATTATATTTTTAAACCGTTCTTTGCATCAAAAGGGTATTTTGGGCATTATTAGGCATTATATAAGGACTTGCATAAAACCCGAAAAACGATATGATCAGAAGGTATAACCCTTAGGGGTTATTCCCTACAATAATATGACCATATTACAACTTCAAATCAGTATATGAACTACCCTAAACGGGTCAGAATCAAAAGTCAAAGCAGAAGTCAAACTTTTTAACTTTCGGTTGCGAACCGAGCTCTAAGAAGAAAATGACGGGTTGGACATGATCTAACATGTCCTAATATGTTATATAAACCGTTATAATGTTAAAAATTAAGGTTTCGATACTTAGAAGTTCGTTAACGTAATTTACGAAAATCTGCGTTTTTTACTTTAAATTTAATAAGACTTTGACCTGTCATTTGACCAACTTAACGTGATCTCCAGTAGATGCCCTCATATGGGATTAACACCTACCTTATTACGATCACATAACCATGTTTGATTCGACATTGGCTTGACCGAAATGGTCATAACCGAAAGTCAAAGCAAAAGTCAATTTGCTTGACTTTCGGCTAATAACTAGCCTACAAATGAAAAGAGACTAGGAAGAACACTTACAAGTGTTCAAGGGACGATTAAACTCTAGGTTGGAGGCCTCTTTTTGATCAGAAGCAACTCCAAGAAGATAGAGAGTAAGAAAGTGAGAGGTGCAAGTTGGAAATGCTCAATAACTAGGCTATTTATAGTTGATATTGAGCTCCAAAATGATGCCAAGTGCCCCCTGAGGTGTTAGGGAAGGGATTAGTGGCACCCCATGTGTCCAAATACGGAGCAAAGTGGCCAAAATTGTCATAGATTTGCCCGTTCTTCCCATCTTTCAATTTGGCTTTTATCCAAAACAACCATTATGAGATTTCAAGCAATTTAGCTTAAACCATCCACACTTTACTATCAAGTTTCTTATCATTTTCCCTAACCACAATCAAAGATCATGGTTGGTATTCTTGGAACAATACCTCAGTTTCTACGACCCCGCGGGTCGCTTATACCTTGGTTTTACATGTCTGATGTTTAGTTTATGGCCGTATTAGCCACAAACGATCCGTTAGGTTTGCCACTTGTGGTTTTCATCAACCATAAATGACAACCGATCTTTTATCAATTTTACAATGGTCTATGAAAACATTTATTTCTGTTAAGCAACACCTCCGCTTCTACGACCTCACGGGTCATTTATACTTTGATTTTATATGCCTTTAGATACGGTTTACTTTAAAAACTCTTTTTTCTGTTTAATCCCAAAAGGAATTTCTAAATCAATTTTCCAACCAACAATATAGTATAGTAAAAAACGTAACAATATAGCTACGTACCTTAGAAATCACCTTTGACGTGCTTCTTTCCCGGCTCGACTTCCCGAAGCTTCACTTAACCTGCCGAAATTTAACTCAAGTGATTATTAGAACACATAATCATTTATAGTCCTTTTATCAAGGATCACTTTCCATGTTATTAATGATTTCACCAAGGTTTTCATAAGTGAAAAGCAATTTGTTCTCACTTAGGCATATTATCAAACACTTGGTGTGCATTGTCTACTAGTTATAATATTAACTTAATTTGCCTACATAATCAACACATCATTAACAACCAAAAATCCTAAACATGTTATGGCATCAAATTAACACAAACTTCAATTTATCAAAGTAATTTATTAATTAATCATAATAGAATGGGGTTTTCGCATCTTTGAACATACTTCATAACATCCTATCATGTATGAGTTTCTACTCAATTCTCCAAAATTCTCAATTTCTTCACAAAAAAGTAACTAAGATGGTTATAACTCATTGAAACAACAAACAACACTCAATTTCTAGGAATTCAAGTTAGGCTCCCAATCTACCACGAATCCTTCAACTCCAAAATCTCACCATATGAGAATCTACCACATACCTTTGGTTTGAATGATGTTAGGGACTTGAAATCTTTAAACATGCAAGCCAAACACTTAGATTTCACATTGATTTATGATGTTAGGGACTTGAAATCTTTAAACATGCAAGCCAAACACTTAGATTTCACCTTGATTTCACTAGATTCTTCAAATTTAGGTTTTTGATGTTCTTTCCCATCTAGCTCTCTATTTGGTCGACCAGAACACAAACAAATGTGTGTATTTTTATTAATTTCAACTTTTAATCATTCTACTTCTCATTTGTCTGACTCTAGCCCCTTAGGTTTAGTTAGTTATAGGGTTGGCAAATCGTGTCTTAGCAGATTTAACAGGTATCTGATAACGCGAACAACAAAAATTTTAAACATGAATACGACTCGTTTAACTACTTTATATCCAATGCCAGTAAGACAGATGTATATTTTATGCATCTAGAAGGAGAAATAATGGATCCTAACTTTCAAATTTTGATTATTTTTAAAAACGTAAAAAATTATATGGTGTACTTTTCTGTTATCGTGTCTTAGCAGGTTACCTACAGGTTACAGTTACCTATTGTCAGCCCTAGTTAGTTATTCAGTGTGGGCATCTTTTGCATGTTCTATTATCATAAGACATTATAATTCACTGGGATAAATCTTATTCTAGTTACATAATTCAAGTTATATGTCGACTTAACAAAAATAATATACTTTATATTTTTGTGGCGTTACAGGTAACATCTATATCTTGCCTATAACACCATTTTAACATACATATCTTTGAAGCATTCATTTGAATTTTATCAAGAATAATGAAAGTTGTTTTGTAAGATGGTTATCTTTTGGTATGGTGTGAATGAATTCCTTATGATGTCTCATGTTCAGATCCTTTTACTCGAGTAAATACTTTAAACTCTTGTGATCTGTATAAATGGTGCACTTAACCCCACAAAGGTAATGTCTCCAAACTTTAATGTGAACATTGTCTCACAACATATTGCTTAGAACTTATGGTAAGTTCTCAATTAGAACCATTTCAAATTTGATTTCCAAAGCCCGTCTAGGTACTTTCCAACTAAATCAATGATTTTGGTACCTGGACTTTACCAAATGTGATTTAGAGAAAATACTTTGGTTTAAAAACGTGCCCCGCTTGCGATATGCGCATATAATGTATATGTGTGGGCTATCGGGGGGCAAAAGTGAAAGTGCACTATTGTTAACGTTATTTTACTAATTTCGTGAAAATAACGTTAAAAGCTGAGGACGGTTAATCATGCATCATGTGGTGACGTTGATAGCTGAAAGACAAAAGGGTACATGCACTAATCGGTCTTTGTCCCGATTGTTGGTGTTATGTGCGTTATGTCCAAAGCTTGATGCAACACTGCTATTGAGCCGGGGGTTTCATGGGAAACAGTCTCTCTATTCCTACGATGTAGAGGTAAGGTTGTCTACATCTTATCCTCCTCAGACCCTATCTTTGCTTTGCTATTGCTAAGATTTACTGAGTATGATGATGATGACTGTTATGGGTGAAATTCTGAGCCCATATCCTGACTTTGTATCTTGATTTTTTATTAGTTGTATATGATTAGGATACCGGATCAGGATACCAGATCAGGATACCGTATCAGGATACCGGGCCAGGATATTGGTAATATCCTGAGGCAGTATCCTGACTATTACTAACGATTGGCTTGTAAAACGTTGGTTGCAAGGTACCAACGTTAAAAGACTTGATCTACCTGAAGATTCGCTCAAGGTGGTTGAAAAATGGACGTTGATGGTGGAAGAATGGGTCTTGTAACGGTCAGAAAGGCATATTCCGCGAGAATGTCGGATGTTGGTCAATGTTATTGACATTGTAACGGTTATATGAGCTAAAGACCCGGTTTTGTAGTCAATAAGCACGTGGAAAACGAGTAGAAGCAGCCCCCAACGTTCAGAATGGAATATTCCAAAGTATCTCGGAATAATAGGATAGTTTGTTGGTTTCTTTTACTATAAATATGGATGGCCAGATCTCGTAGGACACTTCACTTCAACTCACTCCACTTCTAACTCTCGAATTCATACACAATTCACTTGTAATCGCACACTAACACTCATCACTTGCAATCATTGTAACACTTAGTAGAGATCTGAGCTTTATCCTGCACTGTATCCTGGTTATTCAAGCAATAAGAAGAACAAGGCAGCTGCGATTGTCAGCTCCCGAGGTTTTATGTCGGCGATCTAGATTGACCAAGGGCTTTCCTCGTACATCTCGTGTCATTTACTTTACTTTTTTGCTCATTGTTTGATCGTAGATACAGCTCAATATCCTGAGCCGTATCCTGAAACTGTTTTAACAAATAACTTAACTTGAATATTTTTCACACATATTTCTAGCACACTACCTCACTTAACTAATTTGATCACTTAGTTACTTCGTTAATTTTTGACCAAAACAATTTGGCGCCCACCGTGGGGCAAGTGGTGCTCTCTTTACTAAAAATCTTTGTGAAATCGTTAATCGGTTTTCTGTTTTCAAAACTTTTTGCCACATTGTTTACAATGGCCTCAAGATCAAACATGAGCTCTTCTACTGTGTCTGCTACAACTTCTGCAACAGTTGGTTCGGTGCCTCCCTCACCTTCACAAGTTCAGACTTTTCAAAGGAGAAATGAAAGCCACACACCGAGAGAAATTTCTGCTGCTCAGAATGTTTCTAGATCCGAAATTCAGGGAGAACCCATATCCTTGCTTCTAATAACGAAATTCTGTCTTTGTTTGGTAGTATACAGGAACAAATGAAGAGGCAGCAAGAAACTAACCAGACAATCATGAAGGATATACAACTCTTGAAGTCAAACTCCAGGAAACCTATGGAGTATACAACTACTCCTCTATAGCCCAGGATGCTAATATTTAGTTCATCAGCATTTACCGAGGATAATCAAGGCAACATGATACCGAGTCAGTCCCGGAGCAACATGCTGGAGATACCATCATCCGCCAGGATATCGACCGTGAGGGATCCAGGATATGGCCCAGGATATGGTCCAGGATATGGCGAAAGCCGACAGGCTGGTAACATGTTTGCCAATATCAGTATCCCTGCTACTAATAATTCTGATTCTTTGCAGGATATAGGTGTAACACCAGTATTGACCAGGGAACTTCAAAAATTGAAGGATATGATATCAAGTGTTCCTGGAGCAGTGCAGTCTATACCGAAAGTATCCCAGGATAGTCACAGGATATCCCGATTTGCTCATCCAATTTGTGATGCTGAAATTCCAAAAAGATTCCAGACTCCCAGCATAAAGTTGTATGATGGGACGACATATCCTGAGGAGCATATTGCCCAGTATAGGGAAAGGATGGAAACAAATCCAATCCTACCAGAACCTAAGGAAGCATGCTTATGCAAAGGCTTCGGTTCAATTTTAACAGGACCGGCCTTAAAATGGCTTTTAAACGTTCCACCTTATTCAATTACATCATTTTCTCATTTAGTTAATTTGTTTATCGGTTAATTTTCTTATAGCAGGAGCTTTGAGAAACTAACAAGTGATCTTTACAGGATAACACAAGGATCACAAAAATCCCTAAGGGATTATGTTAAAAAATTTAGTAGAGAATCCTTGGATATCCCGAATCTTGATATTGCTACGGCAGTACAAGCGTTCAAAATGGGGTTACAGAAGGATCGTCAATTTTATCAGGATCTTGTAATGAATCCTTGCAGGAACTTGGACGAAGCTCGAAACAGGGCCTTGAGATATATCAGGCTGAAAGATGATAAGAAAATGCAAGAGAGGATGAATGCATCCTCAACATATGAATCAACTAACAGGAAGTCAGAATCCTCGTACAAACCATACCGCTCTAAGCCGTATGGTAGAAATGATAACAAGAAAGTGAATGCTGTTGAAGACGAGGATCCTGAGGAGTATCCTGAGTTATCTGAATATTGTTTTTCTGAACTAATGTATGCTATGCAGGGTTTAGGAGACAAAGCCAGGTGGCCTCGGAAGAATCAACAAAAGGCTGATTGGAAGGATAAGTCCAAGTGGTGTACCTTCCACGAGGATTTCGGACATGTTACTGAGGATCGCATTGCTTTAAGGAAAGAAATAAGCTATCTCTTGAGCAAGGGATATCTGAAGGATCTCCTGGGAAGAAAGAAGAATAAGGGTCAGGATACTGAGAAGGATCCTGAACGAGCAGCGTCACCTCCTGCGGATGCCAAGATAATCAACTTCATTTCGGGAGGATCCGACATTTGTGGGACTTCGTATTCGGCAGCAAAGAGACATGCAAAGGAAGCTAAGGCCGAAAGGGGAGACAAACCTGTCAGGATGACTACCCTCACAACTGACAAAGTGATCACATTTGATGCTGATGACAGGGATACTGTCCAGGATCCTCATCATGATGCTCTAGTAATAACGTTATATGTGGCTAACCATTTTGTACGCAGGATATTGGTTGATAATGGCAGCTCCGTCAATATAATCCAACTAGAGACTCTGAAGAGAATGAATGTATCTCCGATGGATATCACTTCAAAGTCCACCGTGCTTGTTGGGTTCAGTGGAGAGGCTAGAAACACAGTGGGAGAGATAAAGTTGCCAGTATACGTTGAAGGAGTCAACTCGATACAACGTTTCTGTGTGATGGATTCTCTATCCTGCTATAACATCATACTGGGAAGACCGTGGATTCACGATATGAAGGCCGTGCCATCAACATATCACCAATGCATCAAGATACCTACCCCTTGGGGATTTGTCAAAGTTGATAGTGATCAGCAAGAGGCGAAAGAATGCTACTCATCCTCGATGAAATCCTCAACCAAACCTAGTGCAGCATAGCAATTAAAGACGCGGGCCCAGGATATCGTGGAGGATCCGGAGCAGGATGTGAAGAAAATTATCCTAGACCAGGATAATCCCGATATTTTGGTGCTCGTGGGAACCAATATCCCTCAGGATATTGAAGAACAATTAATTAACTTTTTGAAATGCAGGATGTCAACGTTTGCATGGAAGCATGAGGATATGACAGGCATATCCAAAGATATTATCACTCACAAGCTTGGAATTGATAAATCATTCAAGCCTGTGCAACAAAAAAGAAGGAAGTTTGCTCCTGAGCGGAACACTATTATCCAGGAGGAAGTTGAAAGACTATTAAAGTCCAGAATGATCAGAGAGGTTAAGTTCCTAAGATGGCTAGCAAACGTGGTTGTAGTACAAAAGAAAAATGGGAAATGGAGAGTTTGTGTAGACCACACAGACTTGAACAAAGCCTGTCCTAAAGACCCGTTTCCTCTTCCCCACATTGATGCAATGGTAGATGGCACTGCCGGGCATGAAATGCTGACTTTCATGGACGCATCTTCAGGATTTCAACAGATCCAAATGGAGCCTTCTGACCAGGAGGATACTGCCTTCATGACACCAACAGGTATTTATTGTTATACAGCTATGCCTTTTGGTTTGAAAAATGCAGGTGCAACATACCAAAGATTGGTAAACATGATGTTCAAAGACAAACTGGGGGATACCATGGAGGTATATATCGATGATATGGTGGTGAAATCTGAAAAGGCTGAGGATCACCTCCAGGATATCAAGGGAGCATTTGATATCCTGGATCAATCCAACATGAAGCTAAATCCTGCTAAATGCCATTTCGGAGTGGGGGCAGGAAAGTTTCTTGGATATATGGTGACAAAAAGGGGGATAGAAGCAAGCCCAGAGCAGATCAAAGCTATCCTGGATATAAAATCACCCTCAAATATGAAGGACGTACAAAGATTGACAGGCCGAGTAGCAGCTTTAAACAGGTTTATCTCAAGATCCTCAAAGAAGTGCAAAGACTTTTATGATATCCTGAAGAAGAACAAAAGATTCGAATGGGGGGAGAAACATGACGCAGCCCTGCAGGATTTGAAACGATATCTCTCAACCGCACCTCTATTGATGAAGCCTGAAAATGGTGAACCACTATCCCTATACCTTGCTGTATCAGGGAATGCTGTAAGTGCCGTTCTTATAAAAGACCATGAAGGTCAGCAATATCCTGTTTATTATGTTAGTAAAAGTTTATTAGATGCTGAAACTAGGTACTCTCACTTAGAAAAAATAATACTAGCATTGGTCATGGCATCAACGAAGCTTAGACATTATTTCGAGACACATAGGATACATGTTAAGACAAATTATCCTGTCAAAAATGTGCTTAGGAAACCAGAAATGTCGGGCAGGATGGCCAAGTGGTCAGTAAAGTTGAGTGCTTATGATTTAGTATATGAACCTAGAAATGCCATAAAGTCTCAGGCTTTAGCTGACTTTGTGGCTGATTTTAGTAGTGACATTCAGGACGAGGTAGACCTAGAAGTTCAACAGTTATGAGAATCCTCAGGATCCTGGACATTATATACTGATGGTGCATCTAATGTAAGAGGAGTAGGATTAGGAATACTACTAAAATCGCCATAGGGGGGACATATTACCCCAGGCTATTAGGTGTGAATTTCCTGCTACTAACAATGAGGCAGAATATGAAGCTTTGATTGCAGGATTAGAATTGGCTAAGAAAATGAGTATTAAGAATTTACAAGTATATGTTGATTCCTTGTTAATTACTAATCATTTTAACGGATCCTATGCAGTCAAGGGTGAAAAGTTAATCGAATACCTTGGTATTCTTAAAAAATTAGCAGGATATTTCGATGGTTTTACACTTGAACAGGTACCAAGGGAGGATAATGCTGAGGCAGATGCCTTGGCAAACCTGGGATCATCAATCAGGATACTAGATGGGACCCAAATACCAATATTACATATCTTGTATCCTGCAATGAATCCTCAGGATAAAGAAGTAGCAGGTATTCAGGATCCTGGACTGGAGTATCCTGAAAAGAATCCTACATCCCGGATGACTCCAATCGTGAGATATCTCAAAGAAGGACATATTCCCGAAGATGAAAATCCTAAGGCATTTAGGATGAAGGTATCACGATTCACTATTATAAATAATGTTTTGTACAAGAAATCTCTTGCAGGACCGTATTTGAGGTGCTTGGAGGATCCTGAAGCCAAAGAAGTACTTCAGGATATACATGAAGGGGATTGTGGTAACCATACTGGGGGCAGGTCGTTATTCTCAAAAGTATTAAGGACAGGATATTATTGGCCAAAAATGAGAAAAGATGCCGCAGAATATGCTCGAAGATGTGACGCATGTCAGAGACATAGTAACATACTACATCAACCAGCTGAACCACTATATCCTATAGCATCCCCTTGGCCGTTCATGAAATGGGGGATGGATATAGTAGGAAAGTTACCGAAAGCTCCGGGAGGAAAAGTCTTTATGCTAGCAATGACGGATTATTTCTCTAAGTGGGTTGAAGCTGAAGCATTTGTCCAAGTTAGAGACCAAGAAGTAGTATCCTTCATAAAGAGGAATATCCTGACCAGGTTTGGGGTACCAGCTGAAATCATCTGTGATAATGGGTCCCAGTTTATAAGCAAGAGGACCACTGACTTTTGCAAGAGTTGGGGGATCAAAATGATAACATCTACCCCAGTACATCCTCAAGCGAATGGACAAGCAGAATCCTCAAACAAGATAATCGTCAACAACTTGAAGAAAAGATTAGGGGCCAAGAAAGGAAGATGGGCAGAAGAATTACCCTTTGTTTTGTGGGCTCACAGAACGACGGTAAAGAATGCCACAGGCCAGACCCCATTTTCCTTGGTGTTTGGAGCAGAAGCAATGATTCCAACAGAAATGGTGATACCTACAGCAAGATCCAATCTTCAGGATCCTGGGCAGAATCCTGAAGCAATGTGTGAAGAATTAGATACTGTGGATGAAACAAGGGATGCAGCAAAGCTAAGGATGGCAGCATATCAACAGTGGATATCCAGGGCATATAACAAGAATCTAAGGACTAGAAGGTTCCAAGTCGGAGATTGGGTGTTAAGGAAAGCTTTTCAGAATACTACGAATCCTGCCGATGGAAAGTTGGCTCCAAAGTGGGAAGGACCCTATGAGATTGAATCAGAATCCGGAAAAGGAGCATACCGGCTTAAGAATATGGAGGGGGATATACTACAAAGATCCTGGAATGTTATACATCTCAAAGCCTATTTCAAGTGAGTTTAGAATTTAATTTCTAACTCGGGATGGTATGAATTCTATCTCTTTTAGATATAATTCTATTGTATTTGAACCCAACACTGACTTAAGCATCGGAGAGGTGCTAGCCAGGCTAACACCCACTTTAGTTTAAAGTTGTTTTGCAGTATATGCCTCGGGATATAGCTCCAGGATACACACTCAGGATACTTCGGAAGATTAGAGGATTGGCCCCCTCTCTCACGTTTAAAGGATCTCGATCCCTTCAAAGGTTTAAAGGTATTCACCTATCTCACGAATTGGGTTTAAACACCCCGCCTGGAGCGCAAGTTATCCAGGGATAGTTCAAGGTGGCGGGACCAGTTCATGTAAAAGTGGCTGACAATTTCGTTACTGTTGGCTATACCATGGATCCTTAAGGTATATAAGGATTGATCACCCTCTCTCGCGAAAGGGTATTTTCATACTCTCTAAGGTTTAAAGGTTTTCACCTTTCTAAGTCTTGGAGTTTATACACTCCCGCCTGTAGCGCAAGAAAACAAGAGTGTTTTCACACTCTTCTAAGGTATAAAGGTTTTCACCTTTCTAAGTTTCGGGGTTTCCACACCCTCGCCTGTAGCGCACGAAACGTGGGTAAAATCCCCAGTAAAACTCAAAGACTTAAAGGTTTTCACCTTTTCAAGTCTTGAGGTTCTTATACTCCGGCTTAAATGCGTGGAAAATGGGTTTAGTCCCAATAAAATACAAAGTTTTTGGATAATCCCAAAGTATATTTAAAAAAAAAACATAATCATTTACGAGTCTACATAAATTTTTGAAAAAAGATTACTAAGTTTAAACAACTGGTTGAAGAATTGCTAAAGGATCATATCCCGGTACAACATACTAGTCTTGCACAGACAGGGGACATCCGTGATGGAACATGACGTATGCTGATACTATATCCTACTGGGGACATTTATGCTGGAGCGAGAAGGAAACCTATGCCAACATTATATCCCACTGGGGACATTGCGAATGATTCAAAGGTTTAAGAATGAAGATTATTGCCTAGGTGTTTCTGGTATGGATTCTTACTGTTCCTAAGTTTGAAGGCCTTATCTGAGTAAGTTAAGTTTTTATGAAAATTTGTATTTAACTAAGTTTTTGTCAAACATTCTGAACAAGGGTGTCAAAGCAATTAAGTATCATACCAGTATCCTGATCAGGATATTCAGAACAATTTTTTCAAAATAACATATAGCACGGAGATGAGGTCGAAAAGGTTAGTTTATTATTATTGGTCCAAAAAATTGTATTCTTGGTTTCATCTCAAAAAGAGACCCATTCACCAAGAACACAATTAAGTTTTTAAAGCATATTTACATAAACAAGTTGAAGGCTTCATCCTGAAAACACAGGATCCCTCCACCTTAAACTGTCAAACTATTCTACTTGCAGGAAATGAAAATTGTTCTAAGTGCAGGACGACCAGATAATTTAGACCCTACAAAATACAGGTATCACTAAAGACAAACTAACCAGGATACAGGTTTAACATATGTGTACGAGATACAAGATCTGGATACTTACCTTATTAGGGAAGGAGATCATGGGCTCGATGAATTCCATGAAGCCAAGGTCACCATAAGAGAAACCTTAGGCAGCAGCAGCAGAGGGCTTAGAGCTGATGGCAACATATGGCTCCTTTTTCACCAAGACAGGCTTAGAAAAGCTGTCAAGCTCATCTGGATCAAAAGTAGTAGGGTCCTTGATGGAATCTGGGTAAAAGGGAGTAATTCTAATTTCATTACATGATAGTATTCTGAAGTAACCAAACCTATGCAGGAATATTTAAAACAGATATCCTTACCAGACATGTTGGAATGACTAAAAAATATACCCGTTGGAATCAGGATATCCAACAGTTATATTTTTGGGGACAATTGTTATGGGTGAAATTCTGAGCCCATATCCTGACTTTGTATCTTGATTTTTTATTAGTTGTATATGATCAGGATACCGGATCAGGATACCGTATCAGGATACCGGGCCAGGATATTGGTAATATCCTGAGGCAGTATCCTGACTATTACTAACGATTGGCTTGTAAAACGTTGGTTGCAAGGTACCAACGTTAAAAGACTTGATCTACCTAAAGATTCGCTCAAGGTGGTTGAAAAATGGACGTTGATGGTGGAAGAATGGGTCTTGTAACGGTCAGAAAGGCATATTCCGCGAGAATATCGGATGTTGGTCAATGTTATTGACATTGTAACGGTTATATGAGCTAAAGACCCGGTTTTGTAGTCAATAAGCACGTGGAAAATGAGTAGAAGCAGCCCCCAACGTTCAGAATGGAATATTCCAAAGTATCTCGGAATAATAGGATAGTTTGTTGGTTTCTTTTACTATAAATATGGATGGCCAAATCTCGTAGGACACTTCCCTTCAACTCACTCCACTTCTAACTCTCGAATTCATACACAATTCACTTGTAATCGCACACTAACACTCATCACTTGCAATCATTGTAACACTTAGTAGAGATCTGAGCTTTATCCTGCACTGTATCCTGGTTATTCAAGCAATAAGAAGAACAAGGCAGCTGCGATTGTCAGCTCCCGAAGTTTTATGCCGGCGATCTAGATTGATCAAGGGCTTTCCTCGTACATCTCGTGTCATTTACTTTACTTTTTTGCTCATTGTTTGATCGTAGATACAGCTCAATATCCTGAGCCGTATCCTGAAACTGTTTTAGCAAATAACTTAACTTGAATATTTTTCACACATATTTCTAGCACACTACCTCACTTAACTAATTTGATCACTTAATTACTTCAGTAATTTTTGACCAAAACAATGACTTTGGTTTTAAAAAAGCTCATCTGACTATGTTTTTGCTAAACATTGTTTAGTATCTCTCTAATCCCCCAATATATTCGCCTATTGAATGGGCTTTGATTTTTGGATGTTGTGTTAGTTTACCATACTTGAAATTTGAAGATTTAATCTTCACATTGTGTTTTCTAATCTTTGTACTTAGTGATTCACTAAGTGTTAAGTGATATATATGTGGTATATATGGATCCTTAATAAACAACCAATAACACAAGTTATTAATTTTAAAAGTTATCAAAACAAGGGATCATTATGGAATAATTAATCCATTATATTCATTTAAACCTTTTTTTCCCAACAACAACCTTCCCATCTGCAAGTTATATGTAGGTATATTAACTACACATAAATTATACACGTGCATGCAAAAGTTAAACGTCAAAAAATCATATGAACAAATTAATTTAATGGGGTTTATACATATGCACACCATGTAATTTTTAACTAGAACTCACTAGAAATATATAAACATGTCTAAATGGTTTAGGCAAATATCAATACACCATGTAAATGGAACAAAAACGCCGGTCTATCACTCTATATCACATCTAAATGTACCGTTGTTCAATACATTGGACCTTCTAGAAATCTCATTATAAAAACCTTTAACATTACGATACTCAAATCAAATAGAATAAATAGAATAAAGAGTAAACTGCTAAAATGGTCCCTGAGTTTTAATCACTTCAGTTCAGAACTCAAACTTAGGGTCCTATGATTTCAATTTTGTTGTCATTTTCATTCAAAAGAAAAATCTGGTCAGATTTTTCAGTTCATATCCAGCTTTTTTGTCTTTTTCCTTTCTTTTAATGAAGGGCAAAATGGTCAGATTTTTTTAATTTGTTATAATAAAATGTTAAAAAGACTATTTTGCCATTCATTAAAATGGGAAAAAAAGACAGAAAAGCTGAATGTTAATTGAAAAATCTGGCAAAATTTTAATTTTAGATGAAAATGACAACAAAATTGAAACCATAGGGACCCAAATTCAAAAGGCTTAAGCTTTGGACTAATGTGGCAAAAGTGACAAAATCTCAGGGACCATCTTGGCAGTTCACTCTAATATAAAAGTTTCAATTTTATGTTAAAGCTCTATGAAAAATCAGAAATTATGTAAAAGTTATATTATTTTTTGAAGAGTGAACTTCATTAGAAAACGGACGCACGCTCGAAGCAAGGGCCGCCAAAGAAACACTTACAACATATACAATGGATTAAGAACCCAATCCTTTCAAACAATATTAGCAAATTTAGACCTGCATTTTAACCACAAAAAGGTGCAAGACTTAACCATTGCTACAACCTCGACCACCTTCGGACTTATCCCCCGGAAAACTTTATTATTCCGACTTTTCCATAGCGCCCAGCAAGTAGCCATAACAATCCCTCTAATCGCTTTGAGTTAATGAAAACTAAAATCTAAACTAAAAAATATCAACAATAAAGGTCATTTTCACTTTTGTCACTCCCAACAATGGAAGACCGTGTTCATTTTATTCGTTTGACCTATCTATATATTTTTTCGTAAGTGTTTTAAAAAAAAAATATATGACGCTTCCTAATCTCAAGTCAAGGTCGAATGAAAACCTTGACAATTTTCTTCATAATTAAAAGCAACGAACAATTTTTCTTCTTCAAGGAATCTAACAACCCCAGTTGTTAAATTCAAATAATCAAATCAGTGAAGATGAAGACACAAGGATGGTGTTGAAATTTAAAAATATCTTTTTCCTTTCATATTCAAACACTATGATAGAAAAATAAAAGAATTTCATTTTTTTTAATACGTCTTTTTAATTTGCTCGTCTACCAAATATATCAATCGTGTAAAGATTAAACACAAATGAATCTTAACATACAAAATGACCTTAATATGAGAAATGAAGGAAACTTTTTGTAGGAACCGTTCACGTAATTTAAATAAAATAAAACAAATTTTATTAAACGATTACAATACAGAAATAGAAGAAAGCAGAAATATAGTAATTTTACAACTGAAATATAAGTAAAATACAAGAAACATAGAAGAAGCAGATTGGCTGAGTCACGTGTACACACGCTGCCCTTAAAACAAATTCCGAGTCTCCCAGTAATACTCGTTTTGTTTCCCAGGGTACAACAGCCGGAGCAGTAGTACTGCCGGAGTTGGCCTACAACCCGAAGGTTACCTTGAAAGCTGCAAGAAAAGGATCAGAAGTAGGAAGAGAGTTGTTTGCATAAGCTGTAATGTTGCTGGTGTCTTCTGCAGTTGCGTATGGAGCTGTATTTATACAGCTCCTAAGTCGAAACAGTCAAAAGGAATTAAGGAGAGGTATAAATTGCATTAAACATCTTCAATGCAATTTAATACGTCATTTAATTCGCTGTTAAAACCGTTTGACTCGTCAGTTTCGAATGCAGAACTAAAACTGCTTCGTCATTAAATGTTGGAAGCTTCTGCGCACGCGCGTAAGACACACTGGTGCGCGCGCGTCCTTGCGCACGCAGGTCAGCACGCTCATGCGCGCTGCGTCCGTTTGGCTCACTGCCATGCGCGCGTGCGCCACGTCACCTGTGAGCCTATACGAGCACGCCACACAGTCGCGCCGTTTTGGCTTACTCTGGTGCGCCGCGCACGCCACAACAGGACCCATGCACCATGCGCAACCGCGCGCCTTCGTGTACTCGCGCGCGGACTGCCACGTCATGCGCCTCAAACTCGTACGCCACTACAACCACTTGGTCCTTGCAGCCCCTGTGATCCACCACGCGCACGTGGTCAAAAATACAAAGGCGGCTCTCAAGCGGGCGAAGTGCAAAGTGCGACATCAAAGCGCCACATTGCGCCTCATCGCCCACGCCACGCGCGCGCGCGAATGCAAGTTAGGGTGCTCCGCATCCTTCGCAAGTACCCTTAGTGTGTGCTTTCATGTAACAATAAGGATGGAGAGTTCCCACTTAAATACCCATTTAAGTTTCATCTCTCCTCCTATGTGGGACAAGGTGCTACTCTCCCTTTTGTTTCAGTTTTCAATGTTTCAAACACCCAACTTTGAGCTTCGTTTTGGACGTGGTTTAGTTCGTTGCGAAGCTCTTTCAACATAGAACACAAACTCACAAATAAATATATAAAACCCGCTCATTTTATTATATTTATTTCTAGTCCAAAATAGGAAAAAACCATTTTCCTATATTTGTGAAAAATGCTATTTTCACCTATTTTTCCAACAATCCCCCACATGAAAAATGCTATTTTAATCAAATTTCCAACAGATCCCCCACATGTATGGAAATCGATCTTTTCCTTACACTTTTCAACGATAACTTCGACAGTTGAGTATTGCAAGATAGGTAGGTTATGTAAACGACAATACACTTCACACAATACTCTCCCTGGTTTGGCCAACCCTTCATTTTCGTGTCCTATTATGGTCCTGGAACACTAGCCTGGTTCTGCGAGAGCTCTAGGATTTGCACACCCCACAAATCCATTTGAAGCGACCCCACTTCTCTCTAACATAGGTGATTCCTCTGAATCATTAAAAGCATCATGGTTATTTAATTTCCCGAAATCGTTAACCTTAATATGCTTAGCCTCACTTCAATGTCACTGATTGGAATGGACTAGGAAGTATATATAACTCCTTTTTATTTAGTTTGGGGTGCTCCCCCACAGTGACTCTGTCACACCCCAACCGATGGCGGAATCATCGGAGCATGACATTGAGCGAAACAGATTGTCCAGAAGTTTCCATAACAATTCTCATTACTATTTAATTTAACTAATACGTCCCATACCGTATCTCAAATAGCAAACAAATTATTACAGATAAAAATCCAGGAAAATATTATGTTCCGACAACTCAGATTTAAATATAAAATTATTCATCTGCTTCTAGAGACTCATGCTGCAAGATCTACAGACAACTATGCTCTAGACGCTTATTCTAGCATCGCCTTCCTAGCAGATAAGCATCCTAATTGCCTGCCACATACGTTAAAATAAAGTCAATACATAAAATGTAAAGGTGAGCATACAAGTTTGATAATATCATAATAGGGTTAGCAATAGTTTACGCATAACCATCACGTACACAGAGGAAAACGAAGCATGTTAATTATCGACATGGATCTATCGATACCAATGACTGCGGGTTGACTGTCCGAGGCAGTTCGCAATACATGATTACCACCGTAATCCATGCAAGTAATTGTCCTTAACAACCCCCGTGTGAACAGGTGTTGAGTCCAAACTATAGTACTATCGTCGTTAAGGCAGGTAGATAGCATTCCACGTGTAAACATAACAACAAGCATTCATTTAGTCACGTAATACATGCGGTAACGGTTAGCGTTTAAAGTAATTGAGTAGTGTGTTCGATTGTGATTTAGATTAAGTAACGTATGTAACACCCAAAAGTGTCGAAAGCAAAAAAGGGATCGAGTATACTCACAACGATTGATGGATTGAAGGGAGCGCTTAAGAGTAAGGTTAGCCTGAATAGTTCGATAGCATATCGATAAGCAACGCGTAAAACGGAAAACAAGTGTTGGAGAGTCGGACAGCTGGTCGATCGGGCGGTAGTCCGATCGAGCGGCTGACCGTTTGGTCGGCAGTCCGTTCAGACAGCTGTCCGGTCGGTCGGTAGGCCGATCGGATGGCTGTTCGAGTGGATTGTTTCTTCCTTTGAGAAGGATGTGTTTGTGTATGATGGCTTGACCTTTTGAAGTTTTCGTTGTAGCATTTGAAAACATTGAAGTATCTTTACCTTTCAGGTCGGTCGATCGGACGGTCGTTCGATCGGCCGGCAACCCGATCGGTTAGTACTTCAAGGGAGAACATGTCCTCAGCAAAAGGTCACTCGATCGGACAGCAGTTCGATTGGGTGGCAATCCTAGTGCATTGAACATGTTGAAAATCAATTAAGTGTTGAAGCATAGTATCTCATGATCCGAAGAGTAATCCAATCGGACGGTAGTCGATCGAACAACAGTTCGTTTAATACTCAACTTCAAAATAATTTGATTAAGTGTGGGACCCAAGTGCTAGCCGATCGGCTGACTGTCCGATCGGCTGGTTGTCCGTTCGGACAGCAGTCCGATCGGTCAGTCATCCTGACCTGATCAGCCTGTTCGTCTAACCCTTGGTTGTTCTGATTGTTTGTCGTTATATCGAGGTGTTTTGACAACGAGTCGAACCATAGAACCCTCGTTCTTACTTGTTTCTCCTGATCGGACAGGAATCACCCAAATCCGGTCGATGAACTGTTCGAAACGGAGTTTAACGTTTAACCCAAAATCGGTGAACCTCGTGGATAGAATCAGGATCTTGAGTCATGCAACCACCGGAATGATTAGCAAGTCGGCGCAAGCTCCGTTTTTATCGGTTTTGAAGGCGTTGAGTGTAAAAGAGTTGAAAGAAAGTTGGGAATCCATCTTTCAATCCTTTTCACCGTGTAAATGTTTAGATCTGTGAAAGATCTATGTTTGTTTATGTGGAAATCGGCTAGATCCAAGTGATTCTTGGTAGATTGAGGCCAAAACATGGAGTTCTTCAAGAACACCATGATGACATCATCCTAGAACACTTGAATCTAGATGATTTCACGGTTAAAAGTTAAGATTTGAAAGATAGAAAGATGTAGGAGTGCGTGTAGATCAAGAAAGCACAAGATTTAGGACGAAAACTTACCGGAATCGAGAGAAATCTGAGAAAAGGATGAGCTAAGCGTGCTGTCGGACCGAGGTTTCCAAAAGTGGAAACGATGACAATGACATGGGTATTTATAGGATGCCAAATGAGGAAAGGGCTGGCCGATCGGCCAGGCAGCTTGATCGGACAGCCTGTCTGATCATACAGCAGTCCGATCGGCTGGCTGTTCGATCGGCTGGTAGCCTGATCGATCAGCTGGTAGCCTGATCGATCAGCTGGTAGCCTGATCGATCAGCTACACGATTCGAGTGTTCGGTGCGACGATTTTTGATATTTCGATTTCGATTGAGGACGATGCGAGTATGATAGAGTTTCCCATTCAAATTACTTTTAATCCCAACTACTATATCTAACATACAAGCTTCTATATCTCGCACTATATCTTCTCCACCAATTACTATAATTCGATTTCGATTGAGTTCGACTGGGTTTCGATTTCGATTCGAGTTTCGATTGATTACCACATATAACATAAAGTAAACATGCACAAGTAACACATAAGGCACACACACACGTATAATATTGCCAAAGTTGCATAATTCGAGTTTCGAGTTCGATGATGATTGGATTAGCTCGATTGTTGATTAATTGACTTTATCGCATTGTTACTTCCTATTATTCATAGTCGTAAAGCGGTGCGTAGCGATAAACATTCGATTACTTCAATTATAATTAATTACTCCACATAATACAACTAACGTAAAAACATAAAATAGACTAACTACAGTCAAAGAAGTCAAAACAGGGATTGAGCAAGGAGAGACAGATCGCAATTAGCGATCTTTTCTTCCTTTGACTTCAGTCTTGACTTTGACTTTGACTTTCGGAAACACGGGGTGTTACAGACTCCGTTTTGGTAATATGATTAAGTTGTCCTATTGAACTTAGATCTTGGGATCTCCAGTCAACTAAGTTAGGTTTCCCTCATATTCCCATTTATCACGGGCTTTAGTCCCATTCCTCTTGACGACGTTTCTACTAACTCTCTGCGTAAGCCTTTTGTAAACGGGTCTGCAATGTTATCCTTTGATCTCACATAATCAATTGTGATAACACCCGTTGAGAGTAGTTGTCGTACCGTGTAATGTCTGCGTCGCATATGTCTGCGTCGCATATGCCTTGATTGGCTATCGTAATATACACATATGGCCGGCAAAGGCTTTGGCCATCTTGGAATATATTCCACGAATTGACGTAGCCATTCCGCCTCCTCGCCTGACTTATCCAAGGCGATAAATTCAGATTCCATTGTGGATCTCTCTATGACCGTTTGCTTAGAAGACTTCCAAGCAATAGTAGCTCCTCCAAGTGTAAAAACGTAACCACTTGTTGATTTGGAATCTTTATTATCCGATATCCAGTTTGCATCAGTGTATCATTCGATCACTGCTGGTTGTCGGGTAAAATGCAGTCCATAATCTCTTGTGTATCTTATGTATTTAAGCACCCTCGTGATAGCTTTCCAATGATCCACGCACGGATTGCTGGTGTATCTACTTAGCCTACTCACCGCGTAAGCCAAGTCGGATCTAATACATGTCATTAGATACATTAGACTGCCAATAATTCTTCAATACTCTAACTGAGCAACTCCATCTCCTTTATTTTTCTTAAGACATTGGGAGGTATCAACTGGAGTTCGAGCTACACTCGTATTTCCCGAGTTGAATTTTTCAAGAATTTTATCCATATAGTGAGATTGACTTAACACAAGACCAACTTAGGTTCTTATGATCTTTACTCCAAGAATCACATCCGCTAAACCCATGTCTTTCATGTCAAATCTCGCTTTTAACATGCTTTTAGTAGCTTTGATAATTTTATCATTACTCCCAATGATAAGCATATCGTCTACATAAAGGCATAAAATCACATAACCTTCATTTGTGTCTTTGAAACAAACACATTTGTCACACTCATTTATTTTGAAACCATTGTCAATCATGACATGATCTAACTTTTGGTGCCATTGTTTTGGTGCTTGCTTCAAGCCATACAAAGACTTGACGAGTTTACATACTTTACGCTCTTGACCTGGGGCGGTGAAACCTTCATGTTGCTCCATGTAAATCTCTTCTTCTAAATCGCCATTTAGAAATGTGGTTTTAACGTCCATTTGGTGAACTTCCAAATTTCTTAAAGCCGCTATAGCAAGAACCAATCTAATCGAGCTTATGCGCGTCACAGGCGAGTAGGTATCAAAGTAATCTAGACCTTCCTTTTGTCTAAATCCTTTAATCACCAACCTAGCCTTGTATTTATCAATACTTCCATCAGTTTTCATCTTCCTTTTGAATATCCAATGATATCCAAGTGGTTTGCAACCAGGTGGAAGATCTACTAACTCCCAAGTATGATTTTGCAATATAGAATCAATTTCATTCCCTATTGCTTCTTTCCATTTAGGTCCTTCTGAAGAGGAAACCGCTTCGCGATATGTATTGGGCTCGCCCACAACCATATAGCTAACGAAGTCTGGACCGAAGGATTTTTCAACCCTTGGCCTTTTACTTCGCCTACGATCACTTTCTTCAACCTCAGGTCGTTCATGTGTCTTATCATGAACTATCTCATCAACTGGCGTAGATGAGCTTTCACCTACTTCAAAATTAGGTGTTGATGACGTTGCATGTGTTTGTCTTCTCAAAGGAAACACATTCTTAAAGTAAGACACAACGTTTGGATTCACCTCCATGATAGTGTTTACGTGTACATCAGGATTCTTGGACTCATGTACAAGAAAGCGATGTGCACTACTTTGATGCGCATACCCAATGAATATGCAATCAACAGTTTTGGGTCCTATCCTAAGAACCTTAGGAGGTGGTACAATCACCTTTGCTAGGCACTCCCACACTTTCAAGTATTTGTATGAAGGCTTCTTCCTTTTCCATAACTCATATGGAGTTTCATCTCTATTTTTGAGTGGTATCTTGTTCAAAAGATAATTAGCCGAGAGAATGGCTTCCCCCCACATTTCCTGGCTCACCCCAGAACTTATCAACATGGCGTTCATCATTTCTTTCAATGTACGGTTCTTTCATTCCGCCACGCCATTTGATTGTGGAGAACAAGGAGGTGTACACTCATGTACAATGCCACTTTTTGCGCATAAATCGGCAAAAGGTGCAACATATTCGCCTCCTCGGTCACTTCGCAAAGCTTTGATCTTCTTTTGAAGTTGATTCTCAACTTCATTTTTATACAAGATAAATTTACTTATTGCTTCATCTTTACTTTTTAGTAAATATACATAGCAATATTTAGTACTATCATCAATAAACGTGATGAAGTACTTATTTCCACCTCTTGTGGGTACCGCTTTTAAATCATAAATATCGGTGTGAATTAAATCAAGTGGCTCGGTTATTCATTCAACCGATTTCGATGATGATCTTGTAAGTTTGGATTCTACGCAAGTTTCACATTTATAATGTGAATCAATATGGAATGTTGGTATACAATTTAAATTGATTAAATGACGTATTGAATTAAAATTAACGTGACCTAATCTACCATGCCATTTATTCGAATCAGAAAACTCAAGCATATAAGTAGAAGTAGTAGCAATTTTATTAATGTTCTTTTTGACAGCCATTACATTCAATTTGAACATACCATTTTGGGCATAGCCCTTGCCAACATACATTCCTCGTTTAGTAAGTATAAGTTGATCGCTCTCAAAAACTAAACGAAATCCAAAATTATTAAACAACCATCCCGAGACTAGGCTCTTGCGCAAGTCTGGAACAAATAACACGTTGCTTAAAGTGAGCTCCTTCCCTGAAGTCCACTTCAAAATCACCGTTCCTTCACCCTTGATGTCCGCGGTGGCTGTGTTTCCCATGTACATCTTCTCATCTCCCGCAAGCTCCTTGAAGGTGGTAAAGAGGCTCCTGTCTGGGCACACATGACGGGTCGCTCCCGTATCAACCCACCATCCTTTTGGAGTGTTGGTCACAACGTTGACCTCATCCAACATTGCGGTTTTGTCGGAAATCATTGCTACCAAAGGCATTCCGTCTTTATCCACCATGTGCGCACGCTCACGCATTGGTTTCTTGCATTGGTAAGCCCGATATCCCGGCTCGTCACAGTTGTAACAAGTCCCTTGGAACGTTTGAGGTTTCTTTTTCACAACCCCTTTCTTCGGTCCAAGTTTGCTAGCCTTTGCTTTCTCTTTGTCCCTTTTCCCCTTGCCCTTATTGCCCTTAGAGGATTGCCCATGCTCAACCAAATTTGCGCTAGCAGAAGTTTGCGTATGGCTGCCTTTTAGGGCAATTCTATTATCCTCTTCAATCCTAAGACGAACAATAATATCCTCTATAGTCATCTCCTTTCGTTTGTGTTTAAGATAATTCTTAAAATCAACCCAACCAGGAGGTAACTTTTCAATCATCGCTGCCACTTGGAATGTCTCGCTAAGTGTCATGCCTTCCGCAAAGATGTCATGTAGTATAATTTGCAATTCTTGGACTTGATTCATAACTGTTTTAGAATCAACCATTTTGAAATCCAAGAAACGGGCTACCACAAATTTCTTTGTGCCAGCATCCTCCGTTTTGTACTTCTTGTCCAAGGCATCCCATAAATCTTTGGAAGTCTTGACATTGTAGTACACATTATACAATGCATCCGAAAGCCCGTTTAACACATAGCCTCGACAAATGAAATCCGAGTGCTTCTAAGCCTCAACCGCACTCAGTGCCTGAGCGTTGGTCTCCCCTTCCGCAGGTTGGGGAGCGGTTTCAGTTAAGAATCTCGCAAGGTTCATGGTGGTCAGGTAGAAGAACATCTTCTGCTGCCACCTCTTGAAGTGTAGACCCGAGAACTTCTCGGGTCGTTCAGCGTGATTAGCCACTATGGACGCTCCCACAATGGTGGCGTTCAAGGGGGTTCCCGTCACAACATTCGTATTGTTGTTAATGTTGACATTTTCGTTCGACATGCTGAAAAATTAAAATTTAAAGTTTTAGTCAAAATGTCTGATTTACGCAAAAACTAGAAGTAAACTAGTAAATTCTAATTTTACCACAAAATTACTGTTTCGGCTTCTATGTCCAATTTTGAAGACCAAACCAGAAATTTTATAATTTTTAGAACTTACTGTTTGGCTTCTAAGTCCAACTTTGAAGACCAAGGCAGAAAGTTTTAACAATTTTTAGGACAATTCTGAAGGTAACAAAAAATGTTTTCAACCAAAGTCGCACCTTTGAAGATGAAAACACAAAAAATCTGTTTTTAAAACACAAACTGAGTGAAACAAAACTGGTTTGAATCGCAAACAGGATGGTTTTGATTACACAAACGGTGTTTTAAAATTTGTTTTAAGATTGTAGGAACCGTTGTCACACCCCGATTTCCACGTGTCTCACCGGTGGGCCCGATGGGGGATTACCGTGACGATGTTGGCAACAATATAGTCAAACCACACAATTATATAATGCACAGCGGAAGCATAAGATAAATATATAATTTCAACCTCTGATTGTAATATCAAAATGTATTACAGGGGTTGGATATATCCACAGTGGATCGTAAATAAACATAAAGTATTGTTCCATCAGATACTGCAATCAAGCTTGCGAGACTTATCCCGACGCTAGGGAGCTAATACCAACCAATTTACGTTTAGGTACCTGCACTTAATCTTTTTGGGGAAAATACGTCAGTTTACACTGGTAAATACATTCAACTGACACATTTGAAAATGTTTATTAAAATTGATTTGAATGCACAAGGCACAAACTCTTTTATAACTTGGGAAAATTCATAATGATCTTGTGAACATTTTACATGTTCTTTTATGCGTTCAGTAGCCCGGGTCGTGCCGGGTTAAAGATTTATAGACACACCACGTTTGCGTAAAACCGTAGTATAAAAACCAACGGCTACGTCTTTTAAATTTAATGTCGACACTTTATACCGGGTGTACGCCTACACCGGGATGTCGATGGTCGTGGCCATTTCGTAAAATGATGCCAAGGATATCCGGGACAACGGTCATTAAACCCCCCAAAGGCTTATAAGCAACAAAACTGTTTAAATGAGCCGATCATATTTAATCAATTAACCACCTAAGCGATGGAATTATATAATGCTCAATCAAGCGGTATTAATATACCGTAACCCAAGCCCATATAGGGGAAATAAGTTAAAGTATTTACCTTTGCAAGTATTAATCCTTAATTTAGATCAAGTCACCGATAGCTTTTACTGGGGCTCCTAATCTGGAACGAAGGTTTTAATTAACCTCTTAGAATCCTAACGGTCCTTATATTAGCCGTAGCTTAAACCGGTTGATTCCGATACATAGATATGGTTAATTCGCATGAAAAGGCGAAAACCGAGAATGGAGTATGATTTGGACCCAACAAGTTCAGAGACTCGTTTTATATGGGTTTATAGTTCATACTCTGGATTTTTGGGGTTCAAATAATATAATTTGACCCATATCGGCTATTGCACGAAAACTAGTTCCATGAGCCGTACCGTGTGCGCAAATAGGCGAAACGGTTAACCATAAGTGTCCTACGCTTATTTCCTAGGTCAATATGCCTTAAATGGGTTGTGGTATCAGTAGGATACCTTCCTTGACGCCCGTAACGAGTTTAAGTTTATATTATGCCCCGTAGGGGCTTTTCGGTCATTTTAAAGACTTTAAAAGGGCTTTTCGAGTTCTACAGGAAATCTGAGTTTCCCGAACAGCCTATAAGGCTTAAAATACTTTATTTATTATTTAAAATCAGTAGCAACTGGAATCGGGTCAAAAGACCTTGTAGAACTCATGTTTTGGCCGAAAAGGGCATATTCGGTATTAACCGAACCGTAGCCATAACCGCAGGTTATGAGCAAGGTAAAAATTATTAAAAATCTTTAAATTCCCAAAATATTATTTTACCACAGTGGGTAAAAGTTTTGGTGACGAAAACTTGGGTTAGATGGGTGTTATGCTAATTGCGCCGTTAATTACAAAACTTTCTTAAAAGTGCGCCTTTTAGCATAACTCTCATTCCAGACCTCGGATTGACGTGAAACTTTAAGGACATGCTTATAATTTAATAAGCAAGTTTTTGGTCCGTTCACGTGTCCGAAATACTCGTTTTAATTTTAAAAGGCCGTTACGGTCAACTTTTAGGCGAATGACGGAATTGCGCAAAAGACTCGGATAACTCATGAACCGACCACAGAGGTTTATACCAACATGTGACCTGGTCCTAAGAGAGTCCTAAGGTATATTTATACCTCACTAAAACGGGTCAGAACTGAAGTCAAAGCAAAAGTCAAACTTTTGCGACTTTCGGCTCCGAACCGGTTCAATATAGTAAATGATTGATTCAAACGAGCGCAAACAGGTTTATATACTTATTATCATGTTTTATGATTGTCAAAACAGGTTTCATAACATATACATTACAGATTATGCATAAATCGCTAAAATAGCTTTCTGTTGACTTTTTAACCGCACGTTTGACTCGACTTTTGACATAGTTAGAGTGGTGATCAGGGGGAACCATTTCAGAGGTTTATTACCCACATAAATACCAACTCATAACCACTTTTGATCCGTCATAAGACTGAACCATTACTGATTTATTGTAAAGTCAAACCGTAGTTACGACGGTTTGGTTCTTAACCATTTACTAAGGAAATGTGAAACCACAAAGGGTTGGATCACTTACAGAGGTTGTGTTCTTGCTTATGGGGCAGAGATGAGGACTTGAGAGCACTTAGAATGATCAAAGATGTGAGTTTGAGTTGTGTGAATTGTTATGAGCTTAAGGCATGCTATTTATAGCCAATGCCAAGCAAACATGATCATTACAACACTTACAATCAGACCAGAGGTGATGGTAGGTGTCCCCTAAGTGTTATGGGTTGAGCATAGGGTGCCCATGCCCCATTTGTTGGTTATTGATCGTTCAAGGCTCCAAAAGTCAAGAAAACATCAACATTCTGCATCTGGGCACTTTACGCGGCCCGCATGGGAGTTCCCATACACTATAATGCGGGTCGCCTGAGTTTGATAAATCAGATGCGTAATTGAGGTGGCTCGCGGCCCGCCTCAACTTACCCCTAACCTTCACGCGGGTCGCGAGAGGTTATTATTTCAGAAACTTTAAATCTTTTGTTATGATTACAGAATCTGGCCATTAATAACGAAATCTTTCGTAATGATTTACCTGACCTTTCGGGTTTGAAGGGGTAACTTTGCGGTTTGGCCCTCGGTTATTTACCGATAGGGGCCTCGTGTTATATACCCGCGTTATAAAGTCCCCGGTTTATTTATAAATTATTCAGAAAGCCTTAACTTTCATTATTGACGCTTTTAACCCTTCTTCTACGAGTTCGATCGTAACTTTCTCGTTTCATATCGAAACTTCGCGAAATTCATATATATTATTTTAGTGAGTGCATAATACTGTTACAAAGTCTTTGGAATGTTAAAGGGTCACTCAGAGGTATTATTAAACATGTTGACACAGTTAACCCCTGTAGTTTGTAATCTCTCACTTTCTTCCGCGTTTTGTTTTTGTACGATCTATAATTTATTCGTTTGAAGGTTTAAGCATTATTTAGGGATACTATACAGTATATTTACCCTTGTTGACATTTTATAACCCTCGAATTTATATACTTTCAAGGTTTGTCAAAATTAGTCCTTTATTTATTATAGATGCCACGTGTAAACAAATGACACGTGTTAACACATCATTGGACACAAAAATTCGAGGTGTTACATCCTCACCCCCTTAAAATAAATCTCGACCCGAGATTTACTCAAATAAATAGGGGTATTTTTCTTTCATTGTAGCTTCGACTTCCCACGTATATTCAGGACCTCTACGAGCATCCCATTTGACTTTTACAATCGGTACGTGCTTTCTGCGAAGCTTCTTCACCTGTCGATCTTCAATCGACAAAGGTTTTTCTATGAACTTTAAGCTCTCATCTATATGCACATCTGTGTGTGGAATCACCAACGATTCGTCGGTGAAGCACTTTTTGAGATTGCAGATGTGGAACACATTGTGAATTCCATTGAGCTCTTCAGGCAAGTTTAGTTTATAGGCAACTGATCCGACTCGTTCAATGACCTCAAAAGGTCCTATGTATCTCGGACTCAGTTTGCCTTTCTTGCCGAAACGCATCACCCCCTTCCAGGGTGACACCTTAAGTAATACTTTTTCACCCACTTTGAAGTGAAAATCCTTACGCTTTGGATCAGCGTAGCTCTTCTGCCTATCGCGGGCAGCCTTGAGACGTTCCCGGATCTGGACAATCTTGTCTGTCGTCTGGAAAACAATCTCTGGTCCCGATAATTGGACCTCTCCTACTTCCGCCCAACAAACAGGCGATCTACATTTCCTACCATATAATGCCTCAAAAGGCGCAGCCTTTATGCTGGTGTGGTAGCTATTATTGTAGGAGAATTCGATCAGGGGTAGGTTTTTATCCCAGTTACCACCTAAATCGATCGCACATGCACGAAGCATGTCTTCTAGCGTTTGGATAGTATGCTCACTTTGACCGTCTGTTTGCGGATGGTAAGCCGTACTAAAGTTTAAACGCGTGCCCAAAGATTGCTGGAAACTTTTCCAGAAATGAGATGTGTATCTAGTATCCCTGTCGGAGATAATAGACACAGGTATGCCGTGTAAGGCTACAATCTTATCAACATAAAGTTGGGCTAACATATCGGAGCTATATGTCTCCTTGATGGGTAGAAAATGAGCTGATTTAGTCAGCCTATCGACTATGACCCATATTGTATCGTTTCCTTTCCAGGTTTTGGGTAACTTGGTTATGAAGTCCATAGTTACGCATTCCCACTTCCACTCGGGAAGTTCAGGCTGTTGTAGCAAGCTAGACGGCTTTTGGTGCTCGGCTTTGACTTGAGCACAAGTCAAGCACTTTGCTACGTGGGCGGCTACAGACTTTTTCAAGCCTATCCACCAATAATTTGCCTTTAAGTCTTGGTACATCTTGTCAGCACCAGGATGGACTGAGTATTTGGAACTATGGGCTTCCTGGAGAACAACATCTCGTAGTCCTCCATAAATCGGAACCCATATACGTCCGTTCAATCTAAGGATTCCATCCTTGCTAAGAGTCAACTGCTCCTCAGTTACTCCCAGCTTTTCATTAGGATAATTAGCTTCCAACACAGCCTCACGCTGCGCAGCTAATATCCTTTCCATCAAATTATTCTTAACCTCAATTCTCTTGGCATTGATTCGAATGGGTTTTACCCTTTCCTTCCTGCTCAAGGCATCGGCGACCACATTCGCCTTGCCGGGGTGGTACCTGATTTCACAGTCATAATCATTCAGGGTTTCCATCCAACGGCGCTGTCTCATGTTCAACTCCTTCTGGTTGAACAAGTGCTGAAGGCTTTTGTGATCTGAATAAAACACAAATTTAATACCATAAAGGTAGTGCCTCCATAACTTCAGTGCAAATACAACAGCACCCAACTCCAAATCATGGGTGGTGTAATTCTTTTCATGCACCTTTAATTTCCTTGAAGCATAGGCAATCATCTTGCCCTTCTGCATAAGAACACATCCCATGCCTGTGTGTGATGCATCGCAGTAAACCACGAATTCATCAGTACCCTCAGGTAGGGTCAACACAGGTGCGTTACTTAGCTTCTGCTTCAGTATTTCAAAGGACTCTTGCTGCTTTGGGCCCCAAATGTACTTTTCTTTCTTCTTGGTCAAAGAAGTCAAGGGCGCAGCAATCCTTGAAAAGTTCTCAATAAACCTTCGGTAGTATCCTGCCAATCCCAGGAAACTACGAATTTCGGTAGGCGTCTTTGGCTCTTGCCAGTTCATGACCGCCTCTACCTTAGCGGGATCCACTTGGATACCATGCTCACTCACAACGTGTCCTAAAAACTGAACTTCTCGTAGCCAGAATTCACATTTCGAGAATTTGGCGTAGAGTTTCTCACGTTGTAGTAATTCGAGAATGCAACGGAGGTGCTTCTCGTGGTCAGCTTGATTCTTGGAATAGATAAGGATATCGTCGATGAAGACTATGACGAATTTGTCCAAGTATGGCTTGCAAACGCGATTCATGAGATCCATGAACGCAGCCGGTGCATTTGTGAGCCCAAAAGGCATCACTAGGAACTCGTAATGACCATATCGAGTCCTAAATGCAGTCTTGTGTACATCTTCATCTCTGACCCTTAGTTGATGATAACCCGACCTTAAGTCGATCTTTGAGAAGTAGCTTGCTCCTTGCAGCTGATCGAATAGATCATCGATCCTTGGTAAAGGATATCTATTCTTTATGGTAACTTTATTTAGTTCTCTATAGTCGATGCACAACCGCATCGATCCGTCCTTCTTCTTTACAAATAGGACAGGAGCTCCCCAGGGAGATGAACTAGGTCTGATAAAACCTTTCGCCAGCAGTTCATCCAACTGGGTCCTCAGTTCTTTCATTTCCGTTGGCGCTAATCTGTAAGGTGCTCTTGCTATCGGAGCTGCTCCAGGAATGATGTCAATTCTGAACTCCACTTGTCTATCTGGTGGCAAACCAGGTAGTTCTTCAGGAAAAACCTCGGGGTATTCAGAAATGACAGGAAGATCCTCGATCTTCGGCTTTGGTTCTTCAATTATCACCTGAGCCATGTAAATTACACAGCCTCTGTTCAAACACCTTGAAGCTTTCAGCATAGATACGTCTTCGGGCAACCCGTACTGCGTATCTCCTCGAATGGTAAGAGATTCACCACTCGGAGTCTTTAAAACTATCTGCCTTATACCGCAAATGATTTGGGCCTGATTGCGAGACAACCAGTCCATGCCTAGCACAATGTCAAAACCCGCCAGTTTGAAAGGAAGTAGAGATAAAGGAAAAGAATGGTTCCTAATGGATATTTCACATCCTTCTAGAACAGTAGAGACGGTTTCTATCGTGCCGTCTGCTAACTCCACTTCGTATTTCACGTCAAGGGTTTTGATTGGCATATTTAGTAGTTGGCAAAATTTCTGGTCTACAAAGGACTTATCAGCGCCAGAATCGAACAGTACTCTTGCAAATATATTATTTACGAGAAAAGTACCTGTAAGCACATTGTCGTCCTTAACCGCTTCCTTTGCATCCAAGCGGAAAATTCTCGCATTTGATTTCTTAGTCTCCTCCGCCTTCTTGGCATACTTCGGGCAATTACTCTTAATATGCCCCTTTTCATTACAATTATAGCAGGTTGCGTCCTTTATCTTTTTGCACTCCACTGTCTTATGATCCTTGGACTTGCATAGCCCACAGGGTGGAGTCTTTTGTTGCGACTGTGAACCAGACGCAAACCTACACTTCCCGGAGTGAGGTTTCTTGCAGACCTTGCAGTGAGGTCTTCCATCAGCTTGCCCCTCCTTCTTTGCCTCCGACCCTCTTTTGCTCTCACCGTTTCCACGGTGCTTTTTCCCAGACTTTCGTGAGGTATCATCCTCACGTTTTCGCTTTTCAGCCTCCTTGCTCCTTTGTGCCCTCAGACGGACAGCATCAAGTGTAAGAGACAAGGAGAGGTCAGTAACTGACCTGAAGGTCGTTGGCCTAGAGGCCTTTACGCTAGCCTTAATCGCCGGCTCTAAGCCCCCAATGAATCGGGCAATCCTTCTAGGTTCTGGTGTCACAAGATATGGCACCAGGCGTGACATAGTGTTAAAGCTTGTCAGATATGCTTGACAATCCAGGTTTGTCATCACTAGTGAGACAAAATCTGCCTCAATCTTCTCAACCTCATGTTGAGGGCAGTAGTTTTCTTTTATGAGGGCAATAAACTCCCCCCATGACATTTTGTATAAGGCAGACTTACCTGAAGCCTGCACTAGAGCTCTCCACCACGCCAGGGCCTCGCCCTTGAATGACTGGGACACAAACTTAACCACGTCCCTCTCAGCGCACCCGCTGATGTCCACTATCGTGTCCATCTCATCTAGCCAGGTAATACAGTCAACCGCACCTTTCTCCCCTGTAAATTCACGGGGCTTACATGATACAAAGTATTTGTAGGTGCAACCCTTAGCACTGGACGCATCGGTATATTCTCTATCGCGATGAACGCTGTGCTCAGTAGACGAATGTTTGTCGTCATCTTTCTTGGGTTCAGAGGGTGGTTTGGAGTGTGTCTTTGGTTTAGAGGGTGGTTTTGACACAGTTCTGCCTTGGGACTCAGTATTTTGACGATCAATAGCTGCCTGGACAGCATTGTCAATCAGAGCCTTCAGTTGTGCGCCTGTCAAATGCACTGACGCATTGTCATAGTCATCTTCATTTGTGTGGCTGTTCTCTCCATTGGGATCCGCCATTGTAACTTGAATCTGTTACAGAAGATAACAAAATTTTATTTAGGAGATTACTATATAATTGTCTTTTATGACAATTTGTCAACCATGGTACAGAGACCATATTCGGTTAACTTATTAATTCATTACATATTAGGATTTGAATATATCCTATTTCAGCTATATAAATAATATTGGCGGCATAAAGCCTAATCATGATGATGTTTTATAATATTAGCCGAGATTCCAGAGAATCAAAGGTATAGAGATTTGAACCGTAGTTCTTTTATCTCTTTCTGACAGAGAGTCATAGACTACCACTGCCTTTGGTCGTTATAAGACAATTATTTCGGCCCATAGGCACTACACCTCTAATGGATGTTTTAGTATGGTTGGCCCGTAGGCACTACATCTCTAATGGATGTTTTAATAATATTGGCCCGTAGGCACTACATCTCAAATGGATGTGTTTAATAAGGTTGGCCCGTAGGCACTACATCACTAACGGATGTTTTAATAATATTGGCCCGTAGGCACTGCATCACTAATGGATGTCTTTATAATACTGGCCCGTAGGCACTACATCACTAATGGATGTTTTAATAATATTGGCCCGTAGGCACTGCATCACTAATGGATGTCTTTATAATACTGGCCCGTAGGCACTGCATCACTAATGGATGTCTTTATAATACTGGCCCGTAGGCACTACATCACTAATGGATGTTTTAATAATATTGATCACCTTTATTGGTGATTTAACCCACGATTTATAATCATTTAGTTGGGTTTTGAAATCCTTAAAGGATTATTGTATAAGAATGACGTGCGTGATTATAACGAATCACATCTGCCATGAATGTTAACATGCGTACAGAGGTTAACAGGGAATCAGAATCTTTTCAGTTAGGTCGTACCATCTTGACTAGATCTTAAAAGACCCCAAGCTAGGTTTCACCTTTTAAGATTCTTTATTTAGGCATATCAATATAAAAGGAATGGTTTTGATTTATTCTTATATATATTAAAACAAAACTCATAACATACATTCCAAAATCTCAAATACAATTACATATTGCCCTAAACGGGTCTTTCAAATAATACATACCTTCATAGAGGTTTAAAATAAGTGACAAGTCCACGCAGGGACTAATACAAGATAGGTGTCCATGCAAGGACTAAAGATAAGTCCACGTAGGGACTGAAATACGATAAGTTGTCCACGCAGGGACTTGTTTCAAAGTAGAAATTACAGTAGTACTACTATTAAGGGCTAGTGGTCACGTTTCTTCTTTTTGCCCTTTAGTAGATTCGCCAAGCCTTTGAGAAATCCTCGGTGGCTTTTCTTTTCTTCCTCGAATTCTCTCTCCACACGATCTAGTCGATGGAGTATTTCTTCCTGTTCAGGAGGAGAGAAATGTGGTTGTGGCGCTTGATGCGGAACTGGAGGTCTGGGAGGTATTGGATACCCATGAGCTGAGTAATCTGGTGGTCCCATGTTTCCATGTGCTCCGTCAGGGTAGCGCGCATTATATCTTGCCGACACCACATATGGGTCGCGCTCATAGCCGTAGTTGTATTGTGCTTGTGACGGTTCGAACGGGTTATAAGCCGTCGGACCTGTATAAGCAGGTATGGGTTGGTCATACCCAAATGGTGGTGAATTTCGTGCAGCTGGTGCGGAGTTCGCCTCCTGTATAGGACTTGAAGGTCCTTCTTCTTGTAGCGGCGGATAGTGGCTACTACTAGAATGTCGAGGAGTGCTGAAGTGGATACCCCCTCCTCCTCGTGTAGACATACGAGCATTTGTCCTCCTACGCCTCGGCGGATCAGGTATTACTGGTTGTGCCGGTGGCGGAGGTGGTGGCGTAACTGCCTCAAAGCGTGAATCCTCAGAGGGATCCTGTGGATGTCTCGGTTGTTGAGATGTCTGTTGAGGTGGCGTGTAGTACCACTCATGTCGGTCAAACATCGCTTGGAAACTGTCAGGTCCTTGATAGGGCGTTCCATGGAAGGATGACCCATCAGAAACTTCTATCGGATGCGTGGGCGTACCACGAGCTGGTTCAGTAGGATCCTCATCTTCCTCCATGGGATCTTCAGAAAAATGGTCTTGTGGCCCTAGTGGAACAAAACCTGAAGGTTCCTGTATGTAGTCGGCCGGATTAAACTGACCTATGTAGTATGGAGTAGGGTCGTCGTAATTTCGGTGCGATACCGAACGTTGTAGAGGTATGAAGGAAGGTTGTGGGTTGTTGGGATTATTTTCTGAGTCTGGCCCAAAGGAGTGCCGGTAGGATGGCGTTGAGCTGTGCGAAGTGGAATGCCTCGCGGGTTCGTAAAGATCTCTTCGTCGTTGTGGCTCTTCGCTCCGTGTCATCGAAGGATGTCTTGTACCAGATGGTCCAGCTTCGGTATCGTGATGTGTCACGATCTCTCCTCGGCCTCTTCTTCCCCTTCCTCTTCCTCGGAATATAACAGGTGGCATTTTCCTGCTCCAAAACTTATTAAAAATCAAATCGAAAATAAAGACAAAAAGGAGTAATAATCCGAATTTGTCCTAAGTTATTGTCTAGACTCAAGTATGTGCAATTGTGTCACTGAGATTAAACACAATAGGATAGTGTTTAATTCACTCAATGTTGGCTCTGATACCAACCTGTCACACCCCGATTTCCACGTGTCTCACCGGTGGGCCCGGTGGGGGATTACCGTGACGATGTTGGCAACAATATAGTCAAACCACACAATTATATAATGCACAGCGGAAGCATAAGATAAATATATAATTTCAACCTCTGATTGTAATATCAAAATGTATTACAGGGGTTGGATATATCCACAGTGGATCGTAAATAAACATAAAGTATTGTTCCATCAGATACTGCAATCAAGCTTGCGAGACTTATCCCGACGCTAGGGAGCTAATACCAGCCAAATTACGTTTAGGTACCTGCACTTAATCTTTTTGGGGAAAATACGTCAGTTTACACTGGTAAATACATTCAACTGACACATTTGAAAATGTTTATTAAAATTGATTTGAATGCACAAGGCACAAACTCTTTTATAACTTGGGAAAATTCATAATGATCTTGTGAACGTTTTACATGTTCTTTTATGCGTTCAGTAGCCCGGGTCGTGCCGGGTTAAAGATTTATAGACACACCACGTTTGCGTAAAACCGTAGTATAAAAACCAACGGCTACGTCTTTTAAATTTAATGTCGACACTTTATACCGGGTGTACGCCTACACCGGGATGTCGATGGTCGTGGCCATTTCGTAAAATGATGCCAAGGATATCCGGGACAACGGTCATTAAACCCCCCAAAGGCTTATAAGCAACAAAACTGTTTAAATGAGCCGATCATATTTAATCAATTAACCACCTAAGCGATGGAATTATATAATGCTCAATCAAGCGGTATTAATATACCGTAACCCAAGCCCATATAGGGGAAATAAGTTAAAGTATTTACCTTTGCAAGTATTAATCCTTAATTTAGATCAAGTCACCGATAGCTTTTACTGGGGCTCCTAATCTGGAACGAAGGTTTTAATTAACCTCTTAGAATCCTAACGGTCCTTATATTAGCCGTAGCTTAAACCGGTTGATTCCGATACATAGATATGGTTAATTCGCATGAAAAGGCGAAAACCGAGAATGGAGTATGATTTGGACCCAACAAGTTCAGAGACTCGTTTTATATGGGTTTATAGTTCATACTCTGGATTTTTGGGGTTCAAATAATATAATTTGACCCATATCGGCTATTGCACGAAAACTAGTTCCATGAGCCGTACCGTGTGCGCAAATAGGCGAAACGGTTAACCATAAGTGTCCTACGCTTATTTCCTAGGTCAATATGCCTTAAATGGGTTGTGGTATCAGTAGGATACCTTCCGTAACGCCCGTAACGAGTTTAAGTTTATATTATGCCCCGTAGGGGCTTTTCGGTCATTTTAAAGACTTTAAAAGGGCTTTTCGAGTTCTACAGGAAATCTGAGTTTCCCGAACAGCCTATAAGGCTTAAAATACTTTATTTATTATTTAAAATCAGTAGCAACTGGAATCGGGTCAAAAGACCTTTTAGAACTCATGTTTTGGCCGAAAAGGGCATATTCGGTATTAACCGAACCGTAGCCATAACCGCAGGTTATGAGCAAGGTAAAAATTATTAAAAATCTTTAAATTCCCAAAATATTATTTTACCACAGTGGGTAAAAGTTTTGGTGACGAAAACTTGGGTTAGATGGGTGTTATGCTAATTGCGCCGTTAATTACAAAACTTTCTTAAAAGTGCGCCTTTTAGCATAACTCTCATTCCAGACCTCGGATTGACGTGAAACTTTAAGGACATGCTTATAATTTAATAAGCAAGGTTTTGGTCCGTTCACGTGTCCGAAATACTCGTTTTAATTTTAAAAGGCCGTTACGGTCAACTTTTAGGCGAATGACGGAATTGCGCAAAAGACTCGGATAACTCATGAACCGACCACAGAGGTTTATACCAACATGTGACCTGGTCCTAAGAGAGTCCTAAGGTATATTTATACCTCACTAAAACGGGTCAGAACTGAAGTCAAAGCAAAAGTCAAACTTTTGCGACTTTCGGCTCCGAACCGGTTCAATATAGTAAATGATTGATTCAAACGAGCGCAAACAGGTTTATATACTTATTATCATGTTTTATGATTGTCAAAACAGGTTTCATAACATATACATTACAGATTATGCATAAATCGCTAAAATAGCTTTCTGTTGACTTTTTAACCGCACGTTTGACTCGACTTTTGACATAGTTAGAGTGGTGATCAGGGGGAACCATTTCAGAGGTTTATTACCCACATAAATACCAACTCATAACCACTTTTGATCCGTCATAAGACTGAACCATTACTGATTTATTGTAAAGTCAAACCGTAGTTACGACGGTTTGGTTCTTAGCCATTTACTAAGGAAATGTGAAACCACAAAGGGTTGGATCACTTACAGAGGTTGTGTTCTTGCTTATGGGGCAGAGATGAGGACTTGAGAGCACTTAGAATGATCAAAGATGTGAGTTTGAGTTGTGTGAATTGTTATGAGCTTAAGGCATGCTATTTATAGCCAATGCCAAGCAAACATGATCATTACAACACTTACAATCAGACCAGAGGTGATGGTAGGTGTCCCCTAAGTGTTATGGGTTGAGCATAGGGTGCCCATGCCCCATTTGTTGGTTATTGATCGTTCAAGGCTCCAAAAGTCAAGAAAACATCAACATTCTGCATCTGGGCACTTTACGCGGCCCGCATGGGAGTTCCCATACACTATAATGCGGGTCGCCTGAGTTTGATAAATCAGATGCGTAATTGAGGTGGCTCGCGGCCCGCCTCAACTTACCCCTAACCTTCACGCGGGTCGCGAGAGGTTATTATTTCAGAAACTTTAAATCTTTTGTTATGATTACAGAATCTGGCCATTAATAACGAAATCTTTCGTAATGATTTACCTGACCTTTCGGGTTTGAAGGGGTAACTTTGCGGTTTGGCCCTCGGTTATTTACCGATAGGGGCCTCGTGTTATATACCCGCGTTATAAAGTCCCCGGTTTATTTATAAATTATTCAGAAAGCCTTAACTTTCATTATTGACGCTTTTAACCCTTCTTCTACGAGTTCGATCGTAACTTTCTCGTTTCATATCGAAACTTCGCGAAATTCATATATATTATTTTAGTGAGTGCATAATACTGTTACAAAGTCTTTGGAACGTTAAAGGGTCACTCAGAGGTATTATTAAACATGTTGACACAGTTAACCCCTGTAGTTTGTAATCTCTCACTTTCTTCCGCGTTTTGTTTTTGTACGATCTATAATTTATTCGTTTGAAGGTTTAAGCATTATTTAGGGATACTATACAGTATATTTACCCTTGTTGACATTTTATAACCCTCGAATTTATATACTTTCAAGGTTTGTCAAAATTAGTCCTTTATTTATTATAGATGCCACGTGTAAACAAATGACACGTGTTAACACATCATTGGACACAAAAATTCGAGGTGTTACAACCGTTCACGTAGTTTAAATAAAATAAAACAAATTTTATTAAACGATTACAATACAGAAATAGAAGAAAGCAGAAATACAGTACATTTACAACTGAAATAAGTAAAATACAAGAAATGTAGAAGAAGCAGATTGGCTGAGTCACGTGTACACACGCTGCCCTTAAAACAAATTCCGAGTCTCCCAGGAGTACTCGGTTTGTTTCCCAAGGTACAACAGCCGGAGCAGTAGTACTGCCGGAGTTGGCCTACAACCCGAAGGTTACCTTGAAAGCTGCAAGAAAAGGATCAGAAGTAGGAAGAGAGTTGTTTGCATAAGCTATTGTGTTGCTGATGTCTTCTGCAGCTGGGTATGGAGCTGTACTTATACAGCTACTAAGTCGAAACAGTCAAAAGGAATTAAGGATAGGTATAAATTGCATTAAACATCTTCAATGCAATTTAATACGTCATTTAATTCGCTGTTAAAACCGTTTGACTCGTCAGTTTCGAATGCAGAACTAAAACTGCTTCGTCATTAAATGCTGGAAGCTTCTGCGCGCGCGCGCAAGACACACCGATGCACGCGCGTCCTTGCGTGCACAGGTCAGCACGCTCATGCGCGCTGCGTCTATTTGGCTCACTACCATGCGCGCGTGCGCCACACTGACTCTGGTACATGCGCGCGTGCGCCACGTCACCTGTGAGCCTATACGAGCACGCCACACAGTCGCGCCGTTTTGGCTTACTCTGGTGCGCCGCGCACGCCACAACAGGACCCATGCACCATGCGCAACCGTGCGCCTTTGTGTACTCGCGCGCGGACTGCCACGTCACACGCCTCGAACCCGCACGCCACTACAAGCACTTGGTCCTTGCAGCCCCTGTGATCCACCACGCGCACGTGGTCAATAATACAAAGGCGGCTCTCAAGCGGCGCGTGCAAAGTGTGCCATCAAAGAGCCACATTGCGCCTCATTGCCCACGCCACGCGCGCGCGTGTGCGAGTGCGAGTTAGGGGTGCGGAGTTAGGGTGCTCCGCACCCTTCGCGAGTACCCTTAGTCTATGCTTCCATGAAACAATAAGGATGGAGAGTTCCCACTTAAATACCCATTTAAGTTTCATCTCTCCTTCTATATGGGACAAGGTGCTACTCTCCCTTTTGGTTCAGCTTTCAATGTTTCAAACACCCAACTTTGAGCATCGATATCTCATTCATCTTAGCTCCGTTTTGGACGTGGTTTAGTTCGTTGCGAAGCTCTTCCAACATAGAACACAAACCCACAAATAAATATATAAAACCCACTCATTTTATTATATTTATTTCTAGTCCAAAATAAGAAAAAATCATTTTCCTATATTCGTGAAAAATGTTATTTTCACCTATTTTCCAACACTTTTTTTGAATGTTTTTCCATCTACTTAAGTATAATGTTTAATTACAAAACTCTCTTTCACTTCTCACGTTAAGTCAATTTATGTATTAAAACACATTTGTAACGTAACCTAACCCTATACTACATCAAGTGAGCTTTACACAATGAGTATGAACACGGTTATACCAATTATAGATGGTGGATCCTTATATTAGTTGTATTTGTTGGAGAAACATTGAACATGTAGTTTTTGAGAGCTGTGAGAAACACACAAATATGAGTTTTCACTAACTTGATGAGAGCTTCGTAATGAATCAGATAATGTCTAAATTAAGCTAAAAGTTTTCACTAACTTTCTTTTTGCTCCCTATGATTTGGTTGTTTTAACGATTTTGTCCCAATCATTTAAAAATAGCCATTTTCCTCCCTAATATTTCGATTTTGTATCCAATTTGCTCCATGGCTCTAACTCAGTTAAAAATTTTAATTTAAGGTAGGGGTATTTTGGTAATTTTACTAATACAAGTATTTTATTTTATTTATTCCTTAGATTTTTTGTATTTTATTGATATTATATATAATTCTAATTATTTATTCATATATATCACTAGACATCTAAAATCACCGTTCACCATCAACCTCCACTCCAGCTAACAGACCACCACCACCAGACATCATCACCACCCCTCCCCTTCTGCTGCTAACAGACCACTACCACCGTCAGCACGTCATCACCACCCCTTCCCTTCTGCTAACAGACCACCACCACCACCATCACGTCATCAATACCCCTCCCCTTCTGTCGTCGGACCTCACCACCGCAACCGTGACTGTCAATGGAGTTAACCACCACTAAAGTCATCGTACCTAACAATAACCACCGCCTCTTGAAAATCTTGTAATCGGTCAAGGTTTGTAGTGATTTCAGGTTAAATCTTGTCTAGGGTTTCAAATCATATTCGAGTTTATGGTTTCAAATCTCGTTTGTAGATAGAGTTTTTTGATCTCGTGTGGATTTTGTGGATCTAGATCGAGTTTGTAGATCTCTTTGCCAATGCCGCTTGAAGATGTTGTAGCTTTAAATCGAGTTTGTGGATCCAGATCTGGTTTGGGGAAAGAGGGTTTAAGGATGATGCTGTTGAGTTGCGATGTGCTTTAGATCTGGGATTGTTCCATATTGTTAGTGTGGTGGTGCGTGTGGTTTTTGGTGGCATGTGATCGTATGTTGTTGGTGATAGTTTATGGCGGCTGTTAGTGTTGGTTGCAGACGATGGTAGTCAGTTGTGGTGGCTATTGGTGGTGGTGTCCGGTATAGAGAGGTAGAGAGGGGTAAGATAGAAAGAGTGAATGTTTTTCAAAAAAGAAAAACATATAGAGATATATTATATATGAAAATACGAAAATGCCCTTGCTTTTATTAGTAAAGTTACTCAAATACCCCTACCTTAAATTGAAAATTTTAACCGAGTTAGAGCCTTAGTGCAAACTTGAGACAAAATCGAAAAATCGAGGAGGAAAATGACTATTTTTAAACAATTGTGGCAAAACCGTTAAAATGACCAAACCACAGGAAGCAAAATGGAAGTTAACTCGTTTGAAATATAGATACATTTATACACGCTCAAAAAAACTTTATAAAAAATCTATGTAACATTTTTATTTTTTTTCTAAAAAAATACGGAATGTAACATGCATATATTTTTAACATTTAAAAAAACAAAAAACGCCGAGTAATTCTTTTAAAGTGTTAAAAATTTCATGATACATAATATATAAGTCCAAAAAATGTAACATACAGATTTGAACATTTTAAAGAAAAACTAGTCGGCTCTTTTTACATTTTTTTATAAAAATGTTCAAATATATTTATGTTACACTCCCTGTTTTTTAAATAAAAATGTTACATAGGGTTTTCTTGAGTTTTTCAACCATGTGAGTTTTCTTCACATGCACACACACACATATATTAACATGTTATTTATATCTTTAAAATTCAACTTAAAATGCTAAAAAAAATTTCCACAATTTTTTCAATGCTTTTGCATATATAAATATGTGGAAGCTATTTCAATAAAAAATCATTTCGAAAAAATAGGTTTTTGGGTGGTGGGAGTGGGGGGTTCATTGTTTGTTTTGAGATGAACCCTACCATATATATATATATATATATATATATATATATATATATATATAGGGTAATGCTTCATAGGAAACCTTAGATTTTTAGAAAACTTTGCAAACCCTATTGTGTGGTCTAGATTGCTCCACATCAACATATGATTTTAGAGCTTTGGAGGGTAGGATTGTCTTTTTACACATGTTGTATCATTTCATACACACACCCCAATACATGACTGTAAGTCATTTCATTCACCATCATAAGTTTTGTACTTCACCCCACCCTCTTACCAACTCCTTCATCTTTCTCTCTCTAAAAAACATCAAAAACACTTTTTTTTCAATTTTATCAGATTTGAACCAACCATTTCTCAAAGACCTAGATGTAGATCTTATACTCATTCCTTTTTATTGAAGCCACCAAATCTGAGGATCGAAGCAATTATCGAAGCTCTTCAAGAAAAGAAAGTAAGGTGTTGCTCTCATCACATCTTTAATTCTGTTTTTAGAGTGAGAAAACTGATGTTTTGGAGAAAGAAACAACAATATTCATCTTGTTCATCTGGACACCAAGAACACACGCACAAATGTGTGTGAGAGAAACACGTTTAAAGATCTTACTTTTGTTATTTATGTAATTTGTTTAGATTTATACTTTTTATGATATTTGATAGATTTAAATTCAGAGCTTCGTTTGTTTATTTCAAAATTTTAAATCAAGACCAAGAAGAAATTTTTGTGTGCCCAATTTCTTTCTTCAAAGATCCGGTCTTCTTAGTTGTTTCCGATCTATATGTGTTTTAAACATATGGGTTTGAAGCAGATTCGATGTTAGATTCATTACTTTTGAGTTTTTTTATGAGTTCTTTGATTTTCGATGATGTTATTTTCAATAAAATGTTTGTCTTTTTTTTTTTCATCCTTACCAGGTGGTGATTCTACTAGATGGCATATCCTGTTACTACAACCCATAGCTACACATGTTACATTTTTTTTACAGCTACATATGTAACGACCATTTGTTATATATGTTAATGACCAGCTTGTTAGAATAGGTTAATGGAGTTTATGCAAGAGATAAGTCAGCAAAGGTAGCATATAAACAGCAAAGACAGACCGTCAATGGAAGCTCCACCGCTTCTTAGTGATCTGTGTTTTCGTTTACTAGTAATATGTAATGTGAGACTCTTATTATTTTATCTAGGACGTGTTGTTAAAAATGTTCTGGCCTTCCGAACTTCTGCCCTGAAGTCGACCTCAGCATATTTGTGTTGCTTTTGGGTCTATGCATCCATTTTTGTGTAACTTGCTTGTAGGCAATGTAGCTTTTTACAAGGTTACCAGTACATTAATCTCTAACACATGTTATGTGTAACTTGCTGAAAGTCTTAACACACGTTATAATAGAGCCTTGACACACGTTATTTCAGTTATACCGTTATGGGTATAGTAAACGGCCCACCATTTTTCTTAGTGCTATGTATTTTCGTTTACTAGTAATATGTAATGTGAGAGTCTTATTGTTTTGTCTAGTACATGATGTTAAAACGGTATGGACTTAACACATTCTGGAAGTCTTAACACACGTTATAAAGAAGGCTTAACACACGTTATATCAGGTATACTATGTTGTTATCAAGTTACTATTGGAGTTTATGCATCCATTCTGGAAGTCTTAACACACGTTATAATAGAGACTTAACACACGTTATACATCTCATGCGCGTAACACATGTTACAGTATGTATATACAAATCATGGTGTTTTGGAAACCCCTAGCTTATACATGACACCATGTTGGGTTAAACCAAGATTATAACAGAGGCTTAACACATGTTATCCCAGGTATACGGTGTTACAATATTAACTTGTATGTTCCATATTAAATTATTAACTTGTACACGTGTCACGATCAGTACATGCACATCATGGTGTTTTGCAAACCACTTTCATAGACATGAATACAAGTCGGGTTATAATGGATGCTTACATGTTATCATATGTATACAAGTGGGTTACAACAAGATTACGATATTAACATGTTAGATCAGTATATACACATCATCGTGTTTTGTAAACCACTAGCTTATACATGAATACATGTCAGGTTACAAAAAGATTATAACAGTGGCCTAACACATGTTATACATTCCAAAATGTGCAAAACAAATGATCCGTTTCATATTATATATTCCAAAATTACTGATACATGTGTTACCATAAATGGCTCGTTTCAGATTACACGTTACATACTAACTTGTACATTTATTACTTGTACAAGTTTTACGCTCAGTATCCACATTATCGGATATTTTAAACATCAACAAAAATAAAATAGATATTACTTGTTTTTTTAATTAACAAAAGGTTAACACACGTTATATATCAATCTAACAGGGGCTTAACACATGTTATACATGATCACATATCAGGTTACATCATGGTGTTCTGTTACAGAATGAACCACCAACACATGTTACAAATGAACGAAGACTTCTTTCCCAAAGAATGTGACTTATTCAATGTCCCCGCATTAACGTCGCCTTCATCCATCCAGCTTGTCAATTCAATATCTTTTATGGATATGTTTCTGTAAATCAACACACGTTATATATCATTCTACCATGTGCTTAACACATGTTATGGGTCTGTCTCTGTAAATCAAGCAACCCAACAAAAAAACAATTATTGTTAAGATCAAAAGCCCCAAACAAGCAACCAAACCAACAAAAAAAACCCGTTCAAAATCTCATCCTAAAGTTTTGGATTTATTTAAAATACATGAACATTAACCATTACTAGAACACACATTAACTTCGCGTACATCCATCCAGCTTGTCAATTGAATTTTCCGTAAATCAACACACGTTATATAACATTCTAACAAGGGGCTTAACACATGTTATGGGCCTGAGTCTGTGAATCAAGCAACCAAACAAAAAAACACTTACTGTTTAGATCAAAAACCCAAACAAGCAACCCAAACCAACAAAAAAACAGCTACTGTTAAGATCAAAAGCCCCTAACAAGCAACCAAACCAACAAAAAAACCCGTTCAAAATCTCATCCTAAAGTTTTTGATTTATTTAAAATACATGAACATTAACCATGGATACCCCATTAACCATTACTAAAACACTTTCAGCACACAAAAACATATTAACAACCATTTCAACAAAAAATCAAGTGTGAAATGATATTTCAAGAACACTTACCGGATCTATACCCGTCCGATGAACACGAAGAAGATCTTCAAACCTTCTTCTCACACACACACACTCGTGCGTGTGTCTTTGTGATAAAGATTGTTGGTTCTCTATCTAAAACATCAACTTTCTCTCTCTTAAACATTCATCTTGTCATCGTTCTTCACACACACACACACACACTCGTGCGTGTGTCTTTGTGATTTTTTCAGACCACATGATGCTAAAATTATCTTCAAATGAAGATCACCATTGAAGGATCACCATTGAAGACCATGAAGCTTTTCTCTTTCACACGATGAAGAAAGAGGAGAGAGATAATAGTGTATTGAAAGATTTGACTAGAAGAAAGAGGAGAGAGATGATGATACTAGTACTACACAAGCGGGTTTTGTCATTTCCAATGCCAAAAAGTGTTTTTCTTCTACCGAAAATACCCTTCCAGTTGTACTAATGTCTATTATAACATTTCTTTTAAATATAGTTCTTACCAAAATTAAGAGAGCCCTTGATCAAGTGTGATGAAAGATAATCAATGGATGACATTGGGTTTCCATAGTTTTCTTAAAAAGATAGAGTTTTCTATAGAGCCCAGCCCTGTATAGAGATATATTATATATGAAAAGACGAAAATGCCCTTGCTTTTATTAGTAAAGCTACTCAAATACCCCTACCTTAAATTGAAAATTTTAACCGAGTTAGAGCCTTAGAGCAAACTGGAGACAAAATCGAAACATCGGGGAGGAAAATGACTATTTTTAAACAATTGTAGCAAAACCGTTAAAACGATCAAACCACAGGGAGCAAAATGGAAGTTAACTCGTTTGAAATATAGATACATTTATACACGCTCAAAAAAACTTTATAAAAAATCTATGTAACATTTTTATTTTTTTCAAAAAAAATACGGAATGTAACATGCATATATTTTTAACATTTAAAAAAACAAAAAACGCCGAGTAATTCTTTTAAAGTGTTAAAAATTTCATGTTACATAATATATAAGTCCAAAAAATGTAACATACAGATTTGAACATTTTAAAGAAAAACTAGTCGGCTCTTTTTACATTTTTTTATAAAAATGTTCAAATATATTTATGTTACATTCCCTGTTTTTTAAATAAAAATGTTACATAGGGTTTTCTTGAGTTTTTCAACCCAGGTGAGTTTTCTTCACACACACACACACATATATTAACATGTTATTTATATCTTTAAAATTCAACTTAAAATGCTAAAAAAAATTCCACAAATTTTTCGATGCTTTTGCATATATAAATATGTGGAAGCTATTTTAATAAAAAATCATTTCGAAAAAATAGGTTTTTGGGTGCTGGAAGTGGGTGGTTCATTGTTTGTTTTGAGATGAACCCTACCATATATATATATATATATATATATATATATATATATATATATATATATATATATATATATATATATATATATATAGGATTAGGATCAAGAGTGAACAACTTCTTGAGAGTGAACTGAGTAAACTAATCTTGACCCTTGATCATTTTTCAGATAAAAAGGGTAAGATTGACAATACCCAAGTATGTTTAATTAAAATCACTTAATTTTCTCATCTCTTAACTCTCTTTCTCTCTCTCTCTCTCTCTCTATCTCTCTCTCTCTCTCTCCCCCTCTCTCTCATTTTTAATTATTTCTCCATTATTTCTTTATCCATAGATTTTGTTTTAATTTTAACTTGAATGTTGTTTTTCTTTTATTATCCGTATACATATAGATATCATAATACATTGTTTTTAACTTTTTATAATTTTCAATAAACATTAAAAAATTTCTCTGAGATTGAAATTGTAATTATTTTTGGGCATTAATAATTTTTTAAATATGTGATAAAGTTATTTATTTTTGCATACATGTGATATGTTTCATTTTCATTAATTTCTTAATTTTTATATAAATCAACTCGTGTGCATGCCTAATATAATATATGTTGTTAATATACACATATGTAACCATTTCTGAATATAATACACAGATGTATAAAAGACCGTACACATGTGTATAAATTAACATCTGTGTATCTTGTATACACTGATAGTTAGTGAGACTGTACACATGTGTATAAACTAAGAGCTGTGTATATTGTATAAACTGATACTAGCGAGACTGTACACATATGTATACACTAACAACTATGTATCTTGTATATACGGAAACTAGCGAGATTTTAGGGATTTTGATTATATTGTTTAATAAATGCAATTTACAAAAGACACAAATACCCTTCTGTCATTTATTTTAAAGGGGAGTTACAACATTATAATTACAAAATCTTGCCATTGTTTAAAATCTCTAGATGATGTAATCCAATGGCCCAGATTAGTTCACACAGTTCACTCTCAACCTAGTGTTCACTCTAGAACCCTACCCTATATATATATATATATATATATATATATAGAGAGAGAGAGAGAGAGAGAGAAACGGGATCAGGAGAAAACGCTCAAAAGTGTGAGAACGGTGAGAACGCATCCTGGCCCAACACATGTCCCTTGGCATTAAGAAGGGCGGAGGGGCTTTTTTGTCTTTTAATTCTTCTTTTATTTTCACAACGCGGTATAATATTTTCTGGCGTCTAAGTTTTTTTTTTTTGGCGTTAATTCTATTTATTAAACTTTTTGGCGTTTAATTAATTGTTTTGGTGTCACATATATAATTTTTTGGCGTTATATCGTTTTCTGGTTATTTTTTTTGGCGTTTGTGGCGTTTTGTATAATAATTCACTACTAGTAATTAATGTTTGCATAAGATTAAAATAAGTCCAATTTTTCTTTTTGGCGTTTATTGAATTTTTTGGCGTTTAAATACCCTTTTTAGAAGGTGCTTTGCCAGCAGCTATTCTCCCAGTTTTCATTCTACTAGCGTTTTGGTGTTTGTAGTTTTTGGCGTTTTATATAATAATGTATTTTATTTATAGAGAATTAGATAACAAAACAACATATAACTTGATATCAATACAATATAAACAGAAAACAAAAATAATTAAAAACGGTAATCTAATTTTTCTTTCCAATCTTCAATGTCATCAGCCTCTTCCTTCTTGAATTTGTTTTTGGCGTTTTGAACATTTTTTGAATAACTTAGCTAGATGCCAACTTTCCTTCATAAACCCCGTCTTTTTCAGAAGAAGCTGCTTAGTGGCATTTTGTTTTTTGGTGTGATATTCTTCTTTGGTGTCATGTCATTAAAGATCAACTTTTGCTTGATGCTATTTGTAATAATGGAGTCCAAAATAGCATTTTATACTTGTGTTGAACCCTTTCTTCCATGCCTATAATCATCAAGAACAAAGCTCACATGATGGCATATCACTGTCATCAGTCTCTTTTTCTTGAATATTTGTCCATCTCATTCAGAAAAATATTATTGAATTAAACCCCTCAGAAAAAGGATCCATTTCAGTGAAACCTTTGCCATCCGTGGCGTTTTAAAGGGAGTGGTTTCTAGAGGATATGGCGTTTTTGTGTTTTTCTGGGTGATTAATTTCATTGTGAGCCTATACTAGCACGCCACACAGTTGCGTCGTTTTGGCTCACTCTGGTGCGTTGCGCACGCCACAACAGGACCCATGCACCATGCGCAACCGCGCGCCTTTGTGTACTCGCGCGCGGACTGCCACGTCACGCGCCTCGAACCCGCACGCCACTATAACCACTTGGTCCTTGCAGCCTCTGTGATCTATCACGCGCACGTGGTCAAAAATACAAAGGCGGCTCTCAAGCGGCGCGTGCAAAGTGAGCCATCAAAGCGCCACATTGCGCCTCATCGCCCAAGCCACACGCGCGCGTGTGCGAGTTCGAGTTTGGGGTGCGGAGTTAGGGTGCTCCGCACCTTTCGCGAGTACCCTTAGTCTGTGCTTCCATGAAACAATAAGGATGGAGAGTTCCCACTTAAATACCCATTTAAGTTTCATCTCTCCTCCTGTGTGGGACAAGGTGCTACTCTCCCTTTTGTTTCAGCTTTCAATGTTTCAAACACCCAACTTTGAGCATCGATATCTCATTCATCTTAGCTCCGTTTTGGATGTGGTTTAGTTCGTTGCGAAGCTCTTCCAATATAGAACACAAACCCACAAATAAATATATAAAACCCGCTCATTTTATTATATTTATTTCTAGTCCAAAATAAGAAAAAATCATTTTCCTATATTCGTGAAAAATGCTATTTTCACCTACTTTTCCAACACTTTTTTTGAATGTTTTTCCATCTACTTAAGTATAATGTTTAATTACAAAACTCTCTTTCACTTCTCACGTTAAGTCAATTTATGTATTAAAACACATTTGTAACGTAACCTAACCCTATACTACATCAAGTGAGCTTTACACTATGAGTATGAACACGGTTATACCAATGATAGATGGTGGATCCTTATATTAGTTGTATTTGTTGGAGAAACATTGAACATGTAGTTTTTGAGAGCTGTGAGAAACACACAAATATGAGTTTTCACTAACTTGATGAGAGCTTCGTAATGAATCAGATAATGTCTAAATTAAGCTAGAAGTTTTCACTAACTTTCGTTTTGCTCCCTATGATTTGGCCGTTTTAACGGTTTTGTCCCAATCATTAAAAAATAGCCATTTTCCTCCCTGATATTTCGATTTTGTATCCAATTTGCTCCAAGGCTCTAACTCAGTTAAAAATTTTAATTTAAGGTAGGGGTATTTTGGTAATTTTACTAATACAAGTATTTTATTTTATTTATTCCTTAGATTTTTTGTATTTTATTGATATTATATATAATTCTAATTATTTATTCATATATATCACTAGACATCTAAAATCACTGTTCACCATCAACCTCCACTCCAGCTAACAGACCACCACCACCAGACATCATCACCACCCCTCCCCTTCTGCTGCTAACAGACCACTACCACCGTCAGCACGTCACCACCACCCCTTCCCTTCTGCTAACAGACCACCACCACCACCACCACCACCACCACCATCACGTCATCATTACCCCTCCCATTCTGTCGTCGGACCTCACCACCGCCACCGTGACTGTCACTGGAGTTAACCACCACTAAAGTCATCATACCTAACAATAACCACCGCCTCTTGAAAATCTTGTAATCGGTCAAGGTTTGTAGTGATTTCAGGTTAAATCTTGTCTAGGGTTTCAAATCATATTCGAGTTTATGGTTTCAAATTTCATTTGTAGATAGAGTTTTCTGATCTCGTGTGGATTTTGTGGATCTAGATCGAGTTTGTAGATCTCTTTGCCCGCTTGAAGATGTTGTAGCTTCAAATCAAGTTTGTGGATCCAGATCTGGTTTGGGGAGAGAGGGTTTAAGTATGATGTTGTTGAGTTGCGATGTGCTTTAGATCTGGGATTGTTCCATATTGTTAGTGTGGTGGTGCGTGTGGTTTTTGGTGGCATGTGATCGTATGTTGTTGGTGATAGTTTATGGCGGCTGTTAGTGTTGGTTGCAGACGATGGTAGTCAGTTGTGGTGGCTATTGGTGGTGGTGTCCGGTATAGAGAGGTAGAGAGGGGTAAGATAGAAAGAGTGAATGTTTTTCAAAAAAGAAAAACATATAGAGATATATTACATATGAAAAGACGAAAATGCCCTTGCTTTTATTAGTAAAGTTACTCAAATACCCCTACCTTAAATTGGTAATTTTAACCGAGTTAGAGCCTTAGAGCAAACTGGAGACAAAATCGAAACATCGGGGTGGAAAATGACTATTTTTAAACAATTGTAGCAAAACTGTTAAAATGACCAAACCACAGGGAGCAAAATGGAAGTTAACTCGTTTGAAATAGAGATACATTTATACACGCTCAAAAAAACTTTATAAAAAATCTATGTAACATTTTTATTTTTTTTCTAAAAAAATACGGAATGTAACATGCATATATTTTTAACATTTAAAAAAACAAAAAACGCCGAGTAATTCTTTTAAAGTGTTAAAAATTTCATGTTACATAATATATAAATCCAAAAAATGTAACATACAGATTTGAACATTTTATAGAAAAACTAGTCGGCTCTTTTTACAATTTTTAATAAATATGTTCAAATATATATATATGTTACATTTTCTGTTTTTTAAATAAAAATGTTACATAGGGTTTTCTTGAGTTTTTCAACCCAGGTGAGTTTTCTTCACACACACACACACACACACATATATTAACATGTTATTTATATCTTTAAAATTCACTTAAAATGCTAAAAAAAAATTCCACAAATTTTTCGATGCTTTTGCATATATAAATATGTGGAAGCTATTTCAATAAAAAAATCATTTCGAAAAAATAGATTTTTGGGTGGTGGAAGTGGGGGGTTCATTGTTTGTTTTGAGATGAACCCTAATATATATATATATATATATATATATATATATATATATATATATATATATATATATATATATATATATATATATAGGGGATCGATAAAATGAAAACCACCTCTAGTTGTAAGAACCATGGGAACCACTTTCTGGCCCTTAGATCAACTAGATGGATGGATGTGATTAAAAGTAGTAAATATTAATATTAAAAGCTTTTTGTCTTATTATGCCGTTAATATTATAATCCAAAAGGGTATTTAAGTAAAATCACTCTATTTTGTCTTTTTATATATATTAATTTTAAATTACCTTTTTTGTCCTATTCATTAATTAGTTTTTTGACTTAATTATTTTTTATTTATAAACAGATTTTTTTTGTAAAACAATTTTTTGAAATCAAAATTTTATTATAATTTTTTTAATTTTTAAGATTTTTACGCCCCGGCCTTTTCACCCCTCGTTTTTTGACGCGCCGTTTTTTCGCCCGCCTTTTTCACGCGTCGTTTTTTCAACTCGTCGTTTTTATGTTTTACGCCCCGGTTTTTTACGTTAACGTTATTTACGTTTTACGCGCCGGTTTTTTGCGTTTTACGTTCCGGTTTTTTACGTTAACGTTATTTACGTTTTACGCGCCGGTTTTTTGCGTTTTACGTCCCGGTTTTTTACGTCAACGTTTTTTTGCGTTTTACGCGACGGTTTTTTGTGTTAACGCTTTTTTACGTTTTACGCGCCGGTTTTTTACGTTAACGTTATTTACGTTTTACGCGCCGGTTTTTTGCGTTTTACATCCCGGTTTTTTACGTCAACGTTTTTTTACGTTTTACGCGCCGGTTTTTTACGTTAATGTTTTTTTACGTGTTACGCGCCGGTTTTTTACGTTAACGTTATTTACGTTTTACGCGCCGGTTTTTTGCGTTTAACGCCCCGGTTTTTTACGTTACCGTTTTTTTACGTTTTACGCGCCGGTTTTTTTACGTTAACGTTTTTTACGTTAAAAATTTTAAACTTCTTACGTTTTACGTTAAAAAATTTAAACTTTTTACGTTTTACGTAAAAGTTTTTACGTTTTACGTTAAAATTTTTACGTTTTACGTTAAACTTTTTATGTTTTACGTTTTACGTTTTACGTTTTTACGTTAAAAAGTTTACGGTTTAACTTTTTTTTTTACAAAAACTTTTTTACGCAAAAACGAACGCACACAGAAATCGCAAACTCGGGAAATGTCTCAGATATATCGTTATCATCATCGACTAGGGGGGGAAATTAAAAAAACGACATCAAAACAAAGTCAATCTCGAAAAAAAAACGGGGTTTGGCTCAATTAACTGATAATCAAAAGGCTGCAAAAGAGGGGTTGCAGGTTTAAAAAACCTACCCTCCGCCATCCTTGCCGCGCCATCGTCATTAAAATCGACGTTTTTATTTTTTTTTTTTCATCATCGCCACCCGCATCCAACATATCAAACCCACAAAAAGTCCCACTGATCAAAGTACAAACCCAACAAATATAATCAAAACAAAAGTCCACAGAGTTCATCAGACCCTCGTAGTCCAAGAACACAGCACCACCGGGCACCGCTGTACACAAATCAAAGAACAAATCCAACAAAATATAATCAAAACAAACAAGATGTACAGGTAAACAAATCCAACAGAAACAAAAATCGAACCTTTGGCCCCCCACCAGCCACCTGCACCAGCAACGACTACCGAAGGCATGTAATCAAGCCAACAAAACCAAAAGACTCACCAGAGTCGATGCCGGCGGTGGTTGTTCCGGCCAACAAAACCAAAGACTCACCGACTACCTCCGCCCCCACCATCACCCATCACCCCCTGTCTTCCGACCAACCACATCCCACCACCGTCTTCCACCACCTACCAACCACCTCCCACCACTGACCAAACACCTCCCACCATCGCCTCGCCACCGAACAAAACGCCACCGCCACAACACCCGTCGCCCACCTCTGCAAAAACACCACCGCCAGCAGCATATTAACCACCAAATGACATCACCATAAAAAACATCCCTCAAACCGTCATCACAAAAAATCCCCAAAACAGCTCAAATAAAAAGACAGAGAGTAAACATATCTTTGGCGACGGATGCAGCGGCGGAGGGTAGTTGTGGGGCGGCGGAGATGGCGGAGAGAAAGGGAGGCCGGAGATGGTGGCTGGTCGTACATTCTCTAGAAGGGGGGTGTGGGTGAGTACGGTCGTCATCATCATCATCGACCACCCCACCATCATCTTCGCAGTTGTCTGGTGCTTGTCGCCGGAAATCGGGAGGGGGGGGGGGTGTTTGGCTGGTGGTAGCCGGATAAGGTTGATTTGGGGTTTTCAAAACGAGATCGGAAGGCGTCGGAGATCGGAGATCGGCACAGGGGCGGATCTTTGGGAGAGAGTGAGAGGGATTTCAAATTTTGGGGAGGAGATGAATCACAAAAGTCTGTGATAAAAGACTTTAAAAGAGAGAGAGGTTGAAAAAGTGGAGAGAGAGAGAGTGTGGTCAGACATAATAAATGAGGAGAGATATTGGGAAATGACATTTGGTAGTAAATGACTAAACTACCCTTTTGTGTGGCTAATTCTAATTGGTTGAGAGTGGTTCTCGTGGTTCTTACAACTGGGGGTGGTTCTTATTTTAGCGGCTCCCAATATATATATATATATATATATATATATATATATATATATATATATATATATATATATAGGATTAGGATCAAGAGTGAACAACTTCTTGAGAGTGAACTAATCTTGACCCTTGATCATTTTCTAGATTAAAAGGGTAAGATTGACAATACCCAAGTATGTTTAATTAAAATCACTTATGTTTCTCATCTCTTAACTCTCTTTCTCTCTCTCTCTCTCCCCCCTCTCTCTCATTTTTAATTATTTCTCCATTGTTTCTTTATCCATAGATTTTGTTTTAATTTTAACTTGAATGTTGTTTTTCTTTTATTATCCGTATACATATAGATATCATAATACATTGTTTTTAACTTTTTATAATTTTCAATAAACATTAAAAAATTTCTCTGAGATTGAAATTGTAATTATTTTTGGGCATTATTTTTTTTAAATATGTGATGAAGTTATTTATTTTTGCATACATGTGATATGTTTCATTTTCACTAATTTCTTAATTTTTATATAAATCAGCTCGTGTGCATGCCTAATATAATATATGATGTTAATATACACATATGTAACCATTTCTGAATATAATACACAGATGTATAAAAGACCGTACACATGTGTATAAATTAACATCTGTGTATCTTGTATACACTTATAGTTAGGAAGACTGTACACATGTGTATAAACTAACAGCTGTGTGTATTGTATAAACTGATACTAGCGAGACTATACACATATGTATACACTAACAACTACGTATCTTGTATATACGGAAACTAGCGAGATTTTTGGGATTTTGATTATATTGTTTAATAAATGCAATTTACAAAAGACACAAATACCTTTCTGTCATTTATTTTAAAGGGGAGTTACAACATTATAATTACAATCTTGCCATTGTTTAAAATCTCTAGATGATGTAATCCAATGGCCCAGATTAGTTCACATAGTTCACTCTCAACCTAGTGTTCACTCTAGAACCCTACCCCATATATATATATATATATATATATATATATATATATATATATATATATATATATATATATATATATATATATATATATAGAGAGAGAGAGAGAGAGAAACGGGATCAGGAGAAAACGCTCAAAAGTGTGAGAACGATGAGAACGCATCCTGGCCCAACACATGTCCCGTGGCATTAAGAAGGGTGGAGGGGCTTTTTTGTCATTTAATTCTTCTTTTATTTTCACAACGCGGTATAATATTTTCTGGCATCTAAGTTTTTTTTTGGCGTTAATTCTATTTATTAAACTTTTTGGCGTTTAATTAATTGTTTTGGTGTCACATATATAATTTTTTGGCGTTATATCGTTTTCTGGTTAATTTTTTTGGCGTTTGTGGCGTTTTGTATAATAATTCACTATGAGTAATTAATGTTTGCATAAGATTAAAATAAGTCCAATTTTTCTTTTTGGCGTTTATTGAATTTTTTGGCGTTTTAATACCCTTTTTACAACGTGCTTTGCCAGCAGCTGTTCTCCCAATATTCATTCTACTAGCGTTTTAGTGTTTGTAGTTTTTGGCGTTTTATATAATAATGTATTTTATTTATAGAGAATTAGATAACAAAACAACATATAACTTGATATCAATACAATATAAAATGAAAACAAAAATAATTTAAAACGGTAATCTAATTTTTCTTTCCAATCTTCAATGTCATCAGCCTCTTCCTTCTTGAATTTGTTTTTGGCGTTTTGAACATTTTTTGAATAATTTAGCTAGATGCCAACTTTACTTCATAAACCCCGTCTTTTTCAGAAGAAGCTGCTTATTGGCATTCTGTTTTTTGGTGTGATATTCTTGTTTGGTGGCATGTCATTAAAGATCAACTTTTGCTTGATGCTATTTGTAATAATGGAGTCCAAAATAGCATTTTATACTTGTGTTGAACCCTTTCTTCCATGCCTATAATCATCAAGAACAAAGCTCACATGATGGCATATCACTGTCTTCAGTCTCTTTTTCTTGAATATTTGTCCATCTAATTCAGCAAAATATTATTGAGTTAAACCCCTCAGAAAAAGGATCCATTTCAGTGAAACCTTTGCCATCTGTGGCGTTTTAAAAGGAGTGGTTTCTAGAGGATATGACGTTTTTTGTGTTTTTCTGGGTGATTAATTTCATTGTGTATAGACCCCTCTCTCATAGGAGTTTTTTGGCGCATAGTTTAGGCGGGACTTTTATTGTAATAAATGATAGTAATAAAGTAATTATCTTTTCAGTTACTGTTTCTGTATTTAGTGTTGATCAGCTTTTATCAGTTTTATAGGTTATAGACGTCCCATCTTCTAAGTTTGGCATTTTTTTAAATGGCCTTATGCAGACCAACATGACAAAATACAATAACGGAGTAAATAAAATTTAAGCAGGAAAAAATATTTTTTGTTATTTTTGGCGTTTTGTTAGGGTTAACCATTTGTAGTATTATTTTGGCCTTTTGCTAATAAAGATAGAAATATATCATTTAATTGTCTTAAAAAAAGAAGATTACATAGAAGAAAAAAAAAAGAGGAAAAAAATTAAAATCCTTCGTCAGAAGGTACTTTATCCGAATAGTATCCATCACTTGTCTCATCTTCTTCCTCGTCGGAGTCTTCATCTTGATCTTCATCCATGTCATCACATTCACCTTCATCAGCTTCTTGTTCCTGAAGATTCTGAAGCCTCCACCTGAACATGTCTTGCATTAACTCCAATTTTGAGTCTATTTCTGTGTTGGTACAAGTGGCGTTATGCAATTCTTCCATGAAACCCAGTCGTTGCTTTGTCATGATGTTCTCTAGCCAGTAGACTTCCTGCTCTCCGTTGTCGTATGTAACCGTCACCATGTTTGTTTCATCATCAAAACGCCATGATGTCATGACAGGGTCTGGCTTCACATCTCCTTTGATTGGTCCAAATTTGCTGGTTAATGCTTTCATAAGCATATGCGTTTCATGGCATTCGTTGTCTAGAGCGATGCCAATGGATAAGATTTGCCTCTGTATCTCTTCTTCCATCTTCAGAATTACCCTGACCGTCTTAACATACACCCTCCTTCTGTTGTCAAAATGGAGGACGTATCGCCTGATTCCCAGAGTGTATCTCCACGAAACAATTGTTGCCATTTTTGGCGTTTTGTTTAAGTTGGCGTTTTTGGTTAACGATTTTTTTGCAGAAAATGGATAGATTGAAGTGATTATGGAAGCTATGTTTTACCTTTATTTATATAATGATGTTTTTGGCGCGTAATTTTGGAGGGAATTTCTTCTAATAAATGTTAATAACTGAAATTCAGTTATTTGTGTTGTTTCATCTTCCTGTAATATTCAACGCGTTTTATTACTAATTTTTGGCGTTTAGTTTTAATGGCGTTTTATTTTTTTTGTATGGCGTTTTATCATTTGATGGCGTTTTGAATATGAGGGGTAAAAGACCCTTTTACCCTTAATGAAGCGCGTTCCACGTAATAATATTGATGTTATTTACGAAAACGCCACCGCGCAATCTAGTCCATGGATTGTTTTATTCGGACGATCCATAAGCGTTCTCACCGTTCTCACACTTTCCACCGTTTTCTCTAAATCCTGACCCTATATATATATATATATATATATATATATATATATATATAGAGAGAGAGAGAGAGAGAGATAGAGAGAGAGAGTTAAGTTCGCGTACAAATAGGCTTAACGTACAAAATGTACAAAAGACATGAAAAAGTTAAAAAAAAAAACGTGGTGGCATTTTCGTAATTATTTTTCTCATAAGGTAATTGTTAAAATTACTCCAAAAATGATGTTGTAGGGTAATTTTGTAAAATTATCTTGAAGGGTAATTATCAAAATTACTCTACAAGTTAATTATCAAAATTATTCTACAAGTTTATCAAACAACATATAATTCAAAATTACTCTACAATATCATTTTACAAAATTACCTTACAAGATCATTTTACAAAAATTACCCTACAAGACTATTTGCAGAGTAATTTTGATAATTACTTTACGAGTAAAATAATTACGAAAATATTATTGCATTTTTTCAGTAAAACCGTTAATTTCTTACGTTTTGTATGTTAAAAGTATTTGTATTTGATTTTTTATCTATATATATATCTTGATCAGCCTTGCCCATAGTTTACATACTTAGTTTAACCATGCTTGTGAGTTTAAACAAGTAAATTATTTATATAAGGCTATAGGGTATACTTTCATGCCACTTAACTACACGTACGCGTTACATCACCTACTTGACCCTCTTTCACTTCACCTCGCAAAAAGGAAATGGTTTAACCCCCATTAACGCCCCTTAAATTAATTAAAATACACACACACACACACACACACACACATATATATATATATATATATATATATATAACATGTTGTGTGTGTGTGTAAATTTTGCAATAATTGATTCTCTCCATCTCTCCTAGTTAACTTCTCAACATGTGAAGCTTTTAATGTCTCTTAACACCTTTCAGGAGCGGTATAACAAGTGTTAACGGATGCCAACTAGAATTAACACATATGAATGTTAGAGTATACCAAGTGGCCTAATATAATAAATATTATTTAGTATAAGTATGATAAAATCACCAGTAGCAACACGCGTTGAAGTTGATCATATATCTCACGCACACACACATATTCTCAAGAGGACATTCAAGTTGCCATTGGCGAAGCATAGTGGGGGCGGCCGACCCCCCGAACTTTCGCTAAGTAGTGGAGAGTATGTAGTTTTCATATATAAATTTTTTGGTATATACGTTTTCGACCCCGCGTTTTATAGAAATTTTTGGGTATATAAGTTTTCAACCCCGGTCGGGAATCTCAAGCTTCGCCCCTGCAAGTTGCTAAGATATATGTCTCATAATCAATGGCGAACGTGTATAGAGCCGTATGAGGGAACTACCTCTCGTAAAAAAAAAAAAAAATCTAGTGTAACTTGTAGACAAAAATTCTAATCATCAACTTTAAAGTTCGATTAAACGCCTCAATCACCAAAAAAAAAATAAATCATGGATCCAACATCTTCCTATACTAATAAACAAAAATCTTTTTGTACACGTGTCACTCTCTGGTGCCTGCTCCCTTTTAATAATAATATTACATATTAATTTTTATACACAAAATATAATATAATATTAATTAATATAGTTAGAGATAAACGTATAAATTCAAATTTAATTAATAATTATCTATAACAAATATAAATGTATCAAATAATATAATAAGTATAATATTATTTAATATAGTTAGAGATCAAACGTATAATTTCAAATTTAATTAATAGTAAATTACTTTTTGAGTCCCTATGTTTTAGTGGTTTTAACCACTTGAATCTAAAATCAAAAAGTTTAACGCCCTGAGTCTCTAACCGCTCATTCACACCCCTTGTAAAAAATTCAAAAAACTTTTTGTAAGACCAAATTCTCTAAGTTCTCACAACTTGTAGAAATGTAATAAAGTATCAAATCACATGTACAAGTACTTATAGTATATAACTTAGAAGACTAAAATTACAAGCGGGTTAACTAAATAAAGTACCAAATTATCTTTAAAGCGAACACTAAATGGTTTTTAAAAGACATATTTTTTTTTGTTATTAAGTATATAACATTATATTTACTTAAACCGTGTAATACACGTGTTCAATATTTTATTCCAATTTTAAATTTATGTTAATATCAATATGTTTTCATCTTAAAAAATGGTCCAACTTCCTAATAACATTGAGTTTTAAATATTAAACTTAGTTTCAATCATATTACCTAACTAAAAATATTATCATCATGCTAAATAAAGACATTATATAATATTATAAAAATTTTAATTTTAATATTTAAATGTCGACTACTAATTAAAAAGTTATTGTAGACGCTCAAATTTATAGTTTAAAAAACTTTAGTCCTTTTTTTTTAAACGTGTACTTTATTTTTAGTATGATTTTTTAAATGTAATATTTTCTATACAATGATGATATTCATATATTGTCTCATGATCTATATATCTAAAAATAGTATTTATATCAAAGAATTTTTTATATCAGTAATATACATAGTAGAATTTAATTACAATTCATTTACCATAACCTAATAACTTATAATTATTTTTAAAAATACTTACAATTTTATGATTATTAATTTTTTTTAATTTTTTAGTGTTACTTCTTTTTAACACATAAAATAAAATGGATTGTAGTATCTCAAAAGAGAAGTGAAAACTTAGAAAATTATTTTGAATAGCGAAAATATAATTGTTCTTTTGTTTAACTATTTTATCTAAATAAGTCATTTCATTAATAAGGATTATATACAAATTTATAATTTACATTTTTTCGTCATTTAACCCGTGTTCATTTAGTTTATTTATTAATAGTATATACAATAATATACAATAGTATACAATCTATCTATACTATATAATAAAAGAAATCATTTTGGGACACTTGTCATCATATTAGGCCATGTTTTATAGATAAGTATTATTTTAGTTTAATCTTTACTAATTAATTATAGATAATCCTCCTACTAAATATTATTTAGTTTAATTTCTTATGGATAATTATTATTTAGTTTAATCTCCTTCTCATTTATAATATTATTTATTTAACTAATAGAGTAAGCTACGATTTTGGCCATTGTGCTTATATCACTTTTACTCTTTTAGTCCAAAAAGGATTTTTAACATCTGAGCCACCGTCTTTTTTTTCTAATCTTTTTGGCCCCTAACGTCTTTTTTAACCCTTTTGGCCCCTAACATTTAATGGATGGAGTTAGTGTTATGGGGTTAGAAAAAAAGATGTTGGGGGCTCAGATGTTAAAAAATTCTTTTTTGGGCTAAAAGGGTAAAAGTGATATAACCACATGGGCCAAAATCGTAATTTACTCTAACTAATATTATATATCATTTATACATTTACAGAGTTTTAAATAATGAGGTAAATTTATTGAGACTTCGTTAACAAATTTTTCTACAACAAAATAATCTATTTATATCAATCTAAATTTTTATCTATACTATACTATGTAATAAAACATTAATGTGTGACACATGTCGTTCCTTGTAGGTATTTATTTTATGATTTTCTCGCCTCACTTCCAAACTAACTTTTTTATTATTTGGTATATAAAATTACATTTATTTAACTTGTGTAATAAATGAGGTTTTTTAAAGATGTATTATTTTATTATTTGGTAAAGGATATTACATTTATTCAACCCGTGTAATACATGTGGTTTTAACGATATAATTTTTTTATTTGGTATATAAAATTACATTAATTCTACCGGTACAATATGGTTCTTATATATATAACTTTTTATTATTTAATATATAAAATTATATTTATTCAACCCGTGCAATAAATGAAGCTTTTAAAGATATAATGTTTTATTATTTAGCATATAAATTTATTTACTCAACTCGTGTAATACATGGGTTATAACCTAGTTTCTCTAACAAAAAGATAAATGCTTTATATGCCACGAAGCACATGTTATGAACCTCTGATATCTAAATTTGCTGTAAAAAAAAGTAAAATATGTTAAACTCAACATATAAAATACTGGTCAAACAGTACTTTATACTTTAATTTAATAATAATAATAATAATTTAACATATATAGTATTATTATTATTATTAATATTAATAATTACAAAGAAATTTAAATAGCAGCCTGATACATGCGTGATGGCCGAAGTGTATGCCCCCACGCGCCATTGTCTTCCGTGCCCCATTATACACACAAATAATAAATCATAAAATAATAAAAAAACAATATAAAATAAAACAAAAATCAAAACTTTTTGTTCATCCTATAAAAGCCCTCGCGTCTCCTTTGCCACTTCACAAACACCCCTTGTCCCCCACTCCCATATTCCCAAAGTACCCTTCTACAATGCAATATTTGAGTTCCAAGAAACGAGTCCGTTCCGACTCGGACGAGTCAGGAGTCGACTCAGCAGAAGCCAAAAAAATCCTCCTCGACATTCTCGACGAGTCAGACGTGTGCATGGTGAGTCAAGACCTTGACTCGTTCATGAAAAGCTTCCAAGACGAAATTTCTCCGGCACCGGAAGTTGTCACCGGAAAAACAACCGAGTCAAATCAGTTAACCGAGTCAACCGAGTTAACCGAGTCACGGGTAGAACTTGGGTTTCTGTTGGAGGCGTCGGATGACGAACTGGGTCTACCACCGACTGAGTCGAACAGGACGAGTGAGTTGGCTGACACGGTTCAACTCGGTGAGTTATGGGGGTTAGATGACCAGATATCAAGCTATGGGTTGAACTCGTTTGAGTATGAATTTGGGTATGAAGATGTGAATATTAGTGAATATAATAACGGTGAATACGTGGCGTTAGATGGACTGTTCGATCATACAGATGTAGGGTTTGGATCGTCGGATCTGTCGTGGCAGCCGGAGACTTTGCCGGCTCAGTGACGGAAGTTCGATGTTTTAGTTAACTCCGTTAGCATATTGTAACGTTCTTTTATTTGTTTTTAGTTTTAAACAAAAGTGGATGTTAGAAAAATATATAAATACTCCGAACTAGAAATTCCAGCCACTTTATAGTTTATATACGTCTGTTAAAAAAATATATACATATAAGGACTACATCGTAATAAATAATTTAAAATTAATCGAATTATTTGGTTTAACACTAATTTATAATATTTATTTTTTTTTAAAGTTCTAAGTTATACATAGAGAAAAATGCCCAGATAATCCTTATGGTTTGTCATTTTTTCACCTTTAGTCCTTAACTTTCTAAAACTACAGCTATAGCTCTCAACTTTTTCAGTTTCGTTCCCGGATATTCCCTAGGCCTAAACATTAGTTACTTTTCTTAGGTAAGAGATTGTGAAATGACAAAAATACCCTTACTAAAAAATAAAATAACTTAACCCATTAAATAAATTTATCATCTCATTTTCTCCCCTTGCAACTCCATCATCCCATCTTCTCCCCCACCACCGTTATCGTTCACCAAAAGTTATCGTTCACCAAAAACTATCAGCTGCTAAATTGATTAACACTGATTATTAATTATTGATTTTATGAGTTTACATTTTGGTTTACATGTTTCTGCTTATTTAAGCTATACACACTTTTTTTTTGTTTTACAGGAAGTTAGGGTGGTTTCATTTTCAATTTTAGATGAAGGATTGTTTGATTCTTTTGTATGTTGTTTTAATTTGGTTTTGTATTCAGATTATTGCTAATTACAAATACTTTCTCTATCTAATTAAATTTTAAGGGTGTACCTATTTGCACACCCATTTGCCTATTGGCACATCAAAAAGATGTTTTTTGTCCTATATGCACACCCTGCAGTGTTGAGCTGTGGGCAAAGCGTGGCGTTTTGGTCCGGTCAACCAGACAAAGACTGATGGGCGTCTGACAGGTCTGTTGACCGGACCAAAACGGCGAGCTTTGGCCGCGTTTTGGTCCTGTCAACCAGACAAAAGACTGACACCCGGTCTGGTTGACAGGACCAAAACGCGGTCAAAGCTCGGCGTTTTGATCCGGTCAACAGACCCGTCGGACACCCGTCAGTCTTTGTCTGGTTGACCGGACCAAAACGAGCGCTTTGGCCACAGCTCGACATTGCAGGGTATGCACATAGGGTTAAAAACACATTTTTGAGTTGGCTATGTGTGTAGTGTGTAGATAGTTTGAGCCAATAAGGTTAGTGAAACTTAATTTCTTTCGTTGTTGTTATTCGAGATAATAGAGGAATTGCAGGTGTTTGCAATGTTCATCAATTGTCCGATGAAATTTTAGAATGTTAAGTTAAAATTAGTTGAAGCATAGGTAAACTGTTAAATGTTTATGAAATTGCTTTAAGCAAACAAAGCTTCAGAGACTCATATATGAAATTGCTTTAACCAGCCACCAAAACCCTTTCCCATCCTCCGCCAGTGGTTCGTTTTTCCACTAAAACCATGAGTGGAATCCGTAGTGTATTCCATATCTCTAAGTCTGAAAAGTGCTTAGCTAATAGCACTTGTCATGTCTCGCCATAACGTTCAAACGAGAGCTTAAGGTTTAATTAGAAACCTTGTCCATTAAGGACCATAAAATTTAAAAGCTCCGTAGAAAATAAGTTTCCCTCGTCAAAGTGAAATGGGATTACCATTGTGGCCCATAATACACTCGAGAGGTTGAGATCTGAAATGAAACGGGACTAACCGTATTACTTTAAAAAAATCTCGAGGACGAGATTTCCTTTAAGGGAGTGAGGATGTAACACCCGTAAATTTCGTCCAATTGTGAGATGACACGTGTACCAAATTTTCAACCAAGGAAAGGGAATTTGTCGTTCAACTATGTAACGATACATATCCAATCCTCTACTTTGTCCCGACTATGTGGAAGGAGGAACCTCCAAATTAATCCCGACTATGTCGAAGGAGGAACCTCCAAATTAATCCCGACTATGTGGAAGGATGAAGGAATTATATGCTACGTTCTTTGAAACGTGTTTCGTATCACCGAATGATCCTGATTCTGGGAAGGAGAGAAATTATTATTATTATGTGTTAACTAAAACGTGTCCCGGATCTCCGACTAATCTCAACTATGGGAAAGGAGAGGCACTATAATTGCCAAATGGCGAAAGAACCAAGTCCAACGACTAAATTATAAAAAAATCTCAAAATATAATTTCTGGAGGTCCCTTACGGTCCGCAAGGGGTTTAAAACCAAATTGTGCGCTAAGGTCCATACGGGCCGTAAGCGGTCAACCCTTACGGTCCGTAAGGAGTCGCTCTGACAGTTTTATGCTTGGTCTCCAAGCATGTTATAACAACCCTCCTAAAACCCTTAAAACACCCTAACGTCCTAAAAGTATACCCCGTATACGAGAAACAACCCTAAAATACCTTTATACTAATAAAAATCAAATAAAAACAAAAATATATGGGTCTCGCGGGCCGCGACCCGGTCCCCCAGGTCTGTCGCGGGGCGCGACCAGGTGACACCAGGCGACACCCCCTTTAGCCACGTGTCCTTGAACGTGTGAAGCCTAACGGGTTGACTCACCAAGCCTGCCCTAGCCTAGTGTTCTCGTGGGCCGCGAAGGGCAGACCCAAGTGGGTAGCGGGGCGCGAGCCGCCCTATGTCAGCCTATAAAAGGAGGCCGATGCCTCATTCCTCATCGTTCACTTTTTTCTCTCTCTCAAATTCTCTAATAGGCAAAACTCTCGGGTATTATACCCCTAAAAAGCGTAGCTCTGGCTCGTTGTAAGTATTATAACCCCCGATCACGTATTTGTTACCCTACCTGATTGATCTATGGCTCCGTAACGCATGTCGAGGCACTACCTGACTCAGTTCGTTGGAGTTCTGTCTCGGTAGTATGGCTAATGTGATTTGGGTTATCTTACTAACACGTGTGCATTGTTTAATTTTAATACATAATGACCAGGAGAATCATCAGGAGGCTATAATATTATCTAAGTTTACAATGTGAGTATACTCTTTTGTAAAACCTTTTTGTGAGTTATTGTTTCAAATATTTTACAAAACCCTAAATTTTTATCAAGATACTTATAGTGATTACATTTTTGTGATTATACAATTATCATCAGTATGTGGGGTTTTGTGCTACATTACTTGACACTCGTTACTATTGCGAATAGTAGCATGACCGCAAGCACGGGGGACAAGGGTTGCCTAGTAGCAATGTTGTATTGAATAATTGGATAGATATAAACATTGTAAATCTTAATACTGTAAATTTATAAACATTTGTTTGATTAAACCGGGGAAGGAATATTTATCTTTAAGGCACAGTCTGAGTAGCCATTCCCTCCTAAAAGGAGAGGATGGTTTAGTAAATGAGCGCATGAGAGGAGGAAAAGGATGAAGAAATTGCAACAACAGAGAGCGTTAGCAAAAGCAAATAGGGAAGTGAATGCCCAAACCCAGGAAGTAGTTAATAGACCATTGTGGGAAGAACTTGATAGGCATTTAGCAGGATTTCCATATGTTAGCCACTACAGCAGTAGACTCTAATCTGAACCAAATAGCTGAACCATCACTAAGTATATTAGGGTTTGGCTTTTAAGGTTTAGATTTAGGGTTTAGATTTAGGTTTAGCCTTTAGGGTTTAGCTTTTAGGGTTTATAGTTTAGATTTTACGGTTTAGCTTAGGTTTTAGTCTTACTTTTTAGCTTTAGGGTTTAGAGCTTAGGAGTTAGGATTTAGGGTTTAGGGTTAAGAGATCCTAGTTAGGGTTCGACGAGTCGGTTCTAACGACGCTTGAATGAGTCCAATCGAAGTTCGTTTGAGTCGGTTCCCCGCTGTTCCCCACTTTTTTAGTGTTTCCCAATGAACCTTCCTCTATAGGTTTAAAATATTGCATATAAAAATTCTATTCCTATTAATCTTAATTAATCTCTAGTTCCTATCGCCCGACTAGCGTTTAGCGGTTTTTACAACACGGAATGTAAGTAAAAAAACTTCTCTGTTTTATGAATGTACGGTAAAAAATTAAAATGCCCTTAATTTTATCTTCTAGATCCGCCACTAATGATACATGCGATAAGACCCATGAACTTGACGGTCACTCATGTGATGTGCATGAGATTTAGTAGAATAGAATCATGTATATATGTGACAGATTATGAGACTGACCATATTGCCATCTCTAAAGATATTAAATAACTAAAAAACTAATGGAGATAATTCCACAAGATTTTTTATATAAGAGTAAGTTACAAAAATCCATACCAAGAACATCTCCAACTCATTGCCTGTAATGGATCCGTCCGTGAAGGAGGCCCCTTTGGAAAGAGTTGGTCCAGGCATCTTGGGTGGGGTCGAGTTGGGTTTTTTCAATCTAAATGTGGATCGGATTTATAATGATTGTAGTATTGTACCATGCGTATTAATGACAGGTATATTATATTATATTATATTATATTATATTATATTATATTATATTATATTATATTATATTATATTATATTATATTATATTATATTATATTATATTATATTATATTATATTATATTATATTATATTATATTATATTATATTATATTATATTATATTATATTATATTATATTATATTATATTATATTATATTATATTATATTATATTATATTATATTATATTATATTATATTATATTATATTATATTATATTATATTATATTATATTATATTATATTATATTATATTATATTATATTATATTATATTATATTATATTATATTATATTATATTATATTATATTATATTTATATTTATATTTGTATATAATTATGAATAGTAATGGAGAAAAAGATGATAAAAAGATGTAATGTTTAGATTTTAGAAACAATTATTTTTATATACTTTTTATACTGTTTATACTTATTTTTATACAATAATTTAAATTATTTTACTAACAAAGTGTTTGTTTATTAAAACAAGTTAATTGTTTTTATAAAAAAATGATTTATTATTAAAAAAGATCTTGAGAAACATAGAAAGTGGTGGTAATATGGAAATGTAAGGCTATGTAACGATGATTTTACGGTTGGAGGGAAAACTAATTTTTTTTAATAAGGTGGTGTTTGTTTTTTCAGATGCAAAAGGTCTGCAGTCTGCGGACGACATCTGCAGGCATCTGCAGGAGAAGAGGTGAACCAAAGGTTTGCAGTCTTTAAGAAGAAGAGGGTTTGTTTTTTTTATTATATATAAACCACTTCTCACACACACCCTCCTCTTCTCACACACACCCTCCACAGATCTGCCTTCATCACCACCACCAAGCACCACCGCAAACCCACCACCACCGTCACCACTACACCACCGTCACCACTACAACACCGCCACCACCGTCTCTCTCTCCTCGGCCTCTCTCTCATCTGGCGTCGTTCAATTTGGGGGTTCCACCACCGCCATAGCACCACTGCCATCACAGATCTCTCTCTCTTCTTTCCCTCTCTCCTGCCGCTCCCTCTATCTCTTGATTCTGTGGTGGGTTTTGACTTGTTGGGAGTTGATTTGTGTTGAAGAGAGAAGAGGGTGGTGGTGGCACAGGAGGTGGTGGCGGCGGAGGAGTGTCGGAGGTGGAGGTGGTGGTGGCAGAGGAGGTGGTGGCGGCGGAGGAGTGTCGGAGGTGGAGGTGGTGGTGGCAGAGGAGGTGGTGGTGGCAGAGGGAGAAGAGGAGAAGAGGTTGGAAGAGGTTGGAAGATGATGGAACATGTCTGCTTGGTGAAGAGGTCTCGCAGACCTTTTCTAATGAAAGGTCTGCGAGAAAACAAACAATCTGCAGCATCCAAACGTCTGCCCGCATCTGCGCGGCGCAAACATAAGTGGCCAGAAAAAACAAACAGAACCTAAGTGAATATCTAATATGACATATGACTAAACGCGTTTTTGAGCGTTTTTAAACCCTTCTTTTAAAGATGCACATGGATGTGGAGTTGGGTCCAATTTGACAAAACCAAGTTAGGTGTTAGTATGGTGTTACCTCCCTTAAGATCAAAGATTCGAGCCTTGCTAAAAGACAGATTTGATGTAATTTAAACCGTTTAAAAAAAAATTAAAGATGGTCCGACATAAATAATATACTAATTGCGTCCTGACTCTATGTATGAGCATGTCAATTATTGTTACCAATAAATTTTAGTTCACACACATACATGCATGTGTAACATGAATTAAACGGTCTATAGCTATATAATATACATGTACCGAACAATTAAGTCTCAACTATGCTATGTGAAATACAAAGATGATGAAAAGAAAGCCCAACGTTGGGTGCACCTAACTTATTGCTGTTATGTTTGGCATAGTTTCCTCAATCGACCAAAAGAAACTTTGTTTTTTCCTTTTCTTTTATACTTTTAAATAGGGCTGATAAATTGTGTCTTATCGGGTTTAACAGGCATCTAACAACGCGTGTAACACAAGTATTAAACTTGAATACAACTCGTTTAACTACTTTATATCTCATGTTTAACACAGTTTTACGTTTTATATACCAAGAAGAAGAAGTGATGAATCCTAACCTCGTAATTATATTTATTTTTAAATAATAAAAAAATCACGTTGTTTACTTTTTCAATAAACATCTCTAATCGTGTTTTATACAGATATCTATTATCAGCCCTATTTTTAAAACAAAGTCATCACTTAAGAGTTAAGGCATTGATGTGGGATATATAAATTGTTTATTGTTTTCCAAATAGACCATATAAAAGGATACCAAATATTATGTCTCCTATTTTAACCTTTTTTAATCAACATGTGTTTCGAGGCAAAACAAAGAAAGTATGTGGTATACGAACATGACAACTTTAACATTCATAAAAACACATGCATACTTTAAGAGCATATGCAATATATATACGTGCTCAACTAATTAGATTTTAACTAGTACTTGGGCTGCGTGATAACGACGTGTTTACGTATTCCGTTAAGGCGTTAACTAAACACATAAATTGTAGAAAAATGAACGTTCTCGAAACTTTAAATAGAAAAGTAAAGCCATAAAACGGGTCTTTGAAAATGTTGTAAAAAAAGGAAAGAAACAAAAACGAAAAATATAAACAAACATCAGCAAAGACGAAGCTCACGTAAGCAGATGAAACGAAACGGAAGAGGGGGGGGGAGGGGGGGGGGGTTGACGGGATTTGAACCCGCATTTAGCGGGTAAGGAGGAAAGGCACAGACCACCTAACCTATTGCTCATCTTATTTAACTTTCAGATTTAAATGATATATTTTTTTGAATAGCCAACAGAACCTTCATTATAAAATCAAAATAAAAACTACAAAGTTACCCAGCCAGAAGCCGGATCATACAGCACAAACAAAACAAGAAATAAGCAAAACGAACAAAAAGGCAAACCGAATTACAAGTTTAAATTAAAATCCCACCATTCCTGTCTCGATATCATCTGATGTTTTGATCTATGCTTCACACCTTGAAAAGAGGCCTCCTTTATTTCTTCCACGACCGTTTGAACCACGCCTTGTCTTCTTGAAAATACCCGATCATTTCTTATTTTTGTTGATCAGTTTTGTTTTAAACATAATGGAAAACATGAATAACATACCTGTTACAGCAGACAGGCCAGCAGAGAATCCAGTCAGAGATGCAGCCATTGAGTTTGACATACTTGTCAGGATGATCTGGTTCCTCCTTAGGGTGTAAGATTATGATGGTGATGAACTGAAACTAGGGAGGTTTCGATTAGGGAGAGAGAGACGAATTTGATGTTATTAGGGTTGTGTGTCTTGTGTTATTGTCTAACCGTCTAACCCTTAAACTCTCTAATAGTCTCCTTATATATACACCCAAGAGGAAACCTAATTAGTTAATAAGGGTAATATGGTCCATCAACAATTACCAACTATTTATTAATAGGTTATTAATATATTTTGATCTATATAATATAAATGATTATAATGGCTACAAGATTAAATATTATAATAATAATATATTTAATCTCACATTCTCCCACTTAGCCGAGTAATCATTTATCATGAGTATTAGATGAGCCTGGCCAGGAGTTAACACTCATTTTAGCTTTAAACCAAGAACTATAGCAGAGAAATACAGCCTTTGAATCATCATTCAACTTAGGACTCCCATTAGTCATACTATAGCCTCAATTTAAAACCTAATAGTTACGATCAAAATATGTATAAGCCCTTTAGCGTCTGATTTGTATTTATATTTGTCTATATGTCATTACACCGGCATAACATATGTTAGAGACATACAAAATCAAACCGAGGAAATTTTATTAATTAAAACATAAGCTAGTACAATCTGCCATTAAATAAGGTCTTTAGTAAGTCCCATATTCGATACATGTTCTTCGAAAACTTTAGGTGGGAGACCTTTAGTCATTGGATCCGCAAGCATATCTTTAGTAATAATATACTCAATACAAAGATTATTTTCCTCAACTCGTTCATGTACGAACAAATATTTTGTATCGAGATATAAACCAGCTCCAGTTGAACTGTTACTGTTCGAGAAACTAACGGCAGCTGAGTTATCACAGTAAAGCTTCAATGGTCTAGAAATGGAATTAACGATTTTGAGTCCAGTGATCAGATTTCTAAGCAACATTCCATGACAGGTTGCGTTGTAAACAGCAATATATCCTGCCATCATTGTGGAAGTTGTGGTTAACTGTTGTTTATGACTTTTCCATGAGATAGGTCCGCTTGCTAACATAATGATGTAGCCTGAAGTGGATTTCTTGTCATCTTTGCATTTGGCAAAGTCAGAATCAGAATAACCTACCACTTCTAAGTGATCACTTCTTCTATAAGTCAGTTTATACTCTTTCATCCCTTGTAGATATCTAAGGACCTTCTTTAGCTGCTTTCCAGTGATCTAGGCCAGGATTAGTCTGATAACGGCCTAGCATTCCAGCAATATAAGCGATATCTGGGCGAGTACAGACTTGAGCATACATCAAGCTCCCGATTACTTACGCGTAAGGTATCTGGCTCATTTGCTCATTTTCAACCTCTGTTGTCGGACACTGGAATGAACCGAAAACATCTCCCTTAACTACTGGAGCGACTGAGGGTTTGCACTGTTGCATGTTGTAACGTGTAAGGACACGAACTATGTAAGTCTTCTTAGACAATCCTAAGATCCCTTTGTGTCTATCTCGGTGAATTTTGATGCCAATGACGTAAGAAGCATCTCTGAGACCTTTCATGTCGAAGTTATGCGAGAGTAACCGCTTTGACTCATCCAACATGTCTAAACTATTACTTGCCAATAGAATATTGTCTACGTAAAGAACACGTATAGTAAAGTTACTCCCACTCATCTTGAGGTAGGTGCATTGATCCACTTGATTCTTCATAAAACCTTGTCTCTTCATGACTTCATCAAACTTGAGGTACCATTGACGTGATGATTGTTTTAACCCATAAATGGATTTCTTCAACTTACAGACTAGATGCTCCTAACTTTTAGGTTGTTTCATGTAAACATCTTCGTCTAAGTCTCCGTTAAGGAAAGCAGTTTTGACGTCCATCTGATGCAGCTCCAAATCAAAATGAGCTACTAGGGCCATAACGATCCTTAATGAATCTTTACGAGAGACAGGTGAAAACGTCTCTTGATAATCAATTCCCTCTTTTTGAGTGTAGCCCTTTGCAACCAATCTCGCTTTATAGCGTTCAACGTTCCCATTCAGATCCAGTTTTGTTTTGAACACCCATTTACAACCTACAGGTTTAACACCGTTGGGTAATTCTACCAAATCCCAAACGTCATTTTTCTTCATGGATTCAAGCTCATCAATCATCGCTTTATTCCATTCAGAAGACTGATCACTGCTAATGGCTTCATTATAAGAGGTAGGATCATTGAGCTTTCCAGCATCCATTTCAGTCAGGTAGGTAACATAATCATCCCAATTAGTAGGCCGTCTTTGCCTAGATGACCTCCTGAGTTGATTATCGGTTCAGCGTTGTTTTGGTTTTGAGCGTTTGATATGCCTTAGTTATGAGGTATAATGGGTTCTGATTGTGGAGATGGAATTTGTGCAGTAGCTTCAGGTGCAGTTGTTGCATTGGGTACAAGAGGAGCAAACGGAGTAATGGTAAGCGACGAGTCTCTCCCCCCCCCCCCCCGCGTCTTGTACTTCTTGCAATTCTTCGTAAGGGTTGGTACTGCTCCCATTGACCTTGAAATCCTCCAGGAACGCAGCACGCTTGGTTTCAACAATACGGGTGACATGGGAAGGACAATAGAAACGATAACCCTTCGAATGATCAGGATACCCGATAAAGAAACAGGTAACTGTTTTAGGGTCAAGTTTCCTTAGGAAAGGATTATAGAGTTTTCCTTCAGCAATGCAGCCCCATACTTTCATATATTTAAGACTCGGTTTCCTTCCTGTCCAAAGTTCATAAGGAGTTTTAGGGACAGACTTAGAAGGAACTCTATTGAGTATATGAACAGCTACTTTTAACGCTTCAGTCCAGAGGAATAATGGTAAATTAGTGTTGGCTAACATACTGCGCACCATGTTCATAAGGGTACGATTTCTTCGTTCAGCAACACCGTTCTGCTGAGGTGTACCAGGCATGGTGTATTGGTTCACAATCCCCTAGCCCTTACAAAACTCATAAAATGGACCAGGAGCTTGACCCACATTAGTATGTCTTCCATAATATTCACCGCCTCTATCTGATCTCACAACTTTAATCTGATGATCTAATTGCTTTTCAACTTCAGCTTTATAATCTTTAAAAGTTGTAAGAGATTCAGATTTTTCCTTAATGAGATACAAGTACATGTAACGAGAATAATCATCAATGAAAGTGATAAATGAAGTATGTCCTGTTATGCCAGCGATTTGGTAGGGACCACTAATGTCAGTATGAATGAGTTCTAACAGATTAGAGCTCCTAGTGGCACCTTTCTTATTCGCTAATGTCATTTTGCCTTTAAGACATTTGACACATGTTCCAAAATCAGTGAAATCGAGAGGAGGTAAGACTTCATCCTTTACGAGACGATTTAATCGTTCTCTTGAGATGTGGCCTAAACGTTGATGCCACAACATAGATGAAGTCTCTAAGTCTCGATTATGTTTCATCTTTGTGAGTGATTCATTAATATTATATGACAACAAAGATTTGGAAAAATTATCATCTAGTTCTAATCTATAGAGACCACCATCTAGAATGCCAGTACCATAAACAAAGGAATCATAGAGAATAGAGAGTTTGCGATGACCATGGGAAACAACAAAACCATCCATGTCTAACTTTGGTCCTGATACAAGGTTCCGAGTTACCTCAGGAACATATAATGTATCATAAAGTTTAGTACATAAACCAGTTTTCAAAAATAATTGTAATGTTCCTATGGCCTTCACTTCTAATTCCCGATCATCCCCAACTCTAAGTGTTCTTTGGTTTCTTCCCAGCTTCCGGATTGAAAGGAATCCCTGAGTAGAGTTGGTTACATGAAGCATAGAACCAGAATCAAACCACCAAGAATTAGCAGGAACATATAAATTAAAGGACTCAAGTATCATGAAAAAATCGTTACCTTTCTTAGCCAGCCACTCCTTGAAGTCAGGGCATTCCTTTTGCTTATGTCCTGTTTTCTTACAGAACTTGCAGTAGGGTTTGCCTAAGGAGTTCTTAGAGCTGGAAGGTGCACTTGTATTAGGATTGGGCTTTTGGACTTTGGAAGCATCCTTTCTTTGATAATTGTGCTTCCTCTTCTTAGAGTTGGAGGTGGTGAAGTTAGCAACATCAGTAGGGCGATCCATCTTCATACGTTCTTCCTCCTGTACGCACATAGCGACCAGTTTACTCATCGTCCATTTGTCCTTCTGAGTGTTGTAAATGATCTTGAATGCTTCATAGGACGAAGGAAGCGAAGTGATGATGAAGTGAACAAGAAAACCATCACTGATTTCCATCTCTAGCCCTTTCAACTTATTGGCCATGTCATGCATCATCATGACGTGCTCGCGAATGCCGCTCCTCCCATCATACTTAGTCGTCACCAGCTTGAGGATAAGAGTGCTAGCGTGTGCTTTTGATGTTCCTTTGAATTGAGCCTCCACATAAGCCAGGTAGGTTTTAGTGTCATCAGAATCAGGAATTGCTCCTCTGATCGTATTGTGTATGGATTGCTTCTTGAACATGAGAGACATGCGGTTACACCTAGTCCATTTTTCATGAACTATCTGCTTAGCAGCAGTACTTTGAGTAGTAAGGTCTGCTGGCTTATTCTCTCTAAGAGTATAATCGAAATCCAGCAATCCAAGTATAAGCATGAGGGCATCCTTCCATTCAGCAAAGTTATCACCAGTCAAAGGTGGAATCCCGCAATTGGATGCTGATAGTGGGAATAAGATGAGCAAGTTATGATACTAAGAAAGAAGTCATAATGTGATCTAAGGGCATGTTATACTAAGGCAGGCATAAATAATGACCATTTTAATTATGAAGCTGTGATATTGCCTATTACTAACATCAAAACAATAGACTTAGTTAAAATTCTACTTAAACGAAGACAAATCAGCTTTGGCCAGAAGTGTAATCATTTAAGTATGTGTGCAAAGTAATCATGACAAATCAGCTTTGGCCAGAAATGAGACAATTACTTTAGTTATGCACTTGTCAAGTATGCTAGACATAAATGAATTAAATCAGCTTTGGCCAGAAATTAAGACATTTCACGTTTCTAACGCATACTCAACATAGCTTTTTATAATACTTGAACAATAAATAGATGTATTAAATCAGCTTTGGCCAGAAATGATACATCAGAAGCTCATTCAAGTTAAGTTATTTTGGTTTTGTGAAAAAATTATATGATTCTGATTAGGTAATTAAGTGTTTACAAAACCAAGTATTTAATAGCAAACCACCTGTTAGCGGGGTTTGGGGCGGAGCCCCGAGCTAAATTTTAGTTCACATGAAAACAGCCTAAAATAATGAGGTTTCGAGTCAGGTCTCGACTGAGTTATGAGATCTCGAGTCAGTTATGAGGTCTCGAGTCGCAACCTTATTATTTCAAGTCGGAACCATGATCTCGACTACTGTATTTTATGAGATCTCGACTCATAATGAGGTCTCGAGTCGTAACCACAGTCTCAAGTTGTGAAGATTGAAGCCCTTAGTCGAAACCTCAGTGGTCTCGAGTCGAGACCTTTGTCTCGAGTTGTAAAGATTTGAGGACCCTTATGATTTCGAGTTGAGACCTTGGGGTCTCGAGTCGAGATCTGATGGTCTCGAGTTTCAATCTGATGGTCTCGAGTCCACTGTTAACAGTTGTTTTTGTGATAATAACTGAAAACTCGAAATTTTAGGGATTGTGGGATAATGTTTCCTGTTTATTGCTGATCTAAACTTATCAAAAGATTTTGAAAATTATAACTGATTATCTATTAACAGTTTTTGAAGATTTTAATAGATAAAATTCAGATCAAAACAGTAAAAACATCCACTAATCCAAATTATATTCCAAAACTTAAGGAATTTTCGAGTTTTTCTTAGAACAAGTGATGAACCCTAGAAAATTAAAACATAATTCTGGGATCCGAAACCTGAATTCTAAGGCTTTTGTTAATAGATTTTGGAAATTAATTTACCCATTACGATTTCGAGTCAATATTTTAAACAACATCTTCCGAAAACAGTGATTTCGGCTTATTGGTACTCGAAACCAGTCGTGATATATATGGCTTTAAAAATTTTCTGTTTTCCAGATTTTAATCCCAGAATAATGGATACGAAAACAGAAATGATTTATCAACATATGCTCTGATACCACATGTTGATTAGTTTTGTTTTAAACATAATGGAAAACATGAATAACATACCTGTTACAGCAGACAGGCCAGCAGAGAATCCAGTCAGAGATGCAGCCATTGAGTTTGACATACTTGTCAGGATGATCTGGTTCCTCCTTAGGGTGTAAGATTATGATGGTGATGAACCGAAACTAGGGAGGTTTCGATTAGGGAGAGAGAGACGAATTTGATGTTATTAGGGTTGTGTGTCTTGTGTAATTGTCTAACCGTCTAACCCTTAAACTCTCTAATAATCTCCTTATATATACACCCAAGAGGAAACCTAATTAGTTAATAAGGGTAATATGGTCCATCACCAATTACCAACTAATTATTAATAGGTTAATAATATATTTTGATCTATATAATATAAATAATTATAATGGCTACAAGATTAAATACTATAATAATAATATATTTAATCTCACAATTTTCCACAATACCACAACGTCTGAATTGCCACTGCATGTATTACTTTCCTAACGCTCCGGCTTCTTTAGATTTCGAGTAGCTCCATCAATAGTTCCTCTAGGTGGAGTGACTTGGGTTCTCCAATGGAGACCCAAGTTCAATTCCCATTAGTGCCACTTTGGTGGCCACCGACACCCGCTTTAAAGCCGGACCGAGGACACTCGAGGTCTCGGGTTCGAAACATGTTTCTTACCCCTCTTTGATGGCTATGGGTATTTGCCGCCAGGGATCCTTGTCGGGTGGTGAACTGGGAAGGGAGATCCCTTCCGCGGTCAGGGGTACCGTGCAACTACCCTTTTAAAAGCGACGCAGCGGAAATACGAGCTTTAAAGTTTCTTTCTTTAGTAACGACATTACTTACATGAAGGTTCAAATTACAAAATATCAAACGTCTTGTAAAAATAATTCCCAACATTCGTACTTAAATTAAGACTTCAAAGCGTTACATAATTTAACTATGTGACCGATCTTCCGTACAAGCCTTGCTCTTGGCTCGACCTACATCCGCTTCGCTTCATTAGTGGTAGAAGAAATCCGTGTAGTACCTGTGGGCATCACATACAACTTAGCTATTAGTCATTGACAACATCATACGACATTATTCTCATATAATTAAAAATTATATAACATTCGACAATATAAACTTTGATTCATTCAACTATCCTCTCGTATCCTCTTGTTCCAGGTTCAGCTTAAATTTCATAAGAATCCGATGTTTTCATTCCTGCATTACATTCCAATCTCAAGCCCATAGTTAGTAGCGTTAATACTCTAACGTATCTAAATCATGCATACATACATACTTACATACATACTTACACGCCTACATACGTACATACATTCAAACATACCTACATACACGTATGCGTATCTACATATTTTGCACAAGTTCTTACATACTATTTGCTTATAATTTTTGTTCAACTTGTTTGCATTCATCTATCATACTCATACATTAATTACACGAGGATTAGACCCGTATTTATAACCCCTAAACATCTAGGAAACACCCAAAATCAGGTTTGGGAGGCTCGCTGTAGACCACGGTTTGCTTACCGAAGCTTACGATCTATAAATCAACTTAAATAACAAATTTCAGCTTTTCAAATATGGGGAGGGCGTCGGCGACGCCTCTTAGTTTTTCGCGTAGCCAGAAACCCCTGTAGACAGGAAAATAGGGCGTCGGACAAAACTGAAAATGCACAGGGCATCGGCGACGGCCCATAGGGGCTTCGGCGACGGCCTCTAGTTTTGCCATTTTTTTGCTGTGTTGTTTTCGTCGTTTGCACGCACTAAAACTTGCATAACTTTTAAACCGTTTACCCGTTTAACCTCCCGTTTCTTCCTACATGATTGTAAATTAACATTCTATCATCTGAACTTGAAATCCAACATCCGGGTTAAGGAAATTCTTAACTTATACGTTTTCGGCTTATTATTCATTTACGAATTATCCGACCCGTTCATGCTTTTATCAAACGACTCATTTGATTTAACCCAAATCTTACATGGACATTATAACCTTAATACTTTTACATTATCTGGAGTTTTGTACTTGGGGCTTACGCTCCCGATACCTGGTATGCGTTAAACTCATTCATTTTCTTTAATTATACGAAATCAAACTTTGTTAACCCAAGTTCCATTCACGAAATTGTTTACCCATTAGTCAACATTCACAACCGAGCCTTTTGACTTTTAATCCACGTCCCCGTTTCCGGTTAGCGTACTTATGTGCAATTCTACCCATTACCCGGTTATAATATCGTAGCCATTTCTTATACTTCATTCCGTTATCACAACAAGACCTCATTTTACCCGTTCAATCTACTTAACGATGATCATCGATTTCATTCAACCAAAACCATACTTGACTTCACATCACGCTTAATTATCTAGAATGCTACCTTATTTAAACAAGCTAAGAAGTGAAATCGGAATCACTTACCTTATGCATCCGTGTTCGTGTCCGTTTCCTTTCCTCCTCTTGACCCGTTAGCCTTTCATGTTTAATTCCATTTCGACATGATTCCTATAATTTCATGTCATTGAAATCACATTCTTATTAGCATACACAAGTTTACATGTTGAAGATCATATCAATTGCATATTTCACATTTGACTTTCATTAGTCAATTATAACAAGCATAAGACATATACCCACTTCCACATCCTTTCAAACTCATATAATTCACCATGTCATTCCATATAACGCGTATTGATGTAACATGTACCATACGACTTTCTAATATCCTACCATTACAACAACAAGTCAATTTATGCTTCCTATGTGTAGTTGACTTTCAGAAGTCAATGGTTTATCATATGAACTTTCAACTTATCCACATATATCCGTAACATCATTTATGCTATATCAATGACACTATATACATTTCTTACTCACGATGCAAATATGCTTACAATCACATGATCACCTAGTGATATTAAACACCACATACAAGTCCTTAATGCATAGTCTTGACCAAGACATACATTCAACCTGAATTCTTGTATAAGTTCCATCTAAAGCACATTCTTCAAGTTAGTATACTACTAATTACATCATTACCTCATCTCATTCATATATATCAAGCCATTTCATACAATCTCACATCTTAACTTCACTTAGACATTTCATCATACACTTGGTGTGCGTACACCATTTAGTGCACATTGTACAACTAATTAAAGCACATTCTTCCTAGTTCATCCATGAATTAACATAATCTTTCACAAATCACTATCATAACCAAGCATCTTATGTTTTATATCAAATTATCCATCTAACTACTTTCAATAACACTACTCTAACATCAACATTACACAATTCATCATAAATCTTCACTAAACTTCATCTTCCTACAAATTCTAAGTGGGTTTTATCCCAACTCATCAATACAATCAAAATTAACCATAATACAAACTTTACATGTTAATATTATCTAGTATTCATGCTCAATTTTATTAAACATTCATGGATTACACATAACCCACTTCATCAAAATCACCAAAACATGAAATTCGACTTACTTGGTGATAAGAACACTTAGTTGGTCAAAAATCTTAATCCATGCATACAATCAAGCTTCAATTCCCTTTCAATTTGATTGATTTTGTGGCAACAAGGGTTTTCCTTTTTCTCCTCTAGCTCTAGTCGACACATACATCTGATATGTATGTGTTTGTGTTTTAATTTTTGTGTTTTAATAACAAATCTTTCCACTTATTCAAGTTTAGTCCCTCTAGTTTGTCACACAATCACAATTGCCATCAAACTCATTCATTACTTGTTTTACCAAGTATTTTAACTAAGTTAAATTGCCTAGTTATTCTATTTCGTGTCATATCATGTGGAAACATAGGGCGAATATATGCATTCGAATTTTGGGGCGTTACAGAATCCTTAACCATTTTGTTATCAATTTCCAAACCCTTTTGGCGAAGTTACACTTGAGTAGTATATGGCATGATGTCTCTCCTGCCGCTCCACAAGTTTTTCAGGTGACATTAGGCAGATTTATACCTCTACTCCTCAGCGCTACCATCGACGGGATTTTTCATCTACCGCTCTCCATACGAATGTTGTACATTTACTCGTTACCCAATTGTTCCAGCAAAACGTGCTTGGTGTAGAATTTAAATGATATATGCATAAAACTTTTATTTAAAAACTCTAGATAACTTGCTTGCACCACCTTATGTTGCACCTTTGCTTTTTTAAGGTATTATTATTATTATTTTTTTAAACGGCAAATTTGGATCATCGATGGACCACTGGAGTATCATCGTGGCACTAGCGGAACCATCCGATCATACCCATCTCCACTAGGCATAATGTCTATACACCAATTCAGGAGGAAGCTCAATAAATATGGGAAAAACCCACTTGTTGGAATCAAACCAATAACCTATTAATCCCAAAGTCTTATCCCACCCCCAAGATGTCAATAGGCTATAAAGCCATAAACTTAAGGTATTATTATATATTGTTACATCTATAACTATAGCTATTTAATTTAATTTAATTTGTACAAGTAAATTCTTTTAACAATTTTTTTATACATATATAACATATAATTGCACTTGTAATGATTTAAACTCATACTATGTTGGTGAGAAGCAAACACCATATCACTAGATTTTACCTATGAATTTAACCATGTACAATTAACAATAGATTTTACACAATTATATTTATTAAATTATAAATATTATAATAAAAAAGAGTGTGAGTCTCATGTTACTTCATCTTTATTAACCATTGTGAGGAGAGAAAAAAGCTTTGCCATTGATGAACCTAAGCAGTGTATAAAAACGTCATATAATAAATCAGTAAGCACCCTATTGTGAGTGCTCAATACTTGTAACTTTTTCTTTGATAATCATTAACAAGTAATGTTGAACAATTTTTCTTCAATCCTTATTTTATTATAGTTAGATCAAACTGGCTAAATAACATGAAAACCCAAACGTGAAGTTATTTAAAACAACATTAATTTCAACGATTATCTTTTTGTCATGTTATGTATTGATTTTTTATAAGGGGTACGGGGCCTAGAGGGTAGAAAAATTTAGGGTACTTACCCATGCCGGCAGCACACCGCCGCCACCTCCAAGGGTCAGGCAAGCAGGTTGGTGAAGCTAGCACAGGTACCCGCATAAGATTTGTTTAAGATGACTTGTGATTGGATGAAGTATTTGATTTTATTAATATTATATATATATATATATATATATATATATATATATATATATATATATATAGGGTGGGGTTCATGCGAGAACCATCCTTATTGCGAGAACCAATGTGAACAGGGGGCAATTTTGTAAATACATAATAAAATTCAAAACAGCTGCCACTCCTCTTTTTATGGACTTCAAACAACAATTAAATCCTCTTTTTACTCACTTCATGTCCAGATCCATCAGTTTCTACACAATTCATCATCTCAATTCACGTCACACTCCAAATCCCCCAAAATTCGTCATATCGGTCTTATAATGCACACTCCAAATCCCCCAAAATTCGTCGTATCGTTCATATAATTCATCATGTATCCATCGTATATTCAAATCAGGGCTATAAGAAAAGAATCATCAATCATATATTCATCATATATCCGAAATTAGGGCAATAATAATAGAAACATTGAAGATTTCGGCACAAATGAGGAGAAACTAGCACAAATAAGAAGAAACTGAAGAACAAACATCAAATGGATTCATCGTAACATGATGCTACACAGTTCTGTGAATTTGTAAGTTTATACAATTTGTTTTTGCACTTTAATATCTTAACATGATGATTAATTGTCGATTCAGATCCTTTATATGTTAATATGACGATTAAATCGTAGTTTCATACCTACATTAGCGAAAATGGTTTGATGTATATGATGTTTTAGGGATTCGGGGTAATTGTTGTGATACACCGACTTGTAATGTGGTAGGTATATGTGTTTTTTTTTTGTATGTAGGTTTTGTTACTGAATAATTTTAATTATATTTGGTGGTAATACAAAATTTGAGTTGATAATGGTTAGGTTATTCTATTGAATCAAACATTACCTGTTGATACTGTCAGTCATGTTAATGCACATGTGCACATAGTTATGCACATGTGCATAATTAATATGGTGATGATAAAGCTGATGTATAGATTAACAAGGTCGTTTATGTTGATGCACATGTGCATAGTTAATGTAGTGATGATAAAGTTGATGCATATGTTGTTAACAAGGTCGTTTATGTTTATGCACATGTGCATTGTGTATATGATGATGATATAGTTAACGTTAATGCACATATTTATTGATAATTTATGTTTATTGATCTTATTTTTTATTATTTTATTATTTTTTTTTGTATATTATTGTATATCAACAATAGGAAAAAATCGAAGAAATTAACTTTTGTTTTGAAGTCAATGGATGAAGGGTCAAAAAAATGTCGGATGCAATGGAAGATGCTTATGCGACATGCAATGGAAGATGATCACACGACAGTTAAACAAAGAGGTAAAAAATCAAAAAAATAACTTTTGTTTTGTATATTATTTTTTTATCGAAGCAAACCTGTTGATAAGCTCAATCATGTTAATGCACATGTGCATAGTTATACACAAATGCATATTTTGACAGATTGTTTCAATTAGGTCAGGCATATTGATGCAAACGTGCAGTTAGGCACATGTGCATAATTTGACAGAATATGTTAATAAGGTCATTCATGTTGTTGTACATGTGCATAGTTATGCACATGTGCATAGTTTGCCAGAATATGTTAACAATGTAATTTATGTTGATGCACATGTGTATAGAGTAATGATAAAGTTAATGTTAATGCACATATTCATTGAGATTGTACGTTTGTTAGCCCTATGTTTTTTTTTTGTTTTTTTATTATCGTAGATCGATAACGGAAAAAAATCAAAGAAAGTAACTTACGTTTTGAAATCAAGGGATGAAGGGTCAAAAAATGGTCGGATGCAATGGAAGATGATTACGCAATGGTTAAACAAAGTGGTAAAAAATGTTGATTAATATTCGATGATGCAGTTGGGAGTTTATTCCAACATTCCGTTCAGAATGCATTCCAACATTCCGTTCAGAATACATTCAATTGCGTGAGAACGAACACTACCTAAGTTGAAAGTTATTCATTTGTGGAAGTTAAGTTTATGAGTTTTATTTGTGTTACTGTTATTAGGTATGAAGGTACAGGTTGGGATGATTTAGCTCATAGGAAAGGTGTGTATGAAGCTGAGCAATGGCTGGTTAGGTTCGGTTACGTTGTGTGTTTTATTGTCTTATTAGAAGTTATGTTAATACAATGTGTTTGAGTGTATGGTTCGGTTACGTTGTGTGTTTTATTGTCTTATTGGAAGTTATGTTAATACAATGTGTTTGAGTGTTTGATTGACTGATCCTTGAGGTTGATGTGTATGTGCATGTTATGGGATGGTTGTAGATATGAAGGTGAATGGTTGCATAACAATCCAGAGGGTCACGTGGTTCTTGAAGTTGACATACCAACTTATGAACCTGTTCCTGGTTCAGAGTATGTTTGTGATTCGAACTATGTTGTTATGTGTTTTTGGTGACAAAAGTGTAAACAATGAACGTTGATTGTAATAATAAATCAATGTGCACATGTGCATAGTGTGCAATAACATGTGAATAAGGTAGTTAATGTTGGTGCAAGTGACATTGAATAAGGTATTTAGTTGTATTTCAGTGCGATGTATAGATTATGCACATGTGTATTTGATGCGATTGGGTAGAATGCACATGTTTATTTTTATGTTAAATGATGTTGCCATTCATTTAAACAAATATTTTATACCATATGCAGATGTAGATATAGGAAAAGACATACAAGGAAGGCAAGTAAATATGTAGATGTAGATACAGGAAAATATATACAAGAGAGGACAAGTAAGCGGAAGAATAATGAAACATTGGGCAAAGATGATAGTGAGATGTATGTGGTCAAGAAAAAGAAGGTAGAAAAATCAACATTAAAGAGGAGACATGAGAATAATGACGATATGGTGGACAACAACGTTGATGGTATGTGTTGTAAAGTTGTGTTAATATAAAGTTGAATCTGTACATGTGCAAAATTATGTATGAAAATTATATAACGTGTGTTTCCGGGTTTTTTTTTTTGACATGTGTTATAAATTTGGCAAAGGATACCATACACGGGCTGATGGATGAAGAATCTAGGAAAAGGTTAGAGGAAGAATCAACAAAGCAGGAGGAGCATTGGAGGAGGTTGAACAAATGGGAAGAAGATAAAAAGGAGTATTTGAGTAATCACTAGGAGTGTTGTAGGTAGGTGGTTGGTGGAAACAATATTTCGTGTTTTTTGTTTTGTTGGCATTGACGGTGATATTGAGTGGTATTGTGATACAAACAAGTTTGTGTTTTGAAAGATGATGTATGCACATATGCATAGTTTTGGTTAATTTTAGATGGTGGTTGATGGTTTAGTTATATTGGTCAGTTGATGATGTACTATGTTGTTTGGTATCGTATGAGGGTTATTGAATGCACATGTGCATAATTTGAAAATGTATACATATTGGTAATTTATTTACGTGTTTGGTATGGTATGAAGGTTTTTGGATGCACATGTGCATAATTTGAAATTGGTATACACGTTGGTAGTATATCCATGGATGGTAATGTAGATGATGATGTAATAGGTTGTTTGGTATTTTATGAAGGTTATTCAATGCACATGTGCATAATTTGAAAATGTATACATATGTGTAATATGTTTATACATTTGGTATGTTAGAGAGGTTTTTGTATGCACATGTGCAAAATTTGAAATTGGTATGCATGTTAGTAATATATCCACAGATGGTAATGTATATGGAAATGAACTGGTATAGGTTATGTGAAAGTGGTATGTTATATGCACAATTGCATTATTTAGAATAATAATACATGTTAGGTGTTCAGGAATTAAATTACATACGATTTTGTTTAATAATTGAGTGATAAAACAACATCATCCATTCAATCATAAACATCGAAAATTTGTAATCATAATATCAGAATACATAGTTTAAATGGTGTTTAATCGAGTAGTTCAACGTAAACATGTAGGTCAAATTGAATGTAAACAGGTTAAATTAAATGTAAACAATAATTCAACATAATCAAATTGAACGCAGTCGTTTCAAATTAAATGTAAACAAGTTCAACGTAGACGAGTGTTTCAACTTGAATGTAAATAGTTCAGACTAAATGTAAAACAAACAATAAAAACAAAATGATCGATATTTGACGACGAACTTAATCAAATTTAGGATGGTTGGTTGCATTATGACGTCTGGATGAACGTATAAAGGGTTGTTCATGTACATTTATGTATGTAGGGTCTTCATAGTCATCATAAATATCTTTATCAGTATCATTATCATCATCATCTTCATCAATATCATTAGCATCATCGGAACAAGAATCTGTTTCATCTGTCTGGAATTCTAGTAGCAGCTTCATTGTGTATGAATGTTCCTGAATATAAAAAGAATGTCAAAAAGTGAATAATGAAGTGGTAAAAAAATGATATTTAATAAGGTAAATGTTATGTGTAAGAATGTTGTATAAATGATAAACATATTATTGGTGATGATTATAGGGTAATGGCGACGTGATGCACATGTGCATGATTATGTACTGATATTGTGAACAAATTATTGTTGATGATGATAGGGTAATGGTAACGTGTTGACATCTGAAGGATGTAGATTATTGGTGATGGCTATATGGTAATGGTAAAGTGTTGCACATGTGCAGGATGGTGTATTTATAGGGTAATGGTATAGTGATGCACATGTGCAATATGGTGTAGTTATAGGGTAATGGTAAAGTGTTGCACATGTGCATGAGCAAATTTTCAGCGGATGCATAATATTTCAGCGGATGGACATCAGGTTTGAGCAAATGGACAGTTTTGTGAATGGACAGATTTTCAGTGAATGAATCAGTAGTGAATATACTTGTTTTTCAGTGAATGAACCAGCTTAAACAAAATCCTAACTTTGAGCGAATGAACTTAAATCTGAGCCGATGAAGTCTAATCTACGGATGTACTTATTCCTAATAAGCAGACGAGCAATACTGCGAATGAATGTTAATGAAACGGATAAACAATTTAATCCAGGCCCGTTAAATTCGATCCGTTAATTCTGCATATATAGTTAAAATCTGCAGATTGATTTAACTTCTGCAGATGGAAGGTTCAGCGACTGGACAGATATACTACGGATGGTGTAATCTATGCGGCGGATGTACTTGAACAGTGAATAAACCAATTCCTGCGAATAAACTGATTCCATCGAATGGACTGAATTGATCCAGCAGATGAAAGTTTTGTTTCTGCGAATGAACTAAAATGCAAATGAACTGATTCTAACAGATTTGGGTTCGTGCTTATGTAACAATGTACTTGATCTTGGTCAGTGATTGTGCAAACAGACAACACGGTAACACAATCACTTGCGAACCGATGTAGATCTGTCACAAACTGATTCAATGCAACAAACAAAATGTAGTGTGAATGAAAACCTGGAGTCATGTGAATATGTAACTTGCATATTCGTATATAACCAGTCAGATTGTAAATACAAATGAACCTGAATAGATCCGTATGAATATTCAATACACAACACTTCGTATAAGTATATGGTAATGGTAAAGTGTTGCACACGTGCAGGATGGTGTATTTATAGGGTAATGGTAAAGTGCTGCACATGTGCAAGATGGTATATTTATACAAAAAATCACGTCCGACACTCGAATTGCATCAACAATTCTCAATTCTCAGGGATCACCAGTTCTCAGTAGTTCGTCTTCATCCCAATTACATTATTAACAAAAAAAAAATTAATACAATGATTCATTTGTGTATAAACTCAGATTTAATTACTAAAAAAATAATAAAAAGAATACTAAATAATCAATAGCTTCTAACCTTTTTGTTTAACATTCACATATTCGTCTTCCGTTGCACATGTGCAGGATGGTGTATTTATACAAAAATCATGTCAGACACTCGAATTGCATCAACAATTCTCAGTTCACAGGCATCAACAGTTCTCAGTAGTCCGTCTTCGTCCCGTATTCGTCCCGATTACATCTGTAGTTCGTCTTCGTCATATCGATAGCAACACACCATAAACCGTTCGTCATATCGATTTCACCATCTGATATTCCAAAATTCGTCGTATAATTGAAATTTTTGCTCCAAAATTCGTATTGTAATCGATACTATTGCAGTATGAACGTGAACAGTGGCTGGAAATACAGAGCAAGATCGCGTGTAAGAGACGATCTCTCGAATGAAACCCTAGATTGTAAGAGACGATCGTCAATGTATACAATCTCCATCGTGAAATTGGAGAGATAAGTCGTCGTCGTCAATGTATACAATCTCTCGAATGAAACCCTAGATTGTAAGAGACGATCTTGAACAGGGGATGGAAATACAGAACAGGCGCGTGTTTTTTTATTAGATGCCACTTAATTACAATTTTGTCATGTGTTCACATTGGTTCTCGCGGTTCTCGCAATAAAGGGTGGTTCCTAACGGATCTTTATCCTATATATATATAGTTTATGGCATGGGTAGGGTGCCCTTACTACTTACTAGCTAATGGGTATTTTGTATGAAATTTGACATGTCGGGTGTTAATTGATTGGGGCTAGGATAAGTAACCTTGAGTGTCCCTTCCTCCCTAAGTCCTTCCGTAGTCGAAGGTTGTATGGCGCCTAACACCTCCATAACGCCTCCCTACACCGCCCCGAGGGGCGCTATACCACTTGAACCCGGCTGTCTCGCGAAAATTATAACGGGGTGAGCACATTTGCCTCTCTCACACCCACACACACACACACACACACGCACACACATATATATATATATATATATACACACATACATACATATATACATAATCTTCCACTACACATACATGTTATATAACCCGCACCATTTATTTTTTTACCTTTATCACATACCCCCCCCCCCTCAAAGGGGGTTATGCACTATTTGTAGGCTTGTAAACGAACTGGACGTTTATGAGCTTTTCGTGAACTTGTTCAACAGGAAGTTCGTCTATTGAATAAACGAACAAACATGAACAAAATCTATTCATCTAATTAAACGAACAAAGAAGAACACACATGATGTTCATTCATTTATGTTCGTTTATGTTTGTCAATATTATAACAAATACATATGGGGTTATATTATTTATATATAAAAGAAGGGAAAACGAATAATGAGTACATGCTAATGTGAATCATGGTCATTTTGCTAAGTTACACCTAGTTTTTCTTTTTCAGTTTTTTTTTCTCTTAGTTTCGTTTTTAACGAACACGTAACTTTACGAATTTATTCATCGGTTGTCATGGTGTGCGATAAGTTTCGAAGTCCAACCACGTCCCTGCGCAACGCGTGGGTGACTACGACCCTAGTTTATATAAATATAAACATAAAAGAGGTTTTTAACTACCTATATACATATAACTAATTGATACTTAGGCTTTCCGGTAATAAAAATGGTTTTCCAATATAACTAATCGTAATTAATCAATAATTTATATAAAAGCGACTTTATATATGATTATTAATTTTTATTTATTTATTTTTAACGGCAAATTTGGACCACTAGAGCATCATCGTGCCACCAACGGAACCATCCGATCATATCCATCTCCACTAGGCAATAATAAATATACACCAATTCAGGTGGAAACCCAATAAATCTGGGAAAAACCCTTGTGGTAAACGAACCCATGACCAAATGGTTCCTAAGCCTTGTCCCACCCCTAAGATGCCACTAGGCTATAATGTCGTGGGCACTTTATGTATGTTTATGTTTGGTCATTTATGTTCATTTGTGTATGTTTGTTTATGTTTGTTTACGTTCATGAAGTGTTCGTTTAGGTTTTAAATGAATGACCATAAACGAACACGAACAAGCCCATTTTTCTTACTGAACGAACATGAACTAAAAAACATATTCGATTATATGTTCGTGTTCGTATTTAGTTATAAATCAAATGAACGAACACGAATATACATGTGTTTGTGTTCGTTTGATTCGTTTACAGATCTAAGTATATGAAGTAATATGACCTGAATTTAATCCATATACCCACAAGATTCTATCCAACCTAGGTCAAACCCATACACAATTCGGTTACATCTATGTGACAAGATCCTATCAGAAGCCTTCTTGTATAAGTACTTAGCGGTTCAAGTATATGTCAACTGATATTTTCTTCTTCACTATGCATAGATACATATTCTTCATAAATCTTTTTATATTATGCAATTGAAAAGTGAAAATAAAATAGAGTTATTTTTTTTTTCATCAAAGTATTATTGGGGATGCCGTTCAAAAAAAAAGTATTATTGGGGACCAAACTTGGTGAAATTTTGGACTTTTGGTGGATCTATGATTATAATTAGAACCTAGATGAAGTTTCTTTTTATTGTTGGAACTTGGAAAAGTCATGTACATTTACAAGGCAAACGGGTCAACCAACTGCAATACTTATTTGAAATTAAGGCTATAGGGTGTGGGGGTTATAGTTGGGATATGATTTGCCACTTAGGAACATGAATGGAATGTTACACCATCCTCTTGATTGATCCATCATGGTTTGGATGGATTAAACCATGGCAACCATGGTCCTCTTTTCCATTTTTCAACAAATCATTTCCTTTTTCATTTACACAAAGATAAATTAAAATAAATAAGTGGCTAATGGTTTGGGTTATGACCACACCCTTAGGGTAGTGGTTTTGGATGGTGAATTAGAGATGGGTTACATGCCACTAACATGGAGGGTCATGGTGGTCATGAGGGTCATGACCACACCCTATAGCCTAATAGTCATTATCAATCCAGGGTAGTGATCTATTACCAAAGATAAAACCTTTAAACATCTTAAAAAGGAAGCTTTTGGGTTCAAGTCGCATTAGGAATAAAAAAATTTGCCATTCAAAAAAAAAAAAAAATCAATCCACACAACTACCCCCTTTATATTATATTTGCTGTTTTTTTTTTTTTTTTTTTTTGCGGGAGGGGAGAGATTTTGTATTATTAGTTTCCACAATTTGACAAACCTTATCTATATTATGGTCTTGTTTTTATGTTATAATACTTCATGAAAAATAATATATGATTAAATATAAAAAAAGCTACTAAATTTCACATGATTAAAAAGTTCAAAAATATATTAAAAGTTAGTCTTTTATTTTTGTTATATTCAAACATAAATTAATGTAACTTCAGCAAATGAGTTTACCTAAAAAAAGTTCGAATCTCAAAAGTCTTGAAAAACCAGTAAAGCACAAATGGTTAAAAAAGTTAAGTGCTTGCATCTTTGCCTAAAAGAATATTTGTTTTTTTTTATTGTAACTTCAATAAAACTATATTCTTATTAAGCAAATATTTATTAAAAAAATTAATTAAACCCACTAGTATTAATATCATGTATTATCAATAATAAAATCAAGTTAAACTAAAGTATTAATATCATGGGGTAGGGATATGGTAAAAAGTGTCTAAAATGTGAGAATGGTAAGAAGTGTTTTAAACCATTGGATATTTGATCTAATGGTTGAGATCAATAGGGTATAAAATGTAAATTGTGTTTTAATTAGAAGGACCTTATGTAAAATTAAAGGGCAATAGTGACTTTTCCAACGTTTCAAATATGGTAACCGTTTCAAAATCCACATCAATCTCCTATAAATCAGCGAATTTATGGTAACTGTTTCAAAACCCCCATCAATCTCCTAAAAAATCAGCGAATTTCTCGTACTGAAATAAATTCTTCGATTTCCTTCACAACAACTTTTTATAACACTATAAAGAACAATATATTACATGATAATACACTATAGGAAGATATAACACTATCTGTTTACTGTAAGACACCATACATAAATAAAACACTGTTGATGGGGGATAAAACACTATGAAAAGGAACATTATATTACATGATAAAACACTATAGGAAGATATAACACTATCTGTTTACTGTAAGTACAGAATAAAACACTATTGATGAGGATAAAACACTATGAAAAGGAACAGTATATTACATGATAAAACACTATAGAAAGATATAACACTATCTGTTTACTGTAAGACACTATACAGAATAAAACACTATTGATGGGGATAAAACACTATGAAAAGAAGATTAAAGATACATGTACATAATATAAAACTATTGACTGGGGAATATAACACTACAACAAGAACTTACCGTAAACAATTAAATGTATAGAACAAATCGAATTCGAATCACATCCCTAATATATCGCCTGATATTTTTGGCAGTTATCTTTGGAAATCAATTAATTGATAAGAATGGACAATTACTAATATACCCTTTTGAATTAATTAAGATAAGGGACACTTGTCATTCCTAAATTATTTCTCACACTTCTCACAAAAGTTGGACTTTTTACAGGATCCTCTACCTAATATCATGTATTATCAATAATAAGATCAGGTTAAACTAATCTTACAGAAAAATATATTAGTAAACTATGTATGTTATGTTACACGAGTAATATAAATAAAAATTAGTATATTGTATATTTAGCGTTTGAAGAGATTGGTGTAATTATCTGTTGTATATGTTGTAGGCGGTTGTTTTGGCGCGGTCTTTTTGGGCGGGCCTGTTTCTAATAAAATTTGCTTAAAAAAAAAGCTAATAGACACATGTATTATTATTCGGGTACCCTATTATTGTTAACTAATTAATGTTTCTTTGCGTAATTTTGTATTATTTATTATAGTCGATAGCAATCCACACAATTATTGAGCTTATCTTAATAACATTGAGCATTCACATACCTTTCAAATCTAACCTATAGTAAAAACAAATATATATCCTTTCCATTAAATAATATCCACTCATAATTACTCAAATATATTAAAATAATTATAGATGGTAATAGCGTGTATATATTAGGCATTGATTGGATGATATAATTTGCATATATTTGTACCAAAATAGCCAAAACCGAATGTATTATTTATAGGGATTACGATTAATGGTAAAGGTCAAGAAACCTATTCTTACATGGTATCACCCTTCGATCCTATCCCTCTTTCTTTCTAACCCTAATTCGCCCACCTTCTCTCCTCCCACAACACTTCTGCCGCCACCATGACAGGCTCGACTAATACCCCTCCTGCCGTAGGTGACTCCAAAATTCACCCTGCTACTACCGTTAACAATATCAAAGCCTTGATCCCTATCACCCTTGAAATCGAATCCGGGCAATACAATTCTTGGGCCACTCTGTTCAAACTTCACTGCAAAGCATTCCTTGTGTTCGACCATATCAAAGACAAGCCTGAAAATACTTCCTCCTGCAGCGAAACCACCAAGCCGTCGGATGACTGGGAGCGTCTGGATGCCATTGTTTTACAGTGGATATACAGCACGATCTCGAACGATCTCTTGCACACCATCATCAACAAAACTGCTACTGCGTACGATGCTTGGGTTGCCATTGAAAATTTTTTTCATGACAACAAAAGTGCTCGTGCAATTCACCTCATGCCTAAGTTCTCCAACACTAGACTTGACGGGTTCCCGAATGTATCCTCCTACTGCCAAGAACTAAAAACCTTGGCCTACCAACTTGCCAACGTCAATGCTCCTGTGGATGACGATCGGCTTGTGCTTCAGTTGATTGCCAGTTTGAACGAAGAGTATGACGGTATTGCGACCATTCTGCAACAACAAGAACCCTTGCCGTCCTTCTACGCAGCCCGCTCCAAGATCATTCAGGTTGAAAGTCGCAAAGCCGAACAGGCCCTACATGCCTCCAAAACAGCTGGCTCGGCTCTTGCGGTCACTACACATCGCTCGGTTCCCTCCGAACCGACTAGGAACGATGACCGAACCAGCGGTCGGGGACGTGGTCGGTCTGGCAGACGTGGCCGGGTCCGTGGCTCTTATGGACAAGGGCGTCCAAATTACAACTGGCCAAATCAATTTTACCAGCCATGGATGCCCACATCCAATTACGGCCCATTCATGTCACCCTATGGTCCTTCTCAGCAACCTTTTTGGCCCACTCCACCGTGTCCCTACCCGTCCACCAATAGGCCCAACAACAACACTCTAAATCCGGGTTCAGGACTTCTCGGCCCGCGCCCCACTCAAGCCCACATCGCTTACTGCCTAACGGACATAGAACAAGCTATGTATACTATGTCCCTACAGCAACCTGACCCTACTCAGTACATGGATACGGGAGCAACTTCGAACGCGTCTCATGAATCAGGTAACTACCATTCTTTTTCTAATTCGTGCGTGTCTCAAAATATTATTGTAGGTAATGGCGACACCATTCCGGTACTAGGACAGGGCACTAAATACCTACCCAACCCTTTTCCACCCTTTATACTTAAAAACGTTTTATACTCACCCAAAATTGTCAAAAACCTAATCTCCGTACGTTGATTTACTACGGATAATTCTGTTTCTGTAGAATTTGACCCCTTTGGATTTCTTGTGATGGATTACAAGACCAAGAAGCCGTTCCTCAGATGCAACAGCAGCAGTGATCTTTACCCTTTGGTGCTCGGGTCAACTACATCCCAACCTACCGCCCTTGCTGCTATCTCTGCTCAACTCTGGCATCAACGTCTTGGCCATCCTGGACGTTCTTCCTTACATTCTCTAAAAACTTCTAGCTCTATTGGTTTTAATAAACTTCATAATAATGTATGCCACTCTTGCATTTTTGGTAAAAGTATTCGGTTGCCATTTTTTGCTTCCAATAATTACACTATTCAACCTTTTGACATTATACATAGTGATGTTTGGACATCCCCAATCATTAGTTCTTCTGGCCATAAATATTATGTGTTGTTCTTAGATGACTATTCCAATTTTTTTGTGGACATATCCTATTTTTAACAAGTCTAAGGTTTTCCCATCTTTTCAACAGTTTGCTTCTACCATTAAAACCCAGTTTGAAAGAACTACTAAAACGTTTCAATGTGACAACGGGCGTGAATACGTCAATGCCCTTCCAAATTTTTTTTACCACTAACGGCATTCTTTACCGTGTATCATGTCCTTACACGTCATCTCAAAACGGTAAAGCCGAATGAAAAATTAGAACAATAAATAACATGATACGCACCCTCCTCGCTCACGCGTCGTTACCATCTTACTTATGGCATTTTGCTCTCGAAACAGCTACATATCTATTAAATATCTTACCTAATTCTAATTCTCACTCTGCCTCACCCACCGAGCTTCTATACCAAACCACCCCTACATATGACCATTTACGAGTTTTTGGGTGCCTCTGTTACCCACTCGTTCCTTCCACTACCATACACAAGCTTCAATACCGCTCCCAACCGTGTGTCTTTCTCGGATACCCCGCAACGCACCGCGGGTTTCGCTGTCTAGACCTTCAAACAAAACAAATTTTCATTTCGCGTCATGTCGCGTTTGATGAAACTACATTCCCGTTTGCCCAACAAATCGGACCAGCCCCGTCTTACACCTTCCTGTCTGATCCATTTCCTTACCATTTGTGTCCTCATATCTCCTCGGCCCAACCCTCATCATCGCCCAGCCCACAACCACAGTTACACAACCACGGCCCAATCAACCTTCCTACCTCCCCTCCTCCTTCCCAACCTTCCCAACGTTTCCCAGGCCCACACCTCACCAGCCCAAACAACAGCCCCAACCCCAACAGCCCACATGCGACGATACCCTACCACAGCCCAAATACTTTACTACCCCAGCCACTGTCCACTACTCTCCCACCCCACCCCATACCCGACTCCTCTGACCAAACACCAACTCACCCATCAACCAACCTGAACCCACCTATTCCGCCTCCCACTGCCCAGCCGACCCGAACAATGCACACCCGATCCATGAGTGGCATCTTTAAACCTAAACATCCTCTAAACTTAAATATCACCACCGTCTCTACCAAACTCAAACCTATACCCAAAAACCCATCGGCTGCCCTTAATATACCGGAATGGTACTCCGCCATAACTACGGAGTACAACGCACTAATTAGAAACGGAACTTGGGAGTTAGTACCTCGGTCATCAGATATGAATATTATTCGGTGTATGTGGTTATATAAGCATAAATTCAAATCAGACGGGTCTTTGGAAAGATACAAAGCACGATTAGTTTGTGACGGTAGATCGCAACAAGTTGGTGTGGATTGCGGGGAGACTTTCAGTCCAGTTGTCAAACCCGCGACCCTTCGTACCGTCTTGTCCATTGCTATCTCCAAACAGTGGTTGGTTCATCAGCTAGACGTTACTAACGCGTTTCTACACGGGAACTTACATGAGACAGTTTATATGTATCAACCCATGGGCTTTCGCAACAAACAGTTTCCTGATCATGTTTGTCTCCTCAAGAAGTCCTTATACGGGCTCAAGCAGGCTCCTCGGGCTAGGTACCAACGGTTCACCGATCACTTTCTCACCATGGGGTTTCAACACAGTCGTTGTGATGCTTCTCTCTTCACCTTTCATCAGGGCAGTGAGACAGCTTTCTTGCTTCTATATGTTGATGACATCCTCTTAGTCACATCCTCTGACGCTCTTCGTCGGCGCTTAATGTCTCGACTTGCTCATGAATTCGCCATGAAAGACTTGGGCCCTCTCTGCTATTTTCTAGGCATCTCCGTTTCCAGAACGGCCAATCACATGTTTCTCTCGCAACACTCTTACGCTACTGATATCATTGCTCGAGCTGGCATGCAATCTTGCAATCCGGTAGCCACTCCGGTCGACACAAATTCGAAGCTCAGTGCCACGAACAGTGAACTTTTTCACGACCCCACTCTCTATCGTAGTCTGGCAGGTGCTCTCCAATACCTTACATTCACCCGTCCTGACATCACCTATGCCGTCCAACAAATTTGCATGCACATGCATGCACCCCGGATTGATCACTGGAATGCCTTGAAACGAATCATCCGGTATGTAAAAGGTTCTGCGTCTCTCGGCTTGATGCTCACTGGTACCTCGCATCCATCCTTAGTTTCCTATACGGACGCGGACTAGGCCGGTTGTCCCGACACACGCCGCTCTACTAGTGGATACTGCATTTATTTTGGCGACAACCTTATTTCATGGTCTTCCAAACGGCAATCTACTGTCTCCCGCTCTAGCGCGGAAGCCGAATACCGTGGCGTGGCAAACGTAGTAGCTGAAATTTGCTGGCTCCGCAACTTACTCCTTGAGCTTCATTTACCATTATCCCGTGCTACACTCGTTTACTATGACAACGTCAGTGCTATATACTTGTCCGGTAATCCCCTTCAACATCAGCGGACCAAGCACATAGAGCTCGATATACATTTTGTTCGCGAACAGGTACAGCGGGGTCACGTGAGGGTTCTGCACGTCCCTTCCAGATATCAAATTGCAGATATTTTCACCAAAGGCCTACCACGAATCCTATTTGAAGACTTCAGATACAGTCTCAGCATACAGTCCCCTCCCGCTTCGACTGCGGGGGTGTAATAGCGTGTATATATTAGGCATTGATTGGATGATATAATTTGCATATATTTGTACCAAAATAGCCAAAACCGAATGTATTATTTATAGGGATTATGATTAATGGTAAAGGTCAAGGAACCTATTCTTACAGATGGTGTAGAACCACTTACATGAATAGTAACAGTTTTTTGGTTTTTCACTCAGAACTACTTACAATCTATCTTTTTATAATATAAAAATCACTCTCACAAAATTTGATACACATATTATGAATGCTCTAAATAGTTAATTTTTTTTTTTTAACGAGACAAATGTTACCCTCTGTAATTTACACCAAATATTCTAAAATATTTCTCTTGCTTAGATTCAAAGATCTGCCCTTAAGAAACATATGCCTCTGGATAGTTACTAAATAGAGTTATGGAAAAGCATAAATAAATAGTTCTCAATAATGAATGAAAAAAAAATTAAGAAATCAAAATTAAAAATATTTAACCGTTTCCAGTAGAGCTTGTATTCATAGGGAGGAAAGGGCATTTAAGAGTAAGTACCTTAATTCCGATCAACCATCACTCGCCACATCAAAAAGTGTTCTAAGTACCTATTAACTAGTAAGTGGTGGCGGCGCCTACCCATACCGCAAACAATTTTTTTATTTATTTTTAATTTAAAGAAAGTCAAATGTTAATATAAAAAATAAACTTCATTAGGGTTTGTAATTCAGAAAGGGGTAGCGGCGCAGCTTGTTGTCCGTCTACCTTCTGTTTTGATGTAACTTTACAAGTATGAATGAAATTCAGTTTTAAACAAAAAAAAAACTTCATTAAAATAAAACAAAATACATAAATGAAATTTAACTAAAAATCGGAAAATAAATTTTAAAAAACGACAATGTGAGAAAATTAAAAAACCTAGAAATTCGATAAATGACTCGTCAGCCAACCCCATTTGCTCGAAGCAGCTCCTTTTTTGCTCGAACCGGTTCCTCGTTTGTTCGAACCGGCACCTCTTGATTTTTTTTGAATCCATTGTAGAGAGTTAATAGGGTTTTGGTAACGAAGGATTTTGAGAGTGTGTGCGTTTAAATTATATAGGCGAAATAATAATACATATAGTATTAAAAATAGGTATTTTTTATTTAATTGATTTTGACCGTTGCTCAAAGGTTGAAAATCTCGAAACCATCATCATCTCACGCGGGTATCCCATATAGCCTCGCCAACCCGATAGGGTGGTGACGGTGTGCTGGCACGAGTTGGAACCTGTTGGCTGCTACCCGCAAGAGCCCCAACCACCCTTACAGTATAATATTGATAAATAAGTAGTTCGCAAAAACTAACCCCACAATTATAACCCATTATATAGACATTGATGCTAACAATGACCGAAGCAGGACCAATATCTTGTTCCTGTAGTAAAAATAATAAGAAGCCAACCAAGGGCCTTTAACTCATATATTACCATTTCAGGTGTATAGACGTGATTCTTAAATTTAGGTGGTTTATAAATAGGATTGGATACCAAATTAAAATAATCGTATTTTAAGTCGGTTAATATAGTATGTTTTAGTAAACCTGTTAACTCGACCACGATCCATATTTATAAATTAACATCGTTTAATAATTGGGTTAAACTATAATTATCATCCGTCGTAATGTGGCGAGAGATTCGTTAGTTATATATCATGTCAGTGAAAGGCAAATGTTTCTTACATAACTGCGAGCCTGTGTATAAAACATAGAAATGAATAACTAAGTCGATCTCTGACTCACGCGTTGCGACAAATCTATCAAACGGGGAAAATAGACGAGTTGCGACGAATCTGTCAAACGGAAAAAAATAGACGAAAAAACATTGAATCCCACTCGTACATTGCAGCGTGTTAACTCGGAAAATTTAGAACGAAACGTTATACGGAAAACTTACGAAAGATGAAAAGTTTAAGGGACCAAAATTGAAAGTAAAAAAATATTGGGGTTAAATTCCAAAAGATGAAAAACTTTGTGTTAATAGTAAAAAAATTTAAATGGGTTAAATTGTAAAAGATGGAAACTTTGAATTAGAAATGAAAAATCAAATTAATCAAATTAATCAAAAGAGTTAAATTGCCAAAGATTAAAATTTTAGACTTGAATTGAAAAAGATTGAAAATTTAAAGTTAGAAGGGAAAAATCCAATTTTTTTTTAAACTGTCAAGACAAAAAGTACAACAACCATAAGTACAAATATGCTGCTTATATATAGTATTTTAATTTTAATGTTAAGTTGTTTAAGGATATTCAAAAGGTCCCTATTAAATTTTAGAGAGGGTTATTTAAAAAGTGTTAAATTTGTAATTATAACGTCTTAATTTAAACAACTTTATTCATGAGTTCTAACTCATTCTTCATTTATATACGTTTGCTTTCTCAAATATCGAGCTAAACATATTAAACCAACTTTGTTAATTTTAATTTGAAGACAATGATACAAAAACAAATAAAAGGACACCAAATAAAAAAAGTTTATTTGAGTCGAAGCAATTGGTTGTTTAAATTGTTATTAAGTCACTAGACATTACTCGTATTCGTAAATGACATTAAACTGCTCGACATGTAAAACGACCCGATTTTAAGCATGTCCATCACGACATGAATAAATATATGGATCGTGTTCCGGTTGAATAATTAAACCTAAACCTGTCAGCAACGAGTCCAACTCGATTGACACCTTTTTTATAATACATGATGAAGAACCAATGTGATTGTTCAGAAACATTTTCACTAAGAATTTTGGCTAAACCCATTAATTAATTAAATGGATTGTCTTTGAGTTAACATGTTTAACAAATTTAATTTGTGTTTATTTGACGTTCTTAACTTGTTTAATTGAATAAGTCACCTTTGGGTAGTGCCAAAGTAATTTTATTTTTAAAGTTAAACTCACCATCCCATTTATGGCACATGTACAACTTCACTATAACCCATTTACAAACTACCAACTTGTTTGGACCATTTACAACTTACCCATTGTCATGTTTGGGTTACATAATTTCAAGTGTGTTTGGGTTAGGGCTTATCTCTTTGATAAGAATAAATACATGGGTCGTTTTCAGGTTAATTAATTTTAGCTCGACAACCTACCAACCCTGCATGATTGTCACTTATGCTTTTAACATCTCATTAGACTCGGCTAGAGCGGCTCAAAATATGTGTTAGTTCAGTCTTTAGTGTGTATTTTTATCAAAATTCTGGTTTGATCCAATTCAAAGCATGTACAACTTCACCATAACCCATTTACAACCTACCAACTTGTTTGGACCATTTACAACTTACCCATGGTCATGTTTGGGTTATATAATTTCAAGTGTGTTTGGGTTAGGGCTTATATCTTTGATAAGAATAAATACATGAGTTGTTTTCAGGTTCATTAATTTTAGCTCGACAACCTACCAACCCTGCATGATTGTCATCTATGCTTTTAACATCTCATTAGACTCAGCTAGACCGGCTCAAAATATGTGTTAGTCCGGTCTTCAGTGTGTATTTTTATCAAAATTCTAGTTTAATCCATTTCAAAGCTTGTACAACTTCACTACAACCCATTTACAACCTACCAACTTCTTTGGACCATTTAAAACTTACCCATGGTCATGTTTGGGTTACATAATTTCAAGTGTGTTTGGGTTAGGGCTTATATCTTTGATAAGAATAAATACATGGGTCGTTTTCAGGTTCATTAATTTTAGCTCGACAACCTACCAACCCTACATGATTGTCATCTATGCTTTTAACATCTCATTAGACTCAGCTAGACCGGCTCAATTTATGTGTTAGTCCGGTCTTCAGTGTGTATTTTTATCAAAATTCGGGTTTGATCCAATCCAAAGCTTGTACAACTTCACTACAACCCATTTACAACCTACCAATTTGTTTTGACCATTTACAACTTACCCATGGTCATGTTTGGGTTACATAATTTCAAGTGTATTTGGGTTAGGGCTTATATCTTTGATAATCATGGTTGCAAAAGTCGCTAGGCGCTCCCTAGTCGGTCGACCGGGGAGTTGAGAGTACTCGGCATAGGCGGAGAGTACTCGGGGAGTACTCGGACATGTTAAATTATAAAGAAATTAGTTTTCGGAAATTAAATATATGTCTAATAACATAAATTGTCACACCCCCAAAATCCACCTGCGGATAACACCCGCTTCGAGGGCGTGACTGACCAGGATCCAGCCACCAATTATACTGAATATTTAAGTTGTTAACAAAAGTAATACTTACTATGCATAAGCTTAGCAAATATTAAGTTCAGAGTTTAAAGTTTTAAGTTCAAAACAGTAACAAGTAGCGGAAGCATAAGTACGGTAGTTTAAAACAAAGTTCATGATTCAAAATAAGATAACACCCAACACAAGGGTGAACAGACACTACACGTTCCCAAGCTGCAAGCTCCTTCGTCACTGGTTACCTGCAAAGCATGCAGTAAGGGGGTCAACAATAATGCTGAGTGAGTTCACTAGTTGTCCAGTTTTATTTACCAAAAACTTTGTTTCACCGGTTAATTTATCCGTTTATACATGCCCTGGGGAGCTACCCCAAAAGTTAGCGACTAAACTGTTTTTCCAATACCGAACACTAGGTAACCGTTGCGTATCCGCAGGATGCCCCGATGTCAATGTTCTATCATCATTGACGGATTTCTGAGTACATTAGTTCACGACCGTCCCAAACCAGGGCACGGTGTGAGGCTGGTAAACACCTAAATAGCGCTATCAACTAATAACCCGCTCGCCTAACCCGGCGACTAATCGGTATTTGTAGTAGGGACTTGAGTGATAGAGTTTCGTTTAGTGCCGTTAGTTGCAATCCGTATAAACAGTAATTAACCAAAAGGTTTCCCAATACCAGGGAAAGAAAGTAAGTTTTGTTCCCAATAACCAGGGAAGGAAAAGTAGTTTTGTTCCCAATAACCAGGGAAGGTATGTAAATGGTATCCCCTTTTACCAGGGGATAGGGTTGTTTTAGTCTCGTGTCCCAAACCACCGGGACGCATGCTTTTAAGTTGTGAACTCACCTTGGGTTGCTCGGTAGGTTTAGGTTGCTTGTCAATCACGTTGGTCACCACGTCCTAACATGGTTACCGGTATAGGTCAGGTTCGGTATACAAGCATTCACGTAAAACACATACTGTCACGTAACAAGCATATAGGTAAACAGTGGGTTACTGGGCCGGCCTAAGTAATTAAGCAGTCAACAGCAACTCATAATCCATTCAACAGATAGCCCAAGTTAACACAGAATGGCCCAATAACTAAAATGAACAGCCCACTCGCAACCAGTTGGTCTCGAGTCGCAACCAGGTGGTTTCGGCTTGTCACGCTGTGGTTGCGAGTCGCAACCGTGGTCTCGAGTCATCACGTTTTGGTTGCGAGTCGCAACGGCGTGGTCTCGAGTCGCAATCTCGTGGTTTTGACTTGTCATGCTTTGGTTGCGAGTCGCAACCGTGTGGTTTCGAGTCGTAATGCCGTGGTTGCGAGTCGTAATCTGTCACTTTCATACACACGTGATGATGCAGAAAAGACAGTCCAATTTGTACATATGAAATCAGACCCAGATTAGGAAACTACCAATAGGATTTCTACGAACACTTTTCTTAAACTGTCATTACTAAAATATGGATCAAACATTGCCTTTTTTTAAATCTTCAAACCATCTTCAACTAGTTCATCCTATATTCATATTTTTCTAGGGTTTTCATCATAACAAATCATACCTTTTATGAACCAAAAATCACATTTTTATGACAAGATTATCATGGCAAGAACAAAGAAACATGCATTACATAGCCGAAATCTTAAATTCAACATCAACATTTTGCAAGAAACAAAGAAGTATAGTTTGGTTGGCCATAATCATTCTTAATCTACCATTTCTAGTTATTTTAAGCATGTTTAGCAATTTTTCATACACAAGGTTTAACACACATAATCCAACTTCACAAATCATCCAAAAATCATGTGTAACAATTTTAACTAACCATCTTCTAGTTCATACAATATACATAAATCTTATGCACATAGTAACAACACTAACCGGTTGTGAAGAAGGAGGATGAGCCGAAAGAAAGGAAGAAAATGAGAGAAGATGAAGTGTCCGAGTTTCTTGTCCGGGATCCAAGCTTGAACCGAGAAGAGAGGGAGAGGATGGTTTGTTGTTTGAGGGTTTTCTTAGTTGAGAGAAAGTAGGAGAAGTGTGGGTGTGTTTGTGCAACCAAATGAAACAAGTGTGGAAAAGGTTGGAATTTATACACCAAGCATCAAGTAGGCCAAGGGGGTTTCGGCCCAACCGGTTTCGGCTCATTAGGCCCACTCGAGACCGAGTGGCCCACTCGCAACCGAGTGGTTGCGAGTCGTGGTCTCGGGTCGTGGTTTCGGCTCTCATATAAATATATATATAATACATACAAATCACACATATCATGTAAAAGTCACGTTTCCAATTAATAATAATCATATATGCACAAAATATTACAAAGTGATCGTTTGGAAAAACCTCGAGTGTCACATTATCCCCAAGTTTTAAGAACTTTCGTCCCGAAAGTTGAAGCAGCCACTGCCAAGCTAGCGTGTTTTAACGGGGTGTCACATCATCCCCCCGTTAGTTTGGAATTTCGTCCCGAAATTCGGTTGTAGCTTCAGTGCTGGGGTTTTCGTTTGGGAATAACTGGGGATACTTGGACTTCATCTGGTCCTCCCGCTCCCAGGTAAACTCTGGGCCGCGCCGTGAGTTCCAACGAACTCGCACAAGGGGTATCTGGCTACGTTTGAGGGTTTTGATCTCTCGATCCGTGATCTCAATCGGTTCCTCAGTAAAGTGTAGCTGTTCATCAATCGACAGTTCCTTAAAAGGAATCACAAGTGTTTCATCCGACAAACACTTCTTCAGGTTAGATACGTGAAAAACGTTGTGCACTGCACTCAGCTCTGCAGGCAGGTTCAATCTATAAGCAACCTTACCGATTTTCTCGGTAATTTCGAATGGTCCAACATACCGTGGATTCAGCTTGCCTCGTTTACCAAAACGGACCACACCCTTCCAGGGTGAGACTTTAAGTAGAACCCGGTCCCCGACCTGGAATTCTAACGGTTTCCTACGCTTGTCAGCGTAGCTCTTCTGACGGTCACGAGCTGCCGCCATGCGTTGCCTGATCTGTGAAATCTTTTCCGTTGTATCAACCACTAGTTCTGGGCCTGTGAGTTGACTGTCACCTACTTCCGCCCAGCAAAGAGGTGATCGGCATTTACGACCGTACAATGCCTCAAAAGGTGCCGCCTGAATACTAGTGTGATAGCTGTTGTTGTAGGAGAATTCCACCAGCGGTAGATGTTTCTCCCAGTTCTTGCCAAAATCGATCACACATGCCCTAAGCATGTCTTCCAGAGTTTGGATGGTGCGTTCAGATTGCCCATCCGTTTGCGGGTGATAAGCGGTGCTCATGTCCAAACGTGAGCCAAAGCATTTGTGCATAGCTTGCCACAACTCGGAAGTAAAACGAGCGTCTCGGTCGGAAATAATAGAAGTTGGCACTCCGTGTCTGGAGACTACTTCCTTTAAATAGATTTCTGCCAAGGTAGAAAACTTGTCCGTTTCCTTAATGGCCAAAAAATGTGCAGACTTAGTCAATCGATCTACTATCACCCAAATAGTGTCATTCCCGCGTTGAGATCTAGGTAATCCTGTGACGAAATCCATGGAAATCTGTTCCCATTTCCACTTCGGGATTTCCGGTTGCTGCAGTAGACCTGCTGGTTTCTGGTACTCGATCTTGACTCTTGCGCAGGTCAAACATTTGCCAACGTAGGCTGCTATGTGGGCCTTCATGCCAGGCCACCAGTATGTGGTTCTTAAGTCGTGGTACATCTTATCTGCACCAGGATGTACTGAATATCGGGACTTATGAGCTTCGTCCATCACTAGCTCTCGTAGATTTCCGTAAAGTGGGACCCAAATGCGCCCTGCCACATAGTAGGCGCCGTCTTCCTTCTGTTCTAGTTGCTGTCTCGATCCTCGCAGGGATTCAGCCCTGATGTTTTCCGGTTTCAAAGCTTCAATCTGAGCATTTCGAATCTGGGTAGGGAGACTAGACTGGATGGTAAGTTGTAATGCTCGCACGCGCTTTGGTATAGTGTCTTTACGGCTGAGGGCATCTGCCACGACATTGGCCTTGCCCGGATGGTATTTGATGGCGCATTCATAATCATTCAAAAGTTCGACCCACCGGCGTTGCCGCATGTTTAATTCCTTCTGCTTGAAGATATGCTCGAGGCTCCTGTGATCGGTGTAAATGGTGCACTTGGTACCGTACAGGTAATGCCTCCATATCTTAAGCGCAAAGATCACTGCTCCTAGTTCCAAATCGTGCGTTGTGTAGTTCCTTTCGTGTATCTTGAGTTGTCGAGAGGCGTAAGCAATAACTTTCTCGCGTTGCATCAACACGCAACCGAGCCCATGAATAGACGCATCGCAGTAAACCACAAAGTCGTCCGTTCCTTCAGGTAACGAGAGAATAGGAGCACTGCAGAGGTTATCCTTTAGTTTCTGAAACGCGGTTTCCTGAGCTTCACCCCACTTGTAGGTGACGCCTTTCTGAGTGAGCGTAGTGAGGGGTTGTGCAATCTTTGAGAATCCCAGAATGAATCTGCGGTAGTAACCTGCCAATCCCAAGAATTGGCGAACTTCAGTCGGAGTTTTAGGGGTAGGCCAATTCTTTATAGAGTCGATCTTTGCAGGGTCGACGTGGATTCCATCCTTGTTAACCACGTGCCCAAGGAAATGGACTTCTCGAAGCCAGAAGTCGCATTTCGAGAACTTGGCATACAGTTGTTCGTTGCGAAGGAGTTCGAGGATAAGGCGTAGATGCTGTTCATGCTCTTCTTGACTTTTCGAGTAGATCAAGATGTCGTCTATAAACACGATCACGAATTTGTCGAGGTAGGGTTTGCATACCCGGTTCATGAGATCCATGAATACTGCAGGGGCGTTGGTCATTCCGAAGGGCATAACGAGGAATTCATAATGACCATAACGAGTTCTGAATGCAGTCTTGGAAATATCTTCATTACGGACCCTTAACTGATGGTAGCCTGATCGCAGGTCAATCTTAGAGTAGTAACTTGATCCTTGCAATTGATCGAATAGGTCGTCGATTCGAGGGAGAGGGTAACGATTCTTGATGGTAACCTTGTTCAGCTCACGATAGTCGATGCACATTCGGAATGTGCCATCCTTCTTCTTAACAAAGAGTACCGGTGCTCCCCAGGGTGACGAACTAGGGCGGATAAACCCTTTATCCAAAAGTTCCTGTAGTTGAGTAGAGAGTTCCTTCAATTCTGCGGGGGCTAGTCGATAAGGCGCACGAGCTATAGGCGCTGCTCCGGGAGCTAGCTCGATTTGGAATTCGACCTGACGATGGGGAGGGAGTCCAGGTAATTCCTCAGGAAATACCTCGGGATAGTCGCGCACTACTGGAAAGTCTTCAATCCTCTTTTCCTTTTCTTGCGTGTTGGTAACAAGTGCTAAGATAGCGGTGTGCCCTTTTCGTAGACACTTCTGGGCCTTCAAGAACGAGATAACGCCGGAGATTTCTCCACTTTTGCCACCTTGTACAATGAGGGGTCTGCCAGAACGGCGAGGAATACGAACTGCTTTCTCTTGACAGAGGATCTCAGCGCGGTGCTTGGATAACCAATCCATACCAATAACGACGTCGAAGCTTCCAAGAGTAACAGGGAAAAGGTCGATACTAAATGTCTGACCAGACAACTCTAGTTTGCAGCCTTTGACAACATGTGAGGCCTCGATGTTTCTACCATTGGCTAACTCGACGATATGAGGAGAACTTAGTAACGAAAGCGGACGCTTAAGCTTCTTACTAATACGTAGGGATACATAACTAGCATCGGCACCGGAATCAAATAACACAGAAACATAACGATCATCGAGTAGGAACTTACCCGCCACGACATTGGGGTCATTCCTTGCTTCACCAGCTCCAATCACGAAAGCCCTTCCTCTAGCACCATTCCCAGCATTGTTGTTCTGATTGTTGTTCCCAGCTCCCTGATTGTTGTTGCGGTTCTGATTCAGTTCAGGGCAATCCTTCTTAAAGTGCCCCTCAGCTCCACACTTAAAACATGCCCGGTTGTTTCCCTGCTGCTGTTGCTGTTGGGGTTGTTGCTGATTCTGTCTTGCTGGGAACTGGCTTCTACAATCCTTGGCGTCGTGCCCCATCTTGTGGCATCGCTGACACTGGCCCTTGTTACATGCCCCATTGTGGTGCTTGTTACACTTGTTGCACTTAGGGTAGCTTCCCCGGTAGCCACCCTGTTGTTGAGTGCCCTTGTTGTTTTCAGTTTTCCTTTGCTGCGCTGGGGCCTGAGTGGGGTTAGCATCCTTGCTTTGACTTCCTTCCCACTTACGCTTGCTGTCACTAGAAGTTCCGACGGTAGCATTGATCCTTTTGGGCAACCGGCCCTCTTCTACGGCCTGATCAGTAAGTTTGTGGGCAAGTCGAACAATCGGCTGAATGGTAGTGTGGTTGGCTGTAGTGACATGGCTTCGAATCTCTGGAGCCAAACCTTTGATATACAGTTCGATCCTTCGGTACATTGGTCGTGACATGTTTGGGCAAAGAGCAGCATAGTCGTTAGACAGCTTGGTGTAAGTTTCAATTTCCGACCCAACCATCCTGAGCTCGTAGTACTCATTCTCAAGCTTGTGGATGTCATCCCGGTGACAGTATTCATCCTTAATCATACCCTTGAAATCCTCCCACGCAGTAGCATTTGCAGTTTCCAATCCAAACATCTGAATCTGCGCCTTCCACCAAGAAAGCGCGCTCCCTTCGAGCGTAGCAGTAGCAAATTTCACCCAATTTGCAGTGGGACACTCGCAAACAGCAAAAACAGCTTCAATTTTCTCGATCCAATGCAGAAGACCTATGGCACCCTCAGTGCCGTTGAAGGGGAGAGGCTTGCAATCCATGAAAGTTTTGAAAGTACACACTGGTGGTTGCGCAGGTGCATGCTGACCTGTTCGTGAGAAGCGAAGCGTATAGGTTTAGAGGCGAAAAGTCGATGTGGCGGTAGGATCTAAACATCCTAAAACAACGAGCTTACCTATAGGGTGAGCTGCGAAAGCTGCAGCCACTGTGTTAAGCAGGTTAGTGAACTGAGCCTGTGTCATGTTGATGTTTCCTCTTCCACGTCCACTCATTGTCTTCATAACCAGAAAACACAGTATGAGTGCGATGTCGTAATGTAGCGAGAATGAGATAGAAGAGAGAGGTGTATCTATCCGTTTTAGGCATACTAATATGTATAGCATAACAGGAAACATAAAGCAAACAAGTAAACACTAGTCCGAGCTATGAGGTCAAATGTGTCGAGCCTTGCACTTGGAGTGTAGTGTCGTTGCTAGTCACGAGTTATAGTCTGGTTTTCTCCAAAAAGATTTTCCCCTTTTTAAAACCAAGTTCACTATAACCAATGGCTCTGATACCAATCTGTCACACCCCCAAAATCCACCTGCGGATAACACCCGCTTCGAGGGCGTGACTGACCAGGATCCAGCCACCAATTATACTGAATATTTAAGTTGTTAACAAAAGTAATACTTACTATGCATAAGCTTAGCAAATATTAAGTTCAGAGTTTAAAGTTTTAAGTTCAAAACAGTAACAAGTAGCGGAAGCATAAGTACGGTAGTTTAAAACAAAGTTCATGATTCAAAATAAGATAACACCCAACACAAGGGTGAACAGACACTACACGTTCCCAAGCTGCAAGCTCCTTCGTCACTGGTTACCTGCAAAGCATGCAGTAAGGGGGTCAACAATAATGCTGAGTGAGTTCACTAGTTGTCCAGTTTTATTTACCAAAAACTTTGTTTCACCGGTTAATTTATCCGTTTATACATGCCCTGGGGAGCTACCCCAAAAGTTAGCGACTAAACTGTTTTTCCAATACCGAACACTAGGTAACCGTTGCGTATCCGCAGGATGCCCCGATGTCAATGTTCTATCATCATTGACGGATTTCTGAGTACATTAGTTCACGACCGTCCCAAACCAGGGCACGGTGTGAGGCTGGTAAACACCTAAATAGCGCTATCAACTAATAACCCGCTCGCCTAACCCGGCGACTAATCGGTATTTGTAGTAGGGACTTGAGTGATAGAGTTTCGTTTAGTGCCGTTAGTTGCAATCCGTATAAACAGTAATTAACCAAAAGGTTTCCCAATACCAGGGAAAGAAAGTAAGTTTTGTTCCCAATAACCAGGGAAGGAAAAGTAGTTTTGTTCCCAATAACCAGGGAAGGTATGTAAATGGTATCCCCTTTTACCAGGGGATAGGGTTGTTTTAGTCTCGTGTCCCAAACCACCGGGACGCATGCTTTTAAGTTGTGAACTCACCTTGGGTTGCTCGGTAGGTTTAGGTTGCTTGTCAATCACGTTGGTCACCACGTCCTAACATGGTTACCGGTATAGGTCAGGTTCGGTATACAAGCATTCACGTAAAACACATACTGTCACGTAACAAGCATATAGGTAAACAGTGGGTTACTGGGCCGGCCTAAGTAATTAAGCAGTCAACAGCAACTCATAATCCATTCAACAGATAGCCCAAGTTAACACAGAATGGCCCAATAACTAAAATGAACAGCCCACTCGCAACCAGTTGGTCTCGAGTCGCAACCAGGTGGTTTCGGCTTGTCACGCTGTGGTTGCGAGTCGCAACCGTGGTCTCGAGTCATCACGTTTTGGTTGCGAGTCGCAACGGCGTGGTCTCGAGTCGCAATCTCGTGGTTTTGACTTGTCATGCTTTGGTTGCGAGTCGCAACCGTGTGGTTTCGAGTCGTAATGCCGTGGTTGCGAGTCGTAATCTGTCACTTTCATACACACGTGATGATGCAGAAAAGACAGTCCAATTTGTACATATGAAATCAGACCCAGATTAGGAAACTACCAATAGGATTTCTACGAACACTTTTCTTAAACTGTCATTACTAAAATATGGATCAAACATTGCCTTTTTTTAAATCTTCAAACCATCTTCAACTAGTTCATCCTATATTCATATTTTTCTAGGGTTTTCATCATAACAAATCATACCTTTTATGAACCAAAAATCACATTTTTATGACAAGATTATCATGGCAAGAACAAAGAAACATGCATTACATAGCCGAAATCTTAAATTCAACATCAACATTTTGCAAGAAACAAAGAAGTATAGTTTGGTTGGCCATAATCATTCTTAATCTACCATTTCTAGTTATTTTAAGCATGTTTAGCAATTTTTCATACACAAGGTTTAACACACATAATCCAACTTCACAAATCATCCAAAAATCATGTGTAACAATTTTAACTAACCATCTTCTAGTTCATACAATATACATAAATCTTATGCACATAGTAACAACACTAACCGGTTGTGAAGAAGGAGGATGAGCCGAAAGAAAGGAAGAAAATGAGAGAAGATGAAGTGTCCGAGTTTCTTGTCCGGGATCCAAGCTTGAACCGAGAAGAGAGGGAGAGGATGGTTTGTTGTTTGAGGGTTTTCTTAGTTGAGAGAAAGTAGGAGAAGTGTGGGTGTGTTTGTGCAACCAAATGAAACAAGTGTGGAAAAGGTTGGAATTTATACACCAAGCATCAAGTAGGCCAAGGGGGTTTCGGCCCAACCGGTTTCGGCTCATTAGGCCCACTCGAGACCGAGTGGCCCACTCGCAACCGAGTGGTTGCGAGTCGTGGTCTCGGGTCGTGGTTTCGGCTCTCATATAAATATATATATAATACATACAAATCACACATATCATGTAAAAGTCACGTTTCCAATTAATAATAATCATATATGCACAAAATATTACAAAGTGATCGTTTGGAAAAACCTCGAGTGTCACATAAATTTACTAATATTTATAAAAAATACGTGAAAATGATATTCATTATTTAATATGATAGTCATATAAAATATGTTTTATTATTTTTTAAGTCAAACTCGGCCCAAATTAACCTACTAGATCCGATTTTGGCCGAGTTTGACCGCGTTTTGTTCGATTCCGAGTAATTAGGCGGAGTTAGAGAAAGTCGCCTCGGCATCCTACCTTGTAGCGACTACTCGGGGAGTACTCGGCCTTAGAAACCTTGTTTTACAACCATGTTGATAATAATAAATACATGGGTCGTTTTCAGGTTCATTAATTTTAGCTCGACAACCTACCAACCTTGCATGATTGTCACCTATGCTTTTAACATCTCATTAGACCCAGCTAGACCGGCTCAAAATATGTGTTGGTCCAGGCTTCGGTGTGTATTTTTATCAAAATTCGTGTTTGATCCAATTCAAAGCTTGTAAAAACCAATAGAACCTAGGGTCATTGTTCCTTTGATCGACCTTCAAAGTTTCGTGGAGCCATTTAGAGTGTTTCTCGGGTCATTGGCACCACTTGTAAAAAGTTATAACTAGTTGTACTGATTTGGTTATGCCATTATGGGATAATTGACTATTGAAGATATATGTTGAAGATATAGGAGTGTGATGATGCCTCATGTTGGTTTTGTTCAATTGCTAATGTATTTGGACAACTCTTCCTAAAATGTTTTATTTTTAAAAACATTTTGATTCTAGTTTCTAGAGGTTTTTCATCATTCGATAACTTTCTTGATTTTCTTTAAATGTTTTTGTGATGTGTTTTCTAGATATGAATACTATAAAATGATTGATGACGATTATGATTTAAGTTCCCAACAACCACTTCAAAATTAAAACAGAGACATGAACTTGGTTTTCTGGTCCGACCTAAAATCGACCGGTTCGGTCTTCCGTCGTTCTTTTTCTAGTTTGTCATCCGGTCTTTAGTTTGGCTTTGCACACCTTTATATATTTTTTAGGTTCACAAATTCAACGTGTCTGGTCGGGGTATTAAAAAATCCGGATCTGAATATCCGAATATTCAGATATCCAAAAACCGGATAATCCAAATTTTCGAATTCGGATTCAGATGTGAATTTCTAAAATTTTCGGATAATCGGATTATCCGATATCCGAAAACTAATTTTTTAGATGTATATAGTATACGAGCACTACTTTTAGTTTGAATATATTAAAAATAGTAAATAATTGAATTCAGATGTGAATTTATAAAAGTTCTTTGTTTTAAATGTTGAAAATTTGGAAATTCGAATATAGGTTTAGTTTTAATCTATGCATGAAACAAATTTTTTGAATATATTTATAAATTCGGATATCCGCTTGGATATCCGAATTCGTATCCGAAATTTCGGATACGAGTTCGGATATTAATATTCACTATCCGAAATTTTCAGATATTCGGTTTTCGGATATACGAAAAACGGATAATCTGATTTTGAACACCCCTAGTGTTTGGCCACTCAACACTCTTAACGTGGGATACCTACTCCACACAACACGGATTTAGGGGTTTGCGTGGTTTTTTATGTATTTATTTTATTGTTTTCACTAAGAATTCTTAAAGAATCGGTGTCACTTTACTCTTAAGATATACATATATCACATAAAACACAAATATCGTATTTGAAGATCCAAAAACTAGACCGTAGTCTGGTCGGGTTTGATTAGATCTTGAAGACTTGTGGACAAGATGATCTTTTTAACAGATCGTTAGGCTCGCTGCAGAGGTGGGAGAGCCACTCTGCGACCACCCCCCGGCGTGAGGATAAGTATTTATTTAGATAGAGAAAGTAGAGAGAGAAAGATAGGACGAAGGTTCAGATAAAAGCGTACCTGGAGTGTACTTAGAGAGAGTATTTACACTTGCCCATGTAGATGACGTCCCTCGGCCTGGACTCATCTTTTGATGTGCGTCCTTGAGTAGAGGCCGGACCCACTTCATATGACGTGGAGGGCTCGTCCTGGTGTCTGATAATCATAAGTGTATGTTCGGTTACACATATCGGTTGTGGCTGAAGGTCTGGTTCGGCCATGTAGCTACAATATTGATACTATATAACAAAAAAAATTTCTTTTACCAATGTTAGTTGTCACATAATACATTTGTTTAGCATGTTAGTTATCATGTTTCAGATTTCCTCTTCCTCTTTGTAAGGGTCTGTTTGGTATGGGGTATTGGAATGGACGAAGGAATGGAATGAACGAGGTAATGGAATGGACAAGAGAATGCAATGGATCATTACCATTCCATGTTTTGTTTGGTTACCATTTGTGAATAGAATGAATTATTATTGTGTATTGTTAGGTAGGCAAGAAAAAACGAAGAAATAAAATCAACGGTGAGTGGTGGTGGTGGCCGATGGTAGTGACTGTGGGTGGTTATAGGTGGTGGTGGCGGGTGGCGGCGGCGATGGGTGGTGGTGGTGGCGGCGAGTGGCGGTGTGGCGGCTACGACGAGTGGTAGTGGCGGCAAGGCGGCCGTTGGTGGTGGGTGGCGGCGTGGGTGCGGTGGGTGGCAGTGGGTGGTGGCGACGGCGGCGGTTGGTGGTGGCGTCGACGATGGCGGCAGTGGCGGGTGGCGTTGGCTGTTGGTCGTGGCTGTTGGTGATAACGGTGGCGGGTGGGTGACGGTGGCTGTCGGGGTGAGGTGGTGGCGAGTGGCGGCGATGGCATCGGTGATGGGTTGTGGCGAAGGTGGTGGGTTGTGGTGTTGTTGATGAATGGTGCAAGTGGGGATGGAATGAAAAAAAAAACGTGGGAGGTGGATGGAATGATTTTGATGGAATGGAATGCTTTTTAGAATGGGTGATTCCATTCCATTGAACAACTAAACACCATTTTCTTCATTCCACCGTAATCATCCATTCCATCACACCTCTTATTCCTACATACCAAACACTACCTATCTGATATTTTTTTAACTTTTTATGAGCGGTTCGTTTCGAAATCTTTTGTCAAATATGTTAAGCTCAACTTAGGAATATTCTATATACTCATGCTGACGTCATTATTATTTTATTGTTTTTATATTCATATAATTAATTTCGATCCATGAATTACATGGATTTTAGGATAAGAAATGAAAGGTTTTAAGATAATAATGGAGTTGATCGAGTTATTTGGGAAAATAAATGTGTTTTCCATTTATATAAACTTGAATGAGTTTTTTTTTAAATAAATATGTTATTGTTAAGGTTGGTTGCGTTTGAAGGACACAACGGTTATAAGTTTTTAATTATTTTTTATATTTCATATTATTTATTGCATCATGCATCATAAATATAAATTTTGATATGAATACATATAACCTAAATATGAACTATGCATAAAAAATTAAAGAAAATATAACATTACTCGTTTTAAATGATGCGTTTACGAAGTAAGAATTTTGTTTTTGAATACAAAATAATTAATATATTATTTCAAATTAACATTTTCATATTTTAAAAAGTGTTATCAAAGTAGAAGATGAATCGAATTAGTTTATGATATAAGATTATATATATTAGACATATATATATATATATATATATATATATATATATATATATATATATATATATTGTTTTACATATGTTTAACATTTGTAAAAACGATAATAACAAATTATAAAAATGAAGAGGTTTTAAATTTTTGGTTGTCTCAAATAGTGATGGGTGTATAAATTTTTGGTTATCCCATCTTCTTTTGATAAATATGTTTTTATTTATTGAAGTATAGATATTATATTAAAGTATAGGTAATAGATAACTAATATTAATTATTAAGAATTAGAAATATTGGAGAGATATAATCATGAATATAAGATTATTTCTAATATATATTAAATTCAATTATTTAACAGTCTTTATATTAATTTATTTATTATTTATTATATGGTTGAGCTAGCATAATAAATTGCCACATGACATTTTGATGAAATTCTTCATTATAAGAAAATGACATGTGGCATTAATGTTACTCTTATTAGTACTAGCGGTAAGACCCGTGTGGAAACACGGGTCGTTTCTTAGAAAACCATGCATAACACATTTTGATAGAAAGTATAGATAAATATATAGATATTGTATCAAAACATGTTATCTATCATAGCTAAAAGAATGCAGAAACGTCGACACAATCAACCTACTGTACATCGATTGCGTGTGAATCGAAATACGAACAACAATCAGACGGTATTGCTGAATCTTTCCGCTTTGACCCACTACTCTTCCAATGTTCCTGTTGCCACAAGTTCAAAATTAAAATTCATAATTAGATAATAAGGTAGACGCAGGACTTGCAGATGACTAACCTTAATACGCTCCAGATGATGTTCCTGTGACATCACCTTCTTCAGCTCATCCTCTTGTTTACGTTTTTCTAACCGTGTTTTCATTTTCAACACAACATAACTCATAAATATATACACACAAAAAAGAATCATAAATTCAATAAAAAAACATAGCTAATTTTACCGACCTTAACTTTCTTCCGTTCTTCAGCCAATCGACTCTCTTCCTCACGTATTGCCGCTTGGCGAGCAAGCTCTAGTCTGTCTATTTTGTTGATCTTCCAGCTCAGCAGCATCACAGTTGTCACACCCCAACCGATGGCGGAATCATCGGGGCATGGCACTGAACGAAACAGATTGTCCAAAAGTTTCCATAACAATTATCATTACCAATTAATTTGAAGTAACATGTCCCATACCATGCCTCAAAAGGTAAACAAATTATTACAGACAACATCTAGGCAAATAGTTCTATTCCGACAACTCATATTTTACAAAATTGCCCAATTGTTTATCTGCCTCTAGAGACTCTTGCTTCAGATCTACAGACAACTATTTGTTGGGCTCTAGAAGCTTATCCTAGCCTCGCTTTCCTAGTAGATAAGCGTCCTAATTACCTGTTACATACGTTAAAATAAAAGTCAATACAGATAGTGTAAAGGCGAGTATACAAGTTTGTTAATAGCATATAGAGTTCGAAATAGTTTACGCATAACCAGCACGTACACAGAGGAAAACGAAGCATGTAAATTATCGACACAGATCTATCGATACCAATGACTGCGGGTTGACTGCCCAAGGCAGTTCGCAATACATGATCACCACAGTAATCCATGCAAGTAATTGTCCTTAACAACCGCCGTATGAGCGAGTGCTGAGTCCAAACTATAGTACTATCGTCGTTAAGGCAGGTAGATAGCATTCCATGTGTAAACATAACAAACAAGCACTCATTAAGTCACGTAATACATGCGGTAACAGTTAGCGTTTAAAACATTGCGTAGTGTGTTCGAAGTGATTTCGTATAAGTAACGTATGTAACACCCAAAAGTGCTTAAAGCAAAAAGGATACTCACAGCGGTTGGATGGATTGAAGGGAGCGCTTGAGAGTAAGGTTAGCCTGAATAGTTCGATAGAATGACGATAAGTGACGTGCAAAACGAGGATAAGTGTTGGTGGGTCGAACAGCTGGTCGGGTGAGTGACTATCCGTTCGGACAGTTGCCCGGTCGATTAGTGAGAACAAGTTCACAACGAATTGTCACTCGATCGGACAACAGTTCGATCGGGTGACATTCCTAGTGCATTGAACATGTTGAAAAAAATCGATTAAGTGTTAAAGCCCAAGTATCTCATGATTCGAAGAGTAATCCGATCGGATGGTAGTCCGATCAAACAACAGTTCGTTCAATACTCAAACTTCAAGGATTAGAATAAGTGATAAAATGTGGGATCCATAGTGCAAGTCGATCGGTTGCCCGGCCGTTCGGGTGGCTGTCCGTTCGGACAGCAGTCCGATCGGACGGCACCCTGTCCTGGTCGTCCCGTTTGTCTTACACTTGGTTGTCTTTGATTGTTTGTCGTTTTATCGAGGCTTTTTGATAACGAGTCAAACAATCGGAAACTTGTCAATACTTGGTTCTCCTGATCGGACAAGAATCACCCAAACCTGATTAGTGAACTGTTCGATACGGAGTTCTTGTTTAACCTGAAATAGATGAACCTCATGAACAGGATCGAATCTTGAGCTAACGTAACCACAGATCGGGTAGTAAGTCGGCATCGGTTCCGATTTTATCGGTTTTGAGTGCATTGAGTGTAAAAGAGTTGAAAGAACGTTAGAAACCATCTTTTCAATCCTTTTCACCGTGAATATGTTTAGATCTATGATTGATCTTTGTTTATTTATGCGGAAATCGGTTAGATTCAAGTTGTTCTTGAAGGATTGAGGCCAAAACATGAAGTTCCTGAAGAACACCATGATGACGTCATCATAGAATACTCGAATCATGGTGATTTCACGGTTAAAAGTTAAAATCTAAAAGATAGAAAGGTGTAGGAGTGCGTGTAGATCAAGAAAGTACAAGATTTAGAGCGAGATCTTACCTGAATCGAGAGAAATCTGAGAAAATGTGAGGAGAGTGTGCTGTTCGGTCAGAGAGTTTCCAGAAATGGAAAATGTGAAAGTGACAGGGGTATATATAGGATTCCAAAAGAGGAAAGGGTTGGCCGATCGGATAGTCAGCTCAATCGGACAGCCTGTCCGATCGGACGGCAGTCCGAACGGACGGCTGGTCGATCGGCTGGTAGCCTGATCAGTTGGTCGCCTGTTTCGAGTGTTCGGTGTGACGAGTTTTGCTGTTTCGATTTCGATTTGTGAGCGTGGCGATGCGATAGAGTTTTCTTTTCAAATTACTTTTAATCCAAACTACTCATATCTTGCGCTGTCTCTTCTCCACTAATTTTTCATACTATATCTACATACAATCATCCTTATTTCGTATTCAATTTGCGATTGCGATTCGATTGCAATGAGTTCGATTGCATTTCAGTTGATTACCACTTAATGTAAATAAACATGCACAAGTAACACATAAGGCACACACACACACGTATAATGATCACCAATTTGCGTATTTTGAGTTTGCGAGCGCGATGTTGATTAGATTAGTTCGATTAGCGTTTAATTGACTTTATCGCATTGTTACTTCCTACTATTCACAGTCGTAAAGCGATTCGTAGCGATAAATATTCTTCGATTATAGTGATTTTAACTGATTACTTCACATAATACAACTAACGTAAAACATTACATAGACTGACTATAAGTCAAAGAAGTCAAAACAGGAATTGAGCAAGGAGAGACAGATTGCAATTAGCAATCTTTTTCTTCCTTTGACTTCAATCTTGACTTTGACTTTGACTTTCGAAACACGGGGTGTTACAGCCTCCCCTTGTTTAGGGAATTTCGTCCCGAAATTAGGCCGAAGCCGTAACAAACAACTGCGGGTACTTCGCCTTCATGTCGTTTTCGAGTTCCCAAGTGAACTCTGCGCCTCGTTTGCCTTCCCATCGGACCTTCACAAAAGGAATGCGCGAGCGTCTGAGCTGCTTGGTTTGGCGATCCATGATTTCGACAGGCTTCTCCACGAAGTGTAGTGTTTCGTTTATTTGGAGTCGTCGAGAGGTACAATTAAATCATGCTCAGCCAGGCTTTTTCGGAGGTTTGACACGTGGAAAGTCGGGTGGACGTTACTAAGTTCCTCCGGTAGTTCGAGTCTGTAGGCGACTTTTTCGATCCTTTCCAGAATCTTAAAAGGTCCAACATATCGGGGCGGTAGTTTCCCTTTCTTGCCGAATCTGACCACACCCTTCCAAGGTGATACCTTTAGGAGTACGTAGTCGCCAACGTCAAATTCAAGGGGCTTGCGTCGTCTATCGGCGTAACTTTTCTGTCTACTTCGGGCTTTCAACAAGTTGTCTCGAATTTGGAGGACTTTGTCGGTTGTTTCTTGTAATAGCTCAGGACCGGTTAGTTGCGAGTGACCGATCTCATGCCACACAATAGGCGATTGACATCTTCTTCCATATAAAGCCTCGAATGGTGCCATTTGGATGCTGGTATGATAACTGTTGTTATACGAGAATTCGACTAACGGCAGGTATTTGTCCCAATTACCACCGAAGTCTATGACACACGAACAGAACATGTCTTCAAGAGTACGGATCGTTCTTTTAGTCTGACCGTCGGTTTGAGGGTGGAATGCGGTACTTAGATTAAGTGTAGTACCAAGAGCTGCTTGAAACGTTTCCCATAATCGCGAGGTAAACCGAGCGTCACGGTCGGAGATGATGTCAAGAGGCATCCCATGATTACAAATAATATCGTCGGTGTAGATTCGCGCTAATCGTTCCACATTGTAGTCTTCCCGTATTAGCAAAAAGTGGGCTGATTTGGTTAAACGATCAACGACAACCCATATGCTGTCGTGACCTGATGATGTGTGTGGAAGCTTTGTTATGAAGTCCATAGCTATACTCTCCCACTTCCACATAGGGATTGGGGGTTGTTCGAGTAAGCCAGAGGGCCTTTGATGTTCAGCCTTGACCCTTGCACAAGTCAGGCACTTCCCGACGTAGAGAGCAATATCCCTTTTCATACCCGGCCACCAGTACATGTAGTGAAGATCCTGGTACATTTTATCGGCACCGGGATGAATAGAATACCATGATTTGTGGGCTTCGTCCATCAAGATCTGTCGCAAATCAGTCCACTTAGGGATCCAAATTCGGTCCAGGAAGTGGAATATCCCATTCGACTTATTTACCAGTTGAGCTCCATCGTGGTAGACTCGTTCCTTCTTCAGAGCGCATTCATTAAAACAGGCATGTTGGGCTTCACGAATGAGGGTTTCGAGATCGTATTGAGCTTGGGTATCGCGAATGCTGAGCAAATAACTCCGTCTACTAAGAGCGTCGGCAACGACATTTGCTTTGCCTGGGTTATAACGAATCTCACAGTCGTAATCGTTGAGAAGTTCTACCCATCGGCGTTGACGCATGTTAAGTTCCTTCTGGTCAAAGATATGTTCTAGGCTCCTATGATCGGTGAATATCGTACACTTTGTACCATATAGGTAGTGTCGCTAAATCTTTAACGCAAAAACAACCGCGCCTAGCTCTAGCTCGAGATCATGGGTTGTATAGTTCTTCTCGTGGATTTTGAGCTGACGAGACGCGTAAGCTATAACCTTGTCCCATTGCATGAGAACACAACCAAGACCGAGGTTGGAAGCATCACAATAGACAATGAAACCATCGTTTCTAGCGGGCAATGTGAGAACAGGAGCATTGCAGAGCATGTGCTTGAGGGTTTGGAAAGTAGATTCTTGTTCGGTTCCCCAAACAAAAGGCTTATCTTTATGCGTGAGAGCGGTGAGCGGCACAACGATCTTAGAGAATCCTTCGATAAATCGTCGGTAATAGCCCACCAGTCCGAGAAAAGAACGGACTTCTGACGGGTTCTTAGGAGAGATCAACGTGAATACCTTGACTATTGACAATGTGACCCGGAAACAGAACCTCCCCCAGCCAGAATTCACACTTAGAGAACTTAGCACAGAGTTGATTCCCCTGGAGTAGTTCGAGAAGCAAACGTAGATGTTGCGCGTGTTCGACTCTTGACTTAGAATAGATCAAGACATCATCGATGAATAGGATGATGAAACGGTCGAGATATGGTTTACACACGCGATTCATCAGATCCATGAAAACCGCGGGTGCGTTGGTTAAACCAAAAGGCATGACAACGAACTCATAATGGCCGTAATGAGTGCGAAAAGCGGTTTTGGGTATATCCTCCTCTTGTATGCGTAGCTAGTGATAGCCTGAGCGCAGGTCGATCTTTGAGAAACACGTGGCACCTTGCAGCTGATCAAACAAATCGTCAATGTGAGGTAAAGGGTAACGGTTTTTGATGGTTAGCTTATTCAATTCCCGATAGTCGATGCACATCCTGAACGACCCATCCTTCTTCTTGACGAAAAGGACTGGCGCGCCCCACGGAGAGGTGCTCAGGCGAATGAAGCCTTTCTCAAGCAATTCCTGGAGTTGATTTGAGATTTCACGCATTTCGGACGGCGCGAGTCGGTAGGGAGCTTTCGCAATAGGGTTGGCTCCAGGAATGAGGTCGATATGGAAGTCGATAGCACGACTTGGCGATAGTCCAGGAAGATCATCAGGGAACACCAGAGGAAATTCACGAACCACGGGGACGTCTTTTACTTCAATCTTCCTTTTCTTTTCCTTCTCCGCTACTACAATGTTAGCCAAGAAAGCCCTGTATTCCTTGCGGAGATACTTGCTAGCTTGGACGCAGGACATAAGTTTGAGACCTTTCGAAGCAGTTTCGCCATAGACACATAATAAATCACCGTTTGCGAGGGAGAATCGAATCATCTTGTTGAAGCATACAACTTCAGCATGGTTTTCGCGAAGAAAGTCCATGCCTACTATGACATCAAAACTTCCGAGTTGCATCGGAATAAGGTCGATCAGGAAGATGTGATTGTTCAGCTCGAGAGTACAATCACGAAGAACAGAATTAACAGCGACAGTTCTTCTGGTAGTGACTTCAACATCGAATGTCGAGGAGAGATAAGAGCGCTTACGACTAAGGAGCTTCTCAAATTCGAACGACACAAAGCAATTATCGGCTCTAGTATCAAACAAACACGATGCATAAATACCATTCACAAGGAACGTACCATTGACCACATTGTTGTCGGACTGGGCTTGGCGCGCATTGATGTTGAAATTCTGGCGCGTGCGGCTTGCTGTTGCTGCTGTGGCTGTTGCTGCTGTTGAGGCTGCTGCTGGGGCTCTTGTTTCACCATCCTCTTTGGGCACATGTTCGCAAAGTGGTTGGGATCACCACATGCAAAGCAGACTCTGGCATTGATCACGGGTGCCGGAGCCGCGTGTTGGCCTTACGGGGCGGGGATCAGAGCTTGATGAGCAGTGGCAGGAGCTGCGGTGTTGCGAGGACCAGTACGGCAGTTGACAGTGAAGTGGCCGTACATGTTGCAGTGAGCGCAGAAACGACAGGCAATTCCCACCAGATGATGATAGGAGCATGTTGAGCAAACCGAGTAGGGACCTGTGTATGCACGCTTTGCTGGTGGTTCATAAGTAGTTGGAGCTGGACGGTGATGGGGCTACTGCTGGGCCGGTACGGCCTGGAGAGGAGCAGCAGTGGTAGTGGCAGCAAAGTTCTTGTTGCTGGAGCTGCTGTTGTTGTTCTTCTTCTTTCGGCGTGAGGACCTTGATGACTGAGGTGCGGTGGTGGTGGAGTCAGCGGTTGGTGCGGCGGTAGCTTGATGCAGGTACTTCAGAGTTTTATCCCAGACACCAGCCTTGACCCGCTTGTCGTTGATTTCAGCGGCCAGTAAGTAAGTCTCTTCGATCGTCTTAGTCTTAGCCGCTTGCACGAAATCTGCAACACAGTCAGGCAGGGCTCGGATATACTTCTTGATTGCCATGTCAGAAGTCTTCACCTGATCAGGGCAGATGATACTGAGCTGCTTGAATCGAGCAGTTAGAGCAGCGTTCTCGCCATCCTTTTGCTTAATGTGCCAGAATTCATCTTCCAACTTCTGGCGTTCATGAGGAGGGCAGAATTCTTCCAGCATGACTTCCTTGAGTTCGTCCCATGACAGATCGTAGGCTGCATCGTTCCCTTTTTTGTTTCTCTCGGCCGTCCACCAGTCTAGTCCGCGGGACTGGAAGACGCCAGTAGCGTTGAGAGTACGGAGATCGTCAGGGAAACCGCTCTGTCGCAGAGTGACCTCAATGGAATCAAACCATTGGAACAACGCTGTAGGGCCTTCCTCGCCAGTGAATTCCTTTGGCCCACAAGCCTTAAACTGCTTGAAACTGAAGGCAGCTTTGGGGGTAGCTTTAGGAGCTTCAGTTCTCGACTCCTCAGACGATTTGTTGACGTTCTCGTAGACATCACTGACAGCTTTTGCTACTTGTTTGGCGATGATAGCAGCATGGCGTTTGTCTCTCTTTTCTTGGCAAGAAAGTGATGGGCGACGGGATCCTGATGACGGTATAGTTGACATTGTCTGCAATAGACATTGTCATAGGTCTCAGACACATCGTAGTCGAATCTCACCTCACACGCCTAGTACTTACTAAAGCTTATGAACACGTTTAATCACATAAACACATAGGCACGAAATCACAAATTCACATAGGGACACATAAGCATATAAGCACAGAAACACAGAAACACATACGCATTTAGTCACCAGATGCAGTCAGAATACAGAAACCTATCATTCAAAGTCTGCGATCGTTCGAATATAGCGATCGCGTTCAGTGTAGCGATTAGCATAGCATAAGCGTACGGCGTTCCTTATAGTAGTAACGATTTGTTAACGTTTTGGGATAGAAGAGCAATGCGGGTCGTGTGTGTCGATCGTTGTGAACGCAAAAATCGAATGAGTTTTCCAAAACTTTAAACACGTAAACAGGTAGATACACATAAAACACAGAAAATCAACGAGTTATCAGAGTCAGCAGTTGCGGGCTCAGAATCGAAACATGTAAAAATCGAGAAATAGATTGTCTGCGGCTATTAGACATTGACTAACCCAAGCGATTCGACTATTCTCAAGGACTTGTCATTCACATTTTGGCTTTCAGAATTGGGCCTCTGCCTCGATTCTTGGGCATCCGGCGCACATCCCTCTAGCCTTACTGTGAGTTCAGGTCGTTGGAGTCCGTCGAGGCTTTGGTGAGAGTTTTATAAAACCATGGACAAGCCGTCAAGGTTAGGGTTTCACCCCTGGCTTGACAACTTCTCTTTGATTTTAATAAAATAGGGGAGATTATTCATCAAAATATGGATTTCACTCCTGATTTGGTATAATTCTCCCCGTTGATAAGTAAAACGCGGTTTGATCAAGCAGATTTTAGTCGAGAGTTTGCGGTTTTCACACCTATTCTCGACTTAATCGCTTGTCTTTATTTAAAAATTCGAGTGCAGTGATAGTGTAGTATAGGCGAATATAGCGAAGAATAGTAGTAAGCTCATACATAATCCCTAATGGTCATGCACGAGTCGGTCTATTGGGTCCTAACTATAGACTAGGTCTCTAAGACATCGACCCGGACTAGGTCGAGTCTGCCTAATTCCCTTTAGTTATGGCTCTGATACCAATCTGTCACACCCCAACCGATGGCGGAATCATCGGGACATGGCACTGAGCGAAACAGATTGTCCAGAAGTTTCCATAACAATTATCATTACCAATTAATTTAAAGTAACATATCCCATACCATGCCTCAAAAGGTAAACAAATTATTACAGACAACATCTAGGCAAATAGTTCTATTCCGACAACTCAGATTTTACAAAATTGCCTAATTGTTTATTAGCTTCTAGAGACTCTTGCTTCAGATCTACAGACAACTATTTGTTGGGCTCTAGAAGCTTATTCTAGCCTCGCTTTCCTAGCAGATAAGCGTCCTAATTACCTGTTACATATGTTAAAATAAAAGTCAATACACATCGTGTAAAGGCGAGTATACAAGTTTGTTAATAGCATATAGAGTTCGAAATAGTTTATGCATAACCAGCACGTACACAGAGGAAAACGAAGCATGTTAATTATCGACACGGATCTATCGAAACCAATGACTGCGGGTTGACTACCCACGGCAGTTCGCAATACATGATCACCACAGTAATCCATGCAAGTAATTGTCCTTAACAACCCCCGCATGAGCGGGTGCTGAGTCCAAACTATAGTACTATCGTCGTTAAGGCAGGTAGACAACATTCCATGTGTAAATATAACAAACAAGCATTCATTAAGTCACGTAATACATGCTGTAACGGTTAGCGTTTAAAACATTGTGTAGTGCGTTCGAAGTGATTTCGTATAAGTAACGTATGTAACACCCAAAAGTGCTTAAAGCAAAAAGGGATCGAGTATACTCACAGCGGTTGGATGGATTGAAGGGAGCGCTTGATAGTAAGGTTAGCCTGAATAGTTCGATAGAATGACGATAAGTGACGTGCAAAATGAGGATAAGTGTTGGTGGATCGAACAGTTGATCGATCGGACGATAGTCCGATCGGACAGCTGGTCGGGTGAGTGACTATCCGTTCGGACAGTTGCCCGGTCGGACGGTAGTTCGATCGGATGACTGTTCGAGTGGATTGTATCTTCCTATGGGAATGATGTGTTTGTGTATGATGGTTTGACTTTTGAAGTTTTCGTTGTAGCATTTGAAAACATTTGAAGTACCTTTACCTTCCAGGTCGGTCGATCGGTCGGTTGTTCGATCGGCCGGTAACCCGATCGGCTGGGCACCTTAGTGAGAACAAGTTCACAACGGATTTTCACTCGATCAGACAGCAGTTCGATCGGGTGGCATTCCTAGTGCATTGAACATGTTGAAAAAAATCGATTAAGTGTTAAAGCCCAAGTATCTCATGATCCAAAGAGTAATCCGATCGGATGGTAGTCCGATCAAACAGCAGTTCGTTCAATACTCAAATTTCAAGGATTAGAATAAGTGATAAAATGTGGGATCCATAGTGTAAATCGATCGGTTGCCCGACCGTTCGGGTTTCTGTCCGTTCGGACAGCAGTCCGATCGGACGGCACCCCGTCCTGGTCGTCCCGTTCGTCTTACACTTGGTTGTTTTTTATTGTTAGTCGTTTTATCGAGGCTTTTTGATAACGAGTCAAACAATCGGAAACTTGTCAATACTTGGTTCTCCTGATTGGACAGGAATCACCCAAACCCGATTAGTGAACTGTTCGAGACGGAGTTCTTGTTTAACCCGAAACCGATGAACCTCGTGGACAGGATCGGATCTTGAGCTAACGTAACCACAGATCGGGTAGTAAGTCGGCATCGGTTCCGATTCTATCGGTTTTGAGTGCATTGAGTGTAAAAGAGTTGAAAGAAAGTTAGAAACCATCTTTTCAATCCTTTTCACCGTGAATATGTTTAGATCTATGATTGATCTTTGTTTATTTATGCGGAAATCGGTTAGATTCAAGTTGTTCTTGAAGGATTGAGGCCAAAACATGAAGTTCCTGAAGAAACGATGATGACGTCATCATAGAATACTCGAATCTTGGTGATTTCACGGTTAAAAGTTAAAATCTAAAAGATAGAAAGGCGTAGGAGTGCGTGTAGATCAAGAAAGTACAAGATTTAGAGCGAGATCTAACCTGAATAGAGAAATCTGAGAAAATGTGAGGAGAGTGTGCTGTTCGGTCAGAGAGTTTCCAGAAATGGAAAATGTGAAAGTGACAGGGGTATTTATAGGATTCCAAAAGAGGAAAGGGCTGGCCGATCGGACAGTCAGCTCGATCGGACAGCCTGTCCGATCGGACGGCAGTCCGAACGGATGGCTGGTCGATAGGTTGGTAGCCTGATCGGTCGGTCGCGTGTTTCGAGTGTTCGGTGTGACGAGTTTTGCTGTTTCGATTTTGATTTGCGAGCGTTGCGATGCGATAGAGTTTTCTTTTCAAATTACTTTTAATCCTAACTACTCATATCTTGCGCTGTCTCTTCTCCACTAATTTTTCATACTATATCTACATACAATCATCCTTATTTCGTATTCGATTTGCGATTGCGATTCGATTGCGATGAGTTCGATTGCGTTTCGGTTGATTACCACATAATGTAAATAAACATGCACAAGTAACACATAAGGCACACACACACGCGTATAATGATAACCAATTTGCGTATTTTGAGTTTGCGAGCGCGATGTTGATTAGATTAGTTCGATTAGCGTTTAATTGACTTTATCGCATTGTTAATTCCTACTACTCACTGTCGTAAAGCGATTCGTAGCGATATATATACTTCAATTATAGCGATTTTAACTGATTACTCCACATAATACAACTAACGTAAAACATTAAATAGACTGACTATAAGTCAAAGAATTCGAAACAGGAATTGAGCAAGGAGAGACATATTACAATTAGCAATCTTTTTCTTCCTTTGACTTCAATCTTGACTTTGACTTTGACTTTCGAAACACGGGGTGTTACAGCAGTGAAATTTTGTAGCCTCAAGCAAATACTTGCAATATCCGACATGAGTTTCAACCAAATCTCCAGTGTTTTGTGGAGAAAACAGTGGTTGAAACCCACTGTTGGGTTAAAACCATGGTTTGAAACCACTGTTCGGCCAAAACAGTGTTTTGTGGAGAAAACAGTGGTTGAAACCACTGTTGGTTTTAACCCAACAGTGGTTTCAACCACTGTTTTCTCCACAAAACACTGGAGAAAACAGTGGTTAAAACCAACAGTGGTTACAACCACTGTTTTCTCCACAAAACACATTTTGGCCGAACAGTGGTTTCAAACCATGGTTTTAACCCAACAGTGGGTTTCAACCACTCTTTTCTCCACAAAATACTATCTTAACCCAATAAACTCAACAGTGGGTTTCAACCACTGTTTCCTCTTGCTTCACGAGCATACAGAATAGGTTTTTCGTCTCTTCTCGGATTTCCCAGTTTGGGACACCTGATACTCGAGAGATTAACACGTCTCTCAGCTGCTAGACTACCAAACGGAAGAGAATCATCAGCAACAATGATGCAGTCTCTGCTAACAACTTCGACTACCTGTAACAAATCCAAAACAAAATATAAATTTTTAAGTGAATTACAGACATATCCAATAAAGCCACACATCAATCCATGCTCTACAAAACTATAACACGCATACCAAACAATACATATAATTGAATTGCATTAGGTAACCAATTGCCATACCTAATCCGCTGATTACTCCACTGTGTAAGTATTCCTTTCGAAACTTCATTCCCAAACATAATCAAAAACAGTTGATGCGACTGCTCCACTGCCAACTCCTCCACGAACTCTTCTCCTACTTCACCATCGGCTCACACTCATCCACCTTCTCCGACTGCATTTCCGAACCTCCGGACTGTCTTTGCTCCTCTTTGGCAATGCCTGCAGCAGTCATAGAACACAATCTTCTTGTTAGGGTTTCGAGCAGTTATAATGAAATTAAACCTCGAGCGGTTAATTGATGAATAAGATTCGAATAAGAAAACAACAAAACCAAAAGGAAAATTACATACCTTTCATCAGGCTAAGCACAATATATTAACAATATATTACCATTAATCCGCTTTAAACACAATATATTAACAATACATACTAAAACAGCGTATTCTCCCTTTAACTGCATCAGTTGCTGCTTTGATTCCTCTTTGCATTCTGAAAGCTTTTGGTCGCATTTCTTTTCCATATCTAAAATTGCCTTTTCAGCCTGAGAAAATATATATATATATATATATATATATATATATATTCAACTATAATTTGAATATCCAACAAATAAGCGAACAGAAGATAATAAATATCTAACTTTTTCCTTCTCAAGATTTATGAATTCATGTTTTTCCACTTCATACCTCCACTAAAAGATGCAGCTGCAACTGAACACAACATATTGACTTAAAACATTAAATAGTCTACCATCATTTAAGGTACAAGAAATACATGTGATCAAATAAATTCATAATCAAATCCATAGCGTTTACCAAGAAACAATACATCATCAAAAATATCTCAAAACCCAAGCTGCGCGCTACGCCAATGCCTGCGCTTCGCATTGTACCTAAATAAAATACAAACAGCATGTTAGTTGTTAATAAAAATGGCATCTTTCGTAACATCAAGATTGATTGTTGTAAAGCAAAACTTTACCTGATAGTATTGTCAGTCCGCATTCGAATCCAGTGGGGAATGGGCCTGTTCTGCCTCATCTTCTTTGCAAGCTTCTTCTTGATCATGGAAGTCTTGTGGGACGGCTGTATTAAAACAAACACATGATCTAAACATCATAACTTATTTCCGCCTCATCATGTGTTATTGGCAATCATTTCAAGAAAAAAGCACAGCGGAATTTTCGCTTCAAGTAATTAATCACAGAATCTCAGTCCCTAGACTATCTCTTAACTTATATATTGATACCTGGATAATAATCATCCAAATTAGAGAGTTGATGTTGAAGACCATCGGAATCGTCTACTCGTGTTGAATCGTCCATCCGTTCCTCCAAAACCCTCAACTTATTAATGTCTATTACTTTTTAGTGATCTGCTTTTAGTTTCAAGTTAAACAGTTGGTACCATAATGCATCATGATATTCACATTCAGATTTATATTAGACCATAGCAGTGTAAACAAACAAATAACATAGAGATATTACAAGCAATGTCTATCCGATAGTTCCGATTTTTATGAAATATGCTTCTCTTCCAATCTAACTACTGTTATTATGCTACCAGAGTTAGGTTGATTAACACCTTCTTCATATTCCTGTCAACAGTTTTTACGAAACCCTAGAATTATTATTAACTGAACCTCATGTATCTATAAAAAATAAAAACTTTAAGCATCAAGAAATCAAGATTACCTTGTGTTAAAGCAAACATCTTTCCATCATATGATCCAACCTCATCTGAGAACTAAATGCTGAAAGTCAGTTTTTGCAATAAAATGAAAAAAAAACATACGCAAAAATTTAATAAAAATATACAGAAGCAATTTATATATTCAAATTGAAGAAATTTGAATGTCTAACCTTGAATCGATCAATGGAGGATGTCGTCAGCGATGGCGGTAGATCAATACGGCTGCAGATTGTTTTTAATTCGGGGGTTAGAAGCGCATCGCCGGAGTGATTGGCGGATAAATCCGGTGGCAGTGAACAAAGACTCACCTCGATTGAGCTTGTATGCATTCAAATTAGCCAAAGGTTGTCTTGATTTACCAGACTGAGCTCGGATTACCAGACGCCGATTTGCCCAGACCACCTTCCACAGCGCCGATTACCAGACTGACCTTGATTGAGCTCGTATGCGTTCAAGTTCTGCTATTCAACCAGGAGGGTTTTTGAATTGAAGTTCTGCAGTTGAAGAAAAGGGATATCACTAATGGTTTAGGGTTTTGAAAAATAAATGGGGAAGAAAAAGGACTAAGGAGGGGCTTTCAGATTACCTTAGTAATAAACTAATAATCAACACATATTACTTCTTAGCTTCTTTCAGATTACCTTCAGCTTCGATGAACAACTTCTGAACCTCTGCCTTTTGATCTTCCAAAAGTTAGGGTTTATAAGCATCTGCTCGTGTTGAAGAAACATACTAGAGAGAGAGAAAGTGAGTTTTAGAGCGAGAGCTGAGAGAGAAATTGATTAGAGAGAGAAATTGATTGAAGAAGATGGTATCTTATATATCTGGAGCCATAATTTTGAATTTTGAATCTGGAGCCATAATTTTGAATCATCTGGGGTTAGTGGTTTGAATTTTGAATCGACTGAGGTTTGGAATCATTAGTGCTTTGAAAGTGGTTTGAAAAGGTTTGAAGATGAGCAGTGGCTTGATGGGCAGACCTTTGAAAAAGGTGAAAGTGGGGGGCCAACTTTGAATTTTAAAGTCTTTATATATTAGCCTTTATGATGTAATAATAACATAAGAAAAGCGTTGTTGGACATGCTCTCAAGCTGACACATTAACTTTTCTTATGTCACTTGGATTTCTCCTTTTATAGAAAGTATAGATTAGATTCATATAAGTAATTTCAATGTGTGTGTATACATATAATTAATAATAGTCGGTAAGGATCAAATAAAAAGTATGGTGTAAGTAAGAAAGGTGGGAAACAATAATAATAGAATGACACATGACAAAGAAAAAAAATATAGAGAAAGCCATTTTTGTCAACTATAAATTAATCTCATCTAACCCTAAATCTAAAAAAACCAGCCAATTCTTATGGTTTATACATTTCATCTTTTAGTTTCATTTTATCTTCTAGAATTAAATTTATACATTATGAAAACTGAATATTGTATTTTGAATAGCACACAACTCATTGTGTTTTAGTTGTGTTTTTAATTTTGTGATAGTGTTTTAAGAAAAAAACATATATTTTTTTTGTGTTTTTAGTCCATTGCGTTTTAGAAAAAAACACATTTTTTTTCTGTTTTTAATCCATTGGGTTTTAGGATTGTGCTCTCTAGGTGTAGCTATATACACAAATGAAAGGATGAAGGTTTTTGTCAATGAATTGAAGGGAACTCGCTTTGAAATCCAAGATAAACCCGAAGACACGGTTAATTTTATTAAAGTGTGATATTTTTATCAAATCCAAATGTTTTTATTCAAGTCAAAACATCAATGGTTTTGTGGATCTAACTTGTATGGCATTGGAGTGGGTTTGGAGGAAATTGGGGATATGGCTAATGAGGTAGGATGCAAGCCGGATGTTCCGCCTTTCAAGTATCTTGGTTTAAAAGTGGGGGCCAACATGAATCGGATCAACAATTGGCAACCGCTGTACGATACGTTCCGAAATCTGTTATGGAACGCTTACCGACCTATTATTTCTTGCTATACAAAGCTCTCAAGAAGGTTACTTCGGACTTGGAAGCTATGATCAAAAAGTTTCTTTGGGGAGGCTCCGTTGAGGAAAGGAAAATGCATTGGGTAGCCTGGGATCGGGTTTCATGTCACAAGAAAGAAGGCGGTTTAGGCTTGAACAAATTAAAGGAAATTAATATATCTTTATTAACCAAATGGGGATGGCGCTACAAAATAGAAAAAGACAATCTTTGGAAGAAAGTTATTGATGCTTTTCACTTCAGTAGGTTGGGGTGGGAGTGCATCCCTTTCAAGAAAACTTTGAACGGTGTTTGGAGCAACATAGCCAAGGTGTTTGCTAACACTAAGGCTGGCGGGTTACCTCTTTGGAATTATCTCAAAGGCATTGTCGGAAACGGTGAGGAGATATCATTTTGGCTCGATTCGTGGATTATCAACGAACCCCATAAACAGAGATCCCCGATCTTTTCAGATTGGATTCGGCCAAAAAATGTAAGGTTGCGGATCGTATTATGAGACAAGGTAGTGAAACTGTGATGAATTGGGAGTGTAAGTCAGCGCTGGTGTCCCCGGCGGCTGTTACCAGTTTCCAGCAACTAATTTCTTTGCTGGACAACGTCCCGGTCTCGGACGGGTCTGATCGTTGGGAATGGTTATCTGGATCGGCAGGTGTATACTCGGTAAAGGCAGTAAAACGGCTGCTATATGCGGACTATGTGGCTGGCAACAGGTTCATTATGGATTGGTGTAAATGGATTCCCGCTAAATGCAACATTCACGGTTGGCGAATGGAAATGGATAAGATTCCTACCGGGGAAGCTTTAAGGAAAAGAAACATTCGGATTTAAGATACCACATGTCCTCTTTGCAGCTCGGACGAAGAAACTACGGAACCTCTTTTTATCTCCTGTCAAGTGGCATCGATTGTTTGGGACGGAGTTAGTTCGTGGTGTAAGATTCCAAATATCTTTGCTTTTTCGTTAAAGGATCTTCTCGTTATTCATGCGGACCTAAGGGCCTCAGAGAAAAAGAAGGAAGTGGTTCAAGGCATTATCGTGATCGTTTGCTGGAGTCTGTGACGTGCTAGAAACAACCTTAAATTCTCCAATAAACCGGTTAAGATAGATAGTATTTTGAGTGAGGTCAAGGCTTAGGGTTTTCTTTGGTTCTCGAACAGATCGAAATATAAAGGGATAGATTGTGGGGAGTGGTGTTCATTTGTAAATATGTAGGGTGTTTTGTTTTGTCGGCCCGTTTGAGGTCGGCTGTTTCGTTAATGAAGTTCACTTTTAAAAAAAAAAAAAACTAGTTTGAGATCTTTTCCTGTGAATTCCAAGAGGTTAGCTGTATAATTGGGTAAAGAGTATCCATAAATCGATAATATTATCTGTTGATGGATATTCAATGTGACAAAGTGGGCCTGTTTTTATGATGTTAATAGAAATAATAGCCCTTGCTTGACTTCAAGAGCACCAGGCTCATTTATTTGGGCCTCAATAGTACAAAATCCAATCATTCAGCTTGCTTCAGCAGCAGAAGTAACTAGACCAATGAATCAGCGAACCGGACCATGTGATTACACTAGATTTCATATATTTTTAATATATATATATTTTTTTTTTCAAAATCTCATTTAATTACCTTTTCTTTGAAAGATAAATTTCATTAAAACACCGGGCGGCCAGCACCTTCCGTATTTATTTATTTAGGGCGCTTTATATTTTATTGGGGCTGGATTAACTACAAAGTGAATGCTACATGTGAAGGATAGGAGGGAATACGAGCATTGATCTACTAATTTAACGGTCGAGATTAAGTGACCTAAAATTTCTTTTTTTATAATATTAAGTTAGGTTTACATGATACATCACAACGGAGCACTTATTTAACAGGGTTTATATGATACATTACAATGGACCACTTATTTAACACGGTTTACATGATAATTTACAACAAAGTTGTGGTACTAGTGGTAAGAAAAGGGTTAATGTAGTTGTGTTACATAATATAGCCTTGTTCGATCCATTCCCGAGCTCATTACTCATTTTTATCTCCTTTTAGTGATTAACCTGAACGTATAAATCACAACACATTAAACAATGCTAAATGAAACATGAGTGTCAGTGGGGAAACTTGACCTGAATGACAATTCACCTAAAGTATTGAAGCAACTTAGTGAGTTATCACACATATATTTGAGACATGATGATTCAGACACCCCCCAAACATTAAATGTAAGATCAGGGGGATAATTATGTGCAATAACGAAAATGGTTAGATCACCAAATCACATGCATAAAAACCAAACACAACAATTGCATTTCAAATCTTCTTAATCAATGAGTGCGAGCAAGTTCTCGCCATCCGAGAATCATATGTTAACAATTCAGTTGTGGGATCCAAACAACCTTATAAACGTAAGTTCTCATCGCTCGGAAATCATACACTTTCAGACTAGCCTTAGCTTGCAAGGTTGACACAACTTAACATATATTTCTAACATGTAAGGTCTAGAACTAGTAAGGTAGTACACATTATAATATACTAAGCACATTACTTATTGTTTAATCCAAAAAAACCACTAAAATGTGTATTTATTTGCATACAAATTGAATAACTAGGGCCATAAACACATGTATTCTTAAAATTGACAATAAGATCACCCCCCCCCCCCCCCAAACAAACATGGATTAAGTACCTAAAAATAATCTAACTACATAAAAGATAATATAATGATGAACTAACCTTGTTGTAGTTTAGATCCTTCATAAGAAAACAATCTCACCGCATTTTTGTAGCTTACATCCGCTACTTGTTCTTTAGACGCATCAAGCAAAGACGCAACATAAGAAAGCACAAGATGGATATTCGCCGGATGATTAAGCATCTTTTTCGAGTCTCCGTTACTTTCATGTTCGTCCACCAAAATAATAGATTCCGAACCGTTGGGTTTGGGTAACGCATCTGGTGCATCGGTCTCTAGTAAAATCCTATCAGAAGGTACGGATTTCACCACCTTCTTTGCCTCGGTTTCTTTCTTATCCATAAGAAACCCCGAGAACGAAAAATACACCCCGAGTTTAGCAAATTCCGGAACCATCTCCGCAGAACCTAAGTAGGAATGCAAGATCACACCTTCCGGAAACGGCCCGAGAGATTTCATTATATCGAGAAGATCACCAAACGCGCGCACACAGTGCACTGAAGCGGGCCGTTTCAGTTCTTTAGCGAGTTGAAGTTGCAAGCGGAAAATTTCAACCTGATCTGTGTAATCTGTTTTTGCGTGGGACCCTTTGTCCAAACCGATCTCTCCTACTGCAGCCGAAGGGTTTGCAGTTAACAGATCGCGTAAAGATGTCAGCCAGTTGGGGGTGCGGTCCGTGATGAACCACGGGTGGAGCCCGAATGATGGAATTATACAAGGATAGGTGTCACTCATCTCCTTGACCAAGTGCCAGTCATTCTCGGAGACACCATTGACTGCAAAATGATGTATGCCGTGTTCTAGAGCTGTCTTGATGAGGTTCGGAGCCTTGTTGAAGACTCTCGGGTCTTGTAGGTGACAGTGCGCGTCGAAGAGTTTTATCATGGCTATAGAATCTAGTGTTGCTTCGCTTTCTTGATAGATGATGGATCTTTCCCTGTCCCGTCAACAATTAGCGATTTTGTGCGTATTTTGATATGTTCAATTTGGGCTTACAGTTTAGTAACAACTCTATATACATCATAAAAACCATTAAAACATACAATTCATGCCTCTCAATAATCATTACCTTTCTTCCCAGGAGGCAAAAAGGATAGATAGATATATGGGACGTAGGTTACACACTGTAACCGAACCACGTAAAATGTCTCGTGTTCTTTACTGTTTTCGATTTGTTTCGTGTGATCCTAACAAGAAAAACCGAACTAAAAATATAGAAACAGAAAGCTACCAATAACAAAAAAAAGTGGTGACAGAGTAACATCACAAGAAAGCATATAGACATAAATACCGAAACAGAACACATTATAAAAAACATTCTTCCCCAAATTGAATTAAAAAAAAGAGAAAATTACTAAAATGTCACTTGACCAACTCAACTTACCAAAACGTCACCCTCCTGCGTCAATGGGCGGACTCGTCCGGTATGGGAAGCGTCTGGCAGTAAAGTTGAAGGGTCCATGAATGAGGTGATTACATGTGTCCCCATCAAAGCCAAAAAGGCAGCTCATGCGTCAGTGGACTCTTCCGAAGCGTCAGTCAGTGGACTCGTCCACTGACGCATGAGCTTTGTTGGACACATGTAACCGCCTCATTCATGGACTCTTCAACTTTACTACCAGACGCTTCCCATACCGGATGAGTCCGCCCATGGAAGGAGGGTTGGTAATTTTCCCTAAAAAAATGATGAATTAGGGTGTTGACTTTTGAATTGAAGCTGAAACAATTTAGTCCTAAACTAAAACGGCTCCAATTAGATTTTTAACATGATCTGTAAAACCTAAACCCTAAGTTTTACCAATTAATTAAGACGTGTTTTCTCTTTGATTGATTTATGTTAAAATCAGATGCGCAAATGAACAGAAAACGCATGTTTATATCAATGAAGACGACGGATCTTACAAAGATTGTGAAAGTATGGCAACTATATATACAAATTTGACACACACACACATATATATATGTTTGAAGAAAAAGATACCTACAGTATAGACGGTTGAAGAAGCTGATGAACTGCTTGGCTGTTTGATACGCATGGGCGTATTAAAAAGAACCAGAGGTAAGAGAACGTACAACTCCCGAAGAGTAAGATACAAGTAGTATAAAAATGGTATAGTGGCGTTGTAATAGAGGTGAGTGACCCCAGTGTTCCGTCAGTGATCACTACTAGAAAACTGCTACTATTCCTACCAAAATTTCCTACACATTTCCTAGGAACGAAAATGCCGACACTTTTCCCACGAAATTCCGACGAACAAGAAAGGGTCTTAGTTTTGTGACAAAAAACGACAAAAAAGCGACAAATTGTTATGCGTAGGAAAAGTGTTAGAAATTTCCGACGGATTTCCACGGATCGATCCAAATTTGCCGTTAAAAGAAAGTTTTCGAGTCGGTTTTCGGGTTATTTAGATAGTTAGAATTTGATCTGAATAACCGACGCTAATAAGGTTCTTCAAATTCGGGTCTATTTTAATAAACCAAATTACCATAAGAGTTCAAAAATTCAAAATCATTAAGTATACCATAATAATATCAAATTCAGGTATGCCTACTTCTAGATTCATAAATTTGAATTCAGGTCGAAGTTCAGTTTTGATAAACTTCTTGCCAATGAGGTAGTGGTGAAGTGGTTGGGGAAAACTTGGTGTTTCTTGTGACCTAGGTTCGACTCCCACTCTCCCCATTATTTTCTGTAGCACCCAGGTGAAGGGCGAATACGGGTGGCGCCAGTTCGTCTTGGATGGGAGGCAAGGTTTTACCGATTATTCCACTGTCGTGCCTTCGGGCGGGTGGAGGTCGGGTTTCCGCGCATCTGGGAGAGCCAAGGGGCTGGCGGCGTTCGAGTAGTTGACCTTGGCCACAACGCCTAATGTCACGGTGGTTGGCACGTCGTTCCTTACCGTTAAAAAAAACAAAAACCTGTGTTAAGATTAACAAAATACCCCTGAATTTGTGTATTTATCTATAAAGCATTGTTTTTTAGCACGGCTTCTAATCCTAAACTATTTCTGGTTTTTTTTTTTTTTTTTTTGAACGATTACTTTCTTTTTGAGTGACCCAATGTCATAGCGTCTAAACTATTTCTGCTAACCATATATATTTGCATCTTATAATACTCTTAAGATCTTTTAGGAACATTTATAAAAGATAATATCATCATTAAAATACAAGAGAAAAATCCAATCATTTGTACCATAAGGAGAACAAAAGGTAGGTAGGTAGGCCACACAACACATATAACCGTTGTGGATTTAAAATATAACTCTTTCAAATGAACAATACCACATATTTTTTAGACAAATTGAAACTTAAGTAAAACCACAAACAAAAACCATGGATATCTTTTCATACTTCACATCAGAGAAGTAAGTTGTTGGTTCATTTCATTGTTTTATTCAGTTTTCATAATTTTCTTGCTTACGCTAACCTGTGAAGTGTTGTGGTCAATAGGTTGAGCTTTGATGATGATGAGTTCGAAGATGCTGGTGCAGGAACCGCTCTTTCGTTGATCGCGGATGCATTTGAGGAAATATCGGATTCTGTTAATAAGGATGTTTCGGTTGAATTGCGTTTGAAACCTTTTTGTGATGCGTGTTCGTTGTGATCTCTGTGTTATTTGGTTCACTTGGGATCGCTTTTAAGTTTGCCGAGATGGAATACACCTCTAAGGTTAGTTTCGCAATCTATTTGCAAATTCTAGCTTAACAATAACGGTTTTGCCACCTAATTTCATGATTGATGGTATTCAGGTGAATGATCTTGCTGATGCAGCAATTCTCTATGGCACTTTGAGTAAAGTAATTGACTGTGATGTGAAAACAGACACAGTGAAATCAGCTGAAAGCCTTACTCGCAAGCTTCGAAGAGTTCGGCAGGGTCTAGATCTCATCAGAGAGCTGTTTCAAAACTTTTTGTCAACGGAGTATGCTTTTTTTTTTAATCTTTTAATCCTATGATCCAGTTCTTAAACATCATTAAATCATAATAATAAACTAATAATGCCTTGTGTTGTTGTAATCTTTCAGTGATTACTCATTGAAAGAAGCAGCTTCAACAGCTTATAAACAAGTTTGTGCACCGTACCACACGTGGGCGGTCCGGACTGCAGGTTCTGCTGGAATGTGTGCTCTTCCTACAAGAGATCAACTTCTGCTGAGTCTAAATGAAACTGGTTAGTTAATCAACTTCTGTTGACAAAATGAAAGACCTGTGAACAATTGACATTTTTAATAAAAGTGGAAATCGGCAAAGTTTGAATTTTAATCATGGGCGGGTATTTAACAAGATTTTGATATCTTGAAATTTTGTGACAGATGAATCAGCTGAGAAAGAAATGAGACGGTACATAAAGGCATCCCTGCCGGTTATAGAGTACATAGATAATTTGTACACTTCAAGGGGCATTTCATTGGATTGGTGATCTTCTTGTACAACAACAACAACAACAACCAGGTTGATTGTCTAAAATTATTCATATTTTCTTCCAAATTATTTAATACTCTCTAGTTGAGTTTGTTCTCATTCTTTTTGAATATTGGCCATTCTTTGTTAGGATTAGGTAAATTGTGTTAGAATGAGCTAGATTTATCATTTGTGTATAGTGACAATTTCAAAACATATGTACTTTTCACTTGAATGATATGAAACGCGAGACCTTTTGTTTCACGAGCCAATAAATGACCCGTCACTGTTGACACGTAAAAATCTGGAGATTATTTGCTCATATTTTGTACCCGTCTACCCTAGTCGCTTCGCTTTTAACTTTTAAGAATTGTAGTTTAGGGTTACTTTGTTTGCACGATTACCAAATTCAAATAAGTTGTTCGATTCCCACCTTTATTTGAACATAATTGATCAAATGAATTATACAAATTATGTGTTAATTGCTTACAATATCAAGATACTCACATGTTCTGCGAATGATAATAATATGATACAAAATCTATCAATGATGGCAACTTGTATCATGATGTGGATATTACAAGAAAGTGAAGTTCAGTTTATCGAGCTGAAGGTGTTACCGTAATCTTTCATCGATCGGTTATAAGTATCTTGTTCTTAAATTTCAAGTTCGCGAGTTTTGAGTTTGTGGTTAAATTGCGGTAAGAAAACACTTTTAATAGCTTAGTAGCGGCATAATAGACCTCATTCAACATGCGTACCCTGCACGATTCAGATCACGAGGATATGCTAAGATGGTAAGTTCATGTACAAGATATATGTGCGTTGAGGTTGAAATTATAACGTGTATTGAAATCTTGGACGAAATCGAGATAATGATATGAAACTGAGTCGATAGGAAGTGTAATATTGGATGTGAAATTTATGAGACTGTGGTTGAACAATATATGTGTAGGTGTGGAAGCAATTGACTGATAACACTTGTTAAGGTTGCAATCAGTATTGTCGAGATGAGTACACAAACTTTTTAAAATGGAATCATGCATAGTTGCTTTCATGTGTTATGCTTTTATTTAGGAAAAGTTATGGAGAATTGAACTTAAAAAAAAAACGGAACTAATCATCGAATGACTACAGAGGTCTCACACTCAGAATTTCTTAACTGTTATTCCTAATGAAGGTCTGGGTCAACGTATGTCAGCGGTGGAGTACCGGTCAATCCTTAAGTACCGTCTGATGATCCCCATGCTCCCGAATGATGAAACTTGCCCAGTCTGCCGTAAAGCATGTCTGGATAAATACGAGGAGCATGTGTTACACTGTAGAGAGTTGTCGAGTTTAAAGAAAGAGGCACCGGTTAATTTTCTTACAGACCCGGCGGAAGGGAGGTCCACTCTACACCCGGCTGACGTGCTAGATTTTGGTTGGGAGGGCGGGAAACATGCTTGTGTCGATCTCACAGGTGTATCCCCCTAGCCGGGTTCCGGGGAAATGAGTTTGTGGCGGGCAAGCGGTACTGAAAGCAGAGTCAAAGAAGGTGGAAAGCACGCGAAAGCTTGTGAGGATAATCAGCATGCCTTTGTCCCCCTGGCGTTTGACACGTTCGGCTCCTTGGCACCGGAGGCAGTTCGGTTCTTGGCTAGAGTTCAGCGTGTGGTCCACAGCAACTTTTCGACCCCCAGGGCGAGGCTTTGTTTTTAGTAGATTAAGGTTTTCTATTCAGAAGGGGATGACGGCGCAGTTTTTTGCTCGTCTACCTGCTATCATTATATAATTTGCCCTGTTGATTAGAATGAAGAACACTTGAGTTTAAAAAAAATCATTATTACTTATATCATAGCTTGACTAGCAGGGGTGGATCTAGTGTGGTGGCAGGGGTAACCTCCGTTACCCCTCACTTTTCCGGCGAAGTGGATTTTTTTTTTTTTTTTTACATTTTATGCATTACGTTGCCCATGAGATTATATCATGCTACCCCTCCGGCGAACTTGATTTTTTCTGGCAAGAAGCAGCGATGACAAGCAACTTAGGAGGTAGCCGCGGGAGTTTTGGAACACAGATGAAATGAAAACGAAGAAGCAGGCTGACTTTTAAGTGAGTTTCTTTTGATTTTAAACTATGGGTATATAATATTTTATTGTTATTTTATTATCTTTTTCAACGTTACTATGAAAACAGGTAAAAAGAACCTTGAAATCATAAACTATTATAACTAGACTCACATATGAAAAAAAAATTATGAAGTATATTTTAACTTCTTTGTCAATTTTTATTTTTATTAGTCTATTTGTTTTAATTTTTAAAAACGTTTCTGTTTGTTATATCAGTTATTTGCCTCACAATTTGTTATCCATATGTAATAAAAACATAAAATGTTGAAGTGCATATTGATTGGTAAATCATATTAAAAAATATGTTTTTACTTGTAAATACAAACAATTTTACAAAGTTTTTAAAATAAGAAAATTTTATTTTCAATTAATAATCATTCTTAACCTCCTTCTATATCGATTTGATCACTAGAAATTTTATTTAGTGTATATGAAAATAATATTGTTATATTGACCACCCAAATAAAAAGTTATAATTTCGCTACTGGGTGACACCAATAACCAACAAGATCATGATCAAGCCTAACCCTCTTAAGGTCGTACAAAATTTGAACACATTCCATGCCATTGTAGCTCTAGATCTATACATAATAGCGCTCAGATAAGATGAATCGGTAAAGAATAACAAAATCAAGAAACTAAGGAATAATTAAACCCTAAAACGGGTTTTAGTAAAGCATGAATTTTGTTTGTGGGTTTTGATTGTGTGTAAATCTTGTGACGTTGTTTGAAGGGCGTATGTGTTTGGCGAAAAATTGGTGAACCCATGATGAGAGAGAGGACTGAAGAGCGGGATGGTGATGAGTATTTGAAAGATGTTTTTTTTTCTTTCTAAAATGAAGCTTATCAAGCCAGGTTTACGCCATCAAATGGGTGATGAGTATTTGGAAAATGATGTAGTTTGTATGGTCGAAAAAGAAACAATAGATAAAGTAACAAATGAAGACGACGTCGTGGCTCAATTTTAAGCTTTCAAATGCCGAAAAGGAAAAATCTATTATGTAAATGTTATCCTTTATTTATTATCATTTTTTTTTGTTTCATTTACATTCTATAAATGTATGGTAAAAAAAAATTGAGTGTTACTCTTAAACATTTTTTCTAGATCCGCCACTGTTGACTGACGAGTAACATGTAAATCCTGTTACTTAACACGAGACAATAGGCTTTTAAATGTTTAATCCTGAACTAACCAATATCTTGTTCGCAAATACTTAAAATGGCCCAGTGTCCCAACCCAACCACCTTACTAATATGTCAAAAGTGCGTTAGTTTGGGGTTAGACCAACGAACTCGGATGGCATGGCCTATGATCTTGGGGCGATGTTTACACTGCACTCATTCCCTCGTCTTCTCCGCCTCACTCTGCAACTCCACTCTCTCTCTCTCTCTACAATTCACCCGTAACCTGCAACTCCAGTGTCATCCTCCCTAATTCAACCGAACGCTATGCAATCACTCTCATTCTCTTCATCAATCTCCGCCACCAAACCGCAATGGCGCCTCACCTCTTCTCCGGCGATTACATTCACTCGTCGCACAACGAAATCCACAGTCAACGCTAAAATCAGAGAGATCTTCATGCCGGCACTCAGCTCCACAATGACTGAGGGTAAGATCGTGTCATGGATCAAGTCCGAAGGCGATGTTCTCTCCAAAGGTGAGTCCGTTGTTGTTGTTGAGTCTGATAAAGCTGATATGGATGTTGAAACGTTCTACGATGGAATCCTTGCTGCTATTGTTGTTCCGGAGGGTGAATCGGCTCCTGTTGGTGCTCCCATTGGTTTGTTAGCCGAGTCTGAAGCCGAAATTGAAGCCGCTAGGGCTCAAGCCGCCGCTAGTTCCGGCTCGGCTCCGGCTGCTGCGGCCCCATCGGCTCCGGCTGCTGTGGCTTCGGCTCCGGCTCCGGCTGCAACACCGGCTGCGGTTGTGGCGGATGGACCGAGGAAGGCTGTTTCGACGCCGTATGCGAAGAAGCTGGCGAAACAGCATAAGGTTGATATTAGTAAGGTGGTTGGGACTGGGCCCGTTTGGGAGGATTACTGCAGCTGATGTGGAAGCCGCTGCAGGAATCGCGCCTTCGGAAAGTGTGACTCCTGTGGTAACTGCTGCTGCTGCTCCTCCTGCGGCTAAATCAGTACCTGCATTTGCTGAAGTGCCTGGGGCAACGATTGTTCCGTGTACTACTATGCATGGTGCGGTGTCGAAGGACATGATCGAGAGCTTGTCTGTGCCGACGTTTCGTGTTGGTTACCCTATTATGACTGATGCTCTTGATGCTCTATATGCGAAGGTCGAGTTCTAAACTTAATTCTAGTTGTGTTGATCATGTGTATACTTGTTTTATGATCTGGTAGTTTGATTGAACTTTCGGTTGGTTGTGGATATTTAGGTTAAGTCTAAGGGTGTTACCATGATTGCTTTGCTAGCTAAGGCTGCTGCAATGGCCCTTGCTCAGCACCCTGTGGTGAATGCAAGCTGCAAAGATGGAAAGAGTTTTACTTATAACAGTAGCATCAATATTGCTGTAGCTGTGGCTATTAATGGCGGTCTGATCACCCCTGTTCTTCAAGATGCCGATAAGGTGTGTGATGGTTTAAGTGATTTGTGTTTCTTGATAACCAATATCTTTGCAAGTTTGTACATTAGGAGTCTGAAATTTCGTTGTGTGTTATTGTAGTTGGATCTTTATCTGCTATCTGAGAAATGGAAGGAGCTTGTGGAGAAAGCGCGGTCAAAGCAACTTCAGCCCCATGAGTACAACTCAGGTAAGTTCAAATGGTAATTTGGACCTTTTTTCTTTACAAAAACGTGCATGCAAAATGGTATTGACTTTTGTGGTTCTTATTGGAGGAGCCCTATCCCACATCGAAAGAATAAGACCTTCCAGTTGTATTAATAAGATCTTGGGTTACTCCCTCTATCACCAATTGGTTTTAGAGTGGAACCCCATAGACTTCAATATGGTATCAGAGCCACGGCTCTATGTCAGCTCCGGTTAAGGCCACGTGTACACCTCTTGATAGACCGGGTTACACGTGCGGGAGGGTATTGGAGGAGCCCTATCCCACATCGAAAGAATAAGACCTTCCGGTTGTATTAATAAGATCTTGGGTTACTCCCTCTATCACCAATTGGTTTTAGAGTGGAACCCCATAGACTTCAATAGTTCTGATTGCAGGGACTTTTACTCTCTCTAACTTAGGCATGTTTGGAGTGGATCGCTTTGATGCTATTCTTCCTCCGGGGCAGGCATGTGTTAACATATAGCTTGATTTTGTAGGATCATTGTATGTGCAAGTTAGATATGTTCTTACTAATATGCTCATGTGTTGCAGGGGGCTATTATGGCTGTTGGAGCTTCAAAGCCTACTCCTGTTCCGGATAAAGATGGATATTTCAGTGTGAAAAGTCAAATGCTGGTGAGTCTTTTATAACTCAAATGATGTATTAAGCTCATATGACCTTTATATCAATGACCTCTTGAAGGAAAACTAAGATCGAATAGATATATGACTGATTTGTATATTCAGGTGTGATTAGTGATTACATATATTCTTAAACAGGATTAGTGATTAGTAATATATCCTTAGTGTTAGAGCATGATGCTTCTTCTGTTTGTTTCATCTTGTTATCCATTCAGGTTTTTCATTTTAATGATTGATGTCATTCTCTAGTTCATATGAGTGTGTATGCATAGTTGTAAAGAGAAGTTGAATTGGGATCTGTTAGAGCTCAGGTTTTAGAGAGAGAAAGACCCAAAATCCAAGCTGTGTTAGTTGTTACCCGCTTAACTGTTTATAACGACTCCTCAAACCAATTAACTTTACATTTTTAGTTTCTATTCTATTACAATATTTCAGAAATGAACTAAACTATTACAAAAGTAACAAACTCACTTAACAACTGTAACAGGATCATTTTTTTTTAATAAAACGATGAGGTTTGTTTAGAGTTTATAAACGGAAAGGTTGTAGAGATAAGAGGTGGCCTAATTGGTAGGCTGGGCAGATTTAGTCAGGGGTCAAAAAGGTAATTTTGGTACACACTTTCGTCCAAAAAGTTTAAATGTTTTTTTACGTGTCAATTGTCAAACATTATTATAATCTTTATGATACTCTAGTTTTTTATTTCGGTGGTTTTATGAAATAAAAACACTTTGGGAATTTTCAGAAGTCACTGAATTTAGATTCTTAGAACAAAAGACAATCCATATCAATATAGAGGTGGCAAAGGGGACTCTTTTATGTGTGGGTCAATACGGGTCGGGTCGGGTGAACCTGACAACATTATTTATCCACTATCTTGTAAAATATAATGACTTAAATATGATTACAAAACTGTCTTTATAACACTCATATTTTCTTACAAAATAAAATGATTAATTAAGACATTTTTAGCATTTTAATACACGGCTTGTGACCCATTTAACCCATTTGGCTTGTTTCATCTTAGCATTGCTACAACAATAACCTGTGTTGTACAATCAATTTCCAGGTAAATGTAACTGCCGATCACCGAATCGTATATGGAGCAGACTTGGCTGCCTTCCTTAAAACCTTTGCAAAGATTGTTCAAGAACCCGACAGCTTGACAATGTAAAATGCTAACAACCTTTGCAGAACATTTACACTGTAGATCCTGACATCCTGTTGGTCAATGCAGCTAAGAAACTTGGTTTGCAGGGGTAACACTTTTTGGTTTCTAGCATTTGCAATATTATCATGCTGTACTTCCACTGTTATATATCTTTTGCCCATCATTTTCTGGATATTTTTAGGTGATTTTGAACAGGTCAATAAAGATTTAAGCCCCCACCCCACCCCCAAAAAATGAAGATTTTGTTAAGAGGTTCCATATGGGTTTGTCTTGTTTATGGTTTCTTTGAACATTTGTATTCATGTTTGATATTTGACTTTTAATTAGAAAGGGAAGTTTGGCTTTTTATTTCTTCATTTTACCAAGGTTTTGAAAACCGGGTCTTCACCACTTCTCCAAGAATTCTTCATACATATTATCTTTCTCTTGTAATTTCCTTCTCATTCCAATGAGTTACATAACCTACCATTTTTTACAAGAGTTGTGGGTGGTGAAGAGTTTCTCTTAATTGGTGATTTTATTAGAGACATAAAACTCTAATAAAAGTTTCACTTAATTAGTGATCTAATTAGAGACATAAAACTCTAATAAAAGCTAATCAAGTGACATAAAACTCTACTCAAGAGTTTCACATATGGAATTTAATTAGTGATTATAATTTCACTTAATTATAAATTAACTAAATATACATTCACTAATTTTCCCAACAATCCCCCACATGAATGGAGATTGTTCAAAACACTTAAAATTTCCAATGTAACCTCGACAGTTGAGTTTTGCATACGATAGGTAGGTGTTACCCTTTGAACCTTCGCTCATGAAATGCACTTAGCCCACTAGCTCTGAGTAGATCTTGATGTCTTTGAACTCGTCTGCCGTTTGTGTAGACGACAATACACTTCACACAAGACTCTCCCTAGCCGGGCCATCTCCTCATAGTCGTGTCCAATAATGGTCGTGGAACACTTTCCTGGTTCTGCGAGAGCTCTAGGAATTGTGCCCCCAATTCCATTTGAAGCGACCCCACTTCTCTCTAACATAGGTGATTCTCCTTAGATCATTAAAAGCATTGTGGTTATCGTGATTTATCCAAATCATTTACCACATATTATGCTTAGCCTCACACTTGTCACTTTTAGGAATGGACTAGGAAGTTTATTAATCTTTATAATAAACTACCTTATTAAATACGTAGGGTTATTCCCCCACAGTGACCTCGCTTATTCATACAATTAGGTTTTCCTATTGAACTCAGTTCTTGGGATCTCCAGTCTACTGAGTTAGGTTTCCATCATATGAACTTCATTTTCAAGGGCTTTAGTCTCATTCCACAACTTGATCTCTAATAAACCCTCAGGTTGTTGGATCCATAACATTAGCAAATAACTTTGCGTATTTGAGATCAGTTGTCATGATGTGTTCTTAACTCGTAAGTTAATTTTGCCTATTGTCAACTTCTAAGAATATAACCTCAGTGGCCATCTGAATCTGGTTATAACATATGTCTTCGTAAGATATGTGTATCATTTAAGGCAAACACATCTCCATTATGCACTACGACCTTTGTCTCCTCCACTTAGTCGTCTATTTGCAATGTTAGATTGGATTACAAAATCCTTATTGCTGAAAACAAATGCAAGACACTCCCCACATTTAAGTGTTATTGGATAACATTTAGATGTGTTAATGAGAACCATTTCTACATACCCTTATAGGGTTGTTTCTAAAATGGTTCCTCCCCGCATTTCTTGCCATTTTATCAACATCTCCGTAACACCACTTATGGCGACATTTATACAAATATGACTGAACAAGACCAACCTTGTTGTATCAGTGAATTCAACTCATATTGCATTAGCTTACACAAGCTTCCGAGCTGACCAAAGCAACACATGCCATTGTCATAAGTTTGTCACCAACTTAGAATAATTCTAATTTAACATCTAGAATAAGCTTAGACAATGAGTTATCCTCAAAAGTTACATGTCATTTCCTTATAATGAATGAAAATTCTCTCTCAGCTTTGTCCATACACAAATTCTTTTTGTGTTCATACACATTTGAATGTTTAGAGTTAATTAGTCTCAGTCAAGACCCATAATTAACCAAGTACTAGTCTAGCATGCTTTAGACTACAATACTTTAGCATGTGAACAGAAGATGCATCATTCTGATTCTTCACAGCCCTAAGGCTATCATAATATCACTTTGCAACATTCATCCCTTGTTAAGACAAAATAATGAGACTTATTCATAATCCTAAAACATCAATATTTAGGAAGGTCTCACAAATTATTGTATATAGCACAAAGCTAAATTTCATCATTCGTTTAAGGAACATAACTTGTTTACCTTTGATCTCCAATGATCTACCATTGACTCATAAGTACTTAAACATAAGTCTTAATCCAAGTCACTTGGTGAACACATTCATCACCAACAAGATAAATGTTTCTCGTCTACAATCACTATTATGTGTGAGATAGAATCAACTAGATCGACACTCAGCAACATGGCATTCATAATTTTGCCATAAGTGATTTGCACACATGTATTGTTATTCATTAGGAGATATGTATATTTAGGATGCTCTCCCAAATGAAGGTAAAATCTCCATATAGATCTAACAATAATCAAGTGGTAGACGCATCTACTTATAAATCTCGCAAGATTTATTAAAGGTATACAATAATATATAGTACTTTTACTTTCACATGTTAGAATTCACACGTGTGAATTTTCTAATGACTTCTAATGAAGTATGTCGACATGAATGTCGTTAGTGTATTTCATCTCAATACACTCACTACGTTCTTTCATTACTCACTCATGATGTGGTTATACATTTGATGTTTCGTTTTTTACTTTTAGTCAATGTAACAACTCTCAAGTTGTTTATGTCCAAGTATTTTCATGTACTATCGTTTAAAACCATATTTTTTTTAAAACAATGTATAACCGACGTTATAATTATTTTCCACAAAAATATTAATACGTCACAACCATTAGTGATTTATTTCTTTGTAAAAAATTGCATGTGTTATCCAAAGATATTGAACACAAAACAATAAAATACATTGGAAACTAAATCATAAGTGTCAATCACTTTTGAAATTTAAACGGAAGCATAGATAATATGTAGACATCAAATAGCAAAGTGCTTTTATCTTCAACACTTTATACTTTGACCGAAATCTTCTCAACGATATCATCTCATGGCATGTCTTGAGGTACTCCCTCAATAAGACTCCATGCACTTGTAAGTACAAGTTCCCCATTTCATCTTGAAATTTTGAACTTGGACAAGTTTGCTCAAAACAACACCAAGTTGTTACAAAGGCTATATTTAAGTAGCAAAATTGAACAATTAAATTTGTTCATAACAACACCAAGTTTTTTCCACCAAATCATATTCACGAGATTGTTACTTTGTTCAACAAATGCTACTTCTAGCAAGAGTAGCAAACTATTTGAATTCTAAAACTATGCAAAATAGGCAATTAAATGTTTACATAAAACATTTCCATTCCTTATGGCTTATACAAAGTACAGTCTCTAACCTTGTATTTGTGATACACATTTTCTAACACACGTGTTAGAAAATTTAAGTCATTTTATATATACAAAACATGACCAAATTAGAGCATCAAATGTCATCATTAAAACTCATCAAATATCATCACTAAAACTCTACTCAAGAGTTTCACCAAATGAAGAGTTAAGAGTCTCAATAATTATATACTTAAACTCTAATAAAACTCATCAAATGTCATCATTAAAACTCTACTAAAGAGTTTCATCATATTAAGAGTTAAGAGTCTTAATAATTATAGACTTAAACTCTAATAAAACTCATCAAATGTCATCATTAAAACTCTACTCAAGAGTTTCACCATATGAAAAGTTAAGAGTCTTAATAGTTATAAATTTAAACTCTAACAAAACTCATCAAATGTCATCATTAAAACTCTACTCAAGAGTTTCACCATATGAAAAGTTAAGAGTTTTAATAATTATAAATTTAAACTCTAACAAAACTCATCAAATGTCATCATTAAAACTCTACTCAAGAGTTTCACCATGTTAGAGATTTTATTAGAGACATAAACTCTAATAAAAACTAATAAATTGACATAAAAACTCTACTAAAAGTCTCACTTTATTAGAGAAATAAACTCTAATAAAAACTAATAAATTGACATGAAACTCTTCTTAAGAGTTTATCTTAGATATGAAGAGTCTAGTAAATGATTTTAATTTCATTAAATTCATATAAATACCACACCATCACTTTATGGTGATTTAATTCCTTGAAGCCAATCAAATATCAACTTCAATGTATGACATTTTATTTCTAAATCATACAAAGCATTGAAAACAATGCTACATCAAATTGCTTATATAAAATGTCAACATAAAACATTTCAAAGCATTTGTATTTTAACCATTTTTAACAATCATGTTAAAATGAAAGAAATTCTAACGCGCACGTTAGAAATATTAACATTTCCACAAAATGTTAATTCGACTTGCTAAAAACACATATATGGTTCAAATAAATAAGTCATTTCTAATACACACGTTAGAAACTGAACAATTAAAAAATTGCTTCCAAACTAACGCGTTTCATGAACGTTTCTAACATACATCCTAGAAGACAAATGATTACAAAAATCATTATAAGACTTATTTGTTCATATCAATCCATGGGTGGATGAAGAGTCTACTTTAAATAGAGACTTAATTAGAGGCATAAAACTCTAATCAAGTAACATAAAACTCTTATTTAAAGACATAAAAGACTCTACTTAAGAGAGTTTAACGTTTATAAAAAACGTATGGTTTACACCAATAATTCCGGTCTAACACACATGTTAGAAAATTTAACGTTTACAAAAAACGTATGGTTTACACTAATAAACCCGATCTAACACAAAAGTTAGAAAAATTAACGATTCCCAAAATCGTTTCAAAAACCAAACGGTTGAACCAAAACTATTCGTTTTGTACCACGGTATAGGATTTAAGATTGTATCTCAATCTCAAGAAATCCAAACACAACAAGTTGTACCACATACATATTTCCCAAAAGAAAATATTTATAAGATCATAGTCTTTAAAAATATTTTTTTATTATAAATCCTTTTGTGAACCCAAAATCCTTATAAATAAGATTTTAAGATTGTAGCAACAATCTCACGAAATCTGTTTTAAGTTTGTTGGATATGGGTCACATTTTCTATTAATAAAACTAATAAAAAATGAAGATACTTTCTTTAAACATTTGGGAAATTGTAGCACATGAACCGTGTACAAATTCAAAAGAAAATAAATTTAAACTACAACATATTTAATAAAACAATCGATTCAAACCAATATCTTCAAAGGATAAAGTCTTCAACTTGATCTTTAACCGCGTCTATTTGTATGGTTCGTTGTGTTTTAAGTCCGTTGTGTAGGATTCAACGAGTCTTGAACCACGTCTTCTTGTACAATAATTTCCTACAAAAAGAACAAACAAATGTTGACGATTATGGCTGAGGCACGTGTTCAACACGCTTTCCTTAAAACAGATTCCGCGCCTCTACTAAAGACGACGCGTCTGTCTCCCAGGGTACAACAGCCGAAGCAGTATGTACTGCCGGAAATGGCCACGCGCCCGAGGTTACACCGAATAGGATTATAGTGTTTGAATTTGTGGGAAAATAATGATACGAAGGTGATGGAATCGAGTAGAGAAACTCATCTCTTTATAATTCCCAACATATGGATGTTCAAGTCTTCACCACTTCTCCAAGAATTCTTCATACATATTATCTTTCTCTTGTAATTTCCTTCTCATTCCAATGAGTTACATAACCTACCATTTTTTACAAGAGTTGTGGGTGGTGAAGAGTTTCTCTTAATTGGTGATTTTATTAGAGACATAAAACTCTAATAAAAGTTTCACTTAATTAGTGATTTAATTAAAGACATAAAACTCTAATAAAAGCTAATCAGGTGACATAAAACTCTACTCAAGAGTTTCACATATGGAATTTAATTAGTGATTATAATTTCACTTAATTATAAATTAACTAAATATCCATTCACTAATTTTCCCAACAGAAAATTATTGTTTATCAAGCACTAATTAAAAATTAGAAAACACATCACTGCTGTAACTGCTAAGTTTTAGAGAGTGGGTTCAATAAATTATATGTATAACTACTAAGTTTTTGAAAATTATTGTTTATCAAGCAGTAATTAAAAATATGAAGCATATACATGGTTGCAAAAGTCGCTAGGCGCTCCTTAGTCGGATTCGGGAGTACTCGGGAAGTACTCGGCTTTGGCGGAGATTACTCGGGGAGTAATTGGCCTGGGAGACCAGTACTCGTGCCTCGGCAGCCTACCTTGTAGCGAGTACTCGGGGAGTACTCGGAGCCTAGGCGGGACTTTTACAACCATGAGCATATATATGTGTATGTATAAACTTACTCACCTAAGATATTATTTTAAGACGTGTAATCGGTCTTTGATCTTATCTTCGATGAAAGTAAGAGATACTACTTGTATTTAAAAAAAAGTATTTTCTTTAAAAAATCTATCTATACATATAATAAAGTAAATCATATGGGGACACATGGCGCTCTATTAGGTGATCTCAACTATTTTTTCCCGCCTAAATAAATAAATATAGATAATATATTTGTTAATAAGATTTAAATAAAAAATATATTATTTTAATCCATAAATTTTATCTTTTACCCTAAACATATAGATATAGATAATATTTGTTAATAAGATTCAAATAAAGAATATATCCTAAACAAATAGATTTAGATAATATTTGTTAATAAAATTCAAATAAAGAATATATATTATTTTAATCTATAAATTTTATCTTTTACTATTTTTTTCCATTTATATTATCATGTCTTTACTTTATAATAGTGTGATTAATAAAATTGAATTATAATAAAATAAGAATACGTAACTCATGGCTTCTACTAATGTTTTAGATTTATAATTTAAAAATATAAATGAACCTTTTTCTACTAAAAGCTCCAATTATTGAGGTCGCTGTAAATTCTTTCATCGCCGGAAAACTTCTTTTTGTCCGGAAAACTCAAGTTTTTGGCCGGAAAACTCAACATTTTCGTCCCAAACCTTTTTGTAACCTTAGATCGGACCTTTATGAACCTTTTCCGGCGATCGGAGACTAACAACATTAGGGTTCTGTTAGTCAGTGTCCATTGGAAGCCAATATGTTAATAGTTGGGACAGCCAGTTTTTAAATTGGAATTGCTAGCGGTCAACGACGAATAGTTGAGATTATTAAAATTTAATATTTCTTTCTTTAGTTCAACTTTTCCCCAGTTTTGTTGGTGTGAATTTTGATGACTTTATTTCTATTTTATAATTTTAAGAGGTTTATCCCATGAAATTTAATGTTATTAGAGGTTTGTCCCATGAAATTCAATGTTATTAATGATAATTTATGAATTTATCATGTATGTCAATCAAAACTATCAAGAGTAGATTAAAAATAATAAGTATATACAAATAATAAATTATATCGTTTTTATTAATCAACCCGTGTAACACACGGGGCCATAACCTAGTAATAGATATTTTTTAATGAACGTAGGCGAATAATTTATTATTTTTTTAAAATCCAATTGAAGGTTTTATATCTAGCAAGAAATTTAAAACGAAAACTAAACTCTTCATCCCACCTTCACTTCACTTGTTATGAATTTCTCTTCCTTATTTAGACCAACCGTTGGCGCCCCCACAACCTCTCAACGATTTAACACTCGACACATCGCCCCAGGGGCCAGGACTGACAAAGGGATGGCGCCAACCATGCTTTTGTGAATGTCTTAATGGGTGTTGCACCACAATTTTCTTTTTATTTTTCCTTAATTGTTAGCTTAACTATAACGGGTTGTTTAAAGAACGAGCTAGTTGTTCAAGCCCCACTCTACGTGTCAGTGTCATCCGTGGTGGATCCAGAATTTTTTTTCCAATGGGGTCCATTTTTTCGGTGTCCAAAATTTTCATAACAAAATATTAAAATTTTTGGGTCGGTCCTCGTTCGGTTCGGGTCAGACCAAGGTTTGAATTAAATTAAAAAGAAAAACAGAAAAAACGGGCTATACAAAAATTGAACCCATGAACTCTTGTTGGTAAAGACGGGGTTTTACCACTACACCAGCTTTCTTTTTCTTCCTATGATGTCCACCTAATTATATTTATGGGGTTCTTATAAAATTTAATATACCGTATCTGCTAATTTTTTAAAAAACATTGGTGTCCGAGGACCATGACCCGTTCAATGTGGGTCCGCCCCTGAGTGTCCTGACCCTTTAACTAGCCCATCTGGGAAAAAACCCCGTGTGGGAATCGAACCCAAGACCTATCTGGGAAAAAAAACCCCCTGTGGGAATCGAACCCAGAACCTAATGATCCCTAAGCTTTTTCCCACCCGCAAAATGCCACTAGGCTATAATGCCTAAGGTTTGATTTGTTGATTTGAAAATGTTCTATTGGTGTAGCTTGATGTGTATTTCTGGAAATGTTTTTCTTTTTTACTGTAAATGTTTTTTTTAGCAAATGTTTGTAAGACGGTGTTAAAAAATATTTGTTTGAAAGACGGTGCTCATCAAGTTTAAGACGGTGTTCATCAAGTTTAAGATAGTGTTCAAAATATTTGCTTTAATAAATATTTGAAAATGCTTTTATATTGAAAGACGGTGCTCATCAAGTTTAAGACGGTGATCAAAATATTTGCTTTAATAAATATTTGAAAATGTTTTTATGGTAGTAGTGCAAGTTTAACAACTGTATTATTAATATCTAAAGATACAAAGAACATGATTACACAACAAAATCCAAAAGCCGATATTAGTTATATTTAACTAAAATCCCAATTGACAAAATTACAGAACAAAATTCAAAAGTCCCCAACTAGAAGTACTTGCGATGATGCTTAGCCGATCGGACTAGTTTAAAAATTAAACTGCATATTGAAACATCTTTAATTAGTAGATAGGGGACACATTCAACACATAATCGCTTTTTAACATAAAATCCCTAGAAGTGCATAAAACTTGCACATAGTGCTCATTACATATAGCCCGGAAGAGAAAAAGATTGTTATGTAGTTACATAAATGCCTTATATATTGCACTTAAATCAATATGTACGAATACTTATACGATTCCCGTGGTTCTCTACTTAAAACTTTATTACGTTTCATATTCGACACCATCATCAAAGCTAAGGGGTCTAGTTGTAGCAATGAGAAACCTAAGGGTAGCACTTTATAAGAGTAAATTACAACAGGTGTCGTTTACGTTTGTATCAAATTACAACCGGTGTCCTTTAACTAAAGAAATTACAGGCTCTGTCCTTTATGTTACCAATTTTTAGCATGTTATGTCCTTTAGCCCTAACCTAGTTAATTTCTTTGGTTAAGTCTTACTATATGCCTCTTACATGAAGACAACATGGTCAGTTCTTTTGATTGGTTTGATAAGAAAACAAAGATCAATTCCAAAATATCGTTCTATTGTGAACAGGTTATGAAAAGATAAGACTACTCATTATTTAAATATTTTACTTTGATTTTATAATTCCAATTCCAAACCATGCATTATATTTTTGTTTGGATTGACCGAAAAATAGAGCGGTCGGCTGAAAAAATGGAGGGGATATAAGAGATTTATTTATTTCGTTTCTTAATATATAATTGAGATGAAAAGACCATGTTGCCCTCATGTGAGAGGCACATAGTAAGACTTAATCGAAAAAACTTAATTAGGTTAAGTCTAAAGGACATAACATGTTAAAAACTGGTAACATAAAGGACAGAGCCTGTAATTTCTTTAGTTAAAGGACACCAGTTGTAATTTGATGCAAACGTAAAGGACACCGGTTGTAATTTACTCACTTTATAAAGTTATCTAAAATCTCATTGGTCACAACAAAATTAAAAGTGTAACATTGGCTTGAAGTGTGCTGTACACTTGTATTAATTCTATCTCCTATGGCCAGTACCCTTACATAGTTTTCATCCAAAAACACAAAGAAAGTAAACCATGGGAAGAAAGCTTGATGCACTCCTTGGCCGGAAGTTCAAGACCTCCAAACTCGAAGCCACACTCAACCTTGCCATCTCCCGCCTCTCCCTCCTCAAAAACCACCGCAGTGCTCGGTTCACAATCGCACTTTCCGACCTCGTTCAACTCCTCCGCCTTAACCATCATCAACAAGCGCTCCTTCGGGTATTCTCTTTCTCTCTCTCTTTCGCTCGTTATATACATATACATATATACACACACGCTTTACTGACTAAATGGACAAAAGCGACCGAAACTTGAGACTGACAAAAACAGTTGCAAGTTTGAGAATAGTCGTAAAGTTAGCGACTAAACAAAATAGTTGCAAAATTAGCTAACATAACAAAAGGGTTACAAGTTAGCGACCAAAAGAATATCGGTCCCTATTTACCGACTGAAATAAATTTTGTTAACAAAAGGTCACTAATTTTAAAAATTCATTAAAAATAATTTGGCCACACATATAGTAGCCAGGGGAGGATCTTAGTTAGGACCAAGGGGACCCCTCTCCCCACGTCTTTTTGCTTCGAAGTGTAAATTTTGCCAAAAATTTTATATATATTAAGTCTGGCCCCCCTATTTTTCTTTTAAAACTTTCGCCCCCTTATTTAAAAGTTTAAGATCCATAACTGATAGTAGCATATATAGCGACCGGATGAAATGGTCACAAACCTAGCCACCGAAAATCAGGGGCGGTTCTTAGAAGAGCCATGGCAGGGCCATGGCCCGGGCAAGTTTTTCGGGCGTAGTGTTAATTTTCCGCATTTCGATCGAAATTTTTTATATATACTATGTTTGGCCCGGGCTTGTCCGGGCTTTTTTAGTGACCGTGTCTTTCGGCCCTGACATGTTCAACGGGCAAGATCCGCCACTGCCGAAAATGATTTGTTGCTAATAAATTTTGTCATGAATAATTTCTTTCTCAAAAAGGTTTGGTCGCTAAAAGTCATGTCAAAAAAACATATTGGTCGTGTGACAGATTTTTATGGTAAAAATATTTCGGTCACAAAAGTCATTTGTGACACTCAAACATGGCGTATGTTAAAGGGAATACACGTGACAGGTGGAGCAAGTGATGAAGGATGAGAACATGTTAGAAGTGTATGATATGATAAATTGCTATTGTCATCTCCTCAAACAAAAGATTGGCCTCATAGAAAAATCAAAGTACGCACCTTTTTTCTTTTATCTATAACTTCTCATGAAATGGAATTTAATCAGATCCATGATTTATGAATTGTTTTGGGTGCTAGCGCTACTATACTTACACCAACAGATTTCATCATACGGGACATATGTCTTTGTCAATACTCAGTAGTGTGCGTTGTCAGCTCAGTCACTTATGTGTCAAACTAACCATCATATTATATAGTACATGTATGATTTAGCAAAACACTAACTCATACAACCCATATAAACATGATGGTCCATATGATGTGTCATTGTAACACATCATACGATCATATTATATATTATATGTATGATTTAGCAAAACACTAACTCATACAACCCATTTAAACATGATGGGCCATATGATGTGTCATTGTAACACATCGTAACACATCATACGACCCTGCACAATCATTTTTCGCCAATGTACGACATTTATGAAACCTCTATGGTGTTCTATAGATAGTGTGCCAGTGGTGTTTCTTTAGCTCAAACCATTGTTTTTCTGGTTCTTTCCACAGGGTTTGTCCAGAAGAACTGAAAGAGGCAGTATCAGGCCTATTATACGCGGCTCCAAGATGTGGCGAGTTCCCGGAGCTCCGAGAGATTCGAGCAATCCTGACCGCTCGTTTTAGGAACGAATTCAGTGCCATCGAGTCAAAGGTAAAAATATATAATAATGGATTAGGATCAAATACAAAGGATCCTAATTGTAAGAAGGGTACAAAGGCTCATAAAAAAACCCACTACAAAAAAAAAATATATATTTAAACATCCACCACCACCAAAAACCTAAACCCCCACCCCCTCCCCCATCACCCACCCCAATATTTTTTTTTTTTTTTTTTTTTGCTGAGGGGGTGGGGGTTTAGGTTTTTGGGTGGTGGTGGGGGTGGGTGTTTATTTTTTTTAGTTTTTTTTTTTTGGGGGGGGGGGGTAGGTTTTTTGGGGTTTTTTTTGGTGAGGTATAGTTTTTTTTTTGTTTTTCTTTGCCGGGGGTTTGGGGGGGGGGAGGTTTAGGTTTTTGGGTAGTGGTGGGGTGGGTGTTTAGGTTTTGGATGGTGATATAGTGGGTTTAATTTTAGGTTATTGGACACTTGTCACTCTATAAATCCTTCTTACACTTCTTAAAATTAGGAGCTTTTGTAGAATAACTTGACCCAATGATGATATATTCATGTTTTCACCAGATTTAGTTGTGTTATTTTGATGGTGTGTTGCATGATGTTAGATGATACAAAAACTGTCGGCAAAGCAGCCAGGTTTGGAGATTAGGATGAAGGTGCTTGAAGGAATTGCTAGAGAGAATGGCATTGTTTTGTTACTCGAGAAATTTGATTCAAGCGATCTGGATAGTCCCGGTTCGCAACCTGAGTTAGCCGGGTAGGTCTAAGTTCCGGCATCAAACAAAACCCAAGGCAGGTTTATGTTAGTCGGTTAGGTCAGTGAAGTGTCGGAAAATGCTCATGGTGTGTGTGTGTTGCAGCGTATTAGTAGAGGTGGCAAGACGGACGGGTAGATTATACCTGTTCAATTCATAAACGAGTCGAAACAGGTAGGGTGGGTTGGATTGAGTTAACTTACTCAAACAGTTTTTTATATATAATTTTGAACTTTTTTCTAAATAAGAAGTGTGTTAGTTATAGTTGCAAAAAAAAAAAATAAATAAATAAAATAAAATCATGGCTACACTAATATAAGCTTTTAAATATAACGGTTTGGAGGTTGTAACACTAGAAGCGGGTGACTTTGAACCACTTTTAACCCTTTTAGACTTTGACGATTTGATGAATGTTGTCTAAACAAGTTGACGCAACCCGCGCGTTACGGCGGGAAGAAAATTATAGAAGTTTCTATGATATGTGAAAATTGTAGCGATTAAAATTGGGTTTATAATTTGTATGTTTTTGCGTAAAATATATATTAACAACATCCTATATGCATAAAAAACTATTAAGTGTAATAGCCATTATTCATTTAAAAGTCTAAAAGTGGCTCATTTTCTAAATTTAAGATTATTTGAACGTTATGTTAAAAGTTTGGTAGAAAAAGGGCTCATAGAAGATTAAAAGTTTTGGTAAAAAAAAAGGAGTCACAGAAGAATAAGAAATGGAAAGTGCAATTCAAATGCTATTTAAAAACAGTTTGAGATTTAAGAAGTTTACTTTGGTATGCCAAGATGCCAAGCATCATTCGAAAACGGTTAGTATCTAAGATATAGTTTAGAAATTGATTAGATCACTGAGATTCAAGTGATGAAATTGGTGGTCTTTAAGGTCGCTACCTATGGGCGTGTATGACATGAAAGTTGTAATCCATCATGTGAGCAACCAACCTTGGGTGGTTTTTAGATAAGGGAGACGATCAACTAAACACAACCAATTGACTGTTTCCCTCATCTAGTAATACTTAGAATTTAAATTAAATAGGGTGACATGTATGTTCACTTAAATTTTGATTATTCAATGTTGGGGACACACGGCCCCATCACCTCGACACATGGCTTCACCAAACACTTGACAACACACGCTACATTTCTTACACACGTACGCAGTCACTTTTCATTCTATATTTCTTCTATCTTAAACTAACATGCACAAAATTTAGAGAGAGACAGAAAGGATATCACCACCTACAGAGACCGGAAGAGATGGAGAAAAACCTTGAAAAGGCCAGACATGGTGTCCGGCTAACACCCCATTTCGGCCTGTTATTACATCTCGTCAGCCTATAAGTTCGAAGATGAAGACGTCCCTGGTTCACGTTGACAACGGTGGTAACGTTGGCTATTTTACGACGACAACGGTGATGATTAAAAGCCACAGATGACGGAGATGAAGACTTAAGGTAAACCATCGGTGTCTACAGAGGTACGTTGTCACGGATCCGGAGAAAAACAAATTCCGGTGAGATCGCCGCTGTGTCAATAGAGGAAAGGAATGTGAAGGCAACAAAGAAGAAGCGAGAGAATTAAATAAGAAAACGGCTTAAAAAATATGGTACCGTTGTCACCCATCGTGTTGTTTCTGGTTCAAAGATCATGTTGTGTGAACACCTTGATAAGATTCTTATATAATCGGATGATTTGTGTTATTGTGTAAATCTTAGATGATTGAATGATGTAAAACTCAAACCGAGAATGATCCGGTATATAAATGATGGCTGCCATATATAGGGTTTGTAACCCAGCCGTAGCATTGCATCATTTATGGATGTTATAATGAAAGACGTGTTTCTTAGGAAGGCTGTAATGCGGTACGTCGGTACAATGGGGTACGTCGGTTAAAAATATAAGAAATCAACCGTTGCCTTTTGGATTGAATAAAATAAAGAAAAACATTTATGTGTGTTGGGATGCCGCCAATTCTTCTTTGTGGTCAAAAGATGCGTCGGTTATTTATTCGGTTGTCTCAAGTTAGTTTTTGTAGGTATATATAATATAATATAATAATGTGTAGTAGTTTAGGTATATCCAATTTTGACTGTGTAGTGCAAGCAGTGGTTGTAGAAAATTTGCTTTCTTCTAACTGTGCTTCTAATCTTAATTGTTGTCATCAGTTATTTTTTTTTAATTTTTTTTTTCAATTCAATACTATACGGGGCAAATTACTTAAGGATATCAGGTAGATAGACAACAAACTACGCCGCTATCCCCTTCTAAAATGGTTTCCAAACCACCCTAAGCTAACAAATCAACATCCTTCATGGATATGAATAGTTTCAACAAGATTTTATTCTTAGACAAAAATCCATTTTGTGATCTATTTCATTATTCCATGACCGGAATAGGGAAGAATACACCTTACACCATGATTTTGAATTAGAATAAAGATTTCAAGAAATGACAAATTTATTCACTCTGTCTAAGTATATTTGAAAAAACATTACATGAATGAATTTCACAAAGCATGATCTTGGAAAATGAAGGTGCAGTGATATGTCTTGAACATGAAATCGATCCTCCAACAGATGAGGAAGTAACTGATTGTGTTCTTATGAAACTATGTTATCAAGATACCCACCATGCCCTTCGAGCGGATCTTATGAAGCACATTACAAACACCCGCATTCTCCGTCTAGATGGCTAGTTTTAACATAGCATTGTATATTATTTTCATGTTTTTTTTAGTATTGTACTTTCGTTTGAACTAATGATTTGTAACCTTTTTTTAAGTACATGGTTTTTATATTTTTAATAATTATTTTTATATTGTTTTAAAATTATTACAAAAGAATTGTATTGGTTTAGGTTTATGTTGCCAAGATACCCACCATACCCTTCGAGCGGATCTTATGAAGCACATTGCAAACACCCGCATTCTCCGTCTAGATGGCTAGTTTTAACATAGCATTGTATATTATTTTTATGTTTTTTTTTCTAGTATTGTACTTTCGTTTAAACTAATGATTTGTAATCTTTTTTTAAGTCCATGGTTTTTATATTTTTAATAATTTTTTTTATATTGTTTTAAAATTATTACAAAAGAATATATATCCATGGAACCCATTAAGTCTAACCAACTCTCAAATCAATATCCATCATTGGATTTGGCTGAAGATTAAATCTCAGCCACTTAAACTAATAAAAATAACCTCTCTAATGGCAGTTCAAAGAAGTTTCCTGGGCCTCCACATTTTCCTGCCCATGCTCTCCTCAAATCATGTGGTTTCAGGCGGTTTCCGTCCTCCCCACCCACGTTTCCCGTTTTCTCCTCCCCAACCGCCCCAGGTCACCCACTATAAATCCTCCCCTACCCAGCATCATCAAGGCCTCGCTCTTTCCTATTTTGCATCTGTTATCAACGGTTTCTCTATTTCTCTGGAACCCCTTCCACACGTCGCGGCTCTCTATGTAACACCTCGTGTTTTCGAAAGTCAAAGTCAAAGTCAAGATTGAAGTCAAAGGAAGAAAAGATCGCTAATTGCGATCTATCACTCTTTGCTCAACTACTGTTTTGACTTCTTTGACTGTAGTTAGTCTATTTTATGTTTACGTTAGTTGTATGTTAAGTATTTGATTAAAATCGAAGTAATCGAATGTTTATCACTACGAAACACTTTACGACTGTGAATCAAAGGAAGTAACAATGCGATAAAGTCAAATAATCAGTAATCGAACTAATCTAATCATCATCGAACTGGAAACTCGAATTATGCAACTTGGGTGTTATTATAAGTGTGTGTGTGCCTTATGTGTTACTTGTGCATGTTTACTTTATGTTATGTGTGGTAATCAATCGAAATTCGAATCGCAATCGAAACTTAATCGAACTCAATCGAAATCGAATTATGATAATCAGTGGAGAAAGGATAGCGCAAGATATGAATAGTTGGGATTAAAAGTAATTTGAATAAGGAAACTCTATCGTACTCGCATCGTCCTCAATCGAAATTGAAATCTCAAAAATCGTCGCACCGAACACTCGAATCAGGCAGCTGAACGATCAGGCTACCAGCTGATCGAACAGCCAGCCGATCGGACTGCTGTCCAATCGGACAGGCTGTCCGATCGTGCTGCCTGACCGATCGGCCAGCCTTTACCTCTTTTGGCATCTTACAAATACCCCTGTCATTGTCAAACTTTCTACCTTTGGAAACCTCTGTCCGACTAGCACGCTCAGCTCATCTTTTCTTAGATTTCTCTCGATTCCGGTAAGATTTCGTCCAAAATCTTGTACTTTCTTGATCTACATGCACTCCTACACCTTTCTATCATTCAAATCTTGACTTTTAACCGTGAAATCATCAAGATTCAAGTGTTCTAGGATGATGTCATCATGGTGTTCTTGAAGAACTTCATGTTTTGGCCTCAATCCACCAAAAATAACTTGGATCTAGCCAATTTCCACATAAACAAACAAAGATCTTTTATAGATCTAAACATATACACGGTGAAAAGGATTAAAAGATGGTTTTCCAACTTTCTTTCAACTCTTTTACACTCAATGCCTTCAAAACCGATAGAAACGGAGCTTGTGCCGACTTGCAAATCATTCCGGTGGTTGCATGGCTCAAGATCCGGATTCTACCCATGATGTTCACCGATTTCGGGTTAAACGCTAAACTCTGTCTCGAACCGTTCGCTAATTGGATTTGGGTGATTCCTGTCCGATGAGGAGAACCAAGTAAAGACGAGTTTTCTATGGTTCGACTCGTTGTCAAAATACCTCGATATAACGACAAACAACCAAAACAACCAAGTGTTAGACGAACAGGCTGACCAGGTTAGGGCACTGACCGATCGGACTGCTGTCCGAATGGACAGCCAGCCGATCGGACAGTCAGCCGATCGACTGGCCAGCCGATCGACTGGCCAGCCGATCGGCTAGCACATGGTCCCACACTTAACCAATTTATTTTGAAGTTGAGTATGGAACGAACTGATGTTAGATCGGACTACCGTCCGATTGGATTACTCTTCGGATCATGAGATACTATACTTCAACACTTAATCGATTTTTCAACATGTTCGACGCACTAGGAGTGCCACCCGATCGAACAGCCGTCCGATCAGGTAACACCCTGCTGAGAACTTGTTTTGCTGAGGTACCTAGCCGATCGGGTTGCCGGCCGATCGAACGACCGTCCGATCGACCTACCTGAAAGGTAAAGATACTTCAATGTTTTCAAATACTGCAACAAAAACTTCAAAAGTCAAACCATCATACACAAACACATCTTACTCAAAGGAAGAAACAATCCACTCGAACAGTCATCCGATCGGCCTACCGACCGATCGGACAGCTCTCCGAGCGGACTGTCAACCGAACAGTCAGCCGACCGATCGGACTACCGTCCGATCGACCAGCTGTCCGACCCTCCAACACTTGTTTCCGTTTTACGCGTTGCTTATCGTTATGCTATCGAACTATTCAGGCTAACCCTACTCTCAAGCGCTCCCTTCAATCCATCAACCGCTGTGAGTATACTCGAAACCTTTTTGGTTTAGCACTTTTGGGTGTTACATACGCTACTTATTCTAAATCACAATCGAACACACTACGCAATTACTTTAAACGCTAACCATTACCGCATGTATTACGTGACTAAATGAATGCTTGTTGTTATGTTTACACGTGGAATGTTGTCTACCTGCCTTAACGATGATAGTACTATAGTTTGGACTCAGCACCCGTTCACACGGGGGTTGTTAAGGACAATTACTTGCATGGATTACGGTGGTAATTATGTATTGCGAACTGCCTCGGGCAGTTAACCCGCAGTCATTGGTATCGATAGATCCATGTCGATAATTAACGTGCTTCGTTTTCCTCTGTGTACGTGCTGGTTATGCGTAAACTATTTCGAACTCTATTATGCTATTATCAAACTTGTATGCTCACCTTTACATTTTATGTATTGACTTTATTTTAACGTATGTGACAGGTGTTTAAGATGCTTATCTGCTAGGAAAGCGAGGCTAGAATAAAGCTCTAGAGCCCAACAAATAGTTGTCTGTAGTGGTCAAATTATGGGTCTCTAGAAGCAGATAAATAATTGCTGTATTTAAAATCTGAGTTGTCGGAACAAAAATATTTGCCTAGATTTTATCTGTAATAATTTGTTTACTGTTTGAGATACGGTATGAGACGTGTTATTTAAATTGAATAGTAATGATAATTGTTATGAAAACTTCTGGACAATCTGTTTCGCTCAGTGCCATGCCCCGATGATTCCGCCATCGGTTGGGGTGTGACACTCTATGCAATACATACACAAATCAACCTTCTCTGATCTCTTATGGTTTCTCCCCCACTGCAATTGAAGAAGAATTTGTGAACCACATCATCACAGAGCATATTTGAGGTTCGTCTTAGGGGTTTTCCCCTTAATTCGCATCTTCTTTATTACTAAAGCCATCAGATTGTTCATCTTCTCAAACCAATATCATATTGTGATCTGGATTTGCAATGAATTTTTTACTAATTCTACTTTCCGTTTACAGGAGAAGAGATTCCAATGTACCACAATTAGACTGGTGAGTACAAACCGTCCTTATAGTGAAAAAACTGTCTATTTTGAAAAGCAGCCACAAAAATTAAAGGGTTAAATCATTAATGAATTTTTCATTTATTTTAATTTATTTATATGAAAGTATGATTTTGTGGCCAAATGCATGGTTTGTTTTTTTAGTAACTCCATAGAATCTTGATCCCAAAAATGATTTAATTGTCACTTTGATATCTTTTGGTACCCTGCAGATTTGAGTGTCAAAAAACTAGCAAAATGCATGTATGGTGCAAAAGAGAACTCAGATGGCAACTTCTTGTCTTCATTTGTAATTGATATACGGTACCTATCGCCCTCTTTATGCCTTCATTTTTATATATTTTTTGTTAGTCAAAAAGAAGAAGTCTATAAATTATTAAAAAGTAGTGTTAAAAAGGGCAATGTTTAAATAATAACAAAACATAACGCCCTCTTGTGCGGAGGTCCTTCCAGCACACCATCAAAGCCTCCCATGATCAGAAGAGAGACATGTAGTCCCCATTATCCTAATATCTCCCTAACATATCATTAACGATTTCCAATTTTGCACCAATTGACGATTTAAGGAGCTAAGGAAGGCTTATGAAGTTCGTGCCTTGACAAAAGGATATAAGCAAAAGTTTGACCAACTTCCAAGGGCATTAGCCATTATAAGCAATAAAAAGAAAGGCCTGTTAAGATTTGCTAAACCTCGGATTATGACACATCATTAACGGTTTTCAATTTTCTTTAGAATGCAAAGAAAAAAATACTTTATGACATGAAAATTCCCGTCCACTGGACGTGTATAGAACTAGAAGCATTGTATTGGAATTAGATTACAATAGCAAAAACACAAATTAAACTAAAACCTATATTTATATATGTTTGTAATTATAATGTACCAATCTGTTGTTATTAAAAGCCATGATTTAATAAGGTTTCTGACTACCTGTGTTTGCAGGAAGGAATGGGTTGGTTATTAATATATAGAATATAACTGAAACAACTTGAAACGAAAATATGAATGTTGAAGATAGAAAATAAGTGTATTACATTATTGTAATAAGATGAAATTGCAAATCATATGTGATGAAATAGTTAACTCGAGATAGCCACATACATAAAGAAAGTACCATGACGTATAGTTTGGATCTCTATAGTGGGATCACGGGTTGTTCATACACAACGGGATTACAAACAGTAGTTATTAAGCATTGTATATCTAGAGTTGTGACGGATTTATTTACGAGACTAACATGATACGTGGATGGAACATATGAAGAATTTAGAAAGCACAGTTGAGAGAGTAAAGGAGTTGCTGAAAGCAAGGATAAAAAGGAAGACGGACACACTTGAGAGCAAAGGGTTTAGAGGGTTGTAAGCTATAACATTCTGCTTTATATATTTGATTAATTTAAGTGTTGACTGCAAACTTTGTAAAACAAAAGGTTTCATAAACATTTATACCTTTTTCTCTCTCCTTTTGTGTACACATTGCCATTATCATTTTACATTTAGAAACCAAACCCCACCTTAATATCATATTTAACATGGATCTTTTCATTTAAAAAAACAAGGAAGTGTAGTCATGAGATTATGACAATGAGAATAACCCGTCCACCGGACGAGTATTAAACTAGTTGTATTGGCTTAGGTTAATTACTCAAAAAATGGTTGTGGAATGAGTGCAGTGAAAATGATAGATACCCATCTTTTGGGATGGAAAAGGCAGGATGAAAAACATATGAGGTGGTGCTGATGTGAAGGAAAGAGGGTTGTATGATAGGTTGAGATGATAACTCATGTATACCTTCTTAATTCACCCAAAAATTTTACAAGCTTGAGCTCACATTTGGCTTAATAATGCTAACAAATTAACTAGTATCAATAGCTCATAAGTTTTTGACCCATTACACCCCTAGGAAATCTTGTTAAATTAATTAGAGGTTAAATATTTTTTTTTATGTTTTGGTTCACTAAAATACCAAAAAGATATTCTTGTTTAGTTATCTTCCAAATAACTATCAATTAACATTTACCACATTCTAGAAGTTTAGTGGTATCAAGATGCGTACTTAGGAGTGTCCACTCTTATGAGGTTGAGAGTTCAAATAATCAAGTCCCATAGTGAACGACGATGTAGATTCAGTAAGATATGGTGTATATGTTTGCTATTCTAAAAATTATCTATTAGTACTATTACAATTGTTTTCCATAGAGTTTCTTTCTTTCTTTCTTTTCTTTTTTTTTTTTTTTTTTTTTTTGAGAAATAGTGTTGGTTTGAAAATCACATTTAACAAAGTTAGTTGGACCAAAATGAAAAAAAAAAAGGAAAACTGGATCCAGAGGAGAAAAATAAATTATTTGGACTAAAGTGATAATTTGAAATAAACCTCATGACTAAAATGACAATTTACTCCTTTTCTTTATTTATCTTTTCAGTTATTTATTTATTTTGATTGTAGTGTAACAAGTTTTGAAAGTAAAAAAGTATTTGGTAACAAGTTTTGAAATTGTATTGTAAGAAAAATGGTCATTTCTGGCGATTTCGTTGAATACCAAGTCGCTTTCCGAGCAGGTGCAATGGTTACAGGACAAGGTTAGTGTGTGTGTATATTTATACACACACGGAAGGGTTAAAATGAGAACTAGGTTGAGTTGTGAGAGCTCAAGAACTTTTTGATATTAAGGTTTTTTGAATAAAAATTTTGACGAATTTTTTTATGTAACTTTTTCAATTTTTTTTATTGTATACGACTTCTTACGTCGCTGTAAAACAAATTTACTCCCGCCGTAACGTTCTGAAGCGGATGACGTCATCAGCCATTAGCACCAGTGTAAATCAAATTTACATGTCGAATATAAGTCAGCTCGTCAATTTTTAATTTCTTTTTTCACAGATGTGTTAGTTATAGATGTTGATCTATGTTTGTGCAAAATTTGGTTGAAAAATCGCACGGGAAGTAGGAGTTCTCGCGGTTCTCACAACTTAGATGAGTTCTCATAGGAAATGAACCTATATATATTTTGTGGAGTTATTAATTTGTTACGAATTTTATGTTTTCTTTTGCAGGTTTACTCCATAAGAGATGCTGCTGCTAACAACTTAAAACGCCTTGCAGAGGAATTCGGTCCAGATTGGGCTATGCAGCACATTGTCCCCCAGGTTAGGCTCTCATGGTTTAGATTTAAATGTTTATAATTATTAAAAAAATTACAAAAGTAGTCATTTTTATGAGTGTGTTATTTAGTATTTTAGTCATTTAATATGTGTAATTTATGTTATTGTTTTATGGTAGGTCTTGGATATGATAAAAAAACCCGTATGACGGTTCTTCGTGCTATTTCGTTATTGGCACATGTTATGGGCTCAGAAATCACCTGTTCTAAATTGCTTTCTGTAGTCGTTACCGCATCTAAAGACAGGTAACAACATTTGTTTTTTTTTTTCTTTCAATTTATCTGTGTTTTTTATGTGCGGTATTTTTATTTTAGAGTGCCGAATATATCAAGTTTAATGTTGCAAAGGTCTTGCAATCGTTTATTCCTTTAGTTGACCAGTCGGTAAGTATCATTTTCTTGTATGTTATATTGATCTTTGGTTTTCTTTGTTATGCAATCTTACTAGAAATTGAAATTTCGACCCATTTGCTCATAAATGGGTTATATTTCTATCTCAAACGTGTCAAATATAAAAATAGCTAAAAGAGGGAAAACAGCCGAAAAGTTGAAAAATTTTCAATGTTTACTTTAATGCATACATTTACCGCCTTCCCTTATCAAGTTTGCGAGTTTCCCAATATAGAAAGTTGGCATTCAAGTAGCTATTTTCTTAATCAAAACAATGCATATTGCATTAATAATACATGATACAAAGATATTGAAAAGAGAAAATCACTAAGGAAATATATACTCATAAAGCCCTTTTGTAGGCGTTATGCGATACGTGTCGTGTCACGTCACACAGAGGATTTATAGAGCGTTATATCACTAGATCCCGTACTCATAAAGCCCCTACCTCATCATTACTCAATTAATATAACCCCTTCAATTATACATACATATGTATGTATATATATGTGTGTGAGTGAGGGAAATGTTTGCAAATCCTTCACGCCGCTATGAACATAGCGCTGGAAAAGAGGGTTTTTGTCATGTAACTTTTGGTCACAAAACAGTAGCAATTTCTCTGTTGTCACCATTTCGCTACCGAAAATGCCGTGACAAAAACACCCGTGTCAATTGCCCTAATGCCACCAAATAGCCACCATTTTTATATTTTGCTACCTTACTTTTGGCACCACAAAATTGGTCAAAATTATTTGCCACCGCTTCTTGTTTGCTACGGTCCACCTTGTTTGCTACCGATTTGCCACCATTTAACCACCATGTTTGCTACCGATTTGCCACCATTTAACCACCATTTTCATTGAAAAGTTTGCTACGGTCCACCTTATTTGCTACCGATTTGCCACCATTTAACCACCACCTTTTAGCGAGCTTGTTGAATTATTTGCTACCATTTTGTGATTGCTTGAATAGTAGTTTTTTATTCAGCTTGATTTTTCATTTTTCCCTGCTTTTTTCATAAAAAATACATAATCAATAAAATTACAAAATTATATAAAAAGTCTAATAAGATCACAAAAACCCAAAATTATATAAAACATATGTGTATCAAAAGTGTATAAAACATTCTAATAGAAATACCAGCTAAAACATCAAATAACTAAAAAAATCCTAATAAGATAAACATCGAAACATTCAAAACCAAGTGTTTGTAGCCTATCTTCAAATTGTACTTGTTAACATAGCTTCAATTTGTGACATCGTATGAGCATAGCATCTTTATCCACTTATCTTTTTCTTTTTCAGCCAACAACCCGGCAATAATTCCATTTAGCCTTTCTTTTTCTTCATCATTTTCCTTAACGAGATCCTTGATAACTAAGTTCAACTTTTCAATCAACAAAACAACCAATGAATTAATTCAAAGAATCCAGAATTAATTAAAACTAATAACGGGTCAAGTTGGTTGCAAAGATAACAATATCCAATTGTAAGCTACAATTCAAGTGCTAGAAGTTAAATGGATATTGTCTCACCATAGAAAAAATATGAATACAAAAAGACTCGCTGGTCTTATCTACTACCAACATAGAAAAGAAACAAGAATTGTATAAATGGATATTGTCTCACCATAGTAACCATAGTAGCTAATAGTCTAACTCATGATGCAAATTTGCACTCAGACTCAAGTATTAAACATCTGAATTGCCACAACTGTATACAAAAACCAAAAATCATTTTTATAAACAATGTTATAAAACTTCTATATATTCAAAATCCAAAAAAAAATATATATGCTATATTTGTTGTACCAAAAGCTATGAATTTTGTCTTGATGGTCACATGAGAGCAAAGACCCCATTACTTTAGTGCTGGTGATTTCATGTTGCTACACCTGCAGAGAACTAGACCTCACTTTCCACAATGTATTCAGCTTCACCTAAACACAATAACACTATTCAAGAATAGAATGGGTTGTGGTGATTGCTTTAAAATCAAGTGTGTACGTGAACGAAAATAGTGTCATCATGGTTCTACATAGGTGTGTAAACAAGCCGGGCCAGGCCTGAGTAAAACCCAAAGCTCGGCTCAGCTTGAGCTATTTTGGGTACAATCTCAAATAAGCTAAAAGCTCAGCTTGAGCTCGCTTTAATATCGCTTAAACAAGTCAAATCTTGGCTCGAGCTTGGCTCACCAATGTTATTAGTTTAAATCATACGAGCCTAAGTCAAAACCGACTTGCGCTTTTTAGGATTGGGTTATAATCATCGTTATCATTTCATTATAATATATATAATTCTATCTTTCAAATCACTCACTCCCAAGATATACCTATGTTATACGCGCGTATAAGATGTGCTATACACCCGTATAATAGGGGGTATAACAAGTATATAGGAGGTACTTTTAGCCAAATCCGTTGTTAAACGATAGATAATAGATTAATCGCATTCAAAAGCTATAAAGTATAAACTAGTGTTTAACCCCTGCGTTGCGGGTGCGGGGGTCGTAAAACTATACTAAGTAGTAAGTAAGAAAACGACGACCAAAATCGAGAAAAATCGTAAAACAAAAATGCGAACTTATACGTAGGTAAAAACAATCATGAACATATAAAGATGATCCACAAAATTGTTTGCTTATTGCTGAAGTCCAACGGTTGCCTAAGTGAAGAATTGCAGCAACAACACGGAATATAGCCTCTTGTCCAACAAAAGTAGTTTATGCAAAACTATTATTTAGAAAATAAAAAGGTGACAATTTTGTGAGCACCTGTTCATCAGAGAGCTGATTCCAACAACATCCATAGCTTTCTTTGTAGCAAGATACTATTTAGACTCGTCAACTCCATTCAGTTCATAAAAGTTTGATTGATTAAGGTAATGAATCTTTCTTGGATTTTCAACTTTGTACTTTTCAGACTACTGTAATGTGATTATTAAGTTGGATCTCAACAAATATACCAAAACGGCTATCACAATACCACATTATTTAAACAAGTTAATCAACTGAAAAGAAGATTCATTGTTATTTAACTATTTGGTAGGTTGGAGCTATTGGTACCTTGAGTTATTGTTTCTGTCTTTGCATTACCAAATGCTTCTAGAACCGGATTAGACTGCAAAATAGAATATTTGTGAAATAAAGACAGACTTTCATCATTTTTTCGTTTTTTGATGAGTAGTTATTTGAATGAACAGTTGTGAGATTGGGTTTCTATTAAAATTTTTGGTAAAATTTTTTTGAGCAAATTTCATTTAATTATGTCACCCAGTTTTAACCGTTTATGAAAAAATTCACAACAATGTAACATTATGAAACTTTCTTACTATGTAGTTTTCACCCTATTTTGTGTGTAAGGTAAAAATATATAAAGAACAATATTGCATACTTCTAAGACTTGTTGTTCCACACTTCGTTTTCCCTCGGATGAATCTGAAGGGCCATAAATGCAAGATACTGCATAAGATTCTTTGTGCTTTCAATTTTACCAGCTCCACTTTCTCCACTAACAAGAATTGATTGGCTTATTTCTTCGTTGACCATCTGCCTGTATCAGACAAATTCTTGTTTAGTAGTGACTAAATGGACCTTATGAATTGAAAAGTAAGTAATTTATATAGAATGCCTATAAGCAGTATGTGCAAGAGCATAAGGATGTGGGCTCAGTTCCCCAAAAGCTGCGTTTATGTATTTTGAAATCACATCGTTGGCATACAGATGAGGTAATCTTTTGAAAGGATTGACAGCGATTAAAAACAATGTCGGTACACCTCACGGGTTTCTGCATGGGACGGGTTTCGGATCGCAACGGGTTTTGGGCCGACATGAGTTTCCGCACGAGACGAGTTTCGCTACCGTTTCGACGTGAACCGTTTCGACGCGTACCGTTTCGATGCATACCGTTTCGACGCGAACCGTTCGACCCGTACCTTAGTCTATCATTATTGACTCGTTAATGTCACTAATCTGTAATTATTGACTCGAACGATAATCGAACCATTTTGACCCTTACCGTTTGGACCGGTACTGTTTCGAATCGAACCGTTTCGACCCATATCTCATGACTTCTTGTGAAGCATCAGCAATACCTTATGTCAATAATTACAGTAAGTTCCGACATAATATTAAGCCAACATTAATGAGCCCATCCATGACCATATCGTCGAGCAGCTTATTTTCTTTCTAAACTGGCCACTTTAGTCCATATAAGAGATGACCAGATAGGCAAAAAAACATCATAGCAGAATAAAAACAAAAATTTCACATACAAAAATAAAAACAAAAGTTTCAGTTCTATGTTTTTTTTTTAAAAAGAAAAACATTTTTTAACTAACCCGCCCCGTTCTGACCCGAACCCGTTTTGACCTATGACCCGACCCGACCCATTTGCCAGGTCTACTTGTAACCATAGAACCTTGCCATACTCAACCTCTATCCTTAACTCTACCACTGGATAAAAGGTATTCTTAACAAACATCCCTATATGCTAATATGTCTTTTTGGGTACTAATTCAAATGTATGAATGTGTTGTAGTTACAGCACTGTCATAGGCTTATGAATATAGGGAACATACAATACATCTAATACCACCCAGAAGGATCTATCATAATTTGTGGGCGGGCAACAAATAAACCCTCAAAAAACAAAGAAAAGCTCCAATTATGAAAAAAATGAAAATGAAAAAGAAAAATTATTAGCTCCAAATAACGATAAGTGGATGGATGCATGTGTGATGTGTCCGCATTGTACAAGAATGTCGGAAATCTAAATGCTTAATATAGATCTAAACCCTAACAAACTACAAACCTCAATTCTTAACCCAAATCCCCTTAAATCAATTCCATAAACACAAAGATCTACCTGAAAGGTGAAGTTGGTTCTGCAAGAGTCTTGGTTCTTCGATCAGATCAAACGTATGGGAGTAGAGTTTTTTGAATGGCTAGACTCAGGGGAGCGGGTGAGAAGAGGGATTAGAATTTTGGGAGGGTAGTTATTTGGTTGGAACCTAATTCTAATTAATTTATTTTGAAGCGCCCAAATCCACTAAAAAATTACCTGTCTATTTGAATTTTCATGTTGTCACCGATAATATGGTCACAATTAACAAATTCCTTTTCTATTTTTCATGCTTTTGCGTATTTTCCCACAAATTGCCACCGAAAATAAAAAAGTGGCAAAAATTGCAACCACTTTGCTACCATATCATGATAAATACACTTATTTTCATTTTCGTGGCAAATCGGTGGCTAAATTTGCTACCATTTTTTTGGTAGCAAATTTTGGTCACAATTGCCCAATTTTCTAGTAGCAAAAAACTACCCCATCGCGTCGCCTGTAATGGTGAGGCGGGCGCTATAGCTCAAAAATCCCCCCCCCCCACCCAGCGCCCAACTACGTATACGACCTAACATGGTCATTTTCTAGAATGTGATGTCTATATGGTGGATGTTAGAACAATTTCTCGCATATAGCTGTGGGACATCTGAATATTTGGCCGCATATTCATTGTTAATCGTGTATCAGTCTTTATTTTTTCAATAGTACGAAAAAACATACTAGAAACAAATACTATGTGAATTAAATTTGAGTATTGTACCCTAAAAACCCCTTTGTAGTAAAGATATATCGCATATTTCATGACTATAAATATCTACATAGTAAACAAATACTATGTGAATTAAATATTATGATGATACACGAACCAAATTTACATATCTACATTTTCAACTTGAGTAGTAAAGATAGATCGCATATTTCATGACTATAAATGTGAAATTTTGTGAGATGACTATAGAGGTATAACACAAGTTTGCATATGATACAGGTGGTAGAGAAAGGCATTAGGCCATGCCTGGTTGAGCTGGCGGAGGACCCAGATGTTGATGTTCGTCATTTTGCAAATCAAGCTCTTCAATCGATCGATCAAGTCATGACGTCTAGCTAATTCTATTGTATATCTATTGCCTCTAGTATTAATGAATGCTGTAAAATGTCGATATATATTCATTTTAAATTTTGAAACTAGACTATGGCATGGGTGGGTTTGTGAATTGGGTAACATTTAAGAAATTTGAATCTTTTACGCAGTTTGGTTTAAAAACGGAAATTAAACGTGCCTGGTTTCTTGGTACGAGTATCTGTATTTTCAAGTTAGCTAGTGGGATTTCTTCTGCTATGCGGCGGGCTTTCGATCAGTGGCGGACTCAGGATTTTTTTTCATTGGGGTCTATTTTTTTGTCTTAGAATTTTTCACAACCAAACATTAAAATTTTCGGGTCGGTCATTGTAGTCGGGTCGGGGCTAGGAAATAATGTAGAAGCATTTAGTGGACATTAAACCACTACATTATTAATAACCATTTTTAATAATCAAGTTATCAAATTGTGATGATTAATAAATTGCTTGAAATCAATAGCTACCTAAACAACACAACTACTTCGCATAACTTCAAAATTTTGTTTAAGCTTTTTTTTTTTGAACGCCACTATGGGTATGTATGGCAAAACTAGCTGGTGGCTGGTAGCTGAAAGCTGAAAGCTGGTAGCTGGTGGCTGGAAGCTAGTAGCTGTAGCTGGTAGCTAGTAGCTGTAGCTTTTTAGATATATTTGGTGTTTGGTAGAGTAGCTGGAGCTTTTAATAAAATGTATAAAATTACCAAAATGGACATAACTAAAAATTTAGAAAGCTGGTGCATTAAAAAGTTTCTTATTTTGAGAGGTTAAAATAGTCATTTTTCCCTAAAAGCTTGTAGCTCCTTCTAAACGCTACTAGTAGTAGCGTTCAACCAAAAGCTTCAAGCTCCGAACCTAAAAGTTTAAAGCTCCTTTAAACAAACAAGACTTTTTATTAAATAGGAGCTTTTTCTTAAAAGCTTAAAGCTAGAAGCTCCTAAAAGCTACATGCCAAACATACCCTATATGTTGAAAGTCTTATTTAATCAAATGTGAAATAAAATCATTCGGAGACATTAAATTTATCATTTTAAAAAAGTAAATTAGAGGATCAATGGGTGGTTGTGGTGTTTTAACACTACTTTAATTTTGATTGAAAAAATAAACTAAAAAGCAAGAGATGTGAGACTTGATCTTAAGACCTGCCTGTTGAAACACAAGGAGATTTACCATCATACCATCTTTGCTTTTAATACTATGTTGTCCAACTAATTTGTTTTATGGGGTCCTTAAAACATTTAACATACCGGTTCTACTATTTTTTAAAAAAATATTGGGGTCCGCGGACCCCGACCCATATCATGTGGGTCCGCCCCTGCTTCTGATTAGTATCCGTTCAGCTCATTATAGTGTTGGTACGATTTCGTCACTTGGTAATCGGTATAGCAATCAACATGTGTGTTATATCGATCAGGAGCCATCAAATTGAATATGGGTATTGATTCCTACGTTGCTCTAATGGTATCGACTCGGTTTGTCACAGACCCAACACTTGACATAGCTTACTATCCTAAAAAAATGTGGTCATTTTTTAGTTTGAGTATCTCTTTAATGTAGTGCACTGGAATCTATGAACCACATAACGCAAATCTTCATATTTTACGAATCAAATACGATTCTCACTGCTTGATTAGCCTGTATTTATGTTCACGTTGGTAATTACATAAATCTAAATTAAATATATTCGGTATTTTTTTGGGTCATATTTTGAAATATAATAAGATACATAATTAAATATTTTGGTCATATTGTGTCTTGTTTTTGGTCATATTGAGTCTTGTTTTTTGTGACTAAATATTTTGTAGTTAACTTAAGGTAGATAATTAAAAGAAGCTATAATTCTTATATAATATATGAAAATGTATAAGAATTAGAACGAAGTTCTAAATACGTTTGTATATATATATGAAAAGTCTTTCATGTACTTGTATTGTATTCTAATAATGGTGTGTACATCCTCCATGAAGGTCAAACGAACAAACAACAGACAGCGAACGGATGTCCATCTGTAGTTCTCTGCCACGGATGCTACTTACATCCGTTGGTGCCCAATTACGAGCGTTCTTAAAGAGACGAATCAAACACAAATACATTACTCTATTTATAATATTAGTCCATTGATTTGATACTACAAAGATACTAGTTATTGTACTCCACCAGGAAAGACATATAACACAAAGATGGTAAATATATATAACACAAAGTTTTATTAGTCTCATATATGATTATAGTTACATATAAATAATCTTATGTGTTAATTACATATAAGTAAACTAGCCATATAACTACCCAACTAACCATGTATCTTTCGTACAACCGGTGAATACACTCTTCCTTTATCATTATTTTTGGTTCCCTTATTATTGTTATTATTATACCTTCTCCTACCGGACTTCTTGCCGCGACGACTAGTCACCGCACCGCTAGGTATGAAAACTCCGGTTCCACCACCACCGTTAGCCCACAAGCTCTCCATCCAACTAGGGACCGGATACCTCTCGGGGTCAGACCAACTATAGTAGTTCTTAGTCTCTGGTCTCCACCCAACACCACCATAAGCCACTGGCATCCGCCTATATTCCGCAACACCATTCAAACGCACACTTTTGTCATCATCATCTTCATCCGTAAGCATCAATATTTGTCGACTGAGTTCTTGGTAAAACGCGTTATCATCCGCATCAACCACACTTGAAGAATTTTGAAATGAATCCATTTTTGTGTTGAGTTGCAAGAAAGAATGAAATATTGATGGTTAATTGGGGAGCATATGTGCATATGTATATATATAGTCTTAGTGAATGTGAATAATTGGTTTGGATACGGTCAACGGGGAGTGGGTGGGTTGCATGGAAGGTGGGATGTAGGTAAAGTTAAGTTTCCAATTGGAGCCAAATTCATTGACGAGTAATATGTTGACTTACACAAGTCAATAAAATAAAAGTTGGTTTAACCAAATTACAAGTCCGCAAGTCTTATCACGACCATAAAGTTGTGGTGATTATTAAGGCACGATGCTAATCTTTGAAAGATATTATTCTATATTTTATTCATAATTCAATGCTAGACGTGTCTTTTATTCTAGTTATTTTGTTAAATTTCAAATCAATTTGATATTATATTTGAAGTCAGTCAATATTTGAAACCAGGCATGTTGACGCGTCTTTTTTTTTTTTTTAATGTGTTGTAAAATACATGCATCTATCCTATCTAAATTGTATATTTTTTTTATAGTTTTAGAGTCGTTTTTGTATGTTTTTAGTTTCTATTTGATTTGTTTATGTATTTGCAGGTCCCAGTGCATTAACAGAGCAGACACGGGTTTAAAAGACCAAGAGACGAGAAATCAAGAGCAAGGAATGAAGTGTAGGAACTGTTTGTGTATAAAATAAAACACAATGTACTAGAGGCTGAGGGTTGTGTTTAACATCATGCCCTTAAAACAAATTCCAAGTCTCACAAGAGAACTCGTTTCGTTTTCCAGGGTACAACAACCCAAGCACCGTGTACTACCCGGATTGGCACGAGGACCCAAATAGCAACCTTGAAACAAGAAGCAAAAGAAGCAAAAGGTTGGAGAGAATTTTATGCATGTGCTGTTGGTAATTCTGGTTTCCCTTTTACTAGTCTCACATGGTATTTATACTGCAGGTTGAGATGAAACAGAAAAGTTAAATTAATAGAGAGAATTACACCGCATTAAACGTCTTCAATGCACTTGAATTCGTCATTTAATTCTCAGTTAAGGTGCCTTGACTCGTATGTTTCAAGTGCTGATTCGAAACTGCTCTGTTACTGAAGTATGGGAATCTTCTGTGAGTCACGCGCGCGCAAGTTTACAGGTATGCACCACCCTGGTGCGCACAGTGTACCTATACAAGCGCGCCACACAGTCTCGCCATATTGGCTCACTTTCGTACGCCAAGCGCACCACCTGGGCGCTCTTTGGAAGTCGTACGCCCTGATCAGGACACTGCCTAGTCATGCGCTACTCGCGCATACCCGCGCACGCCAAGTCATCATGCGCCACCTGGTCCTTGTAACCTATGTACTAGACCATGCACTAGCGGTAACAAAATACAAAGACGGCTCTCAAGCGGCTCGCGAAGTGCAAAGTGCGTCATCAAAACGCCACATTGTGCCCATGCCACGCGCGTGTGCGAGTGCGAATGCAAGTTTAAACACCCTTCGCGAGTACACGAGTGTGTTTTTCCATGGAACAATAAGGAAGGAGTGTCCCCACTTCAATAGCACATTAAGTTTAATCTCTCCTCCTACATGGGAGAAGGTGTCACTTTCCCATTCCACTTCAATATTTCAGCAATGCTAGATAGAAAGGGTAATCTTAGTTCCGTTTTGGACGTGGTTTTGCTCCTTGCGAAACTCTTCCCACTTAAAGTGAAAATTCTGAAGATGTAAGGGGTAGGTGAGTCGCGAGAGAGGGTGAATGCCACCTCGCGATGCGCCGGGTGATGTTTGTGTTTGACTAGAACTCATCCGCATTTGACCGACTATTTTAGCTCTATTATTTTTGTCCCGTGTCGTGAGAGGGAGAAGAGGATTCCTCGCGACACGCCTACAAGCAATTCGACACCATATATGATGCTTTCACTATTTAAACACGTTTCTAGCCATCAGGTCATATTCCTTCACAATTTTACAAACCAGAGAAGATTATTGGAGCATTCAAGAGCTAGAGAAGGTGCTAGGATCGTGAATTGCAGATAAAGCTTGAATTTTTGAAGTTTGCAACCCGTAGGTTTTACTTTTTCAGTTTTTTCTTTAATTTCTTTTTCATGAACAAGATGTTATCCTTTTTTTAACTATGTTTTGCTTCTGTAATCATGTTTAGAGGCTAAGGTTTCATAGCTGCCTAGAGTTTGATGAACTATTGACTTGTTTTTTACTTTTGGTTTGACTTTTATCCATGTTTTGTGTTTGAAGTAAAGTAGTTTTGAATTGATACTAAATTTAATCATGTATGCGACTGTTTGCTGAGTTTATTTGATTGGTTTGCATTATTGATGTGTTTGTAAAAAAGAAATTCATCATAATCACATTAAAATCATTGGTTAATTCGTTAATCTGACCAACTTGCGTCTTAACCCTATTATTAGAAATGATATAGGTAATTAATCAGCTAAAATCATTACACATAAGCGTGCTTCCAATCCCATTGAATAGAGAAATGATTTGGGATTGATAGGGTTTGTCTAGTCGTTGTTTGGTAGTTGTAGACACTCAAGAGCGCAGGGTATTTCTATTTATTCGCGTCTAGGTGATTCTAGGTTTTTGGTTTATCAATGTAAAACTAGGTTTACATCTACAAGTTTGTTAAAGTCTTTGTTTTTCAAGTCTATAAGTGTGTGATTCGGTATCTTTAGTTAGACTCGTTTCTATCTAACACTTCATTCACTTTCTAATTGTATGTTATAGATCGATTCTTAGGCTTGTGCGTGTCAGTCACATCCATAGTGTCTAATTACTATAGCATTTGCCATCTTTAACAAGAGGTTCGTCTATCTACAATCAGAAAATGTGGTAATTGTCAAATTAGACGGTCATTGCATGTCATTAGGGATTCATGTCTATATGGATCGTTCATCATCACTTGTCATATTCTCAGTTATTATTTGCTCTTGTATTCATCTTAGTTCTCATTAGTTAATTTAGGTTATTAGTTAATTAATATCAAACAAAAATCTAAATCAACTTTAGGCTAGTAATTCAGTTTAGGTCAAGTTTTAGAATTTGCTAATTAGAGTCCCTAGGTTCGATACTCGGTCTTGCCTTTTATACTATTTCACGTCTGGTACACTTTTCGTTTGTATGTAGTTTTAGGTAATTTTATCTTTTAAACGTGGTCTGAAATTAAGTACACATTCATACACATCACTTTTATTTCAGTTGTTTTGTTAGAATATATTATTTCAAATCAATTTGATATTATATGTAAGGTCGGTCAATATTAGAAACCAGACACATTATAAACAGTAACCTACTAATAATGACTTTCATTGATGTCTCGATTGTTGGTGATCATTGGTGGATAAAGCGAAATAAGAAAAAAAAGCCAATTTTTAATAGGTGTTGCTTCGTTGATAATCATTGACAGATTGCGTCGAGAGCCGGAAAATTACATGAAAATAGAAAAAAGTTATCGTTAAACAAAAGTTTACCCAACAACATGCTGTAGGAAAAGCCGAAGGTTGAACGGAAACATATCAAAAACCATCTGAATGAGCAATTTAGGGCTTTTATGCGTCAACTCATCAAGCCACCTCATACTCCTATCATTGGCTGGATAGTTTGTCATTATATGAACATATTTTGCATCTTATTACGGACTTTGATCAAAATGAATTCTTTTGTATTGACATGATTTTTTTATATTATTTGGAACGTGTTATTCAATTTTACGGGATATATTGTTAATATTATTTATTTTTTATTAAAAATAATTATCCAACTGACGAAGCAGCCAACGACTTGTTAGTGAAAGACTAATCACAATTCCGTCAGTAATATTGTAATTCACATGTAATAGGCTACCGTTGGTGAAATAGCCGTCAGTGATTTGTTAGTAAACTGTACATTGGTGATCCACCGGTAATATCAGTGGGTTATCCGTTTGTGAAGTCTTTACTCATGCCCGTTTCCTAATTGAACTCCACCAATGGTTACCGACAGGTCCTATTTTTACCGAAGAATCCATCCGTTAGTTAAAGTCATATTAATTATCAAAGTTACAAACAATTAAGACTAGCTAAATCTATAGTTTTTATAGTTAGGATTGAAATTTTAAATATCGACATAACATATGTACATCCTTATATAGTGGTGAGACCATGTAGATGACAAACTTCTCGTACGAAGCATATGCGAAAATTAGAGGAGGACAAGTGTTATTGGCAGCAAGGGTATTTTGGTCCTTTCTCAAGTAAACAACTTCCCCCATTGATTTTCAAATGACTATAACTTTTTCACACCTTGATATTTTTTTCAAAGAAACTACACTGGTTAACGAGCATTTCATTCTCTTAAATTCGAGCAGCCTCTTGCTATAGTTTGCTTACTTTTTATTACAAGATTCCTATTAGTCCATTTTGTGATTACGTTATTTTGATTACCCAGCACATGACTACGTAATTTTGAATACACATTACGTGATTACACATTCAACATAAACCATTACGTAATTACGCATTCAGTATAAATCCATTACATGATTACACATTCAATATGATTTGTTATAACTAATGTTATCACAATTATGCTTATTACATGATCACACATTCAAATAATAAGAACTTGATTGTTTATGCTTTATTACGTGATTAAAATTTTAATATACGACATTATGTGGCTATTATATGTTGATTTTGGTTAATGTTTTGTATATAATTTATCCTTAATATGTGATTAGACCTAGGTATTTCATAAGAAATATTATGTATTACATGTTTTTTTACGTAATTACGTAATCACTCAGTGGGGTTTCACAAAAATACTATAATGAAATCACGCAATCACAAAATGGGTATTTAAAATCACGTAATCACATAATAACACATAGTCAACTATTGTTACGTAATTATGTAATCATTTAGGGGGTGTTTGGTGTTGCGTTTTCAAAATAGATTATGCTTTTCAAAATAGATTTTGCGTTTTCAAAACGAAGTTTTGAAAAAGCATGTAGGTACATGCTTCTCCAAAATTGCGTTTTGGAGGCAGATAATCACCTTTTCATCCAAACACTTTTTTGATTATTTATGTTTTACAAACGCAATAATCAAATAATCACTTCAAAACGTAATCCCAAACACCTTTTTAGTGTGGTTTCACATACTATAATGAAACCGCGTAGTCATGCACTGGGTACTCAAAATCACCTAATGGGTACTAGGTATTCAAAATCACGTAATCACGTAATGAGTATTCAAAATCCCGTAAATTTTTTTAAGAAAATTATAGCAATAGGCTGCTCGAATTAAAGAGTGAAATGCTTGTTAATACGGCGTACATTTTTTAAACATATTAACGTATGAAAAAGTTATAGTTGTTTGAAAATCAATGTGGGAATAAGTTTAAGTGAGAAAAGCCTATAATACCATTTTCTCTAAGGCTAGAGGGTATGGTGATGGTCCTCCCTTGGAGGATGGTCCGCCACGTAAGCGCCACATAGGATGGGCATGAGGATGGGGCAAAGAGAATGGAGGTATGGAAATGGGGGATGATCATAAAATATATATTATATATTGTATGTATATATGGTCTGTGAGGGAGTTTTGTCCTTATTTGGACCGTCCTGGACGGCGAGCAGAAGACGAAAAGGACGAGGTGGAGGGGGGGGACGAGGTGGAGGGAGGAACGGCGACGGTAGGGGACGGTTCAAAGCCGATCCCCATACTGTATAGCCTAATTGTTTTTCAATTGTAAGACTCGTAATTACCACTCCTTTACGGTTCCGTACAACCCAATTCTCTAGTATGGTAGCCTTTCTTTCCGTTTATATTAGTCCAAAAATAATAAGTAAAATTCTCACAACTTTTCATGTAAAAGATGCATGTTTAAAAGGAATGACGGAAATTTCATATGAAACTTTTTTGTGTTGCTGCATGCATACGTTTCCTTTTTCTTGATAGTCAACCGAAAACAAAAAATAATATTCCTTCCTCATCACGTATGTAACCATACTCTGGAAAGTATAAATTAATGGCGTAACCTTTATAATTTAATTAAGTTTGATTTAAACATAGGGAAAAAAATTGATTTCACTTATAGTCTAATCATATTTTAGAGGTGGGATAAGGTTTAAGGACCATTAGGTTCTGGTTCAATTCTCACAAGGGGGTTTTCCAAAGTTATTAGGGATATGATCGGATGGTTTTATTGGATTTTCTCCTGAATTGGTGTATATACATGATATTCCAGTAATCCGTCAGGGGCGGACCTAGAGTTATAGAAGGGGTAACCTCCGTTGCCCCTTTACGCTCCGACGGTAGTGCAAATTTTGGAAAAATTTGACGTTTTTTCGATTTCGTTACCCTTTTTTATTAAAACGTTACCCCTATGCGGATATTCTAGATCCACCACTGTCCGCCAATAATCCAAATTTACCTAGCTGGTTATACTTGCAAAAGAATTAATCTGAACTTAAGAAGGAAACTCGGGTGAGAAGGATGTAAATGTCGAAAAACTCATATAATAATAATAATAACAACAAGAGTAAATTACAAGTTTTGTCCTTTATGTTTACACCAAATTGCAGACGTTGTCCTTTAGCGTAAAAGTTGACAAGTTTTGTCCTTAATGTTACAAAATCTTGCACGTTATATCCTTTAGGCCAAACTCAGTTAGATTTTTTGGTTAAATCTAATCATACGAGGGCATTATTGTCATTACCTCCCTGGGGACTACTAAGTAAATAACTTGATATTCAAAGGACTAGTTGTGTATGAAATAGAAAATAAAATATAAATACTGAAAAAAACAGAAATCTTCTCTCTGACTCTCTCTCCCTCTCTCTTCTCTCTCTCTCTCTCTCTCTCTCCTCTCCTTTCTCTCTCTTCACCCACTACCACCACCTCCCACCACCACCTCCCACCACCACCTCCACCTCCCACCACCAACACCCACCGCTGCTGTCACACCCCAACTGATGGCGGAATCATCGGGGCGCGGCACTGAGCGAAACAGATTGTCCAGGAGTTTCCACAACAACTATTATTACAAATTCAGTTAAGTGATACGTCCCATACCATATCCCAAATAAATAAACAAGTTATCATAGAATACAACTAAACAAGTAGTACTGTTTCGACAACTCAGATTTAATTTATTACAAACCAAATGTTTTAAGGTACGGCCCAGAGTCATTAAGACTCGTCCGGACAAGATCTACAGACAACTAATGCCATAGATGCTTGATCGAACAACTCCAACGGCTCCACGGCTATAGTTTATTCACCTCTAGAGACCCATAGGTAGGCTACGACCTACAACTGCTAGATGGGCTCTAAAGCTTTATTATTGCCTCGCTTTCCTAGCAAGTAAGCATCCTAATTACCTGTCACATACGTTAAAATAATGTCAATACATAAAATGTAAAGGTGAGCACACAAGTTTGATAATAGCATATAGAGTTCGAATAGTTTACGCATAACCAGGCACGTACACAGAGGAAAACGATGCATGTTAATTATCGACATGGGACCATCGGTACCAACGACTGCGGGTTGACCGTCCGAGACGGTTCGCAATACATGATTACCACCGTAATCCATGCAAGTATTTGTCCTTAACAACCCCCGTGTGAACGGGAGCTGAGTCCAAACTATAGTACTATGTTGCTAAGGCAGGTAGATAGCACTCCACGTGTAAACATAATAAACAGCATTCATTTAGTCAAATAGCACATGCAATTCGGTCAGCGTTCAAATAGTTTGTGTTTGATTGTGATTTGATAAGTAACGTATGTAACACCCAAAAGTGTTAAAGTAAAAAAGGGATCGAGTATACTCACCGTGATTGATTGTGGATTGAAGGGAGCGCTGAGAGTAAGATTAGCCTGAATAGTTCGATAGCATAACGATAAGTAACGCGGAAAGGTAAACAAGTATGGATGGATCAAATGGGCTGGTCGATCGAACGGCAGGTTCGATCGAACGGCCCGTTCGATCGGCTGGTATATCCGATTGGACAGTCCTGTTCGATCGGCCGGCTGGCTCGATCGGCTGGACTATTCGAGTGGATTGTTTCTTCCTCTGGTGTGTTTGTGTTAGAGGATTTGAACTTTGGAAGTTTTTGTTGCAGTATTTGAGAACACTGAAGTGTTCCTACCTTTTCGAGTCGTTCGATCGAACGGTTCGTTCGATCGGCTAGCTCACTCGATTGGCTAACCCACTCGATCGGCTAGGAGCTTCATGTTAGTCCCCAGCTGAATGTCACTCGATCGGACAGTCTGTTCGATCGGCTGACATTCTCTACTACGAACAAGTTTGTGAAAACGATTAAGTGTTGAAGCATAGTATCTCATGATCCGAACAGTAATGTTTACCCATCGAGTGACCCTTTCGATTGAACATTACTTCGTCAATACTATTCTTCAAAAGTTCGGAGTGTGGGGCCATGTGGTAGCCGATCGGCTGGCCCGGTCGATCGGCTGGCGTATCCGATCGGCTGGGCTGTTTGACAGCCTAGCCGTTCGGCCAGCATTTCTGACCTGGTCGGCCTTTCGTCTAACACCTGGTTGTTTGTTTATTTGTTATTCTTTCAAGGTATCTTGACAACGTGTTGAACTATGATAACCTTCGTTCCCACCTGTTCCCTTGGCTCGAACAGGAATCACCCAAGTCCGGCCGGTTGAACGGTTTGGAATGCAGGTTTAGAGTTTAACCGTTATCGATGAACCTTGTTTATAGACCCGAATCTTGAACCCTCCCAACCATTTGAATGATTAGTTAGCCGGTTCAAGCTCCGTTTCTACCGGTTTGAAGGCATTGAGTGTAAAAGAGTTGAAAGAAAGTTGGAAATCCTTCTTTCAATCCTTTACATTATGAAATGTTTAGATCCATGATGGATTTTAGCTTGTTTATGTGGAAATCGGTTAGATCCAAGCTAATCATAGTGGAATGAGGCCAAAACATGATGTTCTTTAAGAACACTATGATGACATCACCCAAGAACGCTTAGATCTTGGTGATTTCACGGTTAGAATCTAAGTTTTGAAAGATAGAAAGGTGTAGAATCAAGTAATGATCAAGATCGTACAAGAATTAGAGTGAAAACTTACCGGGATTGAGAGAAATCTGAGAAAAGGTGAAGAAGATAGCTGGTTCGGTCAGAGCTTTCCAAAAGTGGAAAGTATGACAATGACAGCCCTATTTATAGGCTTCCAAAAGAGGAAAGTGTCAGCCGATCGGCTGGGAGATCCGATCAAGTGGGCTGCTCGATCGGCTGGCAAGATACTAGCCGATCGGCTGGACTGTTCGATCAGGATGCTTCCAGTTCGATCCGCCACGCACCTTGAGTATTTTGCGATGATTTTCGACGTTTCGATTTCGACGTATGATGTTATGATTTCAATAGAGTTCCTAGTCAAATTACTTTTAATCCCAACCACTATATCTAACATACAGTCTTCGTTAAGTCATGCTTCGATGTCGGTTTCGATTTGAGTTTGATTGCCTTTCGAGTTTCGATTCGATTTTCGATTGATTTGCTTGAATACCACACCAAACATAAAGTAGCACGCACAAGTAACACGTAAGGCACACACACACGTTTAATAATACCAAATTCGCATGACTCGAGTCTTGAGTTCGATTGATTGTTAGAACGGTTTGATTTCTGATTAGATTAACTTTATCGCATTGTTACTTCCTATCATTTACAGTCGTAGATCGGTTCGCATTAAAACACGTTCGATTACTTCGATTCTTGCTGATTACAACACTTACTCCACATAATACAACTAAGACACGAAATCGACTGTCTACAATCAAAGAAAGTCAAAGTTGACTTGGACTTTGACTTTGACATTCGAAAACACGGGGTGTTACAGCCTCCCCTTGTTTAGGGAATTTCGTCCCGAAATTAGGCTCGAAGGCTACACAGCACCGTGATTTACCAATTTGATGCTTCAGATCTATTTATTTAAACAACTGCGGGTACTTGGCCTTCATGTCGCTTTCGAGTTCCCAAGTGAACTCCGCGCCTCGTTTGCCTTCCCATCGGACCTTCACGATCGGGATGCGAGAGCGCCTGAGCTGCTTGGTTTGGCGATCCATGATTTCGACAGGCTTTTCCACGAAGTGTAATGTTTCGTTGACCTGAAGATCGTCGAGTGGTACGATTAGATCATGATCAGCAAGGCATTTCCGGAGGTTAGAGACATGGAAAGTCGGGTGGACGTTACTGAGTTCCTCCGGTAATTCGAGTCTGTAGGCGACTTTTCCGATTCTTTCTAGAATCCTAAAAGGTTCAACATATCGAGGCGCGAGTTTCCCTTTCTTGCCGAATCGGACTACACCCTTCCAAGGTGATACCTTTAGGAGTACGTAGTCACCAACTTCAAATTCAAGGGGCTTGCGTCTTTTATCGGCGTAACTCTTCTGTCTGTTCCGAGCTTTTACCAGGTTTTCTCTTATCTGGTGGATTTTTTCAGTCGTTTCTTGTAGAATCTCGGGACCGGTTAGTTGCGAGTGACCGATCTCGTGCCACACAATAGGCGATCGACATCTTCTACCATACAAGGCCTCGAAAGGTGCCATTTGGATGCTGGCATGATAGTTGTTATTGTACGAGAATTCCACCAATGGCAGGTGTTTGTTCCAACTTCCACCAAAATCTATTACACACGCTCGGAGCATGTCTTCAAGAGTACGGATCGTTCTTTCAGTCTGTCCGTCGGTTTGAGGGTGGAATGCAGTACTCAGATTAAGCGACTTACCAAGGGCCGCTTGAAACGTTTCCCACAACCGCGAAGTGAACCGGGCGTCACGATCTGAAATGATGTCACGAGGCGTACCATGATTACGAATGATCTCGTCGGTGTAGATTTGGGCTAGTCGTTCCACCTTGTAGTCTTCTCGTATCGGCAAAAAGTGGGCTGATTTCGTTAGACGGTCAACTATGACCCAAATACTGTCGTGACCTGATGGCGTGGGCTGGAGTTTCGTTATGAAATCCATAGCTATACTCTCCCACTTCCATATGGGTATCGGCGGTTGTTCGAGTAAGCCAGGAGGTCTTTGATGTTCAGCCTTGACTTTTGCACACGTTAAACAGCTTCCAATGTACAGAGCGATATCCCTTTTCATACCCGGCCACCAGTACTTATAACGAAGGTCCTGGTACATCTTCTCTGCACCGGGATGAATAGAATATCGGGACTTGTGGGCTTCGTTCATGATAATCTTTCGCAAATCGGTCCGCTTAGGGATCCAAATTCGGTCCAGGTAATAGAATATCCCATCTGGTTTGCTTACTAACTGAGCTCCATCGTGATAGATCCTTTCTTTCTTTAATGTACGCTCGTTAAAGCAAGCATGTTGAGCTTCTCGGATGAGGGTTTCGAGGTTGTGCTGTGCTTGGATGTTTCGAGTACTGAGCACGTAACTCTTTCTGCTGAGAGCGTCAACAACCACATTCGCCTTGCCTGGGTGATAACAAATCTCACAGTCGTAATCATTGAGAAGTTCTACCCATCGGCGTTGACGCATATTAAGCTCTCTCTGATTAAAGATGTGTTGTAAACTCCTGTGATCAGTGTAGATTGTACACTTAGTGCCATACAGGTAGTGTCGCCAAATCTTCAATGCAAAGACAACCGCGCCTAGCTCGAGGTCATGGGTTGTATAGTTCTTCTCGTGGATCTTGAGCTGTCGAGAGGCGTAGGCTATAACCTTGTCTCGCTGCATGAGAACACAGCCGAGACCAAGGTTAGAAGCATCACAGTAGACAATGAAGTTGTCGCTTCCGTCGGGCAGTGTAAGATCGGTGCGTTGCACAGCATATGCTTAAGGGTTTGAAAGGCAATCTCTTGTGCGCTTCCCCACACAAAAGGCTTGTCCTTATGGGTAAGAGCGGTAAGCGGCACAGCGATTTTGGAGAATCCTTCGATGAATCGTCGGTAATAGCCCGCTAGTCCGAGAAAAGAACGAACTTCTGACGGGTTCTTAGGCGTAATCCAGCTTTTGACGGCTTCAATCTTCGCAGGATCGACATGGATACCCCGACTATTCACTATGTGACCCAGAAACTGAACCTCCTCCAACCAGAATTCGCACTTGGAGAACTTGGCATAGAGTTGGTTCCCCTGAAGTAACTCGAGAACCAAACGTAGATGTTGCGCATGTTCGGCTTTCGATTTGGAATAGATCAAGACATCGTCGATGAACACGATGACGAAACGGTCAAGATAAGGCTTACACACACGATTCATGAGATCCATGAAAACCGCGGGTGCGTTGGTTAATCCAAAGGGCATGACAACAAATTCGTAATGGCCATAACGGGTTCGAAAAGCAGTTTTAGGAATGTCTTCCTCCTGAATCCGTAGATGATGATATCCTGAACGTAGATCGATCTTAGAGAAGCATGCTGCACCTTGTAGCTGATCAAACAAATCGTCAATTCGGGGCAAAAGGTATCGGTTCTTGATGGTCAGCTTATTCAATTCCCGATAGTCGATGCACATCCGGAACGACCCGTCCTTCTTTTTGACGAAAAGGACTGGCGCGCCCCAAGGAGAGGTGCTTGGGCGAATAAAGCCTTTTTCGAGTAATTCCTGGAGTTGATTCGAGAGTTCCCGCATTTCGGATGGAACGAGTCGATAAGGGGCTTTGGCAACGGGGTTAGCTCCAGGAATGAGATCGATACGAAAGTCGATATCACGACTTGGTGGTAGTCCAGGAAGATCATCAGGGAACACCTGAAGAAATTCACGAACCACTGGAACATCTTTGACTTCAACTTTCTCTTTCTTTCCCTTCTCCGCTACTACGATGTTGGCCAAGAAGGGTCGGCATTCCTTGCGGAGATACTTGCTGGCTTGAATACACGACATAAGCTTGAGACCTTTCGACGTTGTTTCACCATAAACACGTAGGAGATCACCATTTGCGAGCGAGAATCGGATCATCTTTTCAAAGCACACGACTTCAGCATGGTTTTCACGAAGAAAGTCCATGCCGATTATGACGTCAAAGCTTCCGAGTTGCATCGGAATAAGGTTGATCGGAAAGATGTGATCGTTGAGTTCGAGAGTACAATCACGGAGTACTGAGTTAACGGCAATGGTTCTCCCTGTAGCAACTTCGACTTCGAATGACGAGGATAGGTAAGAGCGCTTACGACTAAGGAGCTTCTCGAATTCAAATGACACAAAGCAGTTATCGGCTCCGGTATCAAACAAACATGATGCATAAATACCATTCACAAGGAACGTACCATTAACCACGTTGTTATCCGCCTGAGCCTGGCGGACGTTGAGGTTGAAAGTTCGGGCATGGGCTGCTTGCTGCTGCTGCTGCTGAGGCTGCTGTTGTTGCTGTTGCTGCTGGGGCTCTTGCTTGACTACCCTGTTCGGGCACCTGTTTGCAAAGTGGTTAGGGTCACCACATGCAAAGCAGACTCGAGCATTGACTGTTGGTGCTGGAGCTGCTGGTTGGCCTTGAGGAGCAGGGAGTAGGGCTTGGTTGACAGTAGCTTGAGCTGGGGTTTGACGAGGACCATAACGGCAGTTCGCAGTGAAATGACCGTAGAGGTTGCAGTGAGTGCAAAAACGACAAGCTAGACCCACTGGATGATGATACGAACACGTTGGGCAGAGTGGGTGAGGGCCTGTGTATGCACGCTTCGCTGGCGGTGCATTGATCACTGGAGCTGAACGCTGGTGGTGCTGCTGTTGAGCTGGTACTGCTTGTAGAGGAGTAGCAGTGGTTGCGGCAGCACAGCTCTTGTTGTTGGAGCTGTTGTTGTTATGCTTCTTCTTCCTTCTCGATGACTTGGAGGATTGAGCAGGTGTGTCGGTGGGTGTTGTAGTAGCTTGATGCAGAGACTTGGTTTGCTTATCCCAGAAACCAGACTTGACTCGCTTATCGTTGATCTCAGCGGCGAGCAGGTAGGTTTCTTCGATCGTTGCTGGCTTGGCTGCGTGAACAAAATCGGCTACACAGTCGGGTAGGGCTCGGATGTACCTCTTGATGGCTTGATCTGAGGTCTTGACTTGGTCAGGACAGATGATACTAAGCTGCTTGAAGCGAGCAGTGAGAGCAGCGTTGTCTCCATCCTTCTGCTTGATTTCCCAGAACTCATCCTCCAGCTTTTGGCGTTCATGAGGAGGGCAGAATTCTTCGATCATGATCGCTTTCAACTCCTTCCATGATAGCCCGTAAGCTGCATCATTTCCGCGCTTGTTTCGTTCGGCCGTCCACCAGTCTAGAGCACGGGACTGGAAGACGCCTGTTGCGTTGAGAGTACGGAGATGCTTAGGACATCCGCTCTGGCGCAGAGTGACTTCGACCGAGTCAAACCAGTGAAACATGGCTGTTGGACCATCTTCGCCAGTGAACTCCTTTGGTCCGCATGCTTTGAACTGCTTGAAGCTGAAAGCAGCCTTTCTTGAATCCTTGGAGATCTCGGTTCGGGATTCTTCTGACGACTTGCTAGCGTTTTCATACACCTCACTCACAGCTTTCGCCACGGTTTTGGAGATGATAGCAGCGAGGCGTCGGTCTCTCTTTTCTTGGCGGGTCAGACGTTGACGTGATCCAGACGACGACATGGTCTGCAACAGACATCGTCACAGGACTCAACACAACAAAATCGAATCTCACCTCACACGTCTAGCCTACTAAAGCTTAGAATCACGTCGAATCACATAAGCACGTACACACATATGCACAAAACCACAGATGCACGTAAGCACAGAAGCACATAAACACAAAGTCACATAAGCACGATAACACGTAATCATTTAATCACAGAAGCAGTCAGAAAACAGAAACCTATCCTTCAAAGTTCGAGTACCGTTCGAATATTGTATCGAATAATCCTAACTTAGTCGTGTAGCACAGTATAGTATGATATCGTCTAGCTTCGCGATAGCTGAGTGTCGTTTTAGGGATAAGATAACGATGCGAGTCGCGTGTGTCGATTGAAATTTGGTAGCAGAATCGAATAACATCCCGAAATAGAAACAGAGGAGCAATTATAAACACAAAGCAGAAAAAGCATACATAAACATATAAAATCAACAAGAGCACCAGACGAATTTGTTAAACGTATGAAATCGAGAGATAGATTGTCTGCGGCTACTAGACATCGACTACCCAAGACAATTCGACAATTCGCAGTAGACTTGTCGTCACTTTCGATTCTAGAGGTCGTGTTTCTGCCTCGATTCTCGGGCATTCCGCACGCGTTCCCTAGGTCATACTCGTGAGTTCAGGTTGTTGGAGTCCGTCGATGCCTTGGTGAGATAAATAAGTATAGAACAACTGCCAAGGTCAGGGTTTCACCCCTTGGCTTAGCAATTTCTTCCTTGTTTTTAATGAAAATAGGGGAAATTATGCATCAAATTATGGATTTCACTCCTGATTTGGTATAATCCCCCTTGTTTGTTGGTAAAAATAATGAGATAAGCATGAATAAACGATTAGTATTAGTATAAGTCAGGCAGTTTGGTCAGGAGTTTGCGGCTTTCACACCTATTCCTAACTAAATCTACCGACTTTATTTGAAATTTGAGTGCAGTGATAGTGAGAGATTGCAGAATAAGGCATATAAACTGGGTCTGATGGTTCCTAACTATAGTCTAGGTCTCTAAGACAGCGACCCGGACTAGGTCGTGTCTGCCTAATTCCCTATAGTTATGGCTCTGATACCAATCTGTCACACCCCAACCGATGGCGGAATCATCGGGGCGCGGCACTGAGCGAAACAGATTGTCCAGGAGTTTCCACAACAACTATTATTACAAATTCAGTTAAGTGATACGTCCCATACCGTATCCCAAATAAATAAACAAGTTATCATAGAATACAACTAAACAAGTAGTACTGTTTCGACAACTCAGATTTAATTTATTACAAACCAAATGTTTTAAGGTACGGCCCAGAGTCATTAAGACTCGTCCGGACAAGATCTACAGACAACTAATGCCATAGATGCTTGATCGAACAACTCCAACGGCTCCACGGCTATAGTTTATTCACCTCTAGAGACCCCTAGGTAGGCTACGACCTACAACTGCTAGATGGGCTCTAAAGCTTTATTATTGCCTCGCTTTCCTAGCAAGTAAGCATCCTAATTACCTGTCACATACGTTAAAATAATGTCAATACATAAAATGTAAAGGTGAGCACACAAGTTTGATAATAGCATATAGAGTTCGAATAGTTTACGCATAACCATGCACGTACACAGAGGAAAACGATGCATGTTAATTATCGACATGGGACCATCGGTACCAACGACTGCGGGTTGACTGTCCGAGACGGTTCGAAATACATGATTACCACCGTAATCCATGCAAGTATTTGTCCTTAACAACCCCCGTGTGAACGGGTGCTGAGTCCAAACTATAGTACTATGTTGCTAAGGCAGGTAGATAGCACTCCACGTGTAAACATAATAAACAACATTCATTTAGTCAAATAGCACATGCAATTCGGTCAGCGTTCAAATAGTTTGTGTTTGATTGTGATTTGATAAGTAACGTATGTAACACCCAAAAGTGCTAAAGCAAAAAGGGATCGAGTATACTCACCATGATTGATTGTGGATTGAAGGGAGTGCTGAGAGTAAGATTAGCCTGAATAGTTCGATAGCATAACGATAAGTAACGCGGAAAGGTAAACAAGTGTGGATGGATCAAATGGGCTGGTCGATCGAACGACAGGTTTGATCGAACGGCCCGTTCGATCGGCTGGTATATCCGATTGGACAGTCCTGTTCGATCGGCCGGCTGGCTCGATCGGCTGGACTATTCGAGTGGATTGTTTCTTCCTCTGGTGTGTTTGTGTTAGGGGATTTGAACTTTGGAAGTTTTTGTTGCAGTATTTGAGAACACTGAAGTGTTCCTACCTTTTCGAGTCGTTCGATCGAACGGTTCGTTCGATCGGCTAGCTCACTCGATCGGCTAGCCCACTCGATCGGCTAGGAGCTTCATGTTAGTCCCCAGCTGAATGTCACTCGATCGGACAGTCTGTTCGATCGGCTGACATTCTCTACTACGAACAAGTTTGCGAAAACGATTAAGTGTTGAAGCATAGTATCTCATGATCCGAACAGTAATGTTTACCCATCGAGTGACCCTTTCGATTGAACATTACTTCGTCAATACTATTCTTCAAAAGTTCGGAGTGTGGGGCCATGTGCTAGCCGATCGGCCGGCGTATCCGATCGGCTGGGCTGTTTGACAGCCTAGCCGTTCGGCCAGTATTTCTGACCTGGTCGGCCTTTCGTCTAACACCTGGTTGTTTGTTTATTTGTTATTCTTTCAAGGTATCTTGACAACGTGTTGAATTATGATAACCTTCATTCCCACCTGTTCCCTTGGCTCGAACAGGAATCACCCAAGTCCGGCCGGTTGAACGGTTTGGAATGCCGGTTTAGAGTTTAACCGTTATCGATGAACCTTTTTTATAGACCCGAATCTTGAACCCTCCCAACCATTTGAATGATTGGTTAGCCGGTTCAAGCTCCGTTTCTACCGGTTTGAAGGCATTGAGTGTAAAAGAGTTGAAAGAAAGTTGGAAATCCTTCTTTCAATCCTTTACATTATGAAATGTTTAGATCCATGATGGATTTTAGCTTGTTTATGTGGAAATCGGTTAGATCGAAGCTAATCATAGTGGAATGAGGCCAAAACATGATGTTCTTTAAGAACACTATGATGACATCACCCAAGAACGCTTAGATCTTGGTGATTTCACGGTTAGAATCTAAGTTTTGAAAGATAGAAAGGTGTAGAATCAAGTAATGATCAAGATCGTACAAGAATTAGAGTGAAAACTTACCGGGATTGAGAGAAATCTGAGAAAAGGTGAAGAAGATAGCTGGTTTGGTCAGAGCTTTCCAAAAGTGGAAAGTATGACAATGACAGCCCTATTTATAGGCTTCCAAAAGAGGAAAGTGTCAGCCGATTGGCTGGGAGATCCGATCAAGTGGGCTGCTCGATCGGCTGGCAAGATACTAGACGATCGGCTGGCAAGATACTAGACGATCGGCTGGCCTGTTCGATCAGGATGCTTCCAGTTCGATCCGCCACGCACCTTGAGTATTTTGCGACGATTTTCGACGTTTCGATTTCGACGTATGATGTTATGATTTCAATAGAGTTCCTAGTCAAATTACTTTTAATCCCAACCACTATATCTAACATACAGTCTTCGTTAAGTCATGCTTCGATCTCGGTTTCTATTTGAGTTTGATTGCCTTTCGAGTTTCGATTCGATTTTCGATTGATTTGCTTGAATACCACACCAAACATAAAGTAGCACGCACAAGTAACACGTAAGGCACACACACACGTTTAATAATACCAAATTCGCATGACTCGAGTCTTGAGTTCGATTGATTGTTAGATCGGTTTGATTTCTGATTAGATTAACTTTATCGCATTGTTACTTCCTATCATTTACAGTCGTAGATCGGTTCGCATTAAAACACGTTCGATTACTTCGATTCTTGCTGATTACAACACTTACTCCACATAATACAACTAAGACACGAAATCGACTATCTACAGTCAAAGAAAGTCAAAGTTGACTTGGACTTTGACTTTGACTTTGACATTCGAATACACGGGGTGTTACAGCTGCCACATCCCATCTCCCACCGCCACCACCAACACCCAACCACCACCGTAATCCGCCTTTCGTACTCCAAACCCAACACAGAAACAGATCCACCGGATCCAATACCTCCCTGATTAAACCCTAACCTACGAACCATCTGAATCAGAACCAACAGTATAGCCAAAAGGCCTAAATTCTTTACAATTACGCTCACAGCAGTCTTCCAAGGCGGGCGAGAAGGCGAGGGACCGGTTGCTTTTTTAACGACGGTTCGTTTTCGTAATTTGGTGGTTGAATTTGTTGGTATACGGTTTTTTGTTTGAACAGATCTTTCGAGAAGAGTGTCTACTTGTTTGGTTGAGTGGGTGAGATCTTTGGCTCTGCTGGTGGTGTCGTCGGTGGCCGGAGAAGTGTCGAGATGTTAGGCCCACATTTTTCGTCCTTACAAAACAACTTACAAAAGTAATTTATAGACATCAAATTACCAAGCTTTGATACATAATAAAATTCTTAGGAAATTTGGGCATGACCCGTTCGTAAAACGGGCATGCCTCCCTGTTTTTAACACATAAAACTAACAACAATCCATGACCCTTTTTGACATTAAACTACCCAAGACAAAGACAACAAGTTTTTGCAAAATACGACTACTGACAAAGTTGGACAAAATAACAAGTCATGGACCATAAAGACGAACAAAAACTAGCGGAAGCATTTGGTATAACATAGCATGGGCCCGTGCTCGCTCCAAATCTCCAAGTCGCCTAGAGTGGAGTTTTACCTACATTAACAACCAAATTTTAAAGGTTAGTTGTCGCACATATTAAATCATAATTCTTTCGTTTTAGCTCCATCCATACAAGAAATTTCATTCTTTTTACGCATTCGACTACCCAAGTAATTGGGTTTAGCATAAACACTCTCATTGAGAGTTGAGCATACATATTCAACCCGTTTAATTGGGTTTGGCATAAACACTCTCAGTGAGAGTTAAGCATACACTTTCGACCCGTTTAATTGGGTTAATTGCTTTCAACATAAATCTTTCCTTTCCATCCGTATAACGGATTAAACTTCAAGCATTTGTCATAGCATTCATGACCACCCGTTCAAAACGGGTAGTAGCTTATTCTTACTCGACTTGTTCAACTAGAACTTGTCGACTTGCATAGCTTATCATACCCTTTGTTAGCATAACCAAATCCACAAGGGATTTGCTATTTCGCATCCACTACAACATAACTTCTAAAACCTTTTTCGAGATAAACTCTTACATCTAACCAATCTTTATCCGTAAAGAAATTACACGAATTGTATTATCAAATAATATCATTCAATATCATCGTAAATCTACTAGTAGAGTAAATAAAGTTCAAAAGAACTTACCGCGATCTTGATATACTTATGCCTTCGAGTGACTTGCGCCTTCTTCCTTCTTCGTGCCTATAGGTCATAATCCCATACTTTAGCTTTCAAAAACATTACTTTTGCATTCCTTATAGTTCATTATGGTGTCTACTAATCACATACGCCATTATCATAAAGGAGTTACATCGACTTAACAAGTATTCATGTAAAAACCATAACTAAACTCACTTAGGCATTTCATCGAACACATTGCGTGCGTACCATCTACAAGGCATAGTGTACAAGTATATTATACATAATCTTACTAGTTCATATCAAAATCATGAAATTCAACAAATTTTCACATAACCTTCATCCTAAATCGGATCCTTATAATAATAATCTACAATACCTAACTTCTTATATCATAACCGTACTCAATTTAACACATTTAGCATCATCATCTTCATAGCATTACTACTACAAGTGGGTTTTTACCAAAATCTTTCAAATAACCTAAAAATCAACATGATTCTTATCCTAGAAGGTAACTCTAACTCAGATTTCTCACATTTAGGCATAAAATTTCGAGATTGGTTGAACCCCTCATTCTACAAATCATGATTTCAGAAAATTTAACTTACCACCTTAGAAATTGAGGTTAGCTACTCGAGTTTAGGGCATCATGCATTGAATTTTTCCTTTGATTCAAGCTAAATTGCTGGATTTCTTGATGCTAGGGTTTCAACCCTTTTCTTCTCTTCGATCGTCCAGAACCCACACACAGAGAGTGTGTGTGGGTTTTTAATCCTTTTTAATTTTAATTAACTTTAATTTTTGACATGTTACAACTTTAGTCCCTCAAGTTTCCTTTACTTATTTAGTTTTAAACTTCACCCCTTTATTATTTTATATCATGGAAATTAAATCCAACTAACTAAGTTAAGTTTTTAAATAAACTTTAACTTATCAAATAAACATTTTTGGGGTGTTACAAATCTACCCTCCTTAAAAGAGGTTTCGTCCCCGAAACCTTTCTCATTCCAACAAGACCACTTCTATTCTTACTTTTACATCTATTTGCTCACACTGCTTAATATAACATGGACGCATTTTGAATCTTGGCAAGTGTTCATTTATGCATAAACGTATCTGTACGCATTGTCCCTCCGTTCTTAACTCAAACAATTTACTTTCATAATCACATATAAGTCAGAATCTGATCCGGAACTCTTATTAGTGTCGTTTTCACTTTATAATACTAGTTCCTAACATACATCATCACTAGCGGTTCGTTCATTGAAATTTATTCCAAATACATACTATTTGTCGTACAAGCTTATGCTTGCGGCTTGTTTCTATCCTTCTAATTAAGCGTAACATATTCATACATCTACTAATATAAACAATCGATTTATTTTATTCTACACACGAATCATGTACGCTATAATTCATTATTGTAATCATAAACCACCCCATCATCCCATTACTAACGTTTTTTTTTCCAATTACTTTCTTGTTCACATGAGGGCTTAACATAACATTATACGCATACTATAGACATTTAATGACTTAGTGGTACTGATACCAAGCTATCCACTTCCTAATTACTCTTTCATACTTAATACGGGTATAAGGCATCATTCTATGGTTACTACCGTCACTTGATCTAATTACAAGTTTGAATTTAGCCTTAAATTTAATCCTTCGCACACTTCATTATTAGCTCCTTGCACGAACTACTTATGATAACGACTAAGTATGTTGTGTACGAGTACCATACGAGCGTTTAACCAATTCATTTGCTCACATTTACAAATAAATCTATGGATTCTTAATCATGAATTAAAAATTAAACATTTTACTAACTTCGCTTTCAATGTATAAGCCGGTCATCCGTGTGCCGGATCGATTCGCTTCTTTATAGGTACCTTCCGTACCAGAATTGTTCTCATTCATTCATGAAATATGCTCCCACTCGTGGGCATCCTTCCACTAGCTTCAATACTATCATTTCACGAAGAATTACATCATAAATAGTTAGCACACAACCTTTCCTAATTGCGTCCTACAGGGTGTTGGTTCGCCTATTTTCTCTTTCAAAATTTTCTTACGTACATGCTAAACATATCATACGTTCCATTTCTTTTTTTTTTATTGATTATCTCGCCAACTTTCGCAGTTTGACCTTTCAGTGTCGGATTAACACCCCCTTACCTATTGTGGTCGCATCGAGGTACACGTTCGTACCTTATACTTGAATAATTGCAAGGACTTCATTTATTTCGTTTGACCTTTCGGAAGTCTAATTGTAAATACATTCTCACATATGGGTATCAGTTATCTTATTTTGACACATCATTCTCTAGTCGAGCCCTAAGATCCTATTAAAAATATAATCTTTTATACGTACCTGGCGCGGGTCAAAACCCTTGACTCGTTAGTTATACTTTGCGACGGCAATGCTTTCCAAACTGTGACAAAGCATGCCCATACATTATGCTCACCTATAAGTAATAAACTTGATAAACCGAACATTTAATACCGGGTTCAAATAGCGATCGTCCTTTGACCCGTATAACTTTATTTGAGTTTGGTACTTAGTTATTCTCACTTCTTTAATACGTCTTCACTAATGGATTCGAACTTTTTTTTAAATTATTACTTTTCACTTTTACTAGTTTGAATCCATTTCTCATATTCTGATATTTTCATCTGTACCTTACGTTCTCCTGTCGTATCAATTACCATGATATTTCTTATGATATATTTTCGTATTAATCTTCTACATTCAACTTCAAGTGTTGGGTTCTAGCACTAATTCCATGTCCTAATTCATGTAGCGCGTCTCTACGCCACACTCTACATCCTATTTCTAGTGGTCTTCCCACCATTCTTTCTTAAATTTGATTCACATTCAATCGTAAGCTTAAACTTTTCATTCTTATCCTTCTTTCCTATATTGATCCAATCCTTTAAGAATCGTTAGACCCCTTTTTGCTAGCTTGACTGGACATAAGTGAGATGATTCTCGTGTTTTTCTCGAGCTTCGGTCAATTCATGACCATTTCTTAATATATCATTTCCATTTGTTCGTTCACCATATTTGGTGTTAATTCACCTACGTTCTCTAGCATGTCCCTTACTAACGAGTATCCTACATTACACGTTGCAGTTCTTACGTAATATTTCCAAAGTTTGTAAGTAATTATTATTTACTGTATTCTACAATATATCCTTATAAGGTCAACCACCACCCAATACTTTTTTTTTGTATATAAGTATTTCCGTACATGTTGCACTTACTCTCAATTCGAACATCTTTACAAAATGTCTTTAACTGACATCCCAACTAATATTCTTCCCATACCTTTCATCGACATTACCAAGTTCTCATTTCCGCCTTAGAATTCCTCAACTAAAATTTATGACCGATTTACCCTTGTAATGAGGTCTTATCGGTTTAACATTATGCCAACAATCTCAACAAAACGTACCATAACCTTTCTTATTTATTTATACATTCCGCTTTGATTCCGAATACTCAAACACGTATACACCTTCATGTAGATGAATTCGAAGCGATTGCGAAATCACTTACCTTTAGCGTTCATGTTCATGCTTGCCTCATTGCTTCCTCTTACTCCGTTTGCCATCCATACTTGAATCAACTGACAAGACTTCCATCCTTACATATTAATATATTATTACATTCATAACACTGTTAGCTTATGTGAGCATACATACAACTATTCATTTTCTTTCTATTCATAAGTTAATTGACTTTCGTTAGTCAAATTTCGTAAAAAAAAAAAAAAAAACAAGGCATTTATTATTAGTCATCTCACTTCCAATCCATACAACTAAACTATCGTCAGGCATAACACGTAAATCACTTAATACTTAACATATCAACTCTTTACTTTAGCTTTTGTGTCTAATGACCATTTCATAATATTCCTATACTGTTGACTTTTAGATAGTCAACTGTCTTGCTTACATACTCCAGACTTTTGAACACGTAAAACATGATAGACCGTAATACTAATATTCTACGTATTTCATACATATAATTTACGTAATCCCCCAAACAATACACATATGTACATTCACCTTCACGCATTTTCGCATACTAATGCTTCATGATTCTACAATGGTAATTACCATTCAAGTTAACTATATAACATAATTCCAACGTATCTTTTACTATTATGCTCATATGATTCGCGTTTAGCACGTATTTGCCCTTTAATCGTAATATGGCAATTTAATTAATTACACATAAGCATCACACCATTCAGGTACAAGGTACACGCCTCTAATGCATAATTCTGATCAAAGCATACATTCATCCGAATTTTCATAAATTTTTACTTTATCGCCAACGGTCTACATAACCTTACATAACTTATTATATCTTCTATTAACTTGCCAGGAGCATAAAACGGGCATTTCTGAGAAGTATGGTAACTTCAATTATAGTTCACAAGCTTTCAATACATCATAGTTTATTAGTCCGTATTTACTTCATTCGCATCCTCACATTTAAAACTTTACTCATTTTTTTCATTCATTTTTTTTTAGCATTCATTTGTGTCATCCGACACATTACTTTCGACCCTTAAAATTTTCTTTCCATCGTAACCACTAATCGTGGTTACATACATCTATTAGGCCTTATATGGACCCTACATAATCATTAAATAGGCTTTCGGACAACCCGGTAACTCTAAATGTGAAAAACAAAAATTTTTCGTTACCACCAATTTTCTTTTATCCTTTCATGGCTTAATTTGTCCCATAAGGGCTCAACGGGGCCGTGAATCAGGCTTTCGGGAAGTACGTTTGGCTAGAACGTGAAAAACATGGAAATTTCACGGATCGGATTTGCACAACCCGTCGGCGACGGTTAGAGGATTCGTCGGCGACGGGCCTCAGAATGTGGCGTCGGCCACTTACTTCCGTCGGCAGACAGATAGGGCGTCGGCCCTGGGGGGGTGGCGTCGGCGACGGGCATCCAGCCGTCGGCGACGGCCTGCCGTTTGTTAATCCGCTGCTGCTTCCATTTTTAAGTGTTTTAACTCTTTTTCGGGTCCGTTTCCAGCCGTGCGGTCCCTAGAACTTATCATTTTACCCTCCATATTTACCCCTTCGCATACTTAACTTAACTTAACTTTACAAGCACATTACACATACTTGCGTTCACTAAAAACTTAAATTGTTACCTCATTGGTGATCTTGGAGCGAGCACACTTTCGAATGAGCCGTCGGTTTGAGTTCAAGCATCGCGTTAAAAGCTCGAATCCCTCAAACCTAGGCTCTGATACCAACTTGTTAGGCCCACATTTTTCGTCCTTACAAAACAACTTACAAAAGTAATTTATAGACATCAAATTACCAAGCTTTGATACATAATAAAATTCTTAGGAAATTTGGGCATGACCCGTTCGTAAAACGGGCATGCCTCCCTGTTTTTAACACATAAAACTAACAACAATCCATGACCCTTTTTGACATTAAACTACCCAAGACAAAGACAACAAGTTTTTGCAAAATACGACTACTAACAAAGTTGGACAAAATAACAAGTCATGGACCATAAAGACGAACAAAAACTAGCGGAAGCATTTGGTATAACATAGCATGGGCCCGTGCTCGCTCCAAATCTCCAAGTCGCCTAGAGTGGAGTTTTACCTACATTAACAACCAAATTTTAAAGGTTAGTTGTCGCACATATTAAATCATAATTCTTTCGTTTTAGCTCCATCCATACAAGAACTTTCATTCTTTTTACGCATTCGACTACCCAAGTAATTGGGTTTAGCATAAACACTCTCATTGAGAGTTAAGCATACATATTCAACCCGTTTAATTGGGTTTGGCATAAACACTCTCAGTGAGAGTTAAGCATACACTTTCGACCCGTTTAATTGGGTTAATTGCTTTCAACATAAATCTTTCCTTTCCATCCGTATAACGGATTAAACTTCAAGCATTTGTCATAGCATTCATGACCACCCGTTCAAAACGGGTAGTAGCTTATTCTTACTCGACTTGTTCAACTAGAACTTGTCGACTTGCATAGCTTATCATACCCTTTGTTAGCATAACCAAATCCACAAGGGATTTGCTATTTCGCATCCACTACAACATAACTTCTAAAACCTTTTTCGAGATAAACTCTTACATCTAACCAATCTTTATCCGTAAAGAAATTACACGAATTGTATTATCAAATAATATCATTCAATATCATCGTAAATCTACTAGTAGAGTAAATAAAGTTCAAAAGAACTTACCGCGATCTTGATATACTTATGCCTTCGAGTGACTTGCGCCTTCTTCCTTCTTCGTGCCTATAGGTCATAATCCCATACTTTAGCTTTCAAAAACATTACTTTTACATTCCTTATAGTTCATTATGGTGTCTACTAATCACATACGCCATTATCATAAAGGAGTTACATCGACTTAACAAGTATTCATGTAAAAACCATAACTAAACTCACTTAGGCATTTCATCGAACACATTGCGTGCGTACCATCTACAAGGCATAGTGTACAAGTATATTATACATAATCTTACTAGTTCATATCAAAATCATGAAATTCAACAAATTTTCACATAACCTTCATCCTAAATCGGATCCTTATAATAATAATCTACAATACCTAACTTCTTATATCATAACCGTACTCAATTTAACACATTTAGCATCATCATCTTCATAGCATTACTACTACAAGTGGGTTTTTACCAAAATCTTTCAAATAACCTAAAAATCAACATGATTCTTATCCTAGAAGGTAACCCTAACTCAGATTTCTCACATTTAGGCATAAAATTTCGAGATTGGTTGAACCCCTCATTCTACAAATCATGATTTCAGAAAATTTAACTTACCACCTTAGAAATTGAGGTTAGCTACTCGAGTTTAGGGCATCATGCATTGAATTTTTCCTTTGATTCAAGCTAAATTGCTGGATTTCTTGATGCTAGGGTTTCAACCCTTTTCTTCTCTTCGATCGTCCAGAACCCACGCACAGAGAGTGTGTGTGGGTTTTTAATCCTTTTTAATTTTAATTAACTTTAATTTTTGACATGTTACAACTTTAGTCCCTCAAGTTTCCTTTACTTATTTAGTTTTAAACTTCACCCCTTTATTATTTTATATCATGGAAACTAAATCCAACTAACTAAGTTAAGTTTTTAAATAAACTTTAACTTATCAAATAAACATTTTTGGGGTGTTACACGAGATCGTCGTTTCCGGTGGCATCTAGGGCGGTTTTTTTGTCGCTGGTGAATGTGGGTCTTTGTAAGGAAGGGTCGGGACGGTTTGCGGTGATTGAGACGGTGGACGATAACATCTAGGGTTTGAAGGGGGAATTGAGAATTTGAACACTGGATTGTTGGGGGAATTGGGAATTTGGTTCAAGTTACATAATAGCCCCATGATATAATTTATCTTACACAATAGCCCCTTGAATGGTGAAATTACAATAGTACCCTCATGTGCCTTGCACATGGCTAGATTTAACCAAAAAAACTAAATGTGTTTGGTCTAAAGGACAAAACGTGCAAGATTTTGAAAGGTAAAGGACACCGCCTGTCAACTTTTGCGTTAAAGGACATCGCCTGAAATTTGATGTAAACATAAAGGACAAAACTTGTAATTTACTCTAACAACAACAACAACAACAACAACAACAATAATAATAATAATAATAATAATAATAATAATAATAATAATAATAATAATAATAATTTTATTATTCTATCTTTCTTAATCCTAAAAGTCGATGGTAACTCCATCGGCTTCTCCCTAGGTTTGGTCAGAGACGTCTCTGAAAATTTACGTATCCTGTTCGAGATTGAAAAAATATGCCATTCTGTTATGTTTTGTTATTATTTAAAAAAGATCAAATCACTATTGGGCTTAATAAACCTAATTCCAAGTGGGAAAAATTCTAGATCATAAAAAATGATTTGTAAATGGGCCTATATTGAAAGTGGTATGTGTTTACTATTTAAAAAAATAACATATACATATCAGATTTTTTTAAATCGCATACCCCTCGAAATCGTGAGTCTTGTGCAGAGGTCCTCCCCACACACCATCAAAGCCTCCCATAGTTTGGTCAATTTATATGTTTAGTCTCTTACCCTTTCCAAATCACCTTTAGGTTTGATCAGTTTGCTTAGTGTATTGTCTTTCATCAATATGCATATTTAATCCGTTGACTTTTCAAACCACCTCTAGGTATGATCAAATTGCATCTTTAGTCTCTTATCTTTTTAACCCAAACATCCACCACGTTGCAATTTTAGTATTATTCATTGAGTTTGAACTAAGTATGTCGATACATGCGCTTTCATATGCTTATCGCATGACACAACATTTGGACTAATCCATTAAATTTTAAGTAACGAGCCCATGACACATCGGTCGCTGGTCGTATATATTAGTGCCATTTTAGTTATGAAAATTACATTTTTAACCCTATACATTTACTCCATTTACAACCCCCAAAAGTCTGTAGCATTTACAGAAATGGTCCCTCATTTTACACACATCACACAACCCCTCAAGTTCTAAAATTGCAGTTTAACCCCTACACTTTTGCATTTAACTATTTTTTTGCTAATATCTTTTTAAAAATCTAATCTATCATGGTGTTTAAGAACTTTGTAAAATATCTTTTTGACACACTTGAGTTTCTAAAGTTTCGAGTTTACTCCTTTCGTTCCTTTACCTAAAAAAGAACTATTATTTACGTGCATATTTTTATTTATGTTTCGGAATAAACGTTTTTTTTAACAAGTGAGGTCAAATATAATACATTTTTGGGCTTATGTTATGTACAATTCCACTTTTACGTTTTGATCCCACCGTGACGTGCTAGGGGTAAATTTCAATCCTTGATGTGAATATGTCTTTCGACTAGGGCTGTTCAAATTGCACGGCGCTCGACGCTCGTTCAATGCTCACACACAAAATGCTCGGAATTTGCTCGTTCAATTCAGCTCGATTGAAAAAAAAGCTCGGTTCAAATTGGTTCGGTTTGTAAACGAACCGAGCACGAGCAAAGGTTCGCTCGGTTCGGTTCAGATCGGTTGGCTCGATTTATTTTTTAATATGTACATGTGTGTGTGTCATTTTTAATGAAATGACTAGAGGCCCACATTAACAATGTTTGGACCAAGGTCCAAATAGAGCTTATTTAAGTAATTAGAATTGAAGTTTAATATCAATAGTCCATTTTCCAATACTTAAATGTCCTATTAGAGTTGAAGTTCAATACCAATAGTCCATTTTCCAATACTTAAATGTCCAATTGAGTAGTTGAGACAAAATTTCAAATAGTGAAATACGAAGCGCTGATCAATACTCAAGTCTCAACCCGCCATTTGATTCAGAAGTACAAGATCCTAATCAAAACCCCCCATTGGCCATCATTATTTGATTTCTCCATCGCCACTCACTAAGACGCCAACTCGCCAGGGTTTCTGCTTCAATCGGTCATTCAATTTCAAATTTCCAATAGAACAAGGGTATGCTTCAATAGGTCGACGATTTATCTTCCCGCTCATTTAATCTCAACAGAACTAGTTGAGTGTTCTTGTATTCCTTGTTATTTGTTAAATTTTTTTACTTGTGTTTTAATTGGACAAAAAATGCACTTTATTCTAATAACTAGCAACCCCATCGTCACTTTCCTTTTTTGTTCTATGACGCTCAATACTCGCTCAACGCTTGTTCGAAAAAAGTTCAGATCGAAAGACGCTTGTTCGACTTTGGCTCGGTGAGGAAACGCTCGGTTCGGTTCGGTGTATAAACGAACCGAGCACGAGCAAAGGTCTAAGCGGTTTGGTTCGGCTCGTGAACAACCCTACTTTCGACTACACGTGCCAATTTTCCCTTTATACACGTTTTATGTATTTTTATACGTTTCCTGTATATGAGTTGGGTCACATATAAATACATCATGATATAAATTCGATTACTTTACATTTTGATCCAACTTCAATGCTATTGAGTTAAATCAAATACCTCAAAACGTGCGTTTTCATACATTTAACACATCACATTACGCTTGGACTAATTCGTTCAATGTTTGCAATATGTCCACGCGCAAGCGGTGCGGGTCTTATTATTATTATTATTATTATTATTATTATTATTATTATTATTATTATTATTATTATTATTATTATTATTTCTTGAAACAAGAATCAAAGCCAAACTAAACGATCACACTTCAAAAAAAGGTAATGAAATTGAAAAAAACTTTAATTTTTTTTAAAATTTACACTACCGTCGGAGTGTCAAGATGCAACGGAGGTTACCCCTTGTTACAAGGTTGGTTCGCCATGGATTGCGCGGTGTTAATATTTACACACCTCTCCCGTCTATCTCTGTCTATATATACATAGATATATATATATATATATATATAGATAGAGTGAAAAAGATGTTACAATAAGAATTTAGATTTTTTTTACGTATTTTTGTTTGTAACACATATATGATATAACATAAATTAATTGTTACTAACCACAATGTTTGCAACTTGGTATTGTTAGCAGCAACCAACCGCCCAACATTTTTGAGGTTGTAAGCTACGAAGACTTTGAACTTAAGATGTGGGAGGACATAAAAAGAGGGTATGAAAAGAGGGCAGGAAGCACTACGTAGAAGTCGTGTCAGCACCTGTCAGAAAGATAAAATAGAACCAAAAAGCATGGGGTGGGATGGGAGCATGGAAGGGTGGCGTGGTGTGTAATAGTCTGCCTTAATTTTAGTCAAAATATATTTATATTAAATTGTGATTATATGTAAATTAGTTTAGTCAACACAAGGAGACAATTTCTCCCCTTAATTTCAGTGTTGTACTCTTGTATATATGGAGGTCATTCTCTTCAATAACAATCATCCTTTGAAATTATAACATGGTATCAGCCTAATACATCTTGGACAAACCTCTTTTTTTTTTAATTAAACCTCCCTTCTTTCTTGTTTTCTCATTCTCCAATCATCAATGGCTGGATCTTCTGAGAATACCACCACCATCCCTCTTCAAACCCTCCTCCATCTTCTTCCCCACAAACTAACCTCATCCAACTATGTCCCATGGAAAAGCCAAATTGAGCATGTTCTTTCTTTTCAAAAACTAATAGGCTATGTTGATGGCACTGTTTCTTCCCCACCAAAGACCATCACTACCAATGAAAAATCCACTCCGAATCTGGATTTCGCAACCTGGAAAGACACCGATCAGAAAGTTTTACTGTTAATTCAGTCCTCTTTATCCGAAGAGGCTTTGACCGAAGTAATCGGGCTCTCGTCGGCTCGTCAAGTTTGGCTTGCTCTCGAGAATGCTTACAGTCACTGTTCTTTGGAACGGATACACACTTTAAGAGACACTCTTCGCCAACTACAAAAAGGTTCGTCTACCGTTTCAGAATTTGGTCGGAAGTTTAAACTTCTTTGCGACCAACTCGCCGCCATTGGTCACCCGGTTGACGAAAGTGACAAATGCCACTGGTTCTTATGTGGTTTAGGATCAGCTTTTGAAACGTTCTCTACCGCTCACCGTGCTCTCCCTACACCCACTGTATTTCGTGACTTGCTCTCCAAAGCTGAAAATCATGAAATTTTTTTACAATCTATACATGTTGCTACCACTCCCCAAGTTGCATTTGTTGCGCATCAATCACGCTCCGCTAACCCGTCTTGCAACTCTCATGGCGCAAACCGGGGACGTGGTCGAGGCTCGGGACGTGTCGTGGGCGAAGACCACCACATTGCCAACTTTGTCGTAAAGAAGGACACTATGCAAATGCATGTCCTAGCTTGTCCACCTTTGCACAACGTGCTTCTCCTATCGATGCGAATCTTGCACACGCCTTTCAAGCTCAATGTCAAGTTAATGAAAACTATCCAGATTGGACCGCGGATTCGGGAGCCAAAATTCATATGACTCCAAATGCGGATGCTCTCGCCGGTATCTATCACAATCCGGGTAATAATAATTTTGTGACATTCGGAAATGGTCAGTCCCTACCCATCTCAAAAATCGGTCATACCAAAATCAACAACAAGTTACCACTATCTCATGTTCTTGTGGTTCCTCATCTTACCAAGAGTCTTCTTTCTATTAGTCGACTCACCCATGACTCACCCGTTGATGTGTTATTTTCTAATAATTTCTTTAATATTCAGGAACGACAAACGAAGGAAGTGCTAGCAAGCGGAACATGTGAAAACGGGCTTTATGTTCTTCGAAAAGGACAACAAGCTTTTGTGGCTTCTTTTTCATCACATCATCTTAAAGTGTCTTTTGAAAGGTGGCATAGTAGACTCGGACATGTCTCCTTTGATGTTATTTCAAAATTAAATAAGTCAGGTCATTTATCGGTTACTTCGTTATTACCTAAACCGGGACTTTGTTCCTCTTGTCAATTATCTAAGTCACGTCGTTTGCCTTTTGATTTAAATCAAAAACGTTCTATGCATGCCTTAGAGTTGATACATTGCGATCTGTGGGGGACCCGCACCTATTGTTTCGACCGAGGGTTATTATTATGCAATTTTTATTGACGACCATTCAAGGTTCACATGGTTTTATCCATTAAAAACCAAGTCTGAATTTTTCAACGCATTATTGGTGTTCTTACCCTTTGTGCAAAATCAACTCTCACGCAAAGTTAAGGTGTTTCAGAGTGATGGTGGCACCGAGTTCACAAATAATCGAGTACAACAATTATTCCAACAATATGGAATTCAACATCGCCTCTCATGCCCTTATACTCCACAACAAAACGGTAGAGCCGAGAGAAAACATCGACACATAACCGAAACTGGACTTGCAATGTTATTTAATTCTCATGCCCCGACAAATTTATGGGTGGACGCTTTTACATCGGCCATATATATTATAAATCGACTACCCACTCCTCTTCTTGATCACAAGTCCCCCTTTGAGGTTCTCTTTGGTCAACCACCAATCTATGCAAATTTTTCGTGTTTTCGGTTGTCGCGTTTTTCCCTACCTAAGAAATTATGCCAAACACAAACTCGCCCCGCGAAGTACCTCGTGCATTTTTATTGGCTATAGTCCAAAGTACAAAGGGTATCATTGTATGGACCCAACCACTTCGCGTGTATATGTTACACGTCACGCACAATTCGATGAAGACGTGTTCCCATTTAGTGGAAATATCCCACCCGTAAATGAGGCGACCCTTATTTTCTCAAATTTTGATGAATCATTGCCTGCCCATTTACTACAACCAAAAAATCCCAACTTATCTCCATCACCACATACTGTCACTACTGAATCCAAGCCTAAATGTACCCATAACCCTTCTACTCTTTGTGACTTATGCCTTTTACCAACAACCAACATCCCCACTAATACAGCTGAGCAAAATTTACCAGCCCAACCCGATCATGTTGCACCCACTTTGTCGGTCCAATTTGATCAAATCGAGCCCACATCACCACCCAATACACCCCCAGAAACAATGTCCCAGGCCCACACCACCCCAATCCAACTGGCACCACTCCAATCACGTCAACCCAAACAACAACTTTCCAAGCCTAACCAAATCCCACACCTTCCCAAGCCCATCATCACTCAACCCAATCTCAAAATTCTGGATTAACCCACATCACACCTGAACCACAACAACCTTCCAACACCCATCAAATGGTCACGAGATCAAAGAATGGTATTTTTATGCCAAAGCACTTTGCAAATCTTTCTATTTTTTCAAACAACCTTCATTATGCTTTATTTGTTTCACATGACCCAAAAGGCTACAAGTCGGCAGCAAAACATTCTAAATGGGTCAAGGCCATGCATGAAGAAATGTTGGCTTTAAAAAACAATCAAACTTGGGAATTGGTGCCGCGACCAAAAACGTCTAATGTAGTCGGCTCTAAATGGATTTATAGAACAAAATATAAATCCAATGGTTCCATTGATCGATACAAGGCTCGTTTAGTGGCTCAAGGGTTCACCCAAGTTCCAGGACTCGACTATTTTCATACCTTTAGCCTGGTCGTTAAAGCTTCTACGGTACGTGTGGTCCTTGCACTTGCAACTATTTATCAATGGCCATTGCATCAACTAGACGTCAAAAATGCTTTCTTAAATGGCAATCTCACTGAAACAGTTTACATGGAACAACCACCCGGATTTGTCGGTAGAAACTTCCCCACCCACGTGTGTCGTTTACGTAAAGCTCTTTATGGGTTAAAGCAAGCGCCACATGCATGGTTCCAACGCCTTAGCACTTTTCTCATTAATCGTGGTTTTCTTTGTAGCAAAGCTGACACTTCTCTTTTTGTTTTCAAAAAGAACAAGGCTCTCATCTATCTTCTCGTATATGTAGACGACATCATCTTAACTGGCAATGACGACCTCATCATGCGAGACTTTATTCATCAACTTCATAGTGAGTTTGCCATAAAAGATTTGGGCACTTTGGGCTACTTTTTGGGTCTTGAAGTTTCACACATGACGTCGGGTATATTTTTGTCTCAAGCTAAATATGCTTATGATTTATTAGCTCGTGCAGGTCTATTAGATGCAAATCCAGTTGCAACGCCACTGTCGACATCCGAACCATTCACTTCCAAGGGAGTTCCATTCCATGATCCCACTCTCTATAGATCCCTTGTTGGTGCGCTACAATATCTCACCATTACGAGACCCGATCTCTCATACGCCGTCAACCAAGCTAGTCAATATTTACAATCTCCCACTATATCTCATTTTCAGTCTGTTAAAAGGATTTTACGCTATGTCAAGGGAACATTATCCTACGGTCTTACCTTTGACAGACCTCATACCACCAAGCTAGTGGGTTATTCAGATGCATATTGGGCTCGGTGTATTGAAACTCGGCGTTCGACATATGGTTACTCGATCTATTTAGGTGGAAACCTCGTATCATGGAGTGCTAAGAAACAACCTACTGTTTCAAGGTCTAGATGTGAATCTGAATACAGGGCTATGGCAAATACGACAACTGAAATTATTTGGCTTACTCATCTTCTTCGAGAACTACATGCCCTACCGCCAGATCGACCTACATTGCTTTGTGACAACAAAAGTGCAATCTTCTTAAGCCAAAATCCGGTCGCTCACAAAAGGGCTAAACATATTGACATTGACTATCACTTTGTTCGGGAACTTGTGGCATCCGGTCGTCTTCATACAAAATTTGTTCCTTCCAATCTCCAGGTGGCAGATATATTCACAAAGAGTCTACCAAAACCTCTCTTTCAACGGTTTCGAAACATGCTTCGCGTCGGACCACCACCTGTTCGATTGACGGGGGATAATAGTCTGCCTTAATTTTAGTCAAAATATATTTATATTAAATTGTGATTATATGTAAATTAGTTTAGTCAACACAAGGAGACAATTTCTCCCCTTAATTTCAGTGCTGTACTCTTGTATATATGGAGGTCATTCTCTTCAATGACAATCATCCTTTGAAATTATAACAGTGTGACACGTGATATACACTTTTTGTAATTATTTTATATTTAAAAAATAAAATAAAATCCTCCATCCAATAAACAACCGCCACCTCATCATCACCAAAACATCCCGCCGGTGAAGAAGATGCCGCCCTTCCCCCACGCCGCACAAGGGATGGTGTTCCGGCATGATTGAGGCCTCCACACCACGGCACCGTATAGTCTGATGAGATGTGAAGCCAAAGGAAGAAGAGAGACTTTGTACGATGAGTGTACCCATTTTTGAGAACTAATGCTCGTGAAGTGGGTCCGCATGCCCTAAATGTTCGTCGGACGAAGGAAAAGAGGCGTTGGAGTAGGGATGAGCATTTGTTACTGGGTACCGGTACCGAACCGTACCGGGTAGAGGTGTACAAAAAAAACCGGTTATAGAACCGTAACCGGAAAAAAAAACCGAAACCGGTTTTAGAACCGAACCGAACCGGCGATTTGTGACCAGTTACTATTTTTGATTTGAAAAACCGGTTAATAACCGAAACCGGTTAAAAACCGTTGTTTTTTTTTTTTTGGTAAAAACCGGTTAAAAACCTTTTTTTTTTTGTAAAAACCGATCCCAACCGGTTACTGTTTTGGGTTTGAAAAACCGGTTAGTAACCGAAACCGGTTATAAAAAATACAGGTTTTTGTTTTGGATGAAAAAACCGGTTCGGTTAAAACCAGACTGGTTTAAAAAAAATATTTGTACACCTTTAGTACCGGGTATATTTGATACCGGTACTCATTTTTCTCGTTTTTCGGTACCGGTACGGTACGGGTATTTACAGGTAAATACCGGTAACGAACCGGTATATTCGTATCAATACTGATACCAATTTTCTTTGTTTTTTTGATACCAAACAAATACCATGCTCATCCCTACGTTGGAGCCAACTGCAACCTTCCCTGGTGTGATTTGCGGCGAATTTTCAGATCGGAGCCGTCGAAGAAGTCAAAGCAATTGTTCTTTGATTTAATTAGGTGTTTTTAAAATCCCCCTAAGGTTCAAATTAAATTACACATCAAACCTCATCATTTTTTTTAGAGTTAACTGCCATTTTCGTCCCTGTGGTTTGGTCACTTTGGCCATTTCAGTCCATTTTTCAAAAATGCGCCATTTTCGTCCCCCACGTTCTGGAAAGGTGCCATTTCAGTCCAAAAATCATAACCCAGTTAAGTCAGTTTGTAAATAAGGACTGATTGTGTAAATTTGTAACATAAAGGACTGATTGTGTAAATTTGTAACACCACCACCACTAGCCCTGCCACCACCACCACTCCGCTGCCACCACCACCACCACCGCCACCACCGCCACCACCGCCACCACAGCCCTGCCACCACCACCACTCCGCTGCCACCACCACCGCCACCACAGCCACCACAGCCACTGCCACCACCACCAATCAACAACCTTTTCTCCTAATTTCATTTTTGCCACATTACTTGCTAAATTATCAGCTTCTTCTTCATTTTTGCCCAAGATTCAACGCCAAAAACCTCTTCAATCATTGAGCCTGTGGGCAAGAACTCAGTTTTAGTTCTGGCACACGAAAAATAACCGACATCCCATACTCGTGGATCCAAAGGTTCAAAGTTAAACTCATGGTTCACCCATGATGTGTTGACTTTAGTTGTACACGGTGCACCAATGGTATCAGATGACGTGCAGGAATCATATAAGAAATCATGGCCTCCATCTCCGCTTTCATCGACAACGATTTTCTCCGATGTTGAATCAAAACTACAACCGTCGCGTAACTTTCTGGGTTCTGAATCATACTCCGGCGATTCATCATCATCGCTGTCGGCATTCATTGGATCTAGTCTGTTCTGCTCAGTTCGTCTGCGCAGCATGAAGACGTTAAAATAGTAACTAACGATCTCCACTGCCACCATCATTCCTCCACACCACCGTACACCGATCATCCCAGAACCTGTAACTGTTTCTCTTTAATTCAGTCATCGTCGTACCATCATCTCCGTCCACCGCCATCACTTATCAATCACCGACTACCGGCCATTATCTTCGTTCTCCGACCACCGCCTTTAAACTTTTATCAAACCATCATCAGGTTGGAGTGTTTTGCGGCTGAGTTTCATATTTTGGTTTGGGTTCGACTGTCGTTGAAACGAAAAAGAAGCTGGGTTTCTTTGTTTTTGTGACACTTTGAAAGCGTCGGGAAACTGTTGTTGAAACGAAGAAGACGACATCTGTTTTGATTTTTAGGCTGAGCTCCGGTTCCGGCGGCAGTTAACAGAGTGGCGGTGTGGCTGTGGTGGCTGTGGTGGCGGTGGTGGCGGTGGTGGTGGTGGTGGTGGTGGTGGCAGCGGAGTGGTGGTGGTGGCAGAGCTAGTGGTGGTGGTGTTACAAATTTACACAATCAGTCCTTTATGTTACAAATTTACATAATCAGTCCTTATTTACAAACTGACTTAACTGGGTTATGATTTTTGGACTGAAATGGCACCTTTCCAGAACGTGGGGGACGAAAATGGCGCATTTTTGAAAAATGGACTGAAATGGCCAAAGTGACCAAACCACAGGGACAAAAATGGCAGTTAACTCTTTTTTTTAAGTTATTCATAACCTAAAGTTATTCAGTGAATTTTTGTTAAAATTTATATTTATACATTATACACTATTATACACTATTAATTTGTAATATGTATATGCATCTTTAGTTGTAAATTATGCTTAAATATTTGTACCTTAAACATATAGCATATATCTTTGGTTGTAAATTATGCTTAAATGTTTGTACCTTGATCAAATAGTATGCATATTTGGTTGTAAATTATGCTTAAATGTTTGTACCTTCACTACTAGAAAAGTGTGTTTTTGCTACGCAAATTTCCAACGCAAAAAAATGCGTCGCAAATTCCGACATGTTTGCAACACAATATTGACGAAAAAAGAAACCTATTTTTTTTAAACAAATTTGTGACACATTAGCCACACAAACAAAAAAACTCTAATTTGAATTATATTTAAATACAATTTTGCAACACATTTCCAATTAAAACCCCAAGGGTCTGTTTGGTATGGGGTAATGGAATGAACGAAGGAATGGAATGGACGAAGGAATGGAATGGACGAGGTAATGGAATGGACGAGGGAATGCAATGGATCATTACCATTCCATGTCTTGTTTGGTTACCATGTGAGTGAAATGAATTATTATTGTGTATTGTTCGGTAGGTAAGAAAAACGGAGTAATAAAATTAGCGGTGAGTGGTGGTGGTCGGTGGTAGTGATTGTGGGTGGTTATAGGTGGCGGTGGTGGGTGTCGGCGGCGGCGATGGGTGGCGGTGGTGGCGGCGAGTGGCGGTGCGGCGGTGACGACGAGTGGTGGTGGCGACAAGGTGGCCGTTGGTGGTGGGTGGCAGAAAAGGTGGCGGTTGGTGGCGGCGGCAGTTGGTGGTGGTGGCGTCGACGATGGTGGTGGGCGGCGGCGGCGAGTGGCGGCGGCGGTTGGTCGCAGCTGTGGGTGACAACGGTGGCGAGTGGGTGGCGGCGGCGGCTGTCGGGGTGAGGTGGTGGCGGGTGGCGACGATGGCGTCGGTGGTGGGTGGTGGTGGTGGTGGGTTGTGACGAAGGTCGTGGGTTGTGGTGTTGTTGATGAATGGTGCAAGAGGGGATGGAATGAAAAAAAAACATGGGGGTTGGAAGGAATGATTTTGAGGGAATGAAATGCCTTTTGGAATGGGTGATTCCATTCCATTGACCAACCAAACACTCATTTCTTCATTCCCTTGTAATCACTCATTCCATTCCACCTGTCATTCATGCATACCAAACACTACCCAAATGAAACTACTAATTCTAAGTTGTGGGTTGAAAATGTATAACAAGTTGCTACGTATTTGTAACGGAAATATAGTGTCCTTATAAAAATAAACCACGCAGATTACAACCACCAGATATGCAACTGACCACCACTTTCAACTAATTATATATTTAACCCTAATAATACCCAACTAATTACAATTATACCATCACCTTTTAAACTTTAAAATCCCAACTTCACCACTTTTGCTCTGAATCCCCAAATTCATTCATCAATTCACCAAAATTCCGATTATCGCCGGAAAAACACAAATCTGTTGGATCGTCACGCATCTCCGGTAAGTTCACCAAACTTTCAACGGTCAATTTCACCCTCTAGTATCTCACAGTCCCTCAAAAACCCTAGCGGCGCATACCAGATTCTTCAGCAAATCAACAATGGTGATTCTCAATTTTCTCTCCATCAATCGGTTCTGTAGATTCGAGTTCACAATTTCATCTAAAAAACAATTTTTTATTGTTATTTCAGGCGGATGTTGAGGTTGATGTTGCGGCAGCCGGAACACCGAAGAAGAGAACGTTCAAGAAGTTCAGTTTCAGAGGAGTTGATCTGGATGCTCTCCTTGATATGTCCACTGATGAGCTTGTTAACACTACTAGAATATCAGGCAATAGCCACCAAAACTTGCTCCACCTCCACTCTGCTCCACCTCTTCTTCTCTCATGTAATTTCAATCGAATCTCTCTGTGTATACCTCAATAATGCCAGCAAAACTACCTTGCTTCACATGCTTAAAGATGAGGTCAGTTCTATCTATAACCTAATTCAATCTTAGTTTCAGCTTTCAAACAAAAATGCATCCGTTTTGACCTAATTACCTCTTAATTTCTTTGTCTTACACAAAATCAATTCATTTTTGACCTAATTGCCTCTTAATTTTGTTTCATTAACAAAAATTGCGTCAAATTTGATCTATTTACCCCTTAATTTCGTCTTCCTAACCAAGATTGCATCAAGTTTGACCTAATTACTTCTTAATTTTGTTTTTCTAACAAAATTGCATCAGTTTTGACCTAATTGCCTCTTAGTTTTTTTTCTAACGAAATTGCATCAGGTTTGATCTAATTGCCTCTTAATTTCGTTTTCCTAACACAAAATTGCATCAGTTTTGACTGATTACCTCTTTATCGTTTTTTAAACGAAATCGCATCAATTTTAACCTAATTGTTACCTATTTGTGAGATTTTCATCGTGATTTTGTAGTTTTTGTTGTATTCTGACCTGATATTATTTGTTAACCATAGATTAGTTCAACATCAACCAACGCAACATCGGACTTCTGAAGAGTTGAGTATCTGTAAAATTAAGTTCAAAGCGTTCGATTTAGGAGGTCATCGGATTGCTAGAAGAGTCTGGAAGGATTATTATGCAAAGGTGTGTAATAATTTTCATATTGACTTTGAAGTTTTTGCTTGATTCCGGTTGATTTACGTATTTATAGTTATATATGTTCATGTATGTGCGTTAGATTGAGTTTCATGATGCAAATTGCAATCCATGTTTAGCAGCTCAAAGCTTTCTATCAATTTAATCTAGTGAGTGTCAATCAGACAATGTTAAATTTGGTTTTTGTTCGATTTGTTCGGTTCGATTTGATGGATCCTGAGTATGAATGACCGATTGACTAAACATATATGGAAATAAGATCCTAGTAACTGATGACTAAACAAGTGGTCAAATGGTGGACCATGGGAGTCTGTTACACCTGAGTCTGTGAAAACATCACTATAGGTTTAATAATACTACCTTTTTCTGTAACACTCTATTTGAAGAAAATGAAAACTTTATATACTTATTTTACTTACATATTTTCTTATCTTTACGTAGAACTACAAACAAAACAATTCCTTGTTGACTATAATACGCATTAGTAGGCATCCCAATCAATTGAGAAAGTTTCTGTGTATGGGTCAAATGCTAGTGACAATATACTTAATACAGAGGAGGCACTTCTTAGAGGGGAATATACCGTCATAAGAAGCTGAATCCGAGTGTTAGAGGTATTAAATGGGTCTTTTTTCGCACTAGAAAGATCGTTCTTTTATGACCAGGACTGATTTCTGTCTGTTTATATTTTCCATCATCTTCGGCGGGCAGTCCAGTTTCAGCCCAACTTTAAAATATTTTAAAAGTCAATATGGTCATTGAACTGTGACATGATTGTTGTTATACTTGATCTCCATCATACAGTTTTATAGGCATTGAACAGTGACACCCTTGTTTCTGTGATGCAGGTGATGGTAATGATAAGAAAATGAAGAAATGTCATCTGGAACTAATTTAGAAGCACTAGCTTTAGAGGTACTGCAAGCTTCTAGCAAATCCCATATCATTTTTTTTTGTTCTTTTATGTTCTTAGCTCATAGGATTTGTTATGTTTTTGACATTTTTGTTGCAGTTTTTAATGTGAAGCAACGAAACGGAAACAAAGTTAGAGATGGCGGGGTGATCAGTTATATAAAAAAGGTTAGGAACTTTCTTGTTATGTTTTTATATCAATCTTTTTGTATGGGATGATGTTTTGGTGTTCATGACTAAGTTGATTTTCGCGTATTTGATATAAAATTATGACAGGTACTCGAAAGCGACGCCTTTTATGTTCTGTCACTGGAAAGTTCAGTTGGGCTAAAGTCTTCTTTAGACTACACATCAATTGAACTAGCTGGGGCAGACCGACCTGGGTTACTATCTGAAGTATGTGCCGTTCTTGCTGATCTTAGTTGCAATGTGGTCAGTGCCAAAATATGGACCCACAATGCTCGGGCTGCAGCCGTGGTGAATATGACTGATGATATGACGGGTTGTGCAATTGAAGATCCAGATAGACTTTTAACCATTAAAAACCGCCTTTGCAATGTTTTTAAGGCAAACAATGACTTGAAGACTGCAAAAATGACGCTTTCGCCCCCTGGTTCTATGCACTGAGAGAGAAGATTACACCAGATTATGTTTGCTGATAGGGATTATGAAAAGGTTGAACACAAAGACGTTACTGGATTGAAGAGAGGTTAGTGTGTTAGATTGTGTCGACAAAGATTACACAGTAATTACCATGAGATGTAAGGATCGGCCGAAACTGTTATTTGATACGGTCTGCACCATTACCGACATGCAATATGTGGTTTATCATGGAGTAGTACATACCGCGAAGATGGAAGCTTATCAGGTATGCTACTTATGCACAAAATTAACTCGTTAAAAAGTCACTTGCTATTGAATTTTGTTTAGAAAACTAACTTATTCGTCGAAACGTCTTAGGAATATTATATTCGACATATTGATGGAATTCGTATCAGCTCAGAAGCAGAACGCGAGCGGGTCACTTTGGAAGGTATTAAAAAGTTCTATTTGAATGTGGAGAAAGAAGACCGGAAGTATGCAACACTCTGTAACCTTTGCGAGACGTTTGTTTTGTGGTTTATCATACATATGTTTGTCTTTTTAGACATATACGCATGTTAGTTTGTGGTTTAAAAACACTAGAACTTGCGTTATGTATTATTTTCGAAGTACGGTGAATTTAAAGCAGGTTTTTTACTCTTTTCTATATTTTTTTTGGTGATTTTTCATGCAATTTTCAGCAAAAAGAAAAAAAGCAAATTTATATAGAAAATTAAATTTTCCAGTTTTTTTTTTTAAATTTTTTTATAAATATTTCGTTACAAATACGTTGCAAATTCTTTAAGAAATGGCGTAGGAAATGCGTTATAAATAAATTTCCAACGCATGTTTCCGTTGCAAACACGTCACAAATCTTATGCAAGAGTAATTAAAGAATCGTAGGAAATGCGTTACAAATTTCTAACACAATATTTCCGTTGCAAATAAGTTGAAATTTGCGTAGTAAATATGTTGCAAAAAGTTTTCCATGGGCCTTTTCCAATATTAGGTTTTTGTTACAAATGCGTTGCAAATTCAAATTTGCGACACATTTGTGACGGAAAAACATGTTGAAAAGTTCCATTTTTCTAGTAGTGCTTAACCAAATAATTTGTATGCATGTTTGGTTATAAATTGTGCTTAAGTGGTTGTACCTTAATCAAATAATAGTTTCATTACCTTACCAAATTCAGTCTGTCTTGTATGCATGTATGATTGTAAATTGTGCTTAAGTGGTTGTGCCCTAATCAAATAATGGTTTCATTATCTTACCATGTTCAATCAGTTTGATCCATTCAATTTTGTGTTTTATTTGTAAATTATTATTATTTATAATAATCTAATTAATTTAGCCAAAATCTTATATAAATATAATTTGCAACATATTGATGCAATGATTGTTGTAATATATTCATTATGGTTTGTATAGTGGTAATGATATATAATATATATAGATTACGATGAACCTGTCAAAGGGGAAAAAATAGTCGCGGGTTCATCGTAACGCGCGAGTCCTAGATCAACTTAGTTATTTTATTCTATGTTTTACGTTTCAGTTAATTTCTTCGCATTAACACGCTCTAACTTCAGTGTCGATGGTCGCTGGCAGTAGTGTGGCATTAGTGCTCGCCCCCGCCGCAACGCGTGGGGTGCTTAATACTAGTTACAATTATTTTTATTATTTACTAATTTATTTACTTAATTAAAAATACAATTTTGTTAAATAATATTTACTAATTTAGTTAAAATGATATTTAATATATAAGAAATAATTAGAAGACGAATGATGTGCAGTGAAAACTTGTGAAACGAAAACAATGAGCTAGTGAAAAAAAAGTGAGTAAAAGTGGTGTGATATGTTGGTGACAGTAGTGTGGCATTAGTGCTCGTCCCCGTCGCAATAGTGTGGCAATCACTTTAAGATGTGACAATAAAAGTTAGTAAAATGATAAGGCCGGGTGGTGTTGTCTCACACCCCCTGCCACCTCACCCATTTTGGTGCCCCTACACCATCCTGCCTTCCCCAAGGGGGCGCTATCCTTGGCCTCCGTATAAGCCATAGCGGGCGTGAAGATAAAGAAGGGGATGGAGCCCAGTGCTTGAACCAATCGGATTTGAGTTTATTTATTTATTTTTCTTTTGTTTATAATATAGTTAAAAAGGGCTTTACAGGGGCGTTATTCCATACCATGCAAGTTAACGATAAAGCCCCCCCCCCCCCCTATGTGTCGCCTACGTGAACGCTTACATGACATGATAAAACCTCTAAAGGCTTGAGACCACACCACCCAACCTAACCAGCCTTAAAAGACAATATAAACACACTAATAAAAGAATAAAAAATAAAAATAATAATAATATCTTAAAAAATAAAAACTATTTTATAAACTCAACAACCACATCCACCTTGGTTTCTTGACTTCTTATAAGGCCTTCGTTGGGCCATCAAAATTTAACCATTGCTCTAGGTATATTACTACCCTGAAACGGGCCCAACTCAACGTTTCTAAAGAATCCAAAGCGAAAGAAATTTCCAAGGCCTTTTTCAGTATTTGATCCTATATATTAAAATTAAATTAAATTAAAATTAATTAAATTAAATTAAATTAAATTATTAAAAAGCGAATCAAATGAACAGTAAACTATAAACATAATAAAATATTATATACAGTTTTTTTATAGTTTTATTATTTGATTATTATTTATTAATAAACAGGTAATTTACATCGAGATAGTTGGTAAACGGGCAACAAGCTGCGCCGCTACCCCTTTTTAAATAGCAAAACTAAGCCTTTTAAAAACTACGTCCATAGATCTCGGGGTCATAACATTACTATGCATGACCCTTTGAACTCGACTAAGTAGGTCCACAGCCTCTGGCGCCAGAAAACCAAAAGTATCAAAAGCAAATGGGATAAACACGTGCTGGTTGTCAAATAATAAATTGTTATCTCCTTTACTTTTTAAGTCTGATAAATTTGGTGTTAACCAGTACTTGTATCGAAAATATCGGTTCGTTATCGATACATGAAGGTAAAAACCAGCATCAGCCTGGTACATAAAACGCCAAAAGTTGGTATCGGATTGAGTTTGATAGTCATTTAGTTCGAGAAATTTGGTACTGGTAGCAGTACCATTTGCTCACGGGTACCGTACGAACACCAACGGTATCGTACAACTTTTTATTTAATTTTCAGGGGTAGGGATGAGCTCGGTGCCAACTGATACCGAATCGGTATTGGTACCGAGAATACCGATTACGATATCGGTATATGAAGGTAAAAACCGGTAGCGAACCTGTACTAGGAACGACAAACGTCAGTACCGAACTGGTACTTAGGATCTTTCGGTTCAGGAAATTCGGTACCGGTACCCATCACTATTTGCTCATCTCTGACTACGGGCTTCTACCGAACATCATTACTATACAACTTTTTTAGTTGATTTTCTTTCGGTTATTTTTAGTGTATTTTTTCTACATTTTCTTTTTATTCTTGTCAGCGATCCCGTGTGCAACACGCTCGTAGTGATTTCAAATTCATATAGACATAGACTAAATAACCAAATAAGTTCGCCGCAACGCGGCGACGGTTTTTATAACTAGTTTCATTAATATAAATCCTCTTCCTTTATTCGGTTATAACACAGAGATAAAAAAAATTATAAGTTGTAGAACGTTGTACAACATTCTTCCTTACGTATAACTATACAATAAGAATGGTTATGTTGATAATATTCTAGAGAAACATAACTAGAATCCAAACATTTATGTCAACGAATTATTTTAAGCAGTGGCGAAGCTTGAAAATTTTCATCGGGGGGTCGGAAGTCACCGGACCAAAAAAAAATTTCCTATCGCTTTGTTTCGAGGGGATATGTTCGGGTTGGATGTCGGTGATTCGAGTCGGGTCAGGTCGGGTCAAATATTAATATCAAATAAAAAACGTTCTCAAACATTAAAAAAGTAATTACAAAAATATTAATATCAAATAAAAAACGTTTTCAAGCTCTAATTTCTATCTAAATCACATTAAGATTAAACAAATAAAAATAGACATAATTACAAAAAGATTCAACAAGTTTAAGGCAAAAATTTGGCCCCAATTTCACCCCTAATATTAACCTATATCACATATATTGCAGCCCTAAAACATATGATGATTACCAATTTTTTTATTAACGGGTATATCACATATACGAGAATGTTATCAAATAGGTTTATATAAAACTTTAAATGTTATTTAGAAGTTTTATAGATAATATTTGATTTGTGATAAAAATATATTCAACAAACCGAAATTTTATTAGTAAATTAAAGCTAAACTTAATATAATGATAAATAAATAACTAAAAAATAAATAAAACATATAAGTAGTATACAACAAATTAAACAAAATAAATTGGTTAAGTATTAAGAAAGTTACCTTTCAAAAAAAACTAGAATTGAGACCCGCCGCAATGCGGCGGGGATTCTTTAGTTATAACTAAGTTGACTTAAGACCCGCACGTTATGTTAAACCTGTCAAACGAAAAAAAAGACGATGTAAAAACGTTCACCCATACACGCACGTTGCGTCGTGTTAACTCGCAAAATTTAGAACAAAACGTAAAAAAGGTTAAACCAAAGACGCACGTTGCGATGTGTTAAGTCACAAAATTTAGAACCAAGCATAAAGCGGAAAATTTGCGGAAAATGAAAACTATAAAGGATCAAAGTTGAAAGTAAAAAAAGTTATGAGGATAGATTGCAAAAGATAAAAAGTTTTGGGTTAAAAGCAAAAAAAAACAAATAGTTTTGGGTTAAAAGTAATTTATGAAATACTTTTGGGTGAAAAGTAAAAAAAAAATCAATTTTTTTTTGGAAAACCTCTAAAGCCAAGGTTACGACAACCATATGCATAACCATTTTTTCTTTAGAAAACACCCAAAGCACAACCTGCTTTGTGGCGGGGCGTAAAACGACTTCAAATAGTATTAATGTCACACAACCGTGATCGACCACCAACACTGAGTCGACCTAGGATCTGCGTGTTGCGACGAACCTGTCAAACATGAAAAAATAGAGGTAAAAACGTTGAACCACATATGCACGTTGCGCCATGTTAACTTTCAAAATTTGAAACAAAGCATAAAAAGTTGAACCACACTCGTACGTTGCGTCCTATGAACTCGAAAAATTTAGAACTATACGTAACGAAACGTAAAAACGTTAAACCAAAGATGAGAAGTATAATTGACAAAAGTTGTGAAGTTAAATTGCAAATAATGAAAAGTTTCGAGTTAAAGTTAAAAAAACAAATTTTATAGGGTTAAAATTGCAAAAGGTAAAACCTTTGGGTTAAAACTAAAAAATCAAGTTTTTTTTTTTTGAAAAATCCCCAGAGCACATGTTACAACTCTATATGCATGAAAAAGTTACTTCTTTATATAGGTTTTAATATTAAGAAAGTTTGACTGAAAATATGTGAATTATGACCTGACAGAGTTGTCTTTTTAGTTCATTATTCCCAATGCCCATATTTAATATAGGCCCAAACTATATACACACCAAGTGTGTAGATAGTCATCCTAAAAAGGTGGTTTTTGTCTTTATATGCACACTCTGCAGTGTCGAACTGTGGCCAAAACGTGGCGTTTTGGTCCGGTTAACCAGATAAAGTCTGACGGGTCTGTTGACCGGACCAAAACGCCGAGCTTTGGCCGCGTTTTGGTCTTGCAACCAGACCGGGTGTCAGTCTTTTGTCTGAAACGCGGCCAAAGCTCGACGTTTTGGTCCGGTCAACAGACCCGTCAGAAACTCGTCAGTCTTTTTGTGGTTAACCGGACCAAAACGCCGCGTTTTGGCCACAGTTCGACACTGCAGGGTGTGCATATAAGGACAAAAAACACCTTTTAAGGTGTGTAGATAGGCAAATGGGTGTGCCAATAGGTACACCCATATATAATATAACATCTTCTTCTCCGAACTCTATCAAGTTGCCGCTGCAAGTTTTTTGACCGGGAATTTTTGTTTCCTTCTATCAGAAAAATTAATTTTATCTTATCATCACCTTCACCTACATTCAGGGGTATCCTAAACCGGGGGGTCGAAAACGTATATACCTAAAAAATTCTATACGAAACATACATGTATAACACTACTAAGCGAAAAGTTCGGGGGGTCAGGCGCCCCCCAAACACCTTCAAAGCTGCGCCCCCGATTTTAAGCAAACCCTGTACATATGTTCAAGCATCTAGGCACTTTTCCATAATATACAAAATTACATCAATCTAAAACATATTCAATAATTTGTGCAAAAGGTACAAACTTTAACGCAAACTGTAAACGTGCATGCAATTATAAAACAATCGTCTGGCAACAAAAAAATATATATTGAATTTCAGTTTAGTCCTCGGACTTTAAACAATCTCCGCCATCCTCCCCTTGAGATCACCCGGTCTACCACAAAAGTCCAACATTGTCGATTTTCAATATTAGCATCACTCTGATGTCTTATAGGGTACAAGGGCCGTCAAACACTTGGAGCCGGGCGAGTTGGCGCGAATACACCACCAGATTCGAGTTTGGGGTGTGGTTTTGCTTCTCAAGTTATACAACACCGAGGAAGAATAAAAAAAGTGCTCGTTGGCAATCAGAGTGGAGTAAGGGTAGTGGGTAGCGGTCATTGAGCTAGGAGAGTGCCTCCTCCTTTTTAGGTAGGTTTGGGTTGAAATAAGATGATACGATATTATAGGACGTTGTTGTGGGCATTTGTGGATTGAGCTAGGAGTGCCACCTTAGGGTTTTTTCCTTGTAATGCAAGTCCATTTTCATTTTGGGCTCTTCATTGTATTTTCTTGTTGGTGCTGATGCTCGGGCTCTAGAAACGCCGAACATTTTCAAAATGCTACTACCTCTTTTATTTAGAAGTTGATCTATGTTCAATTACTCCGGAATTTTTTTTTACTGATTCATGTAATCACGTTTAGTTTTGAAAATTGGGTCTAGATTTTTAATAATTCCATGAGTAACTTTGAATCCAAACTTACGGTTGATCAACTTTTTTCGAATCTAAACGTGTGGGCCCAACAGTAATCTCATAGTTAGGCATGGTAATATAGGCCCATGGCTTTATAGCCTAGTGGTATCTTGGGTGTGAGATACGGCTTTGGGCCCAATAGGTCTTGGGTTCGATTCCAAAGGGGTTTTTTTCCATATTTATTAGGTTTCCTTCTGAATTGGTGTATAGGCATTATGTCTAGACGCCACGATAATACTTTAGTGATCCGCCAGTGATTCAATTTTGCCCTTAAAAAGGGGTATGGTAATATAGTTAACAAGAGTACTAATTGAATGGAAAGGATCACAAATAGTTAGAATAATAAAAATAAACCGTTAGATGAGGAGTTTGATTAAAGTTCGAAAGAAAAAAAAACTAATTTTACTCATGCAATGAAAAATGAGTGGCAATTAAAAAATCAAAATTTTAAACTTAACACTTTTAAATAACTATTTTTAAGAGTAAATTTTTGTTTTACTCCCTGTGGTTTGGTCGTTTTAATGAATTTGCCTTAACCCTTTAAAAATAGCCATTTTACTCTAATAATTTACCATGTTTTTTCCATTTTGCTCTCCGACTCTTAACTCAGTTAAATCATTCAACTAAGGGTAGGGGTATTTCAGTAATTTTATATATAATTAAAGACTTTCCGATCTCTAATCCCATCTTTCTGACCTCTCTGACCTCCCCTCCGCCCCTCTCTCCCCCTCTCTCCCCACCTTTCTCTCCCACACTCTCTCCCAAGCCCCCTCTCTCCCCCTCACCTGCCAGACCACCCACCTCCCCGCCGGTAAACTCAAAATCCAAAACGACGTCGATTTTAGGTTTGTTACAGGAAGATGATAAGCACGTGTTGATTGTTGTGGCGCAGGGAGTGGTTCCGGTGCTCGTGCGTCTACTAGATTCCACCTCTACATCTGAAATCAAAGAGAAAACTATAACCGTCATTGCTAGGGTTTCAACTGTCGATTCAAGCAAACACGTGTTAATCGTTGAAGGTCTGTTGCTCCTCCATCCTCTTCTTCGTGTACTTGAATCCACACCCGGATTCGCTAAGGAAAAAGCGTGTGTTGTGCTTCATTCATTATCGTTCACGAAGGAAAACGCAAGAGCCATTGGATCACGAGGTGGAATTTCATCGTTGTTGGAGATTTGTGAAGCTGGAACACCTAATTCGCAAGCTATCGCAGCCAGTGTGCTGCGAAATCTAGCGAGTTTCGCAGATACTGGAAACAATTTCATCGAAGTAGATGCGATTTCGGTTCTGCTAACCCTAGCTAGCTCAGGAACTGTGTTAACACACGAGTATTCGATTGCTTGTTTGAGAAAAATACACAAGAGTTCAGATATTATTAAAATTAACCCTACCTATGAATTATAAGATGGAACTAACTCTGTATACGGATGAGAAAGAGGGGGAGATTTTGGGTGGTTTGATCATTTGGAAGGGAATGGGGTGGTGGTGGTGGCGATGATGGTGGCAGTGGTGGTAGTGGGTGGTGGATGGTGTAGAGAAGGTATAGAGAGGGGATGAGGAAAGGGGTTTTAATTATGTAGAGAGAAGTAGAGAGAGAGAGAGATGGTTATTATATATAAATAATTAATTACTTATATATATAAAATTACTGAAATATCCCTACCCTTAGTTGAATGATTTAACTGAGTTAAGAGTCCGGAAGCAAAATGGAAAAAAAACATGGTAAACTATTGGAGTAAAATGGTTATTTATAAAGGATTGGGGGGCAAAACCATTAAAACGACCAAACCATTGGCGGATTCAGGAATTTTTTTGCTGGGGGTGCGGAATATTTTAAAGATTTTAGACCCCTAGCTATATAAAATAGGTTCATAGCGGATCGGGTCATGTAAGACAAAAGAACATTAAACAAAAATTTATATAATTATCAAAAACACATCTAACGTCATTACAAACATATTTAAAATTGTGCTCTACAGCTTTTCATTTTTTGAAATCTATCCAAAACATTATCTAGAGATACTAAACACTCCATAAGTTCATTACATTTTTACTCATGATTACTATCACATATAAGTCGCTCCATAAGTTCATAAAATAACACTAAACACTTAAAAAATAAACAATCATGATCAACCAGAGTCCATAATTTTCAATTTTATTTCAAACATTCAGGCCCTAGTATTAAATGTTGATTACTTATAACTAATCATTTAAACAAACAAAGCTTTAAATAAAACAACAAAATCATTTAACTACAAGTCTTGAACAACATAAAAAATATCAAAAAAATAAAAAATGATCAAACTGTTATACGTTTATATTTTCTCCTAATTATCACATAAAACAAAAAAAAATCAATAAAGAAACCATACTAGTTCTATATCGGAATTCTGGCGTAATATGGGTCGGTCTCGCCGGAAATTTGGTTTTTCCAGCAAAAAAAGTCGTCCGGTAGTGAGCAGCGGCGTCAAGTCGTTGGGAGTTTTTTTTGGGCGAGATTTGGAGTTGGAATTGGAATGGGTGGATGGGTTTGGGTTATTTTATTTAGTTCAAATTTCTTTGGGTTGGGTTTGGGCTTGGGTGTGACAACTGTGCTATGTAATCGATGTACAATGTATAACAATGTTAATTATTAATAAAACAATGTGTTTTGGTGTTTTTATATGTGTATTTGTGTTTGGTGATTTTACGATTTGATTCGATTCGATTTCAAGCTTTAAATCGCTTTCTGGAAGGTTATAAGCAAACTGGTGCATAAACGCAGTGAGTTTAACGCGACAAACACTCTGGGATAGTGAAATAGGCTTAACATACCTTAAATAACCTTCACATAACTTAGAAATAAGTTTTGGATGGTTTGGTGTGTCGAAAACAAGTTTGTTCGATCGCAGGGACTATTTGTGTCAAACTGCGAAACTATATCGATTTGTATAGTAATGAACACTCCGGAACTTGATCATAAGTTAAACATACCTTAAATATCCTTTACATAGCTTAGAAATAAGCTTTGAGGGGTACGGTATGCTAAAATAAACTTTATTGATCAATAGGGACTAAGGGGAAGGTTCATTTGAGAAGAAATTTAATGTGAGAAGAAAAAGAAGAAAGAGCATATTAGTAAAATACTATTTCATTTATAACTCATATCATTAATTTTTCTCCCTTTAATTAATTAGTCAAGTAATCATTAATTATCCTACATATAATCTACAAAACCTACACATATCAAAATTTTCCTACATATACCCTACACATTATCGAATTTTATCCTACACACCTCGAAATATATCCTACATAACTCGTAATCTATCCTACACACCTAATAATTTATTCTACACTTTAAATTAAGTTGTTTTTTCTAATTTGAAAAAAAAAATATATATTTTGAAAAAGAGTTATAGATTCAATTTAGTTAGTTATTAAAGGGGAAGAATACAAATTAATGATTTATGTAAGTTTACCAATATACCCTTATATTAAAATTAAATGCAAATATTAAATGAAGTAAAATGAAGCATTCTTATTGGTTGAAACTTCTTCTTTTTTCTTCTTAAAAAAAAATTCTTCTCATTTGAACCCTCCACTAGGGACTAAAAGCGTCAAAAAGTGCATAAGTTTGCATTTTCGCGCATATTTTACGTTCTGAATATATCTGGACACCCAAAAATTTATGTAATCATTAAAATATTTTATTTTAGTGATTGGCATGATAAAATTCCATTCGTCGCTTAATTTGGATCGTTTTTGCGTTCGTTACGACTTCCGTCGTAATTAGCCGAACAACGCAACCCTACGACCAAACGAACCGACATCCGAGATGTTTTTGAGCATGTTTTGAGTACCCTATATTTTAACATCATTTTAGAGCCTTGAAATGAGGTTAACGGGGCTTAAAAATGCCAAAAATACATCGATATGCAAGTTTTACAAGTTCAGGGGCTAAAACTGACATTCTGCCAAACTGTTTACACGGACCACATAAGCCCAGTGTTTATCTTACGCGGGCCGCGCCAGAGCTGCAGATCAAAAACATTGAACCTGGTCTTCCAGCTTGTTTTTGGCGGTTTTGTTCATGGTTTTTGGTCACCATCTGATAGATTTTGATGGTTTAACATGTCCCCTAGTATTAGAATACCACTAACCCACATGTATGGCCAAGATCTTTCCCCCTTTAGCAAGAAACGATCCTAGCGGTGAACCAAAAACTAAAAATAGGCATGCCCTCATTCCATTTTTCCTCACATTTGATCTGAGATTTCTCTAAGTTGATGTGATTATTCACTTCATACCTGAGAATACTTGGAATCAAATCTCTTTGGACCCTTTGTAAGTCCTCTTTCGTTCTTTTATGCGTTTTTAGCATGAAAGTCAAACTCTGTTTGACTTTCTGCATTGACCAGTTTATGGTCAACACAAAGTTCGTTTGAACTTCGCAACGTGATCGTAATCAAGATGGTTATAGTCCTTAGTGACTATACCTACTGATTACCATGTTGACTAGGCGTAGTGACGAGTCGTAGTTTCGGTCAAAATGCGCATTTAAGCATATTTTGCAACCAAACTACTCTTGGTATCAAAACACTTTGTTTTGATATCAAAACCTGTTTTCTAACTTAGTTAAGCATGTCTTAACATGCTTAGCTCGTCACTTTTAGTTTAGTGATTGTTTAGAGTCATAAGTCAAGCGGTCTAAACCATCGCTTAGACTTTCGAACTCGACCTATTTGGTCGATCATTAGGAGCCGACCAAGCATGATTAGTGACCATAGTTGCATAGGGAATAACCTTCCGAGGTTATACCTTATGGTCACATAGTTTAAGTAGTTGTATGATAGGTAGTTTATATGCCTTAGGTAAATGACCAAAACGCCCTTTTCATGCATAATTGGAGTTTAAGCATATGTAACCCAAACGTTTATCACATAACTGATTATGCAACATAACTAAACATTGTCAGGGCATATAATACTTGTCATAGGACTAGTTAGACGTCTCGAATGCGTTTTACGCGAACGATGCGTTAAAGTAGCATAAGCTACCTAAACGGGTCGTAACGCGGCGAAAGCACTTAGATTAGGTTCCGATCTAGAATGTGCTTTGTTAAACCATATCACATGAGTTCCAATACTCATTTGGTTTACAAGACCTCATTCTATCCGATCTTCCGATTTAGGTGTCGAATTATTTATTAGCGATTCGATTATTAGGTGCTGCTTGAGTTTCCTTGGTTTGATTGAGCTTGTTGAGTTCTTTAGATTGAGGATACTTTGCATTTCGATGTGAGTACATAGTTCCCCTATTTTACTGTTTTCAATTGTTTTGGGGTGATTCTTATGTATTAAAACGATTTCGATATTTAAACGATGGTTTCAAACACGATATAAATGGTTTATATTAAACTAATAACGATTTCGATAATGTGAACGAACTTGTTGGTTGTAGTTACATAACGAATGACATTCATTAATTTTGGCCGAACCGACCAGTATTAGGTTATGGTACCATAGGATCTGACAAATCCCGTTATCAGACTACACCCATGGTTATGTGTGGGGGTTATGTAGGTAATGACCGAATCTGATGATAGTTAACTTACCCTTTGGTGGTTTGTTAATGTGAGAAACGAGATAGTCGAGTCATGAAGGTTTGAATGTTATTAGCGAGACGACAATAAGTAGTTTCACAGTTAAAACGAATACGATTTTGGGACGAGTTAAGCGATTTGAGACGACTTAAACGAGAAAAACGATTTGGATAAACGATTGGTTTTGGGTAGTGATTAGATAATGGGACGGGTGTAGCATGATAAAAGCATGGTAGATACGCCGCTGGTATATCTTATATATAAGTGCTTTTATCATATTACATTTTGTGTCATTATTTAGTTCACTGGGGAAACGACTTTGAAACGATGTCATACAACGAGGTTTTCGAAATGATGTAAGCCATACGAGTTTTATTAACGAGTTTTTACGAATCGGTTTACTAAAACAAATGTTTTGGGGTTAAGAATCATGGCTAAGAGATTTTATAAACCATAATCAACTTGATTTAAGTTGGTTAATTATGTTGCAATACACTTTTCAAAACGAGGTTTGTACTTTTGACCCTTGTAGTCTAATAAAGTACTGCAACATATAAACGAGCCATGAATCCGATACTCTCCTAAAACCTATGTGCTTGCCAGCATTTCTTTGCTGACTTTATTTTTACATATGTTTCAGGTGGTGTTGCTTGATGTTGATTTCTAGGATGCTTAAGTCACATAGGATCTGGACGAGGCCTTAGTGACTTAAAAATAATGATAGACGATGTGTAGCTTGTTTGTTTTGGTTTAAAGACAATGTACATTACTTAATAATTCAATAAAACAAAACTTTTGTATGCATGGTTGTGAAACAATAATTCTGTTACAACACTCCCCGACGTTTCCGCCACGGTTTGTTGTTTTAACGTGGTCGGGGTGTGACAGAAGAGTTGGTATCAGAGCCAATGGTTATAGGGAATTAGGTTATTAGTAATGCTTTGACCTAGACTATAACTTTCTAGGACCCCAACACAAGTTTACTTGTGTTTAGATTTTAAAACAATACCGTCACCTATCCTTAGGTGATAACCACAACGAGAACACAATAACAAATCCGCTTCGAAAATTAATCATCTATTCCTGGATGATTGATTACTAGGTTTTGACCCCTCTTAGTTTTCAAAATCTCATCAAAGTTTGGGTCTAAATAATGTGACACATGCAAACTGGAAGGGTTAATGCCTGTACCCTGAGTTTTCTATCTAAGGCTAGAGTGTTCGTACAAATCCGCAGTATTGGACCAGTCACTCTTACCTAGGAACTCTTGGGGTGAGTGTTCACTTATAGGCGAGCATGTCTTCGCGATACATTATATTGACCCATTTACTTTGATTTGTCACTACGTGTCCTTTGTTTGTCGAGGTAATGAACAAATAATCGCCTTCCTTGTGTTTTGTAGATGTTTTCATTACCTCTTTTGTTTTTTTCCAATTGTCAACCTCACTCGTTTCTCATGTGTCCTTGTTAGACAATGCCTCCTCGACGTGATGCTCAACCTTTTACTACTGAAGAAGTCGCAGCCCTTGTTGCTCAACAAATGGCTGCAGTGCTTCCAGGCGTAGTAACCCAGATCCATGAGTTATACAACAACAATAATGCACAGTGTAATTTCAAGAATTTCAATTCTGCAAAGCCGTTGAAGTTTTCTAGGTCGTAGGGAGCAACTGCGCTCCTTCAATGGTTCGAAAGTTTGGAAAGCACATTCAGACATGTGCAATGTCCGAATGAGAGTAAGGTTGAGTTTGCATCTAGTGTGTTCGAGAAGCGTGCTCTTACATGGTAGAACGGAGTGATGCGTGATAGGGGTACCGATGTAGCGATGGCACAAACTTGGGAGTAGCTTCGAGCTCTCATGATGAGAGAGTTCTGTCCCTGTCACGAAATTCGAGCTTTAGAACGAGAATTCGATGATTTGAAACAAGATGGGGGAGAACACTTTGCTTATACGGATCGATATGAGGAGCTCAGTTTGTTGTGTCCTACGATGGTTACCCCGTTGGAGAAGGCAATTGAGAGGTATATCGATGGATTACCCGATTCTGTGCAAGATATTGTGACCGGCAGTAATCCTACCACTGTCTGTCAAGCGATTGAATTGGCTTCTACCCTGACCGAGTCTCAGGTCAGAAAGGGTAAATTGACCCGTAAGGGTGACAAGAAGAAGTCGGCCGATTCTGTTAAAGACAAGGATAAGGGTAAGGGAAAGAAGAAGGGAGAGTCTTCCAAGAAGTCGAGGAAGCGCAAGGCTTCCCAAAACTTTGCCGTCACTGCTCAGAATTCTCAGAACCCACCAACCCAACCGCCTGCGAAGAAGCAATATGCTGGTACTACACCTCACTGTGCTCGCTGCAACGGTCATCATGTTGCACAACAAGCTTGCAAGCAATGCACTACGTGTGGTAAAATTGGGCATCTGGCTAATATTTGTCTTATGGGTCAGAATCAAGCTGCTCAGGTTCCAGCTCTAGTTCAGGGGAATGCTGCAAGATTCCCACCTGGTTCGTGTTTCAATTGTGGAGAGTTTGGTCATTTCCGCAACAACTGCCCGAGGTTGGTAAATTCCAATGCGAATCCGAACGCGATCGCGAATATGAATCCCGCTCGTGGACGAGCATTCAATCTGAACGCGAACGAGGCGAGGGCGGACAACGAGGTTGTTAATGGTACGTTCCTTGTTAACAATCAACTTGCATCTGTTCTTTTCGATTCTGGTGCCGATAGGAGTTTTGTTTCGTTGTCCTTTGAGCCTTTACTTGCGATACCTAGAACTAAACTGAGGAAACCCCTATCTGTCGAGGTTGCTACTGGTAAACCTCTTGTTCTCGATTCCGTTCTTCGTGGTTGTCAATTGAACCTCGATAACCATCTTTTTCCTATTGACCTCACGCCGATGCAACTTGGGAGTTTCAACGTTATCGTGGGGATGGATTGGTTAACCAAACATCATGCCGAGGTTGTTTGTTTCGACAAAATTGTTCATATTCCTCTTTCGTCTGGTGTTGTCCTAGAGGTTCGTGGCGAGAAACCATCTGTTGGTTTGAAACTCATGTCGTGTACAAAAGCCCGAAGTTATTTACGAAAAGGATATGTTGCTTTCCTGGCACATGTCACTGAGGAGAAGGGTAAGAGCAAGAATATTCAGGATATTCTGATTGTTTGGGATTATCCAGAGCTGTTTCCTGATGAACTGCCTGGTTTGCCTCCAGTTCGTCAAGTCGAGTTCCATATTGATCTCGTACCCAATGCTAACCCGATTGCGAAAGCACCTTATCGTCTTGCACCGTCTGAGATGCAAGAGTTATCAAAACAGCTTCAAGAGTTATCTGATAAAGGATTCATCCGACCAAGTTATTCACCTTGGGGTGCTCCTGCCCTCTTTGTGAAAAAGAAAGACGGATCTTTTCGAATGTGTATCGATTATCGTGAGCTTAATAAGCTTACCATCAAGAATCGATATCCCCTACCACGAATCGATGATCTCTTTGATCAGCTGCAAGGTGCTACCTGTTTTTCCAAGATCGATCTGCATTCTGGGTATCATCAACTTCGTGTATTCGAAGAAGATATTCCCAAAACAGCATTCCGCACGAGATATGGGCACTATGAGTTCACTGTCATGCCTTTTGGATTGACGAATGCCCCAGCTATCTTCATGGACTTAATGAATAGGGTCTGTACACCATATTTAGAAAAGTTCATCATTGTGTTTATCGACGATATTCTTATTTATTCGAAGTCTTGAGCCGATCACGAGCAACACCTTCGTTTGACATTGGAACTCGTAAAGAAGGAACAACTTTTTGCCAAATTCTCCAAGTGCGAATTCTGGCTTAAAGAAGTTCAGTTCTTGGGTCATATAGTTAACGAACAGGGTATTCATGTGGATCCATCCAAAATTGCAGCTATTAAGGATTGGAATACACCAACAACACCTACAGAGATTCGATCTTTTCTTGGTCTTGCTGGATATTATCGACGGTTTATTTCGAACTTCTCGAAGATTGCGGTTCCACTCACTGCTTTGACTCAGAAGAATAAGCCTTTTGAGTGGGGACCCAAACAAGAAGAAGCGTTCCAAACGCTGAAACAGAAGCTGTGTGATGCTCCTGTTCTATCTCTGCCCCGAGGGAAACGATGATTTCATTGTCTATTGTGATGCATCCAATTTTGGCCTTGGTTGCGTTCTTATCCAACGAGGTAAAGTTATTGCGTATGCGTCTAGACAATTGAAAGTTCACGAGAAGAACTACATGACTCATGATCTTGAGTTGGGGGCTTTAGTTTTTGCTCTCAAAATCTGGAGACACTATCTTTATGGCACGAAGTGTGTGGTTTTTACCGACCACAAAAGTCTCCAGCATATTCTCAATCAGAAGGAGCTGAACATGAGGCAACGACATTGGGTTGAGCTCTTAAACGATTATGATTGCGAGATTCGCTACCATCCTGGTAAGGCGAATGTCGTAGCTGATGCGCTTAGTCGAAAAGAGCGAGTCAGGCTTCATTCTGTTGGCACTCTATCTGATCTTCAAACTCGTGTTCTTCAAGCTTAGCAATTTTGTGTTTCACAAAATTTGATAGGTAAGGAATTATCATGTCAACTTGAGCTTAAGCTCGAAGCAAAAGGCGATGGTTTACTCTATTTCAAGGATCGTTTGTGGATTCCGAAACAAGACGATCTCCACACTTTAGTGATGGACGAATCTCACAAGTCTCGATATTCTATCCATCCTGGTGCTGATAAGATGTACAAGGATCTTCGTACTCAGTATTGGTGGGCTGGTATGAAGAAGGATATTGCCTTGTATGTATCGAAATGCCTAACTTGTCTCAAAGTCAAGGCTGAACATCAACGACCGTCTGGTTTGCTTGTACAACCAGAGATACCGGTTTGGAAGTGGGAGAACATTGCGATGGATCTCATCACTAAATTACCGCGTACATCTAAAGGTCACGATGCTATTTGGGTTGTCATCGACCGATTAACAAAGTCAGCTCATTTTTTTCCGATTCGCGAGGATCTATCTGCTGATAAACTTGCAAAGATTTATGTTGATGAGATTATATCTCGACATAGTGTTCCTTTGGACATCATATCTGATCGTGATGCTCAATTTTCATCTCATTTTGGGAAAACCATGCAATCTGCTATGGGAAACCCAACTAAATCTAAGCACTGCTTATCATCCCCAAATAGATGGACAATCTAAGAGGACGATTCAAACTTTGGAGGATATGCTTAGAGCATGCGTGATAGACTTTGGTGGTAACTGGGATTCTCATCTTCCATTGATCGAGTTCTCTTACAATAATAGTTATCATGCTAGCATCAATATGGCACCATTCGAAGCTCTTTACGATTAAAAATGTCGTCCACCTGTCTGTTGGAATGAGATCGGTGAAGCTCAGCTTATTGGACCTGAGCTCATGCTGGAAACGACAAACAAAATCAAGAAAATTCGCGATAACCTTGTGACAGCTAGAAGCCGTCAAAAGAGTTATGCGGATGTGCGACGTAAGCCTTTGGAATTTCAAGTCGGAGACCATGTCCTACTCAAGGTGTCACCTTGGAAGGGAGTGGTGAGATTTGGAAAGAAAGGAAAACTTGCACCACGATATGTTGGACCATTTAAGATTGTTGAAAGAGTCGGAAAGGTTGCCTATCGACTAGAACTACCTCCAGAGCTTGGAAATATTCATCCGACTTTTCATGTGTCCAATTTGCGAAAGTGTCTAGCTGACGCTAATCTTCACATACCACTCGACGAGATTCAAGTTGATGAAACAATGCACTTTGTCGAGAAACCTGTGGAGATAACGGACCGTGCATTCAAACAGTTGAAGAACGAACAGATTCGATTGGTCAAGGTTCGCTGGGAATCCAAACGTGGCCCAGAGTTTACTTGGGAACGTGAGGACCAAATGAAGGCAAAATATCCGCAATTGTTCTCACAAGTTTCCTCTAGTTAAACTTTCGGGACGGAGTTTCCTAAAGTAGGAGAGACTGTGACAACTGTGCTCTATAATCGATGTACAATGTAAAACAATGTTAATTATTAATAAAGAAATGTTTTTTGGTGTTTTTATGTGTGTATTTGTGTTTGTTCATTTTACGATTTGATTCGATTCGATTTCAAGCTTTAAATCGCTTTCTGGAAGGTTATAAGCAAACTGGTGCATAAACGCAGTGAGTTTAACGCGACAAACACTCCGGGATAGTTAAATAGGCTTAACATACCTTAAATACCCTTCACATAACTTAGAAATAAGTTTTGGATGGTTTGGTGTGTCGAAAACAAGTTTGTTCGATCGCAGGGACTATTTGTGTCAAACAGCGAAACTATACCGATTTGTATAGTAACGAACACTCCGGAACTTGATCATAAGTTAAAAATACCTTAAATATCCTTTACATAGCTTAGAAATAGGCTTTGAGGGGTTCGGTATGCTAAAATAAACTTTATTGATCAATAGGGACTAAAAACGTCAAAAAGTGCATAAGTTTGCATTTTCGCGCATATCTTACGTTCTGAATATATCCGGACACCCAAAAATTTATGTAATCATTAAAATATTTTATTTTAGTGATTTGCATGATAAAATTCCATTCGTCGCTTAATTTGGATCGTTTTTGCGTTCGTTACGACTTCCGTCGTAATTAGCCGAACAACGCAACCATACGACCAAACGAATCGACATCCGAGATGTTTTTGAGCATGTTTTGAGTTCCCTATACTTTAACATCATTTTAGAGCCTTGAAATGAGGTTAACGGGGCTTAAAAGTGCCAAAATACATCGATATGCAAGTTTTACAAGTTCAGGGGCTAAAACTGACATTCTGCCAAACTGTTTACACGGGCCGCGTAAGCCCAGTGTTAATCTTACACGGGCCATGCCAGAGCTGCAGATCAGAAACATTGAACCTGGTCTTCTAGCTTGTTTTTGGCGGTTTTGTTCATGGTTTTTGGTCACCATCTGCTAGATTTTGATGGTTTAACATGTCCCCTAGTATTAGAATACCACTAACCCACATGTATGGCCAAGATCTTTCCCCCTTTAGCAAGAAACGATCCTAACGGTGAACCGAAAACTATAAATAGGCATGCCCACATTCAATTTTTCCTCACATTTGATCTGAGATTTCTCTAAGTTGATGTGATTATTCACTTCATACCTGAGAATACTTGGAATCAAATCTCTTTGGACCCTTTGTAAGTCCTCTTTCGTTCTTTTATGCGTTTTTAGCATGAAAGTCAAACTCTGTTTGACTTTCTGCATTGACCAGTTTATGATCAACACGAAGTTCGTTTGAACTTCGCTACGTGATCGTAATCACGATGGTTATAGTCCTTAGTGACTATACCTACTGATTACCACGTTGACTAGGCGTAGTGACGAGTCGTAGTTTCGGTCAAAATGCGCATTTAAGCGTATTTTGCAACCAAACTACTCTTGGTATCAAAACACTTTGTTTTGATATCAAAACCTGTTTTCTAACTTAGTTAAGCATGTTTTAACATGCTCACCTCATCACTTTTAGTTTAGGCTTGTTTAGGGTCGTAAGTCAAGCGGTCTAAACCACCGCCTAGACTTTTGAACTCGACCCGTTTGGTCGATCATTAGGATCCGACCAAGCATGATTAGTGACCATAGTTACATAGGGAATAACGTTCCGAGGTTATACCTTATGGTCACATAGTTTAAGTAGTTGTATGATAGGTAGTTTATATGCCTTAGGTAAATGACCAAAACGCCCTTTTCATGCATAATTGGATTTTAAGCATATGTAACCCAAACATTTATCACATAACTGATTATGCAACATAATTAAACATTGTTAGGGCATATAATACTTGTCATAGGACTAGTTAGACGTCTCGAACGCGTTTTACGCGAACGACGCGTTAAAGTAGCATAAGCTACCTAAACGGGTCGTAACGGGTCGAAAGCACTTAGATTAGGTGCCGATCTAGAATGTAGGCTTTGTTAAACCATATCACATGAGTTCCAATACTCATTTGGTTTACAAGACCTCATTCTATCCGATCTTCCGATTTAGGTGTCATGTATTAAAACGATTTCGATATTTAAACGATGGTTTCAAAAACGATGTAAATGGTTTATATTAAACTAATAACGATTTCGATAATGTGAACGAACTTGTTGGTTGTAGTTACATAACGAATGACATTCATTAATTCTGGCCGAACCGACCAATATTAGGTTATGGTACCATAGGATCTGACAAATCCCGTTATCACACTACACCCATGGTTATGTGTGGGGGTTATGTAGGTAACGACCGAATCTGATGATAGTTAACTTACCCTTTGGTGGTTTGTTAATGCGAGAAACGAGATAGTCGAGTCACGAAGGTTTGAATGTTATTAGCGAGACGACCATAAGTAGTTTCACAGTTAAAACGAATACGATTTTGGGACGAGTTAAACGATTTGGGACGACTTAAACGAGATAAACGATTTGGATAAACGATTGGTTTTGGGTAGTGATTAGATAATGGGACGGGAGTAGCATGATAAAAGCATGGTAGATACGCCGCTGGTACATCTTATATATAAGTGCTTTTATCATGTTACATTTTGTGTCATTATTTAGTTCACTGGGGAAAGGATTTTGAAACGATGTCACACAACGAGGTTTTCGAAATGATGTAAACCATACGAGTTTTATTAACGAGTTTTTACGAATTGGTTACTAAAACAAATGTTTTGGGGTTAAGAATCATGGCTACGAGATTTTATAAACCATAATCAACTTGATTTAAGTAGGTTAATTATGTTGCAATACACTTTTCAAAACGAGGTTTGTACTTTTGACTCTTGTAGTCTAATAAGGTACTGCAACATATAAACGAGCCATGAATCCGATACTCTCCTAAAACCTATGTGCTCGCCAGCATTTCTTTGCTGACTTTATTTTCATATGTTTCATGTAGTGTTGCTTGATGTTGATTGCTAGGATGCTTGAGTCACATAGGATCTGGACGAGGCCTTAGTGACTTAAAAACAATGATAGGCGATGTGTAGCTTGTTTGTTTTGGTTTAAAGACAATGTACATTACTTAATAATTCAATAAAACGAAACTTTTGTATCCATGGTTGTAAAACAATAATTCTGTTACAACACTCCCCGACGTTTCCGCCACGGTTTGTTGTTTTAACGTGGTTGGGGTGTGACATTGGGTTAATAAAAATAAATTGCTGATTAGGTTTTGATTAGGTTAACTAATTAAGTTATTATAAGTGGTTAAAAATAATTATGTAAATTGCGTTATATATTTAAATACAAATAATAATCAATGTTTGATTTTTTTTTTTTTATAGTTTTATAATATTTTTTTTCTATGTGAGGTGGTTGAAAATTTTCAAGGGGTGCAGGTGAAAATTTACAAGGGGTGCGGCCGAAATTTCCAGCGAAAAATAACACTAAAATTTATTTTTTCAAGGGGTGCGCCCGCCCAGGGGCGGACCCAAATGATGCGGGTCGGTGTCCACGGACCCCAATGTTTTTAAAAAAAATAGTAGAACCGGTATGTTAAAATTTTCGAGGACCCCATAAAATAAATTAGTTGGACCCCATAGTATTAAAAACAAAGCTGGTAAGGTGGTAAATCTCCTTGTCTTCTAATAAGTAGGTCTCAAGTTCAAGTCTTACATCTGTTGTTTTTTAGTTTATTTTTTTTCATCAAAATTAAACTAGTGTTTTAAAACACCATAACCACTCATTGATCCTCTAATTTGCTTTTTTAAAATGATAAATTTTGTAGTGATTTCATGTCCACTAAATGCTTCTACATTATTTCCTAGCCCCGACCCCACCTGACATCGATGACCGACCCGAAAATTTTAATGTTTGGTTTGAAAAAAAATCTAACACAAAAAATGGACCTCAATGGAAAAAAATCCTGGATCCGCCACTGCGCCCGCCCACCCTTGACTTAAGTGGGTACGCCCTTTGTAACATCCGTCAAAATGTGTTCCCAAAATCCGACCCGTTTTGAAAATCCGAATCCTAACCTTTGAAACCTCGGAGCGAAAACCGTTGAATGGATTATTCTTTAATTTAATACATTTATTGATTTAGTTATTTATTTATTTGTTTAATTAATTAATATTGTATTTATATATAAAAGATTTAAAATATAAACCTTCAAAATAAAACTTGGTTAAGTTGGTTGAGCATTTACATCAAAACTTAGAAGTATAACTAGAAATGGGCATCATGTTAATTAGGTAGTTTAAACGAAACTTTGTAGTCATTTGGTGTAAGTTTGTCATTATAGAATAGTAATGTTAACACATATAGAGTTAAAAGATTCTAGGCCAAAAAGGTCGTATTTGTGTCAACGCACGAATACGAGCTGTGCTTGAGTTTGTGTGTCTTAGATGATTTTCTTATATCATGTTTATCTTTATATAAAGTTTCTAGTTTGTATAATTATATCAACTATTGGGATCCATCATCCCGTAAAGACAGCCCCTAACACCCTGATATCACGAAGTTTATTTTAATGATCATGAACTGAATACAAAGAGAATTTGGCTCTTTACTTGCTCAAGGGACGTTTTTAGTTTTCTTGATCTTCACAATAAAAAATCCTGTCATGTTCTACCACGCCTTATCTATTTGTAATAATATATATTATCTAATTATGTACATATATTGAAACAGCTGAAATAACAAATATTCTAATATAATCATGTTTCTAATGTCTTGACAGATGAACAAGGATAGATTCTACTGTATGCAGTACAACAATTTGGTTGATTCAATACACTTATTTAGATATATATTCATTCATGGGCTTTGAGGTACAAAAGTTATAACCAAACATGGAGAAATATATTGTGAGAAAGTGTTGCGTAAGTGTAAATGGATTCGAAAAAGCATTGTGTATATAGACTTGTAAACGAACCTAATGAGCACGAACATAAAATGTTCATGTTTGTTCACTTAGCTTTGAACGAAAACAACTTAACAACACGGTTTTCTTGTTCATGTTCGTTCATTAAAAAAATAGACGTGTTTGTTTACATTCGTTCGTTAATAGTTTAAACGAACGGTTCATAAACGTAATCCAACACAAATGAAAATATGAACGGACATAATTGAGCAAACACCAACTAAAAATAAACATGAACATCAATTTGTTTGACCTAATAAATTTAATTAAACTAGAGTAAATTGTGACAGGTGATATTTAATTTCATCAAACTAGGGTTGTTTATGAGTCGAGCTGAGCTAGGGCAAGCTCGGGCTCGGCTCGATTATAAACCGAGCTGGCTAGGCTTGGCTCGGATTTGAAACCTAGCTGAAAATCTAAGCTCGGGCTCGGCTTGGTTTTAAACCGAGCTGGCTCGGCTCGGCTTGGTTTGGCTCGTTTTTAAAAATAAAAATTAATACATAGCTTTCAAATTTCAATATTCTAAAATATTATTCAATACATTAAAAAGAACATATTCAAAATAAGTTTAACCTAATACATTACAAGCCAAAATCATGTTCAACTACGCAAAATAAGTTTATATTTCAAGTAAATACAATATTTGTTCATTAGGATTATTAAGTTCAACCTAATACATTACAAGCTAAGCCGAGCCGAGCTACCAAGCGAGCCAATTTGGCTCGTCACGAGCCGAGCCGAGCCGAGCTAGGCTTACTTTCTAACCGAGCCGAGACGGCTCAGCTCACTTTCAAACCGAGCCATATCGAGTAAAAAAATAAGATTCCAGTAATATCAAGTATCCTATTTTTAGGCTTGTAAAAAAATAAGATTTTAGTAATATAAAGTATCCTATTTTTTAGTTAGAGGTATCCTCAGGGGCGGACCCAAATGATGCGGGTCGGTGTCCACGGACCCCAATGTTTTTTAAAAAAATAGTAGAACCGGTATGTTAAAATTTTCGAGAACCCCATAAAATAAATTAGTTGGACCCCATAGTATTAAAAACAAAGCTGGTAAGGTGGTAAATCTCCTTGTCTTTCAACAAGTAGGTCTCAAGTTCAAGCCTTACATCTGTTGTTTTTTAGTGTATTTTTTTCATCAAAATTAAACTAGTGTTTTAAAACACCATAACCACTCATTGATCCTCTAATTTGCTTTTTTAAAATGATAAATTTTGTAGTGGTTTCATGTCCACTAAATGCTTCTACATTATTTCCTAGCCCCGACCCCACCTGACATCGATGACCGACCCGAAAATTTGAATGTTTGGTTTGAAAAAAATCTAACACAAAAAATGAACCCAAATGGAAAAAAACCTGGATCCGTCACTGGGTATCCTCATATTTTATTTAGGGTATCATTTGTATAAAACCGGAAAAAAAAACAGTACGAATACGGGGTTGAGCCGTAGCCTATGCTACAGCTCCTAACATTATAGTTTCGCCTCTCCACGTTTATCATATATATTTAGAAATGTGTGAAACCGTCAAAAGTTTATCTATGTCTAGTACGGTTTTCAAAAGGATGATGAGTAACATGAAACTTATTACTTTTATAATTATTGGATTTTAATAATTCTAAATTTCACCTATTAGCAAATAATAATTCTAACTTTAAAAATTCCTTTTAACGATCCAAACTTTTAAGAATTTGGCCCTAATTAACCATTTTTTTCCAACGTAGATGCACTTAAATAATTTAAGAAGTCTGCAGATGCACTTAAATCTATTGAGAAGACCAAATTCTTATATGTTAGAAAAGGATTAATATGGGCCAAATTTTTACAAGTTAAAATCGTTGAAGGAAATTTTTAAAGTTGTGATTATTATCAGCCAACATCAACAGATGAAAATTAGGATTATTAAAATCTTATAACCCTTGTTTGTACAAGTTTAAATGAACATAGGTAAAACGCATAATGTTATAGTGAGATGTAGAAAATTGAGGAATTTTTTAGTTATTGATATTCAAATGTATATATAACATTTAGCAAACATGGTTTGTGAGACACTTTTGCCTATTGATAGTGTCTTTTCAAGCTTTTGTTTTTATTCTTCTTACTTTTATTAATCTTAAGGGTACGTCGTATGCTATAAATAATATCTTCCTATAACTTAATAGATTTAATTTTACCTTTTATACTATAAAATATATACGTCGTCTTTTATCCAATAGTTTTGTTGGTCTTTTATGACACTTGTTCGTTAGTTTCTTTTAGAAAAATGATATACATGCCAGCATTTATGTTATTTTTTACTCGACATTTCATTCTTTATTTCAAACAAAGTTATATTTGAAAAGGCAGTACGATTACAGACCAAGTAGGTACCAACCGAACAACTTCATTACTGACATCAATATTCGTTTTTATGGTTTTCGAACAATGTGAAACACGTGTCGCCATCATACACGCCTTTATTTTTTGTCAGTATTCGTTTTTATGGTTTGATGTAAAACAAGTATCCGATGTCGATATTATTGAAACCAATATTCGTTTTTATGATTTTATTATCGAAACCAATATCAATATTCATTTTTATGGTTTTCAATCGATGTAAAACTCCGTCACAACACGCGGAGACGTTTACTAGTTGATTTGTAAGAGGCAAATACGTAAGTGATGACACACGTTTTTGTTTGTTTCGAAGTACTATGTTTTTGATAATTTATTAAACAATGTTCAAACTTGTTGTAATCACAGAGTTGTACGTCTAGATATTCAGACTTCAATATCTAGTGAACAGTTTGACATTTAAAATAAAATATAACAGCTAGCATAATGCTAAATATTCAAAGTTGGCATTCATAATCATATGACCTCTCAATATTTACAAAGATTCTCACTTGAGATAACGACCCCTTTACATAGACATGAAATTCAGACGACCCCTATTATTGCTCCATTGACAAAAGCCTAAGCCTCGAAGGAAGTATTTTAACTAATAGTTTTTTAATCTTCGCTTTTGGATAAACACAATCTAATTGACATCAATGTCGAGTTGTTTCATTAATGCAAATTATGACATATGAAACTAAAACAGTCAGGGCGGATCTAGCGTGAAACACCGAGTTCATAGGAACCCTCTCGGTTTGAAATGTTTAGTGAGAATCATTGAATCAATATAGAAAATATAGAATTTTTAGTAAAACCTTATAAAAACCCAATGGGAAAAAGAAAGAATATAGTTCTACTTGGCTAGAATTATCGATAATATTACTAACAAAGGAAGAATATACTTCTCCTAATGGCATCAATGACAAACCTTATGCTACTTACCTTCGAATATCCGAATATTTCTTCACTTTGGGTACTGATTTAATTTAGGGGTATCATTGCTCTCGTCTTAGTGTAAACGATAAGGGCGATTTAACACTTTCCCGTAGACCATTTCATCCAAATTTCAATATTCTTGTTTTCAACAATGAGAAGAGATCATACATGAAACAGAAAAAAAAAAAAAAAAAAACTTATAAGACTACGTAGTTACTCATGTTGTCGCCGCTTTTACCCTAACTAAACCCTATCCATAGGATCAGGATAAGGAATGGACGGCTAGGGTTTGTGCTGGGACACCGCCTCCGGATCAGGTCAATAGCGGCGACATATAGCGTGTTGCCGCTATTACCCCCTTTTCTTGTAGTGTACTGCATGTTGTTTGAGGTGTGAGTTGTGAAAAAAAGTGTCAGGTAAAGTCATTAATACACACACACACACACCTTGTTCACCCATGATCTTCCTTAGTTACCTCAACATCAAAGGGGTAAGTTTTCCCCAAACACTCTTAAGAATCTAGCCAAAAATAGCCATGAAAGAACATACGATCAAACTTGAAAATATTATATAAATCATAAAAAGCTTGATTACATTGAGTTTTTCCTAATGATTACAATAATTAGAGAGAATTAAATAGAAGAGAAGTGTGTAGTGGAGAAGAGGTGAGAGAATGATCAAAGAAAAATTGTGGAGAAGGCTCTATTTATAGGTTGTCAGTAGGGCTGGCATATCGTGTATACCCATACACGATAAGACACGATACACGAAATCCCATACACGAACACGACACGATAACTTATCATGTCCTTTTTTTCAAACACGAACACGAACACGGCACGATTACACGAAAAGTACCTGTTAATACCTGTTAACACAAATGTTCGACTGTTATACACGAAAATTACCTGTTTATACCTGTTAACACGAACAAAAACACGAACACGACATGCTATCTGATAGTTACAGAGGGAGTTTAGGGTTTTATTTGTTTTTTTAATTGAATGAGGAATGAAATAGAAAGGAATTAAGGAACCCACACGCACATGGCTGATGAGTTTTATTTAATTTAATTTCTTATCGTGTACTAACGGGTATTAACAGGTAAACATGTATTTAACCTGTTAATACACGAAAATTAACAGGTAATCTCGTGTCTACCTGTTTGGTACACGATACCTGTTAAGGCCATACACAATACCTGTTAACTTCATGTAGGTTCGTGTCGTGTATTCGTGTATTCGTGTAAAATTGCCAGCCCTACTCGTCAGCATGGGGCGTGGTCAACTTTGTGGGCCCCACGTGATCTTCCAAATCTTCCAGAAGCTTTTCCTTTGTCTTGTATTGCTAAGGCATGGGGCATGCCTGGCTTTATTTGCCTGATCTTTGCACGGTAGGCTTTTGGAGGTGTCTGGTGGCTTTCGGATCAGAGGCATGGGGCGTGTCTGGATATTTTTTTTCTATTTTTCTCCGTTTTTCGCCCGGTTTTGCTTCCTTTGTTATTCTTAGGTTATTGTCTTGAAATTTCAATATAAACCAAATTAAGCTAATTTTGAACATTTCTTTAACAAAACATACTAAAAATGAGTTATAATTTGATATAAAAACGTGCACATTTTAGCTAATATCAATGAGATAACAAAATTTTCATATATAAAGAACAACAGAAATGCGTTTGATAAGTTAATTAGTAGATATTTTATCAAGAAAGAAACCCATACGAGCGACGAATTCCGAGCAGCCCTTAGTATGTTTTCTGATTCATTGTCTGCAAATAGCTCTACAAAAAACCAAAGGGTCCAAGAACCATTAGACCCTCCTAGGACCCGAACCATATGTGCAATTAAAGGGTCGGTTTCGGTTCTTGATTTCTTCAATATGCAGTTAGGTTCCGGGTTTGTTCTCACGGGTTTGAACCAACGCTCAGCCCTATGGTTCCCATAAGCGTGATAAATCGCATTCTCCGTCTCTATCTTTATCATACTCATAAACACCTATTTTATTATTTCTCTTTTTTACACACTCATAATCATTTAGATTTGCGCCTTTAAATATAAAGGTTTGCTTTTGTTTTTTCTAAGTTGTTCTCTATTATAGAGAATGGAAAGAAATGCTTTTTTTAGATGATTTCTTTCAATCATTCTTTAAAATCTAGAGATAAAAAGTATATAGAGGGGTTAGTTGTATTGTGTTTGTCTCTCACAAAGGTGATTAGGTTTAAATTCTTAGAGCATTCACATCCCCTACACCATTTTCTACGACTTTTCAAAATTTATCTCATTTTAAAAAGCCTCTCACATCCTATCCATTATTTTTATCCTTATGTTACTTACAAAAGCTTATTTTATTATATTTTTTGTTGGGTAAATTACACTTTTCGTCCTTTATGTTTGTACCCGATTGCAACTGATAGCCTTTAACTTTAATAATTACAGTCACAATCCTTTATTTGCAAAACTCGTTACACTCTACGTCCTTTAGTACTAACTAGATTATAATTTTCAGTTAAGTTTATTCACTTAAGGGTATTTTGGTCAATTCATGTTTTTATTTAAATGTTTAATAAATAAAACCAAAATAATTGCATATACATTTCATCTTCCCCAATTTCCTAACCCTAAAACCCTAACCACTACATCTTGCCACCACCACCCCATCCTGCCACCACCACCACCACATCCTGCCGCCACCACTCCGGCCACCGTTCACCAGTCGGGCCACCACCACGTCACACCCACCATCCCTAACCCTTTGCAGATCTGCAACACAGTAGGAATTGCTAAACACGAATCATAATTTCAGCTCAAAAAAAAAAAAAAAACCAGAAATCATATCAAATCTGATGTTCAACTGATTTCTAATTTTTTTCTGCATAGATGTCAAGTATCTGGTATAAATTAACATTGCAACAAAATGTACCAAAAATGTGTTTGCAACATGAATCAATGAAGACGAATAGGTTAAAAAGCAAGAAATGACATAAAAACAAAAGGAGCATTCGTTCGAATTAAGACAGTTTAAAGAAACTATAACACTTGAATCAACACAAATGTGTAAGAAATTGGAAGGAGATGCTGACCAAGCTCCTTCGAAATCGAAAGAAGAAGGACGTCTGATGAGAACAAAACCGAGAACATCGGTGCAGAATTTGACAGATGTAGGAACAGATCTGAAGACATACGAGACGTGATTCAGTGATAGGAACGGTGAAGATGATGCAGGATGTGGTGGTGGTGTTGGTAGGATGTGGTGGTGGTGGTGGCAAGATGTGGTGGTTAGGGTTTTAGGGTTAGGAAATTGGGGAAGATAAAATGTATATGCAATTTTTTGGGGTTTTATTTATGAAACATTTAAAAAAGAGTAAATTACAAGTTTTGTCCTTTATGTTTACACCAAATTGCAGGCGCTGTCCTTTAGCGCAAAAGTTGACAAGTTTTGTCCTTAATGTTCCAAAATCTTGCACGTTATGCCCTTTGAGCCTAACCCAGTTAATTTCTAACGTTAAGTTAAATCATGTGGAAGGCACATGAGGGTGTTTTAGTCTTTTCCCCTACCCTTTTTAATTCCACCCATTATTTTACCACAAACCCCGAGCATCAAATTTTAAATAAAGTTTGCAAATCACAATGATCGATGCTACTTCTGATCTTGGATTTAGTTCCTCATAAGTCTGTGCAATCAATAGGTGATTCTTGTTAAGTATCTACAAATCAAAATTCAAGAATATCATCATATTCAAAAGTCCAAATGCATTTTCAATCAAATTTTAATAACAATAAACATTCAAAGTTGTGGTGACTAAATCGGTACAACTTAAAAATTAGTAAACTTTTGAACAAATGTTTACAAATCTAATTGGCTTATTGTTCATCTTCATCATGACCTTCAATCACACACAACTGTGTGTTAATTTTAGAGAGAGAATGTACTTCTGTGAAAATCGAATTTCCGACAACCGATTTAAGTTCAGTCACACTTACTTGCATAGTTATTTTTCTTGCGCAATTACTCCGAACAGGCGTACCTACATATCTGAGTTTTGTCAGGGAATTGCAAATTGTTCTTCTTCTGATTGCTTGACCAGTGTTTTGACCAATAAACAAGAGTGTTGCAGGTTTCCGATTCCACCAAGGGCGCCAGATTGACCGGTCCGGTCAACGATTCCGGCCTTGCCGCCGCCACTGTTGGTGGTGGCTGCGTCCACTTTGGCTTGGATTTCCTTGGCTGTGTGCTTCTTTGGCTTCGCTTTTCCGGTCATGATTGATTGATTGTTGTAGAGATGGTCTAGGGTTTGTTTGGGTATGAGATTAGATGAGAGGTGGAGAGGATATGGGAGGAGGAAAAGAGGGAATTAAAAGGGGAAGAACGGAAGAACCCTAACTGTATGTTGCTGTTTGTGATATAAATACTTATAATAATAAAATGACAATAATGCATTTATGTGCAACACACATGACTAGGTTTAACCAAAAAATCTAACTAAGTTTGGCTCAAAGGGCATAACGTGCAAGATTTTGAAACATTAAGGACAAAACTTGTCAATTTTTACGCTAAAGGACAGCGCCTGCAATTTGGTGTAAACATAAAGGACAAAACTTGTAATTTACTCTTTAAAAAAACATGAATTGACCAAAAGTGAATAAACTTAACTAAAAATTTTAATCTAGTTAGTACTAAAGAACGTAGAGTGTAATGGGTTTTGCAAATAAAAGATTATGCTTGTAATTATTGAAGTTAAAAGCTATCCGTTGCAATCGGGTACAAATGTAAAGTCCGAAAAGTGTAATTTACCCTTTGTTGTTTTATACATTCATCGTAATTTGATGAAGGATAAATAGTAGTTTTTCAAATATGAAAAGCTATTGTAGTGATTCTTTAAAATAATAGGGATGAGGTTCGCTTGAAACTCGCTTGAAAAAAAGCTCGAATATAGCTCGCTCGAAAAAAGCTCATTTTGTTCTCGAGCCGAGCCGAGACAGCTCGTTTAGTAATCGAGCCGAGTTCGAGCCACGATGCTGGCTCGTGGCTCGACTCGATGGCTCGGCTCTATGACTCGACTCTGTGGCTCGCGCTTATGTGTGTGTATATGTGACAACTCGAACCTCAGACTTACTTTGTGTAACGTTACGTGTCTACGTGATACCATGATTTAATGAATGTTTTATTATTATGTGCATATGTGTAGGTATTGCGTGGTATGTATGTATGTTGTGAATATACACGAACCGAGTACACGAGCCCTTGGGCCACACCTTGTTCACGGATCCTTAAAAGTAACCGGGTGGGCTCGGCCCACTCCCACTATACACAAACAAACAAAACACTTAGGGACTTGGTTCTTTTCCCAATTGTTACAATTCACATCACACACACAACCCTAAGAGCTTTCATTCTCTCTCTCGGCTTCCCTTAGAACCGGACGGCAGCCATCACCCGAAGCCACCCATCTCGAGCAATCTAGGTTCTCGGTTTTCTGGTTAGTAATCCTTGAATGATTGTTGTGTTTTGATAACATGTTTTTATGTGGTGATTTGGAGCTCTCATGCTAGTAAATCTATGTTGTGAATCATGCTTGTAAAAGAATGCGGAACATGTAAACTAAGTTGTTTAGTATAAGATTTTGGATGATTGAGGATTCCTGGAATCCATGGTTGGTATGATTGCTTGTTGTTAATTCGATCTAGGGCCGAATACATGTTACTGAAATTATAGATTCCGGTTATATGCAGTGTTGTTATATTCGTTGTTACTGCTTGGCCAGGATGAAGGGTTGCATGATAGTCGTTGATTTAGGTAATAGGATGATCCGGTCGATTGTCCTATGATTGTTCCTGACAATTGTTATTGATGATGATTATGAACATGTTGAATATGTTATGAAATTGATAAATGTTGGTAATTAATCTGATAATTGCCATGATTGATCCGAATTGTGAAACTGCCTAAAGTGTTTGCTGTAATCACGGATTAGATGTTATTATTATGCATGAATTCAGGGAAATCAGTTACACATCGGGTTGCGACTCAGATTGCGAGTCGAAACCTCACAAGCACGACTCGAGACCACAACGACATCAGCCGCAATCATGGTTGCGAGTCAGGTTGCGACTCGTAACCAGACCATGACGAACCGAGACCGCCCTTTTGCGACTCGTAACCAGCTGTTGCGACTCGTAATCTCCTGTTGCGACTCGAGATCGCCGGTTGCGACTCGAGACCCCCTTTGCACGTACATCTGTTTGGGCCTACACTGTCACGGGCCCAACCGTTTGGGCCAAATGATTGAATTTGTGAACTGTTTGTTATTGGACTAGTATGCGTTTACTATTCGGGCCGGGTTATGTTGGGCCAGGGTTAACACGCACAAGTATGCTCTTGACTGCTAATTGGACTGCTTATCTGTTTGGGCCGACTACTTGGACTCGTTACATGATTTGAACTGCTGATACGTTTATGTGATTTGCCATGATCATACTCGATACCATACGTGATACAAACGTGCTATATACGAACCTGACTTGCATAATAACCATGATAGGACGTGGTTGACCATTTACTTGCTACCTGTACTCATTGTGTATCTGCCGAGCAAACCAAGGTGAGTTCACACAGCCAAGGCATGGGATTCCCGGGTTGGGAATTTGGGTTGGATATGTTGTTATTGAAAGAGTTACTTGTACTTACGCATTCACTAGACTATAGACCATCGTCCTCAGGATAGTCAGGACACGTTACGTAAAGCCTACGTAACCCAGTAATTTCCATATGTCTCCCGGGTCGGGAGGACACGTTACGTAAAGCCTACGTAACCCAAAACCATCCACTGGCTTCCAGGTCGGAAGGCCACGCTGCGTAAAGCCTACGTAGCCCCCACGCGTACCCATGTCCTCGGGGAAGGGCACGTCACGTAAAGCCTACGTGACCCTGTACGTATTCCTGTTCTCGGTAAAGAAGAACACATGGTCGGAAGTTAGTCTAGTAAGTACCGTTAATGAGAAGCCCTCATTAGCAAGGATAAACGTGGAAAGCCCCCACCAGTAATAAGGACACAAGGTTTGGGAAGCCCCCACCTTTAGTACACACTAGTATGGGAAGCCCCCACTAGCTAAACTTATGCACTATGTTATGAACTTACTTTCTGTGAACTCGCTCAACTAGTTTGTTGATTATTTGCTGCATGCCTTGCAGGACCTTAGGTACATTATGGAGCTTGCACAGGGAGGAGCAGGTCGTTGTGGGATATGGATCATGAACTTTATCTGAACTTATAACTATTTTGAGATTACATACTATGCTTCCGCTATTTAAACGATGTTTGGTTTTGGAACATCAATCATGTCATGATGATTTACATTGATTACTTTTATTATTAAATGCTATGTTTGATATGATTGATGGCTTGATCCTGGTCAGTCACGCTCCCAAGCGGTGGTACTCCGCGGGTGGATTTTGGGGTGTGACAGATTGGTATCAGAGCCATTGGTTATAGAGAACTAGGTTTTAATATGGGAAAGTGTTTTTATTAAAACCAGACTATAACCAGAACAGTGCTCTCAACGATCCACAACGACGCTTCGCTCCACGTGCAAGACTCGACATCCTAGGTAATAAGGTTTATGTTTATTGCCTGTTTGCTAGAACTGTTTAGAACTTTGCTCGCATTACGTTTAGATACACATAATACTATAGCATGAGAATCCCTACGTGCGTACACTTTTCTGTCATCGCCCTATTCGCGAACTATTCTTACCTATGCTATTTGTTACAATGAAGATCATGTCTGGACGAATCAACATGACACAAGCCCAGTTAGAGGCTCTCGTTCAAGCTCAAGTTGCTGCGGCAGTTGCAGCAGCTCAAGCAGGTAGTATATCCTGCAGTATAGGCACACACTAGGATCTTCAGATCCTACATTAACTCTCGTATTTAACTTTGTCCTATTCGTACACAATAGGTCAACACGCGCAGCAACCTGTCTGCACATTCAAGAACTTCATGGACTATTGTCCAAATTCTTTCAGCGGCACAGAGGGGGCAGTGGGACTCCTCCATTGGTTTGAAAAGCTAGAATCAGTATTCGAAATGTGCGAGTGCCCTGAGGCTCGCAAGGTCAAGTTTGCCACCGGTACTTTGGAGGGAATAGCACTGACTTGGTGGAACGCACAAGTCCAGATCTTAGGGTTGGCAGCTGCTAACGCCACCCCATGGAACGATTTCAAGGAACTCATCAAGCGTGAGTATTGTACACGTGAAGATATTCACAAGCTGGAAGACGAGCTGTATAATTTGAAAATGGTTGGATCAGAGATCGAAGCGTATACTAAACGGTCGAATGAGCTGGCCGTACTGTGTCCAACTATGGTGGACCCTCCCTACAAGCGCATTGAGATGTATCTCAAGGGTTTGGCGCCAGAAATTCAGAGCCACGTGACGTCGGCTAATCTCGATAACATCCAGGAAATCCAACGACTCGCTCACCGTATCACCGATCAGGCAGTGGACCAGAATAAACTGCCCAAGCGTGTTAATGCTACTGCTAACGTCACCACCTCAGTTACTCCTGCTACGTCTGGTGACAGTAAAAGAAAATGGGATGGAGATTCCAGCAGGGGTTCAGCGACTGTTCAGCCACAAGCTCAGCAGCAGAAGATCGACCACTATCAGAGTCCCAGTCAGCAATCCTCTGGCAGTCACAGACAGAGGAGATATCAGGGTAGTCAACCTAGGTGCCACAACTGCAACAGGCATCACCACGGCCCGTGTAACAAGGGTCGTTGTCAAAGGTGTCTTAAGATGGGCCACGAGGCCAAAGATTGTAGGAGCCCTCGTCCTGCGAATCAGAATCAGCAGCCTCAGCAACCAGCTCCACCGAACCAGCAGCAGCAACAGCAGCCACAGCGTGGAAACCGGGGATGTTTCCAGTGTGGGGCTGAAGGTCACTTCAAACGCGATTGCCCTCAGTTGAACCAGAACCGCAACAACAACAATAACAACCAGGGCAACGGCAACAACAACGGCGGGAACAACAACAATAATGGCAACGAGGCAAGAGGTCGAGCTTTCGTTTTGGGAAGAGGAGACGCAGTGAACGATCCCAACGTGGTTATGGGTAAGTTTCTCCTCGACAATATTTACGTTACTGTTTTGTTTGATTCGGGTGCGGATACAAGCTATATGTCTGTGAAAATGTGTCAACTGCTAAAACGTGCACCAACACTTTTACCCACCAAACATGTAGTAGAGTTAGCTAACGGTAAAAGTCTAGAAGCCACGCACGTAGTTCAGGGTTGTAATCTTATCCTAGCTGGTCAAGCTTTCTCCATCGATCTCATTCCCATAGTTTTGGGTAGCTTCGACGTCGTGATTGGGATGGATTGGTTATCCCAACACCAGGCAGAAATCTTATGCAGCGAGAAGATTATTCGCATTCCTCGTTCGGGTCAGGAACCTCTAGAAGTTCAAGGCGACAAGAGTGGTGCTGTGGTTGGCATCATCTCTTTCTTGAAGGCTCAGAAATGCTTACGTAAGGGGCACACTGCCATTCTGGCACTTGTTACAGACGCATCAGCAAAGGAAAAGAAATTGGAGGATATTCCAATTGTACGTGATTACCCTCAGGTGTTTCCTGAAGACTTACCTGGCTTACCGCCTCATCGTCAGGTCGAATTTCAGATCGAGCTCGCTCCAGGAGCAGCACCCATAGCTCGCGCGCCATATCGTCTAGCTCCATCAGAATTGGAGGAACTGTCTAAGCAGCTACAAGAGCTCTTGGAAAAGGGCTTTATTCGTCCAAGCTCTTCGCCTTGGGGAGCTCCAGTACTCTTTGTGAAAAAGAAAGACGGTACGTTCAGGATGTGTATCGACTACCGTGAACTCAACAAGGTGACGGTGAAGAACCGTTATCCTCTTCCACGCATAGACGACTTATTCGACCAGTTGCAAGGGTCGTGCTACTATTCGAAGATAGATTTGAGGTCGGGGTACCATCAGCTGAGAGTCCGGGATGAGGACGTCTCCAAGACAGCCTTCAGAACTCGTTATGGCCACTACGAGTTTCTTGTCATGCCGTTCGGGTTAACGAACGCACCTGCTGTATTTATGGATCTTATGAACAGGGTGTGCAAACCCTATCTTGACAAGTTCGTCATAGTATTCATCGACGACATTCTGATTTACTCCAAGAGTCAGGAGGAACACGAGCAGCATCTTCGCCTTATTTTGGAACTCCTTCAGAAGGAACAGCTGTACGCTAAACTTTCTAAATGCGACTTCTGGCTTCGTGAAGTCCACTTCCTAGGCCATGTGGTGAACAGGGATGGGATCCATGTCGATCCATCCAAGGTAGATTCGATCAGGAACTGGCCTGCACCGCGTACACCGACGGAAATACGCCAATTCTTGGGTCTGGCAGGTTACTACAGACGGTTTATTAAAGACTTTTCAAAGATTGCTCAGCCGCTTACGCTACTGACACAGAAGGGTGTCACCTATCGCTGGGGAGAGCCCCAGGAGACTGCTTTTCAGCATCTAAAGGATAGACTTTGCAGTGCACCTATCTTCTCTCTGCCAGAGGGCACAGATGACTTCGTGGTTTATTGTGATGCATCCATTCGGGGACTTGGATGTGTGTTAATGCAGCGCGACAAGGTTATTGCTTACGCTTCACGTCAACTCAAGATTCATGAACGCAACTACACGACGCACGACTTAGAGCTGGGAGCTGTTGTTTTCGCGCTTAAGATATGGCGACACTACCTGTACGGTACCAGGTGCACGATTTACACCGATCACAGGAGTCTCGAGCATATTCTTAAGCAGAAGGATTTGAATATGCGTCAACGACGATGGGTCGAGTTACTAAACGATTATGAATGCGCTATCAAGTACCATCCAGGCAAAGCCAATGTTGTGGCAGACGCCCTCAGTCGGAAAGACACTCTACCTCGGCGCGTGCGAGCGCTACAGCTTACAATTCAGTCTAGCCTCCCTGCACAGATACGAGATGCTCAGGTAGAAGCATTGAAGCCAGAAAACATTAAGGCTGAAGCCTTACGCGGCTCACGACAGCAAATGGAACAGAAGGCAGACGGCGCCTACTATGTAACGGGGCGTATTTGGGTCCCACTTTATGGCGGTCTACGCGAACTTGTAATGGATGAAGCACACAAGTCTCGCTACTCGGTACATCCAGGGTCGGATAAAATGTACCACGATATCAGCACTACTTATTGGTGGCCTAGCATGAAGGCCCACATCGCTACGTACGTTGGAAAATGCTTGACCTGTGCAAGAGTCAAGGTTGAATATCAGAAACCAGCTGGCCTACTTCAGCAGCCTAAGATACCTCAATGGAAATGGGAAGAAATTTCCATGGATTTCGTTACAGGCCTACCTAGATCCCAGCGTGGGAACGATACGATATGGGTGATCGTGGATCGACTCACTAAGTCTGCACACTTCCTATCTATAAAGGAAACGGATAAGTTCTCCACACTCGCAGACGTCTATCTTAAAGAAGTTGTTTCAAGGCACGGGGTGCCCACGTCCATCATTTCGGATCGCGATGCACGATTCACGTCAGAGCTTTGGCAAGCGATGCATAAATCATTCGGCTCAAGGTTAGACATGAGCACAGCATATCATCCTCAGACGGATGGGCAGTCTGAGCGAACGATCCAAACACTTGAAGACATGCTCAGGGCATGCGTTATAGATTTCGGCAACGGCTGGGAAAAGCACCTCCCTTTGGTGGAGTTTTCGTACAATAACAGTTATCACACCAGCATTCAAGCCGCTCCATTCGAGGCATTGTACGGGCGTAAATGCCGGTCACCCCTCTGCTGGGCAGAGGTGGGGGATAGTCAGATCACGGGTCCAGAGATTGTAGTGGACGCCACAGAAAAGATTGCACAGATACGACAACGCATGGCGGCAGCACGCGACCGTCAGAAAGCCTACGCGGACAAGCGTAGAAAGCCATTGGAATTTGAGGTCGGGGACCGGGTTTTATTGAAAGTTTCACCCTGGAAGGGTGTGGTACGTTTTGGAAAAAGGGGCAAACTGAATCCGCGGTACGTCGGACCATTCGAAATCATAGAAAAGATTGGCAAAGTGGCATACAAGTTGAACCTACCAGCTGAACTCGGGGCAGTTCACAATGTCTTTCATGTATCGAACTTAAAGAAGTGCCTATCAGATGAAAACCTCATCATTCCTTTTAAGGAGCTCACTATCGACGAGCGGTTGCAGTTCGTCGAGGAACCAGTTGAAATCACGGACCGGGATGTGAAGGTCCTCAAACACAAGAGAATCCCTCTTGTTCGAGTTCGTTGGAACTCCAAACGTGGCCCAGAGTACACCTGGGAACGCGAAGACAGGATGACAGAAAAGTACCCCCAGTTATTCGAAACCAATGCTACCACTACTGAGGCTGAAGCTACTACTTCGGAATTTCGGGACGAAATTCCAGATCAACGGGGGGAGGATGTGACACCCCAGGAAAACCAGTGAACGTTATAACTTACCTAGCTTCCTCAGTGAGTGCATACCAAATTTCGGGACGAAATTTCCAATTAGTTGGGGATAATGTGACAACTCGAACCTCAGACTTACTTTGTGTAACGTTACGTGTCTACGTGATACCATGATTTAATGAATGTTTTATTATTATGTGCATATGTGTAGGTATTGCGTGGTATGTATGTATGTTGTGAATATACACGAACCGAGTACACGAGCCCTTGGGCCACACCTTGTTCACGGATCCTTAAAAGTAACCGGGTGGGCTCGGCCCACTCCCACTATACACAAACAAACAAAACACTTAGGGACTTGGTTCTTTTCCCAATTGTTACAATTCACATCACACACACAACCCTAAGAGCTTTCATTCTCTCTCTCGGCTTCCCTTAGAACCGGACGGCAGCCATCACCCGAAGCCACCCATCTCGAGCAATCTAGGTTCTCGGTTTTCTGGTTAGTAATCCTTGAATGATTGTTGTGTTTTGATAACATGTTTTTATGTGGTGATTTGGAGCTCTCATGCTAGTAAATCTATGTTGTGAATCATGCTTGTAAAAGAATGCGGAACATGTAAACTAAGTTGTTTAGTATAAGATTTTGGATGATTGAGGATTCCGGGAATCCATGGTTGGTATGATTGCTTGTTGTTAATTCGATCTAGGGCCGAATACATGTTACTGAAATTATAGATTCCGGTTATATGCAGTGTTGTTATATTCGTTGTTACTGCTTGGCCAGGATGAAGGGTTGCATGATAGTCGTTGATTTAGGTAATAGGATGATCCGGTCGATTGTCCTATGATTGTTCCTGACAATTGTTCTTGATGATGATTATGAACATGTTGAATATGTTATGAAATTGATAAATGTTGGTAATTAATCTGATAATTGCCATGATTGATCCGAATTGTGAAACTGCCTAAAGTGTTTGCTGTAATCACGGATTAGATGTTATTATTATGCATGAATTCAGGGAAATCAGTTACACACCGGGTTGCGACTCAGATTGCGAGTCGAAACCTCACAAGCACGACTCGAGACCACAACGACATCAGCCGCAATCATGGTTGCGAGTCAGGTTGCGACTCGTAACCAGACCATGACGAACCGAGACCGCCCTTTTGCGACTCGTAACCAGCTGTTGCGACTCGTAATCTCCTGTTGCGACTCGAGATCGCCGGTTGCGACTCGAGACCCCCTTTGCACGTACATCTGTTTGGGCCTACACTGTCACGGGCCCAACCGTTTGGGCCAAATGATTGAATTTGTGAACTGTTTGTTATTGGACTAGTATGCGTTTACTATTCGGGCCGGGTTATGTTGGGCCAGGGTTAACACGCACAAGTATGCTCTTGACTGCTAATTGGACTGCTTATCTGTTTGGGCCGACTACTTGGACTCGTTACATGATTTGAACTGCTGATACGTTTATGTGATTTGCCATGATCATACTCGATACCATACGTGATACAAACGTGCTATATACGAACCTGACTTGCATAATAACCATGATAGGACGTGGTTGACCATTTACTTGCTACCTGTACTCATTGTGTATCTGCCGAGCAAACCAAGGTGAGTTCACACAGCCAAGGCATGGGATTCCCGGGTTGGGAATTTGGGTTGGATATGTTGTTATTGAAAGAGTTACTTGTACTTACGCATTCACTAGACTATAGACCATCGTCCTCAGGATAGTCAGGACACGTTACGTAAAGCCTACGTAACCCAGTAATTTCCATATGTCTCCCGGGTCGGGAGGACACGTTACGTAAAGCCTACGTAACCCAAAACCATCCACTGGCTTCCAGGTCGGAAGGCCACGCTGTGTAAAGCCTACGTAGCCCCCACGCGTACCCATGTCCTCGGGGAAGGGCACGTCACGTAAAGCCTACGTGACCCTGTACGTATTCCTGTTCTCGGTAAAGAAGAACACATGGTCGGAAGTTAGTCTAGTAAGTACCGTTAATGAGAAGCCCTCATTAGCAAGGATAAACGTGGAAAGCCCCCACCAGTAATAAGGACACAAGGTTTGGGAAGCCCCCACCTTTAGTACACACTAGTATGGGAAGCCCCCACTAGCTAAACTTATGCACTATGTTATGAACTTACTTTCTGTGAACTCGCTCAACTAGTTTGTTGATTATTTGCTGCATGCCTTGCAGGACCTTAGGTACATTATGGAGCTTGCACAGGGAGGAGCAGGTCGTTGTGGGATATGGATCATGAACTTTATCTGAACTTATAACTATTTTGAGATTACATACTATGCTTCCGCTATTTAAACGATGTTTGGTTTTGGAACATCAATCATGTCATGATGATTTACATTGATTACTTTTATTATTAAATGCTATGTTTGATATGATTGATGGCTTGATCCTGGTCAGTCACGCTCCCAAGCGGTGGTACTCCGCGGGTGGATTTTGGGGTGTGACAGTATACATATTTGTATGTTTTTCTTGAAATGTGTGTTAACTTTTTAGTTTTGTTTTTTTTATATTACCAATATATGAAAAAATATTTTTTAACAATTAAAAAAAGGTTAACGAGCCAGCTTGATTGGGCTCGAGCTGGCTCAAAGTTTTTTACGAGCCAAGCTCGGGCTCGACTTTTTCAGCTCGAAAAATAATCGAGCTGAGCTGGCTCGTTTAAGTGTAAGCTCAAGCTCGAGTGTTGGTGCAGTTTTGTGTCTGTCACTTGTTCTTAGGTGCGTCTGTAATTGTACGGTCTTTGTTTATCGTGTCTGTATTGTTTTGGTCGAGTCGACCAAGTCAAGATATCCTCCTATCTTGACTTGGTACGACATTTACTTTGTGATGTATGTAAAACAGATGCAGATGTGCAGTCTGTTAGTTAGTTGTATTATGTTTGCTGTTTGCTGTCTGTGTTCTGCATATGTTTGTCTGTTTGCAGTCTATCCACGAAGAACCCATTCTTCGTGGGAGACACATCTTCACGAAGAACATGCTTCGTCCATTGGTGATAGTGACGAAGAACCCTTCTTCGTCACTCAGTCTTTCGTTGGTTTGGTACACGAAGAACTTTCGTTGGTTTCGTCACTCACTCTCGACTCGGCTCGATTATAGCCCTAGGTGAGGTAGAGAAATGGTGGATATGATGTGGTGACTTTTAAGTAGATTTTTTTTATAATTTTAAAGATAGAAGAGGAGTTAGTGGATAGAGCATTCACATTAGAGCTTCAATGTCTATCTATATAATTTAACTAAAAAAAATACATTTTTCTCTAAATTTTGTTTATTTTTTAAAAACCTTCAACATTCAACTCTTTATCTCTATTTTACTCACAAAGACTTATTTTATTATTTTTTTCTCTTTTCTACACGCTCACAATAAAAATATAAAAAATTAAATATGAGCCTTATATAGAGATGTACTTAAATTCTATAAACTTTTCTCTGTTATAGAGATTCCAATGTAATTGTGCTTTTATTGTGAATCTCTATTTTTTCTTCTATATTATACAAATATATGAATATAGAGGCTTCAATAAAGTGCAATATTAGGTGATATCAGAAGTTTAAAAACAAATGATAGTTAAAAAAAGTTCTAAGTTGTGGAACAAGCTCCTTTATTTAAGTATTTAAGTAAACAGGAACAAATCAGCTCCAGTATAAGAATTTTCTTTTGGAAAGCTAACGAAATTTTCACTAAATAGATAGAGTAACCAAGTTAATTATTCTGACTTTTCTTTAAAATAAGATAAGATCAAATTTAAAACAAATATATTAATCTAGATCCCCTTTCTATGAAGAAACAATGACAACTTATTTCTTGACTCACCCAAATCATAGGCACAACAAACAATCCAAGAAAACAATGGACAGATATTTTTTTCATAGTAGGTTCTTTAGAAACAAGACTGTTACTTCTTAATGTTTTTAAAACTTCTTATATTTCTAGATGGTTAGCTACCCATTCTATGAAGTTCGTTTAGAAAGGTAGCGAACTGACTAGTAGTACAGGAAGTTCCAAAAAACACGTATGGGAATGCCGATGATATTCATCAACTTGCCTTCTTGTTGTCCTTTGCACGGAGGAGGTAAATTAAAATTGCTAAGGTGGTTGTCGCCACCTTTTTTTTTGTTTTCTACCAAATGGGATTATTGCTTGCATTGTTTTGTTTTGTAGAAAGATGTGGTAGTACACGCTGGTAGAGACGCGTTTGGGGCGTATACTGCTTTCACATCCTTGATGTCATTGGCTAGCGGAGATGTGATGGCGTTGGTTGTATAATCGAGTGGTGGCATCCATATTCGGCCAACCACCACTAGCTGGGGAGTGTGTGTGTCTGGTGTTGTAGGACTCAACCTTCTTGTATGCAAACGATATTTCTAAATAAAACCAAAAGTTTCATATGTGTGAATTCTTCATTAAGCATTAGAATGTTGCTACATACTAGTAATTATAAAGTTAAAACACAAACCTGTAAGTGGCTTTTAATTTCATCATTTGTCAGCCCATCAACCTTCATAAATTCCCTAATTTGCTTAGGTGTAGCAACTGCATAGAAAACATGTTATCATTTTGATATGTTTATAATTGTATAATCATGGGAGTGACAATGAGAAGGAAGAGAAAACATACCATGAGCTCCACCAAGTTGTTGAAGAGCATGGAGGAACCGTCGGTGCAATTCCTGAGACCAACACCTCCTTTCTTTCTTATTAGAATGCCCTTTATCTTCTCCATTGCTCCCGCCGTTGTGACCACCACCACCGCCACCACTCTGACCTCCACCACCATCCGTGTCTGTTGAAGGACTGGTGGAAGTTTTTTTCTTTTGGAAAAGATGAAAAGTGCCACATCCGTATCCCTTTTCCTTCTTAGACAATAACTTCTTCGACAGAAAGTCCTAAAAGATAGAAAGACACAAATAAGTAAACAAACAAACCCGTAAGATCCCACACATAACAGGGTCTAGAGAGGATATAACTTAAGAGCAAATTTTTCCTCTATCCCCGAAGATATAATGATAAAATCCAGATAAGAGGGTCTGTGGAGGGTGAGATTCAAAACGTCACATTTTTTTAATTAATTACCTCTTCAAGCGGTGGATCCGGGGTTTGAATTGAGAGTTGAGCGGATGCAAGCCAGTCTTTGCTACAAATGATCTTGGATTTATGAGATGAGTGTTGCTTTTGTTGCAAATCATCAACATCTTCATTTGTAGATGAAGTTGATTTCATGGGGATAAATTCTTCCAAAACTGGACACTCATTGGTTGTTTGATCAGATTGACCATCAAGAGATTCATTGATCCCCAGAGTCATTTGCTGTCTGCATCTTTCTATAGCTGCAAACCAATAAACAAAATTAATCCCATTAAGAATTGAATCTTAAAGCAAAACTCAATCAAGTACCACAAAAGAAAGTTTTGTTTTTTACTTACTGGAGTGGAATATTGCATCACACACACAAGATATTATATATTAAACATATATAAATCATAACAAAAACTTCTTGCTCTTTCAAAATTCAACAACAATTTATTCACAAAAACAAAACACATCAAGAACTCCTATAAAACTTGTTAAAAAAAGAACAATATTTATGTCACAAAATTTGATCACAAATACCCAGTTTTCTAGCAGTGAACCGCTTGTGTTAACTATTTTGTATACCTGATATAACGTTATCATGATCATTATACCTTGAGAAACAAGCTCAAGACAAAGAGGAAGCTCGCGTTCGAACACTTGAATCTTTTTGCGCTCTTCTTCTAAAGCTTCAATATACTCTAGACATTTCTGCCCTTTAAACTCACATGGATTATTGTAAACAACCATTCTTATCTTTCCTTAAAAACTGTCCCACACGTACTTCTGATAGAATAGACTGACTGAGAGTTATAATGAGATGAAACATAGGATGGTTTTGTCTGTAAACGTAAACATAGGGAGATACGGTTAGTACGAGAAGAAAAAAGGATCTAAAGTGGAATTGTGAACAGGAATAAACTTGGAATACGGTATAATTGTATATCTGTATTTAAGAAAAGGGAGAATTTTGTGGGTTGTTTTTCTTGGGAAAAGCTTCGGAGAAATCGTAAGGTGTCGAAGTCGGTTCGTCGCGTACCAAACGGACCTTCAAATACTCCACTATATATAGGCACAAATTAAACTATAATTATATGTAGTTTTCGTGTTAATTGTAAATAAATATAAATTATCATTATTCTTAGTTTGGTTCTAAATATTCGTGGTATATGTTGAGAGATCGAGTCAAACTAGTGTAGCTTTTCCCAACTAATAAAAGTCATTCATTACTATATATATTTTGTTTATCTAATTTATATATTATTTTTTATGTATTATGTATAATCATTAATCACTCATTACACTTTTATCATCTCCTAATTTTAACAAAAATTGTTCGCTGAACAATTCAGAGTTCTTCGATCCTTTGTTTTAATATATACGGAAAATTCACTTTGTATTGAAGCCGATTATATATGCGAATATCATTTTAGTTTATTTTTTTTTTTTAGAAAAAACATCAATATTTAATATTTAAGTGGTAGCTCCATTAGATATTTGGGTATTACTATCTTCTATATTCTTGCAAGCGAAAAACGTATGAATTTAAAACAAAGTTAATGATCTTTAGTATTGTTTTTTTGATACATATAACATCTTCAGCAGACAATACATGCCGTCTTTACTTTTTTTTAAATCAAAAGCTAGAGTAATAATCAAAAAAATACGAGTAAGACCACCCGTAGTGGGGCATGATTTTAAAAAAAAAAATGACAAAAAACGCCCCAAAACGCCCCTCCCCCACTACACCCGGCGTTACCGGGCGTTATTTTCGCAAAAAATTGAAGTTGGCGTTTTAATTAAAACGCTTAAGATGCACATGGTGGAGGTTGACTAGCCAATGGGAGGCTTCCAAGTAGTTTCTTTTTTTTTAAACATGCACAGGGACCGAAATATCACATGACCATTTTGTTTTTTTTTCTAATTGGAAGGGGCATTACTGTAATAATGCCTCACTACGCCACTTTTGAAATAATGCCCCATACTGACTGGGACGACACGTGTCGGATAATGCCCCATGGTGAAGGCATTATTTTTCTAAACCATTACGGGTGGTCTAAGAACCATCTAAACAAAAACAAATAATGGACTTTACCAATAAATGAAATGGCGTGAGAGAGACGATCAAGAAGACACCGAAGAGTCATGAGTAGTTAGTTGTTGAAAGTATTTTTAAGCTGGATTACCCTTTAAATGTTGAGCATCTTTTAGTTTTGAAATGGGTAATTTATTCATTTTAATTAACATGTGGAAATAAGCAATTTCAAATTAAGTTTGGGTAAATATGCAATTGGGTGTGTTTTTAAGGGAAATATGGAATTATCCTGAATCGGTGTATAGGCATTACTGTCTAGTGGAGATGAATATGAACGGGTGACTCCGATGATGACACGATAATACTTCAGTGGTTCGGTAGTAATCCAAATTTGTCGTAAAAAGAAACAAAACATTATGTTAAATATTAACTTTATCTTAAAATACTGACAAAAACCGGATACTACATTGTATAAAAAGTTATATGAATTACAGATTTAAAGTTATAGTAAAAAATAACATGCTCAATAAAACACCCAAAAAGGAATAACATTCCATCTAAGTCATTAACATTATACTTTTCGAGGCTATATAAATTTACACTTCAAGAATTATCCATACTAGTAGGTGTGATGCGACGGGGACGACACTTTACATTGCGGCATTCGTTTCTGGTAGTTTTCTTATTCCTATAATATTTATGATAACATTATTGTGATGGATATATGTCATAAGTGTTACACATATGTAAAGTTTTATTTTTTTTATAAAAATTAATAATCAAAATACAAAAAATATTGGCTTTTATAAATTAATAATCAAAAGACAAAAAATAAAAGATAAGTTGTTATAATTGTAAAGTATGTTTATTTTATTGCTTAAATAATAAAGTATAATTTTATTCTTTAAAGTTCATAACTTTTTTTTTTAAATATCCACATAGTACTCATCCAATAAACTTTAAGTTTAAAATTTTCATTTTATAAAAATAATACATAATTATATTTGACTTGTAAGTACGTTTTAGACCTTTAACTTAAATTGTTAATTTTCGTTTTTTTACAGATATAAAAAATTTATATTTTTATAAAATTTCAAGAACCGTTTTTATAAATAAAAAAAAGTAGGATGTTAAGAGTTTATATCTTTATTAACTTTATATCATGCTAAGTTCAGATTTTTAGTTCCTAACTAATCTTATCTATATAAGTCTACTTTTAACTTATAATTCTTAAAAATATGCAACACAATCTACTATGTATCTAGTTAAGTTGGTAAAGAATTCTTTTGAAACTGACTAATATTAGCTATAACAATATAGTTGAACTTATAATTGCTAAAAATTTGCAACACAATTTAGTATTTATCTAGTAAAGACTGTAAATTTCTAAAGTATTTTATTTATATTACTTGTTACAAAAAATGTTTATAAAAGAATTTTTTTATAAAAACAAAATGTTTTGTTTATAAATAAAGTAAAAAAACTGTTTTACACATGTACGTTTTTAATAAAAGATAATAATCAAATGACAAAAATTAAAAGATAAGTTTTTATAATTGTAAAGTAAGTTTATTTTGTTGGTTAAATTATAATATTTATAATTTGATTCTTTAAAGTTCATAACTTTTTTTAAATATTCACATGGTACCCACCCAATAAACTTTAAGTTTAAAATTTTTGTTTTTATAAAAATAAAAATAGTAGTTGACTCGTAAGTACGTTTTACACAGTTAACTTTAATTTTTAAATTTCGTTTTTATATATAAAAAAAAATTATTTTTATAAAATTTTAAAAACAGTTTTTTATAAAAAATAGGATGTTAAGATTTATATCTTTATTAACTTTATATCATAGTAAGTTTAGTTTTTTAGTTTAGTTTTAAAGTTTATAACTTTATTATTTTTTTAAGAGTTAATTGCCCGGATGGTTCCTGTGGTTTGCCATTTTTCATCTTTAGTCCCCACCTTTTTAAAATAACATTTTTACTCCCTATGGTTTACACGGTTGTTAATCGGATAGTCCCCTATCTAGATGGAGGTTAGCTTTTACTATTAAGTTTGTGTGAAATGACCAAATTACCCTTTGTGTTATAATTAATATAAAAAAAATCCTAATGGGCCCCTCATTATTATATTAATCTATCATACAAACCAATCTCCCCCTCCCCCCACCCCCACCCACCCACCCATCACCCACCGTAAAAAAACCACCAAACCCTCCCACTGGCACCATTTTTTGGTCGGCAACAAGGCTTCTGGTCAGTCACTGTTTCTGTCTCTCTTCCTTGAGATTGTCACACATGAAAAACAATTGGATTTGAATTTCTTAAGTGATTATCATTTGTTCATCAATACATAAACACATGATTATTAATCAGCTAAATCTGTAACCAACAATGCATTAAATTGAATACACAAACCAGTAGAATTACATAAATGAAACAAGAATCATGAATCACAACTGCTTTTAAAACAGTTTCATTATGGGATACACCGATAAAGTCAATCAATCGATCGTGGTGGTGGTGATTGTGTGTGTCAGATTTACCGACGGTGGTTTTGTCTGTAATCGTTTATAAGCTTCATAAACAGCGACAGCGCACCGTGGCGGTGGTTGTGTGCATCAGATTTACTGATTAAATTGCTTCATTTCTGAAATTCGTTAAATCGACTCCAAACAACCGTGGCGATGGTGATTATGTGCGGAAGAAATCTAATCGCAACGTTAAATCAACTCCAAACAACCGATCTGTTTCTGATTTCTTCACCTGATCGGCTCCTTTAAATCTCGATTTCGATCTTGTTGTTTCGGTTGGTAGAATAATGAGATTTGAATCAGATTCCGGTAGAGAATTGCTACCGCAATTAGTCTGTACAAGAGCCAAATCGGCCGGCAGCGGTGAACGACGGTTCCGGTGGTGGGTGAAGGATGGTGACTGGTGGCAGGTGTACAGGTGTGGGTGGAAGGAGATATTGGGTAGTGATGGTATGGGCCCCACTAAATTGACTTAATTCAGTTATATTTCTTTTTATAAACGAGTAAGGGCATTTAGTAATTTCACAACAACTTAACTGAGTAAATTAACCTCCATCCAGATGGGGGATTGTCCGAGTAACAACCGTGTAAACCATAGGGAGCAAACATGCTATTTTAAAAAGATGGGGACTAAAGATGAAAAATAGCAAACCACGGGGACCATCCGGGCAATTAACTCTTTTTTTAATTAAGAATTTCAAATTATTAGATTAATATCCAAAAATAACTGAAATATTTTATAATTTCAGATTGACTATATCTAACTGTAATATCTATTTATTGCAAATTTAAGATATTAACTTATATAACTTCAGTTGACTTGTAAATTTAGGATACTATCTTTATTTTGAACTTTGTTAATATGGTCAATAACTGCATTATATTAACACCAAAAATAAAGTTCAAATATAAAATAAACTTTATTCATACGTATAGATCAAACATAACAACTGAAAATGAAAAAAAAACATAAAAACACTAGATTTCATGTTAGACTACATGAAATCTGTTCCACTTCTGAATTGACACTCAAGGTATTTTTAATCGGGTTTTTTGGTTTGTGCTTGAATCGGCAGTATCTTCTAATTCCTCTTCTTTGTTATTGTCCTCAGAATCGTCTAAATTAATAACCTCACTCCATTTCCATTTAGAGAGTCTTTTGGATCTCTTCCTTTGAGTCTCAAACTTCCGATCCTTAAAAAGGATAAAAATTAAATACAAAAGTTAAAAAAAGATTAAATAAACCTTAAAATTACATCTTCACTAAATTCACTTTGAAAATTAGACTTGTATGAACTAAACATTGCACCATAAGAAATAATATCAACACTTTTATCACCATCATCCTACAATAAAACACACATATAATAACATAACGAACATGTTAGTATGAGTGATATGCGCATAAATCAATACCAAAAAAAATTACTTAGAAACCAGCAAACTCAATACCCTAGAAGCTTGTTTGACAACTGGGTTGTTTAAATTGCCATGTTCATCATGCAACTGAATCTGAAAAATCAAATGAGTTAACATTCACATAAGAGTAAATAAAAGAAAACAATTATTCACTGCCGCGATATAACAGAACTGGCATTAGAACTTTTTAATTTCGCATGCTTGGTTTTTCGCAACAACTGAATTCAGAACTAAATCAATTTTTTAACTTTGTTTAGCAATAGATATAGGGGTGTCCTACTATGTATTTATAGTAGTAAATATATAACTGTATTATGGTTTAATTTTAGATTTGTCACCCCTTTATTTAGGAAGTTTGTTGTAGTTAGTTTTAAGTTTTTATAAGATATATCTAAGTATAGATATTAGGAAATTTTAATAAAATAAAATGTGACACATACTTTCTTCATTTTATGGTACGATACTTTTAATCCTTTTTGTTTGCATAGATGGAGCTCATCATTGTAAATTAGGCGAATTATATCACAGGTATTAATTACTTATACATTAAAGCATTATCGACTTGTACCTTTTAATCCGTGCGTCGATATTGAATAGTGCCTATAGAAGTGCATTAGGATCTAATTTTAGATTTGCCACCCCTTTATTTAGAAAGTTTGTTGTGGTTAGTTTTAAGTTTTTATAAGATGTATCTAAGTATAGATATTAGTCAGTTTCAATAAAATAAAATATGACACATAATATCTTCATTTTATGTTACGATACTTTTAATTCTTTTTGTTTTCGTTTGTATAGATGGAGCCCATCTTTGTAGATTTGACGCATTATTAATTACTTGTACATTAAAGTATTATCGACTTGTACCTTTTAATCTGTGCATCGATATTGAACAAGACAACTACCGAAACGTCGAAAAAAATGTGTAGGTCGCCATGCAATCTTTGGGTTTTTTTTTAAACAGTATAGTTTATAAGATATCACTACAAGAAAAGTGACCATTTGGGACTAAATTATGAGGGAGTGATCAATCAGTCTCGGATACATAGTATCTAGGACTAATTCATCAGTTACGAATTGTATTAATGACTGATTTTTTTGTGACTGATGTCTGTGACTAATAATCAGTCCTTAATATTTTGCCAACTTATCTGAGACTGAATTTTAGTCACAAATATGTTTGTCTAAAAAATATTTTGGAAGAAAACTTATTGGTTACTGAAATTCAGTCCCAAATAAGTGCCTCCATTATAAAAATGGCACAATTTTATTGGTCACTAATATTCAGTCACTAATATCTTGACACATAGGGACTAAATTAAGAAGGACTGATCAATCAGTCTAAGATACATAGTATATGGGACTAATTTATCAGTTATGAATTGTATTAGTGACTGTTTTTTATGACTGATATCCGTGACTAATAATCAGTCCTTAATACTTTGCCAACCTATCTTAGATTGAATTTTAGTCACAAATATGTTTGTCTAAATATATTTTTTGGAGGGAAACTTATTGGTTACAGAAATTCAGTCCCAAATAAATGCTTTTATTATAAAAATGGCACAATTTTATTGGTTACTAATATTCACTCACTAATATCTTGACACCTAGGGACTAAATTATGAATCACTGGTTATGAGTCTCGGATACATGGTATCTGGGACTAATTTATCAGTTACTTACTTACTGGTTATATTACAGAATGATTTTTTTGTGACTTGTGTTCGTAACTGATAATCAGTCCTTAACACTAGACCACTTATTTGAGACTGAATTTCTGTCACAAATATGTTTGTCAAAATACATTTTTGGAAGGAAATTTATTGGTTACTAAATTTCAGTCCCAAATAAATGCCCTCATTATTGAAAATGGCGCCATTGTATGGGCCACTAATATTCAGTCTTTAGGGAGCATATTTTTTTTTATTCTTTTATTAAAGACTAAACATTAGTCCCTAAAATTCTTAAAGTGGAGAGCATTGGAGGACTGATATGTGACAACCGGTAATTAACGGCTTATAATTACGCTATTTGCAACCGTTTAAGGCAATAATAAGTAGTGTTTAAGGCACTAATTAACTTAATTAGGCTATTGGAATGCCTAGGAACGCTTATCTGACGTTACAGTGCGTGTATGGTGATTTTCAGGAAAATTGCGGAACGATAAGCGGTAACGAACTGACACCGAACAAAATACTGACAACTCCGACAATACGAATTGTATACGTATAATTTAAACTTATGGATTTCGTTTTGCGAAATTATCACGCTTCCGAACAGCACAAAACGCAAACGTAAACGGAAAATGCGACTGCAGAAACGCAACGACAATGAAACGAAGGCATCTGACACGCGTATTACCTTCAAAACTAAAATATTACGATATATTTAGCTTTGTAATCGAATTTTAATACTCGCAGTCGAAACCGGATCGGAAAACGGGATGAAGACTTCAAAAGAAACGTTTTTCACGACTTAGCGCACTGACGACCATACGCGTCTAATAAACGATTACCGACATAAATTTTAGACTTACTAGCTCTCGTTAAAGTATTTTATGGCGTTATACGAAATTCGGAAACATAACGCGCCGTAGAAACGTCATTGGGCCACTCAAAGCACTAACGGGCCCAGGGCCAGCCCACATTTAAAACCTAACTATATATACCCACTTATAAAGATTTTACCCTCGTTTTCCCCAAATTGCTTCAGCCGACACTCTCTCTTTCACTTCCTTCCTCTCCATTTTCTTTCTTGGATAAACCCTAACACACACAAGTCACCTCACACCCCTCTACTTTTTCTTCGATTACCATCGGCCACACGGCACCTCTCTTCTCTCCTGCTCGTCCTCTTCACCGGTTGCCTAAGCCATTAAACCCACCACACAAACCCACCTGTTTCCCCATCTAGATCATCGGTCGGCCACCACCATCGCTTGATGGTGGCGGACGGCGACTGTAACAACACCACCACCATAGGCGGTGGCGCTGTGGAGGGTGGTGTGCCGATTTGACCTAGTTAACTACTATAGCAATACGTATAGATAAACACAAAGTATGTTGAACCTAGTTTAACTACTATAGCAATAAATTTTCGCATTTATATATTTATGATAAATCGAATTTAGTATTTATATATTTATTGTAGTTAATTATATTTTACCATAACTAGAAGTTAGGGGTGTAAACGAGTCGATCAACTCTCGAACAACTTGAGTTCAGCTCGAAAAGATCCGTGCTTAAACGAGCGCGAGCCCAAGCTTAAAAATAGGCTTGTTTGGAAAACGAGCATGAGCTTTACTTATCGAACTTGAGCCGACTTACGAGCCTAAATGAACCCAATATTTATATAATCATTAATGCATTTATTATATGTATATACTTAACCAGTATTTACCAAATCATGAAAAAATAATTATTAATATAACTTATTTAATGAAAAGTAAATTGTTTGAGCCTGGACCGAGCTCGAGCTTGAAAAACTACATACGAGCCAAACTTGAGATTTAGAAACAAAGCTTAGCTCAACCCTAGTCGAGTTAAGTAGAGCTAGTAGAGCTAAGGCTCGGCTCGTTTGCACCCAAAATAAAAATAGTTTAATTTCTATTTTGGGTAAATTACTTTTTGAGTCCCTGTGTTTTGAGCGTTTTAACCACCTGAGTCCAAAAGTAAAAAGTTTAACGACCTGAGTCCCTATAAGCATTTTCTTTAACCATTTGAGTCTAAGTTTCTAACTAAGTTAGATTTTCTCAGTTAACTTTTTTAAAATAACCAAAATACCCTTTTATGTTAAAAAAACTTATTTACTCTTATTATTATAATTACATTACATATACATATTACAAACTTCTTTACCCTTTTATTTTTATTTTTTAATTATAAGGACATTTTGGTCATTTAACAATACTTAACCAAAATATTCTAACAGTGTTAGAAATTTGGACTCAAATAGCTATAGAAAATGCTTTTAGTGACTCAAGTCGTTAAACTTTTTGATTTTGAACTCAAGTAGTTAAAACCCTCAAAACACAGGGACTCAAAAAGTAATTTACCCTTCTATTTTTTAATTTATAATATTTATATTTATTGGATGCATATGTTTTGTATTTTTCTTAGAACTATTCAAATTCCCGCTCAGCTAAAAAAATAAAAAATGTTCCCGCTCCTCCTTCCCTCCCAATATTTGGATCTGCAACCACACATTCCTTCTCCCCAATTCCAATCAGTCTTCTTTCTAGTTGATCCATTTCCCCACTTCTCGTTTCCCACCTAATTTGTTGCTTCTCATTTCCCTAATAACAGTGAACTGGGGTAAATTGAAACTCGTGGATCTGATATAACTTTAATGGCGATTGTGTGGTCGTTGTTACAAAAATAGAGAGGGTGAACGATGAACGACAGGGACAGAGAAACGAGGGAAAATTGGAAGTGACCGATGAAGAACGTACGAATCGTTGTTGTGTTCCGCAATGGCTTTTACAGTCAGCGCTCTATTTTTTAATCCAGAAACTTGTTTGTTTTGGAAACTTGGAGTATGATGTAAGTTGTTTGTTATATTATATGTGATTCATGTTGTGTAAAGAAGAAATTGAATTTGATCGTTTATGGCATACTGGGTTGGGTATTTGGATAGGCGATTTGATAGAAGAAATTGGATTTTGTTTGTTAGTGTGCGTGCGTTATTTATTTATTTATTTTGTTTTTTATAATCTGGATACATGCTGGTTAATGATTGTAGACTTGTAGTCTAGTTTTATATGTCTGGTTTGCTAGATTTCATTCATGTTCAAATATTTCTACATGTCTAATTAAATCTAATTTAGTGTTTCTTCTTTTTTAAGATTTATATTAAAAATGAAGGATAAAAATGAAGGATACCGAGGTAGTGACGAACAATACAAGTAAGTTATTGACAAACTTGCTTCTTTCAAGTAAGCAATTCGTGAGTTGATGTTCAATTGCTATGTTTTTAATTGTAACATCTGTTTTAAGACCTCCCGTAACGGGGCGTTTTTTTTAAAAAAATTTGCAAAAAAACGCTTTATAACGCCGGAACCCCCATTACATGGGGCGTTTCCGGGCGTTTTTTTTTAAAAAAAATGTTGTTGGCGTGGTTTTAAAAACGCTGCGAATTGGAAAGAGGCCAAAAATTCGACCGTTGGCAACGGTCAAAAACTTATTTTTTTTTTTTTTAATTCTAAATTTTACCCACTATATATATATCATTCCATTTTCTCCAATTTTTTATAAAATTTCTACTACTTTCTCACCCACTCTCTTCTATTACTTTATAAAAAAACCTCCACTTTCTCCTATTTTTTTACAAACATGCATCCATACCGACCCCCGTTTGGTGGCCCCGCAAGACCCACGAACCCGAACACAACCCAACCGCAAACCCCGTACAACCTACAAGACATGGACCCGAGCTTTTTAAGTTACGCGGCTTACTTGAGTGGCGCCCCTCCTTTTGTTCCTCCCACCTACGGCTTTGGTCAAGCCGGCGGGTCGCAACCGTCACAACCCGAACCCGAATCCGAACCCGATGTCGAGGTCGTGCCGGAGTCGCAACCCGAACCGGTGCAAGACAAATCGAAACGCGGCAGAAGGTCGCATAAAAAGAAGGAAAAGGATGAGCCTCGACGTGCAAAAACAACCATTAAATGGACGAAGGACGAGGAATACACGTTGAGTCGGGCGTGGCTCGATATTTCGGAGGACGAAGATACCGGTAAGTTATTTTTTTTATTTTTTTTTCTGTTTTTTTATATTCTGTTTTTATATTTCTGTTTTTTTTTCTATTTTTTATATTCTGTTTTTTTTTATGTTTTTTTTTCTATTTTATATATTCTGTTTTTTTTTTCTGTTTTTTATATTTTAAATTTCAACTTATATTTTTATTTTTTGTTTTTAAATTTGTAGCAAACTTTCAAACGGGCCCCGTTTTTTGGGATAGGGTGCGTGCACTCTTTTATAGCTCGTGGGGTCAAGGCGAACATCGGGACAAGGATTCAATTTCTAGCAAATGGACCGACATCAACAACAAATGTCACGCGTTTCAAGAAGTTTACCAACGAAACTACGATAATCGCCCGAGCGGTGAAAGTGACGTCGGGGTTTTAACAAAGACTTTGGAGGAGTTCGATAGGACGAAAAGCCCTTTCACGTACTATAAGTGTTGGGAGCTACTACGAAAAAGTCCAAAGTGGGCGCTTGTTAATCCAATGACGACAAGTAGTAGACGCCGGGCTAAAAGGTCAAAAACATCATCCTCCGCCGACCCGTCAACTCCGACATCCGATGCCCGTAATGTTGATTTAAATGAAACGTTGGACGTTGACGAGCAATTTCAAGACGAGTTGGCCCGACCCACCGGTAGAAGAAAGGGAACCGGGAAAAAAACGGTCGAGTCGTCTTCCGATCTCGGCCTAAAGGATGATTTCGAGGAGATGAACCGTCGTCTCCAAGATATTCACGACCTCGGCCACAAACGTTGGGAGATTATGAAAGACCGAGTAGTTGAAACCAAAAAGTTCAACGAGTTGCAAGAGGCGCGACAAATGGAAAAGGACATTGAGTTTTTGTCCAAACCGATCGACCACCTCCAAGGCGACGCGTTGATCTTGGCTCAAATGCGTCGCCAAAAAATACGAGAAAAATATGGACTTTAGATCATCTAGTTTTTTTTTTTTTTTTCTGTTTTTTTTTTCTGTTTTTTTTTCGGTTTTTTTAATTTTCTGTTTTTTTTTTGTATTTTTTTTCAAGTATTGTAATTTATATTTTAAATTAATGAAGACTTTATCTTTTATATTTTAAAAAAAAATAATTGTCAAATGATTGAGTGGGCATTATTGGGATAATGCCCCACTACACCTTTTTTTCTATAATGCCCAAAGTATGACTAGGCGACACGTGGCGCATAATGCCCCATGTTGGGGGCATTATTCTTGTTTACCATTACGCATGGTCTAAGAATCATTTTTACAATATTTTTTTTGTTGTGTTCATGTAGGTGGTCTACATGGTTCATCCATGATGGGGTTGGGTAATGTGTAATAAAAGGCTTTGATCACAACAAACTAATATGAGATCCTACTTCATATAATATAGAATTTGAAAAATATATAATTTGCTGAAAATTATACCGGATTTTTCAAAACAGTGATCGCTTCGGGTTTTAACCAGCTCCTTTTGGTTTTATCATTTGATGTGTTACCATAATTGAATAAGGTACAACCCAAGTGGATAACACCAATGGGTTGCAGTTGTCACATCTACTTGGGAAAGGGTGGGAGGTTGAAGAATTTGTCGATAACATAAAATGATTTTTTTAATCCTTTTTTCTTTTCAGGCTGAATTAAATTGCCATCTCTGTACTCATGTTCAGAACTCAGTTTGGTGGTGGTAATTCAACCGGATGGGATTGATCTATGATTCTATTGAAAATGTAAATAATCATAAACCAAAATACAGGCTTTGTCAGGTTAGGTATCTTACTCATATTTGTTTCACTAATGTTGCATTTTTTGGTTCATTCAGACTAAACTTCAAGTTGTGTTTATGTATGTGTTATATATTGTTACTTTTTCTTTGTTTTCCATATATCTTTTAGTTTTGTAGAATTGTTTGGACACCAAAGTTGAGAAGTCAACAAAAAAAAAAAAAAACGATTGAAGGAAAGAAAGAACATGACAAAGATGATTAGAGGTGTAAAGAAGGTAAATAGTCAAAAAATTTAACAATAATACCAGAGATAACAAAATGTTTGGGTCGGGTAACGAATAGAATTGGGTCAAACTTCAAACACATTTTTTTTTATAATTGACCAGTTTGTTTTTTTTGATTACAAAGCATTGCTATTGCTATAGAAATCTAAACATTTGAGTAAAACTGTTAGGGTAATTGCATTTATTGAAGATACAGGTTGGAAAATTTTCATCTTATTTGCACCCAGTTGACCCGTTTGAGATGAATCACAATATAAATTAACAACAAAATCTAATTTTTGATAAGAAGAAGACAGGAACCATCTGTGTAACTATTTGGAGTTAGTAAAAAACTCATATGAGTATGCTAAATTTAATTTACAAATCATAATGTCATAAGTGAATTATTTGTTTATTTTTTGGGTTCTAACATGTATGTTAAAATTTAATTATGTAGAAATATGGTGATCGAAAGAAGTTAACAGGGCTCTCACTTGATAGCCAATAGTGTATTTAAAATGGTGGGATTCACACTTTTCGACCCATAATGTAAGAAGAACCTAATCCTCAATCGGCAAGATCAAAGATGAAATGCAATTGTCAGAGTCAAGAAGGTTGGAACCATCAAAGAAGTCTAAGATCAGAAATGAAAAGATTTTTGGATTACATCGGAAGCTGGATCGTCTCAACCACCTTCAAGCGAGACCGAAGCACTTCAAAATCAGGTTGCTTCACTAGAAGAGGAATTGAAACAAAGCAATGGAAAATATGAAAAATTGACAATGTTCACACCCTCGAAGTTTTTGGAGTTTGAGAGCTTATTATCCAGACGTATTATCAGTAGTGGAGCAAATGATTTGGATGAGCAACTCAATGACCATAACAGTTTGATCTAGGAGGTGAGATAGTTCAGACTGATTTTGTTAGTGCTGTATTGATTAATGTTTTGAAGTTTAAAACAAATCTACCAAGTATTATTTATTTATATGTTTTATTCTATACATTTTATAGTTTAGAAATAACATGCTATAATGTTATGGTTATATTATATTTATTGAGAATGAAATGATATTGTATTTAAGACTGTTATTAATTAATCCTATAAAGTAAACATACTACTGAATGTGCATAACATATTCAGGGTTGATCATCAGTCTCTAAAAACATATCGGAGACTAAATAATGATATCTGAGATTATTTTTTAGTTCCTAAATGTTAAATTAAAGATTCAAATAGTATGTTATCAAAGACTAATTCTCAATCTCTAAAAGAATATATTCGGGACTAAAAAGTTCTTAAAAGATACATATTTTCAGTCCTCAAAAAATATATTTGAGACTAAATCACATGACATCTAAGATTAGTTTTCAGTCCCTAAAAACTATATTCAAGACTGAAATGGTATGTTATTGGGGACTAACTCTTACTCTCTACAATGGCTTATTAGAGACTGAATTGTCATGGAACCCAAAGCTAATTAGATGCATTCGGGACAAAATATACAAGGTTTAAGTACTGATTTTCAGTCCTTGAAAGGCTTGGTATCGAGGACTGATTTTCAGTTAGCGATGAAATGTATTCGAGACTAAAATGATGTGGTATGATGGAACTGATTTTATGTGTATGGGAGACTAAATATTAGTCCTCGTTGATGTCATACAATCGGGACTGAAATTCAGTTACCGCTGAAAGTATCTAGGACTAAGTAATTAGGACTGACTCGGGACTGACAAAATCAGTCCCTCATAACCATTAAGGACTGATTTAGGAGTATCAGAGACTAAATTTTTAGTCCCAGATGGCGATCTTTTTTGTAGTGATGTCAAGAATACGTAAAAAAATTATAAATTTGTTGTGGAGGGGTGAATTGTAACTAATTATCTATAATTTTGTTAAAACCTCAAGGATTTAACTGTAATAAGTTTAGTGGCTAAAAAATAAATAGTGTTTACAAGACCAAACTACCCTCATTTTATGGGTCTTTCTATAAATAAAGGGATAAAAAGTTCTTATTTTTTGGGTATCTTAAAATACCACTCACTCATGCATTATAATATAGTATAGATAGTATAGATATAGTTGGAAAACATTTACAAAGAAATCTCAATCTCATGTTTCGATGTAGGCCCAAAATATGTTGAGCTCTTCATGGAAAGAAATAACTCATGTGTAAGTGGGATAATAGGGGTGTGCATAGTTCGGTTCGTTTTTTGGGCAAAATCAAAATCGAAATGTCGTTTTTGAGATTTTTAAAACCGTTCGGTTTCAATTTTTTCGGTTTCGGTTTTTACGCCGACTCAGTTTTTCGGTTATTTTGCCATTTGAACAAAATTATGTAAGATTCAAAAAATAATAAGTATAATTTATAATATAATAATTTTCTTATATGTTTACATCTAAATTAGTTAACCTCTTTAATTAATACTGTTTATATAAACCTAACATTCTAATCTATTTTTACGTTTCTCTAAAGTTTTTATTAAGAAAATTTCTTTTATAATAATTTGAAGATCGTTTAACTTTTATGTTAAGTTTTGTTATTTCTTGTAGGTAACAAATAAATCATTTTAATTATAAATAAGCAATTTAGTATTTTTATTATAAACCCTTAACATTAAGAATAAAATTAATAAATTCTACTAGCATTGGGTTAAACACTTAAACAATTTAAACTTAAATATAAAAATATATAGATTGTAACTTATCGGTTCAGTTCGGTTTTTTCGGTTATTGAAAATGGTTATCCAAAAACCGAACCAAAATTTTCGGTTATTAAAAATCCAAAAATCAAACTGTCAGTTTTTGTTTCGGTTCAGGTTTTTCAGTTCGGTTTCTTCGGTTATTTCAATTTTCTGCTCACCCCTAGCTAATATTGTGTCGCTTGAAAATGTAAATGTGCATGTTAAATGAACATGTGTCGCTAGAGGTATATGTTCAAAATCTTGAAAATAGATCTTATTATATTGAGTAAATTACACTTTTCGTCCTTTATGTTTGTACTGGATTCCAATGGATAACCTTTAACTTTAATAATTACAGTCACAATCTTTTGTTTGAAGGACCCATTACACTTTACGTCCTTTAGAACTAACTAGATTAAAATTTTCAGTTACGTTTATTCACTTAAGGGTATTTTGGTCAATCCATGTTTTTATTTAAATGTTTCATAAATAAAACCAAAGAAATTGCATATTCACTTCCTTTTTCTCAATTTCCTAACCCTAACCACCTTATCCTGCCATCAGCACCACATCCGCCACCACCGCCTTAAATCTCGTCACCACCGCTCCAGGCACCGTTCACCAGTCGGACCACCACCACGTCACACCCACCGCCCCAACCCTTCGCAAATCTGCAAAGTCCTGCTGCATCTGGAGTTCTGTATTGAACGTGCATCTTATTCCACAATGATATTGCAAGTTATTGTTTCATGTATAACTTATATATCCTTTTAATGTGCTAGTATTTTATTTGTGTAGGTGGTTTATGCAAATAAATATTAGAGTAACATTTATATGTGGAGGAATACTGGGATGGGTAGCAGTACAACTGATCAAACCAAAGCCACATTTAGAAGGCCTCATAATCGCTACGTGTTCAACAAGTAAATTCAGTAATATGACATATACCTTTTGTATCTTTTGGTCTTGTTCTATATGTAGGAAGACAGGGGCAGCGATCCGGTGCATCTGGAGCTCATGGACACCACAAAAAATTTTCAGGTTTTATTATTCAAAACACGTTTACGTGATTGGTATAAAAATGGAGTTTTGTGATTACAGAATAAGCTTTGACTAAGTTGTCTTCTTCAAACAAACATTACTATCTCCCCCATTTCAATTCAAAAATTGGAGTTTTGTGATTACATATTAGGAACAAAAGCATAGGGCTTTCATTAAGTAGTTATATACGAGTTGATTGGTATCAAAGTTGCCTCAAGTGGTTGCCTGATTCAACGATGGTAACCTGGTCGGAGTTGACTGCGACGGTGGTGGTGGCGGAGTTTGTCACACAGGTTCGATTCAAGTGAGTTGGATTGTACAGTTTAGCTTAGCGAAGAGACGTCATCGGGCATCATTCTGGTCGGAGGTGCACGGATCAGCGATGACGGGTCGGTGGTTTCATTTGTTGCATCCTACTTCCCAAGTAGTTCTGACGGTGTTGGTTGCAAAGATGGTGGTGGTTGTGTGCGAAGTTGGTGGTGGTGATTGTGGTTTCCGGCGGGTTGGGTGGTGGTGGGACGGTAGTGATGGAGGAGATGGAGATGGTTGTGGTTAGGTTATAACAGATGATGGTTTGTATAAATAATAAATACTACTATAAATTATAAAACAAATATATTAACTAAATAATTAATTGTTTGAAGTTTTTTTAATTTTTTATTATACTATATATTATTAATGCTTAAAATGATCAAATTGCCCTCATATGCAATGCACATGACTAGAGTTAACTGAAATTTTTAACTAGGTTAGTGTAAAAGGACCTAGCGTGTAATGAGTTCTCCGAATAAAGGATTGCGAATGTAATTATTGAAGTTAAAGACTATCCGTTGCAATTCGATACAAACATAAAGGACGAAAAATGTAATTTACCCTATTATATTTGACCCATTTGAATAACACTATTATCAATTATATCATATCACTAAGATAACCAAAAGGGTAACCAACATTACTTTATATAATGGCAAAAATTAAACAATGAGACAATTTTGATGTCATGTACGGTTGGACTTCGATAACTTACACATTACTGTTTACAACTTGGTTCAGAGTAATTTATATCGATACTTAGATAAGTTAGGCACATTAAAAAAACATGTTAGAAGTATATTCGAAATTAGAATAACAAAAGAAGTAAACTAAACCAACTTATAAAAAAAACTAAATGTGAGGTGACAAATAGATTTTTTCTTTTTGAAAAGAACTTCATTAAAACCAACCAAAACCGACTACTATCTCCAAGGCGGAGAAAGAAGCCGAACACCAAGAAAATACAAAACAACCAATTACATTACATCAAAGGAACACCAACGGTTCCAGTCTACTACCCCACCCTTATACCTATGTTTATACCATAAAAACCCCAATGTCTTGATATCCGCAACCATATCCACCACATTAGACACCTTACTATTGAAGACCTTATCATTCCTGGCTCGCCACAATCTCCAGCATGCAATGATAATGATGCCATGAAGGATCGTTTTCTTGACCCCCACCACTCCACTATGATCATGTAAATCCACCAAATCCTTGACGTGAAAAACAAACGGTCTAGGTATGTTGCACCAAACAGAAATCGCATTCCACACCCCCACAGCCATAACGCAACCTGTAAGAACATGCTCTATAGTTTCTTCATACGCCTCACACCAAACACAAAACTGGTTATCAATGGCAACGTTTCTTCAAGCAAGAGCCATCTTAGTTGGAAGGCGATCCAAAAACGCGCGCCACATAAATATGTTACATTTGTTTGGGGCCCAGGAACTCCAATGAAACCCGAAAGTAGATGCACCGTTCTCCGAACCACGCAACCATTTCTTGACAGCGGCTACATCGAACCCATCATTAGAGCCATGTGACCACACCCACCTGTCCTCTCTATCGTCCAAGCTAATCACCTGCAATTGAGCCTCTAGCGATTGTTTGTCAATGACCTCTTCAGTAGTGATCGGAGCTCTAACCCAATCCCAATAAAAAACACGGCATGTCTCTATAACCTTCATACGAGTTGCAAGCAGTGCACGTTTAGACTTCCCGAGAGCAAAGAGAGTAGGATAAGTAACTTTTAGCGGCTCACTCCCCAACCATGTGTCCAACCAAAATCTAATATGCCTCCCATTCCCGGGACTACCACGAATAATACCGTTTAGGCCCACCCCCTCTACCTTATGTTTATTCCAGAAAGTAACGCAATTTTTCCACACGCCCGGAATGGCATTGTTAATAGGCGCAATACCCCAACCCCTAGAAGATCCATGAATGGAAACGACTACTCTTCTCCACAACGCATTAGGTTCATTAAGAAACCTCCACAACCACTTGACTAACATCGCATTATTATTGACCTCAAGAGGTGCTATCCCTAACCTACCTTCTTTAATGCCTTTAGTAACAATCTCCCACGAAACCCAACTCATCTTTCGGACATCCTCCGTGCCTCCCCAATGAAAGCGTCTCATAAGACCTTCTAGCTCACCAATAACCTTCTTAGGTGCCTTGAAAAGGGAAAAGTAATATGTTGGTAGACTATCCAACACCGACTTTATCAAAGTTAACCGACCGGCAATAGAAAGGGTATTAGCTTTCCATTTCGAAAGCCGCCGCTTAAACGAAGACACCACTGGTTCCCAGTTCGACACTCTATTCATATTCGCCCCAACCTTGATGCCCAAATACGAAAATGGCAATGCATCCTTCTTACATCCTAAAGTCTCGGCCATACCCACCACATCTGCGTCTTCCACTCCCACTCCATAAAGCACCGATTTGTGGAGATTGATCTTAAGGCCTGAACATAAATAAAAAATACGCAAAATACGCTTCATATTAGTGAAATTAAACAACGACCACTCCCCCATAATCATAGCATCATCCGCGTAAAGCAAATGAGACATAGCCGGACCATCGCTAGGAAGCTTGACCCCATGAAAAGCACCCATATCACATGCCTGATTCAGCATTCCCGAGAAGGCCTCCATCAAAATAATAAATAAAAAGGAGAAAGTGGATCTCCCTGTCGTATGCCTTTTTGACACCCAAATTCGAAGGTGGGGGAACCATTCACTAAAACAGCGGCTCTAGATGAAACCAGGATACCACGAATCCAATCACACCAAGCAGCAGGAAAGCCCATCTGCGCCATGACCGACAATAAAAACTCCCAGTTAATGTTGTCATATGCCTTATCAAAATCGATCTTGAACAAAAAGATTTTTTTGTCTCTCTTCTTTGCCCAAGCAATAACCTCATTGGTCATCAAAGGACCATCAAGAATATATCTCCCGGATAGAAACGCCGACTGATGCTCAGACACTAGACTACCCAAAATGGACTTCAACCGGTTTGCCAACACCTTGGACACCACTTTAATGATGCTCCCTATAAGGCTAATCGGTCTAAAATCCCCCAGACTCGAAGGAGCGCTAACTTTAGGAATCAGTGTAATAAAGGACGACCCAACACCCGAGCTAAACCGTCTCGCCTCGTGAAAATGACCCATAATATCAACAAAGTCAGTCTCGAACAAGTCCCAGAAATGCCTAATTAATCTAAAGTTAAATCCATCAGGACCAGGCGCTTTATCCGCGCCACAATCAAAAGCTGCTCGTTTGATTTCCTGCTCCGAGAACTCAGCAACCAACCCTTCAGCGTCCACTAAGTTCAACGTGGACATCCCATAACACACAAGCTTCGGCCGGTTACACAAAGATTCTTTAAACTTATCCCGGAAAAAACCCATAACCTCCCATTTAATTATAACCGGATTCGTTTCCCACCTCCCATTAACCTCCAAACCTGAAAGATTATTAGACGCCTTACGTTTGTTAATAAACCCATGAAAATATCTCGAATTATCATCCCCATGAGTAGCCCAATTACACCGCGCCTTCTGTTTCAAATCACGATAATTAAAATCATATAGTTCTCCAATTCGCCGTTTTATCTCTGCCAAAGTCCAAACCTCCTCCTCCGATAAAGTTCTACTTTCCAAATCTTGATCTAACACACAAAGCTCATGATCCAATAAACGCCTCTCCTCCTTTTCATTCGCTTTAACCTCAGCCACCCAATTGGAAATATTTTTACGTAACATCTTGAACTTCCTCATTAGAATCGAGTCCGGGTTACCAGTGAACGAGCCATCTTCTAAGGTGCTTCTAACAATCATACCAAAATCATCCCGACCAAGCCACGAGTTATAGAATCTAAAGGGCTTAGGGCCGAAATTTCTCGAACCCATCTTCAACAGCAGAGGACTATGATCGGACTTATATCTCTTTAAAGAAATATAATCAACACAAGGCCATTCCATAAAGACATCCCAGTTCACAAGAATCCTATCAATGCGACTTAATTTCTCACCTGCAACAAAAGTAAAACGCCTCCCTTTCAACGATTACTCATGAAGGTTCGCCGCATCAATGAAATCATTAAACTCATTAGCCTCAACCACATTAAAACTAGAGTTCCGCCTATCCTCCGCGCTTCTGACCGAATTAAAATCCCCAGCCACAATCCACCTACCAACCCCCTCACCAACCAACCCAATAATCTCTGTCCACAAAACACGTTTAGCAACTATATTCTGCGGAGCATACACATTAGGCACATGACACGGACACTCACTCCCTTTGATCACCCCGGAAACAAGAAGCCAATTAGGATTTTTTACCACCCTATCCATAACGAACACCTGAGGATCCCAAATAGACAACAAACCTCCCGATCTACCCGTAGAAGACACCCAATCAAATATAAAATCCCGAATCCCCCAGAAACGCCCTAAGTTCACCGTATCCAAAGAAGTGTATTGCGTTTCCTGCAACATTAAAAAACTGACCTCATTATGTGTCCGAAGACGACGAACCCACTCCGCTTTACCGTGATTCCCTATACCACGGATATTCAATGAAATAACATTCATTGATCACCGTCTTGATACCTTTCAGTACGCAGCACCTTTTTAACATTCGGCACAAAATCACTCAAGTTTTCCACCCCCAAGGCTCTACTCAACTCCACCGTTTCCGTTGCTTCTAAATCAATTGGCTGGTTAACCACTGCCTCACTATCATTCACCTCGGCATGAACCGCTACAAAAGAACCACTATCCGAACCTCCGACTGTAACTCTTTGGTTGAGATCCGGAGTCAGAAAGCAATCGTTACCGGCTGCTTCACCACTATCACCCGACTCCGAAGCTTCAGATAAAATACCAATCAATTTGTCTAACCCGAACATGTCATTATTCTCCCTAGGCCTCTTCTTAGGACGTTCAAGAGAACCACTACCCTCACTTCTATTATTGAATAGCGATTTACGACGAAACTTCTTCCTACCAGTGGATGTAACAGTTTGCCTTCCGGAAGGCTCAGCCAAACCACGAACATCACCGGCCCCAGAAGAGATACCATGACTATTCCCAACCCCATCATTGTCAACATTCCCCCACCCTACATCCCTTCGCACCTCCCCCTCCTCACAGTGAGCAGACATATTCTCATCCTGGTGCATAAGGTCATCGACCCTCTCCTCCTGTGGTGTCTCCGAAGTAACGTCCTCTTCGTCATCCACTACACAATCAGGGATCCATTCACCAACTTCTTCGTCTACTCAAACATTAAACAATTTACCCCTCCAACTAATGTCCACCCGATCCACTATCCGTTTACACACCTTAGTTAAAACACCAATAAGAGCATACGAAAAATTGTTATCGTCACCCGACATGTTTGCCGAGTGAACCACCTTACCATACCTACTGCCAATCGAGTCGAACACTTGGTCTAACGCCAATTGAACCGGTGCCCCATGCACTTGAATCCATGCAATACGTTCCTCATCCATACTAAAATTACCGTCCCAAGGAGCTAAGGACGTAAACCAAACGGACCAACTAGAATTATCATTAATAAACCTCTCCGCTTCACCACTTTCATGAAAAACCACTACAACAGTAAGTCCTCCCAAATACTTGATGTCCACTGATGAGCATCCATTCTTACGAAGCAACTGTTTCAATGTAACCAAGGTATTAAAATCCACCACCCTCCTAACAAAGGCATACCCATTCCAGTCAAAAAACCGTTCCACAACATCGTCGACCCTAATGATGTCGACTTTGTTCCTGTTCATCACCGAGTCCACATACGACCGACCATGACCAACTGCCGCATTGTTAGACCCATTCAACAACGGACTACCACCCCCTTCGTATGCTGCCCCGGAACTAGGGTTTGCATGAGTCTTCTGATACGTTACTTTCGTCTTCCGTATCGGGTTACTAACCGACTTAGACACCTTCTCACCATCCACAAACCGGGCAATCGTGATAAACAACTTATATGAGCCAATCCACACATCCGATAACTCCTCCTCCGTTCGCTTAATATCTTTAACCCCTGAGAAGGATACAAACGAAAACCTTTTACCCCATTTATCTACCTTCCTGGCGATATACGACCCTTCGAAACTACCGTAACCTCCCAACACCTCCTTAAGATCTTGTGACGAACACTTTGGAGGGAGATTCGACACAAAGAACTTTGATATTACCTTATTGTTACCCTCAACCTGATGGTCAATCCTTCTCCCTTTCCGCTGATGAGTTTGTTCCCATACTTCTGGATCCGGCCGCCTTTGGTCGCCCGACATAGTCGGAGCAATTAGGGTTGTCATCCTGTGAGGTGACAAATAGATCATATCGTATCACAAAGCTAACTTATTATGGCAACTATATACAATATATTTAAAAAAATGGAAATAATTTAGAAATCACAGGAATGAATGACATTATGGATAAGTGTATCTTTACAAACTGGATCATGGTAAAAACAAAAAGAAAATAATAAAGGTTTTATTTTAGTTTTTAAAGGTAATTAAATGTGTTAACAAGTAAAACTTGAACGTGGCCTATTTTGAAAATGAGTTGTGTTAGTCGACACTAACCCTATTTGTCTATGTTGTGTCAAGAATTATTGTCCCTAATAAAACCAAATCAAACTGCAACAAACAATTAAGTTAATTATAAATAACAGAGAGGTGATTTATAACATATATACATTTATGCGTTACAATTCACATTTCTTTTCATGAATATTGTACTTGCACACAAGAAGAAAGAGACAAAAGGATTTGTGGTTGAAGGTAAGCTTGTTAAAATAAAGATTTTTACGGGTGTAATGACCACCTTCATAGCTAATAGATAGTTACAGTTAAATATAGTTGGCTTAACCCATTTATACAATTCGACAGGAGTAACGATGCAAAATCATAGTTCCTAACTTTGTGTTATCAGTTATAAATTAGACACGTTTGATTCGTACAATATTTTGAGAGAATTAGAGTTTGTAGAAATTAGAATTAATTCCATTCAAATTTATAAAGTTGTTTAGTTGATCAATTTGTAAAAAGGATTTGAAACGTTAAAACACAAAATGACAAAATAACCCTACAATCCCCTTCCCCATTTCATGTCAGTCACTTCTAAAAATCATTAGAATGTGTTACTGTCTTCTTAAGCTGGAAAATAATTTTATGTAGGTTCAAACTCAAAATTTTATAAGGAAGACCATTGCACAAAAATCAAACGCAAATAAGAATATGTTGTACATAAGCCAAATAATTAAAAGAGTTGTCGAGTAGAAATCATCGAAACGTGTTCATCTCGAATTTGGATTTTTGGTTTTTGATCAATTCGACAGGTATTGGTTTTGGCCTTTGAGCTTTAAATTTCTATCCGTTGGTTTTAATTTTTGGATTTCTGCCATGATGATTCGATTCAAGGTTTTTTATTATTGGGTTTCCACGAAAAGGAACAATTTGGAAGAAACAGTAAAAAAAATCACGATTGAAGGTTTTATCTAATGTTTGGTTTGGATTGAAAGGGTGTACTGTTTTGGTAATATTTGAATTTTCCATTGGAAGTTTTAGATAGTGTCCGTTTTATTGAATGTAATTGGAATGAAATCATGATGAAATTGTATTGCTGATTTCATTTCTTATTTTGTTGGTTTCAGGAAAAAAAAAAAAAAAGAATTGGAATTAAACAATAATATAAGACAGAGAATATCCATTCTAATTCCATCGGGATTTTATTCAATTCTGTGAAACAAACACATCTAAATTCCAAATCAATTTTCAACTCTTGTGCAAATTCCAATTTCAAGTTCCTTTACAATCCACGAAGCGAACGCTTCATTATAATTCCACTAAGGAATGAACTTCCTTTAATTGATGGAATTTAATGGATTATTTTTCATTTTCAGTTCCATAACAAACCAATCAAACATGATATTTTAAGGAAAGTTTTTCAATTCTAACTTAAATGCCAACAGAGCCTAAGAAACACTACTAAACATTAACCCATTTTTACAACTGGGACCAATAATATTAAAACTTAACTATCAATAATATCTAATAGCAACACATAAGATTGTGATAGGTACATTTATTGCATTATAATTGAGATTAAAAAACATCAAATCAACATTTTAGTATTAAATACTTACAAAGACTGATTATAAAATATTGAACGAGAGTATTTTATCATCTTAAATTAACTTATCTTCTAAAGAGAAATACTATTAATTATAGGACGCTAGGGTATACACATTTTTTAAGAAGTCCATGGAAGAAGGCTGGTGGGAGCAGTTTGAATATTCGACAATGGGATTCTTATTGTGAGAGTTTGCATCGAGGTGACCCAATAATTGCAGATAAGATCAAAGGTGAAAGGTGCCCCTCGATCTCTTCCGGTGTCCCTTCACTTTCTTTCTTTGTTTTTGACTTTATTCTTTGCTTCGTTCATATTAATCAATATTTTATATTTTACTAACATTAGAAATATATAATAATATCTGCAAACGACCTTAAACACTCTTAGAAGTTCTGCAGTTATTAACAAAGAAAACTGATCACTACTGGTGGCGAACCTACTCCCTTGGTTGAGGGCGGCAACCCCGGTAAAAAAAGAAATTTTAGTGTATTATTTAGACAAAAATGTCGATCTCACCTCTTAAAAATATGGTTAAGCCCTTCGATCGCCCCCACAGAAAATAAATCCTGAGTCCACCACTGAATTCACTACTAACATGGCCGTTGATAATTACGAAAACAACAATAAAATGGTAGTTGCTGCTAAATTAGCAACGATGGCAACATGTCGTTGCACAATTTGAAGAAAATTCAAAGTCTGTCAAGTAAAGGGAATCGTTACTAAGTTACTATCTAAAGCATTTATCAAGCAAAACTTATTTGCACTTTGTAGCAACTTAGCAAAAAGATGATGTTGTTGCATGCCAGATATCGTTCATATATATAACATATATTAAAAAACTTACAATACGAAAAGAAATCAAACACACTGCATGTTGCCATTGCCATTATAAGAAAGGATAGTGAACTTCAACAATGATATCCTTTAATACAAAACCTGTTCTCTCCTTTAAGAAAACATGTGTGTTAACACCATCAGCTGCAATTGTGTCACTGACACTAACTTCTATCAAGAGTAAACTATTTCGTTGTAGGCACCCCATCAGGATCAAATGTGCCATCAGCACTAACTGCGATTGCCCGTCGGTAGCAAATGGCTGAAGGAATATGAAGGAAGGCTCCCACTTAATTTAAAATGGTTAGGAGTAGGGCTAACCGAACGAACACGAACAAGATCTTTTTCGTGTTCATTTGTTAAGAAATATATGTGTTCACGAACTGTTCATGAACACTTAACGAACAAAATTTTATGTTTGTGTTTGTTTGTTAAGGAAATGGACTTGTTCATGTTCGTTTGTGTTTGTTTGTTAATTTTAGGCAACGAACATTCATGAACACAAATTAATTTTCATGAACACAAATGGAGACGAACGAACACAAATAGACATTCATTAACATAATATATAATTGACTAACACTTATTAATTGTTTTATTTGTGGAATTCTTGAAATATTTAAACAAAATATAAAAATCCTATAAACACTAATGAACTATCAAACATGTTACCGAACGTTCACGAACATAAATGAACAAACACGGCTTCTGTTCATGTTCTTTAATTTAACTAAGCGAACAATTTTTTTTGTTTGTGTTCGTTTGTTAATTTAATAAACGAACGAACACAAATGAACTTCTCGCCGAACGGTTCAGAAACTGTTTACCTAACGTTTGGTTCGTTTGCAACCCTAGTTAGGAGATTATGTTGGTTCAGTTCTGTTTTAAACATAATGGAAAACATGAAAACATACCCGTCACCGCAGACAGTGCAGTGGAGAATCCAGTGAGAGAAGACGACATGGAGTTCGACATCTTTGTCAAGGTGATCTGTTTCCTCCATAGGGTGCTGACTGATGATGGTGACTGATGAAACCGAAAGGGTATCGGCTATAGGAGAGGAGGTCGAATGTGATGTTATACTTATGGGGTGTGTCTAATTGTGTAACTGTCTAACCCCTTAACCTCCACATAAGTCTCCTTATATAAGCACACACGAGGAAACCTAATTAGTTAATAAGGGTAATATGGTCCATCAACAATTACCAACTAATTATTTAATAGGTCATTATATATTTTGATCTATATTATGTAAATGATTATAATGGCTATAGATTAAATATTAATACATAATATATTTAATCTTACATTCTCCCACTTAGCCGAGTAATCATTTACGATGAGTATTAGATAAGCCTGATCAGGAGTTAACACTCATTTTAGCCTTAAACAAGTACTATAGCAGAGAAATACAGCCGTTGAATCATTATGCGACTCAGGACCCCCATTAATCATACTATAGCCTTAATTTAAAACCTAATCGTCATGATCAAAATACGCATAAGCCCTTTGTTTGATTTGTAACTTTATTTGTCTATTTGCCATTATACCGGTTGAACATATTCTAACAGACATACAAAAACAAACTGAGGAAATTTCATTAATCATAAAACATAAGCTAGTACAATATGCTTAAATAAGGTCTTTACTAAATCCCATATTCCGAACATGTTCTTCGTAAACCTTAGGAGAGAGACCTTTAGTCATCGGATCCGCAAGCATATCTTTAGTACAAATATACTCGATACAAAGATTATTTTCCTCAACTCGTTCACGTACGAACAGATATTTTGTATCGAGATATAAACCAGCTCCAGCCGTACTGTTACTGTTCGAGAAACTAACGACAACTGAATTATCACAGTAAAGCTTCAAAGGTCTAGAAATGGAATTAACGATTTTGAGTCCAGTGATCAGATTTCTAAGCAACATTCCATGACAGGTTGCGTTATAAACAGCAATGTACTCTGCCATCATAGTGGAAGTTGTGGTCAACTGTTGTTATGACTCTTCCATGAGATAGGGCCGCCTGCTAACATAAAGATATAGCCCGAAGTGGATTTCTTGTCATCTTTGCATTTGGAAAAGTCAGAATCAGAATAGCCCACCACTTCTAAATGATCACTTCTTCTATAAGTCAGTTTATAGTCTTACATCCCTTGCAGATATCGAAGTACCTTCTTAGCTGCTTTCCAGTGATCTAGGTCAGGATTAGTCTGATAACGGCCTAGCATTCCAGCAATATAAGCGATATCTGGGCGAGTACAGACTTGAGCATACAGCAAGCTCCCGACTACTGACGCGTAAGGTATCTGGCTCATTTGCTCCTTCTCAACCTCTGTTGTCGGACAATGGAATGAACCGAAAACATCTCCTTTAACTACTGGAGCGACGGAGGGTTTGCACTGTTGCATATTGTAACGTGTAAGGACACGATCTATGTAAGCCCTTTGGGACAATCCTAAGATCCCTTTGTGTCTATCTCAGTGAATTTCGATGCCAACGACGTAACAAGCATCTCCGAGATCCTTCATGTTGAAGTTATGCGAGAGTAACCGCTTCGACTCATGCAACATGTCTAAACTATTACTTTCCAATAGAATATCATCTACGTAAAGGACAAGTATAGTGAAGTTGCTCCCACTCATCTTGAGGTAGGTGCATTGATCCACTTGATTCTTCATAAAACCTTGTTTCTTCATGACTTCATCAAACTTGAGGTACCACTGACGTGATGCTTGTTTTAACCCGTAAATGGATTTCTTCAACTTACAGACTAGATGCTCCTGACCTTCAGGTTTAAAGCCTTCAGGTTGTTTCATGTAAACATCTTCGTCCAAATCTCCGTTAAGGAAAGCGGTTTTAACGTCCATCTGATGTAACTCTAAATCAAAATGAGCTACTAGGGCCATGACGATCCTTAATGAATCTTTACGAGAGACAGGTGAAAACGTCTCTTGATAATCAATTCCCTCTTTCTAAGTGTAGCCCTTTGCAACCAATCTTGCTTTGTAGCGTTCAACGTTCCCATTCGGATCCAGTTTTGTTTTGAACACCCATTTACATCCTACGGGTTTGACTCCGTTGGGTAATTCTACCAAATCCCAAACGTCATTTTTCTTCATGGATTCAAGCTCATCAATCATTTCTTTATTCCATTCAGAAGACTGATCACTGCTAATGGCTTTATTGTAAGAGATAGGATCATTGAGCTTTTGATGCGTGTGTAGTGTAATATAATTTTAGATATATATTTAAGCCCTTTTTACACTTTTAGCCAAGTTTTAAATTTATAAAACACGATATTTACTAACACTAAACACACATATGGGCAAGTGCACCCATCATGGACGTAGTATAGTGTTGGTAAGATACCGAGGTCGTCCATGGACACAAGAGCTTTTAGTACCGGTTTATCCTCAACGTCTAATCAAATCAAAAAGTTAGAAAAGGTTTTTAAACTAAGAAAATAAAAACTAACTAAATGCTGAAAAATAAAATAAAAATAAAAACAGATAGACAAGATGAATCACTTGGATCCGACTCGTGTATTAGTATAACCTTTGATTATTTTCGCACTTTTGCACTTGTTTAAGAGATTATCTTAGTTATTGTAGTAGGCCCCTCTTTTGAAGGCGACGTTACCCTCAACCCAGTAGTTTGAGTCAGCAAGGATACAATCCTAAAGGGTCGGATTATTGAAAGATAATGAATTAAGTTATTAATGCAAATTATGGTAGGCCCCGCTTTTGGCGGTGACGTTACCCTGGGCTAAGTAGTCTGAGTCAGCAGGGATACAGTCCTAAATAGCCGAGTTATAGTATTAATAGTAGTTAACTTATGAGGGGGTCAAAGAGTTTGGATCCCCGCCATCCAATACCTATGGGCATTGAAGGAGATCCTACTAAATTTGACCCAGGTCCCTTGCAGGACCTCTAAACGCTGAACAAGGGCAAGACCTTACCAAACCGTTCCCTTAACCCCTGACCAGGTAGCCAACATACCTCCATATAGACCGTGGAGATATGAATGGTGAAAATCTTTTATTTTATATAGACAGTAAAATAATGCCAAGACACCACGGACAAACGATAAGGAAAGATCACCTTCAACATAAGTAACTAGTTATTAAAGTCATTAATACAAAACCAAATAAAAGTGCAAAAGATTAAAAATAAAAAGTATTATACTAAACACTTGTCTTCACCAAGTGATGTAAGAGACTTAGGCAAACATGGCCTTAACTGTCAAGAACTCTTACGATCAATCTTGGATCCCGAGACGACTCACACACTCTATGATGGACAATGGATGATGGTGGTGGATGATGGTGTTGTGATGGTGGTGGGTGGTGGATGAAGTGTGAGAGAGGTGGTGTGCCAAGGGATGAGTTGAAATGAAGTCAAGCACTCCTATTTATAGGCTGAACAGAAGGCTGGCACGGCCCCGTGTCCGCTGGACACGCCCCCGTGCCCGTCTGACACCATCTCTCTTCATTAATTGTAATTCGCAGTTACAATTAATGCGCCTGCTGTACTTTCACCACGCCCCCGTGCTCACTGGACACGGCCCCGTGGTGGGCAATAGAACTTCTATAGGTTTGTCTTTTCTGCTGCTTCTTGGGCACGGCCCCGTGCTGGCTGGGCACGGGGCGTGTTCAGTCTTCTGACTTCTCTATTCTTGCTTGGGAGGATGCCGTGAGGGGTCGGGCAATCCACTTTTGTTCCTTTTCTTGTATTTAGCTGTCTTTTTGCTTCTTTTGTGAATTTGAGCTCGTTTCATCCTGAAAATACAAAAGGAAGACAAAAACACTCTTTTTCCAACATTAGTACTTAAAAAGGGTTAGTTTTATGCCTTAATTGATGTAATTTATATGTTGCATTTTACACACATCAAATACGCCCACACTTGAACTTTTGCTTGTCCTCAAGCAAAACTCTTTAATATGTGGCTTACACTCCCAAATGGAATGGGTAGAAGAGAAGGTTTTTTTGGCTTGTCATAGAGTGTCGGGAATCCAAGATCTTTTTGGGTTTTATTTTTATTTATTTACAATCCTACACGTTATGATTTATTTAGAATGTTTCATAAGAGAAATTACTTATTTGGGCATAGCATGCCTTTTTTAAAATTTCATCTATATACAAGTTCACATACCTCACGGGGGATCACTCAACACTCAGCCGAAGGTGTATTTTTAGTGAATCACTTGAGAGCGACATGGAACTTATTCCTACTATAAGCTTGCCAAGCAATCAATCTTCCTCCTTTTTAACTTTATACCTTTTGTAAATATCAAGAGGGCTTTTTGGGTGAAGGGTTAGGCTTGGGCTAAAGGTGGGTGGTTGGGTTAGTGGTTAGTAAAAGGGCGAAAAGCATAAAAAGCGTCGGTTTTCGTGAAACACTTTGTTTTATTGATTTTTTTTTTGAAATATTTCTCCAAACAAGCTTTTTGTTTTAATAGCTTTGTTTGTTTATTTCAAACTTCACAATTTTTTTTTAGGAAACACGAATAACCGAGCTTGTTACTAAAATAAAGGGCGAAAATAAAATGGGTTTTTGGTGGGTGAAAAGGTTTTAGGGTAAAGAAATGAAAGGTTTAGGCTCAAAGGGGTTAACTAGGGGGATTTTGGGTAGGTGGTAAAAAAAAATTGAAAAATAATGGTGTAGAAAGAAAAATGGTTAGTCCTAATGCCTCCATCATTTACTTACTTGGGTTTAAGTTGGTAAGGACCGGGAATGAATCGTCGTGGCAAGTTCTAGAGTCGTAAGAACCAAGCGGCTATTCACACAAGAAATGAAAAATGAGCATTTAGTCTAAAGATGTAAATTTGTATGCTCAATAAAGGCTCAAAACTCACTTTTGTGGGAAAGGGGTTTTTATGTGATCAAGTATATATAATCGAATTTTAACCAAGCTTGTCATGCCGTTTCATAATTTTCTTATGTTGGTTCTTGTTATCACGACGCTATCGGTTGTAAATTTGTAAAAATATAACCTTTTTAATCCTAGGATTCCAAACTTAAACTTTAGACAAATAGAAAAAAATGAAAATTTTTTTTGAAAAAATTTGAGGTGTTTAGCGGTTCCAATAGAGTTTTGTGTAAGGCTTGTTATTAGGACTTGCAAAATTTCAAGGTTTTAGCTTCCCCCCCCACACTTAAATTACACATTGTCCTCAATGTGTCCCAAAAATAAATTTTTAGGTTGACTGGATGTGTAATACGGTGTTAAAAAGCAAAGATTTATGTTACTGGAAGCCTGGACACGGGGACGTGTCTGGTGAACATGGCCCGTGTCCAGTTACCTGAACTGGGCATTTTCTGCAGGGGGTTCAGCACGGGGCCGTGTTGGTTGGACACGGCCCGTGTTGAGCCTTCTGTAATGGAGAAATTTATGTCGGGTTGCCTTGTTCTTGTGCATGGGGCCATTTTTCTCGTTTCCCTTTTCATCCTTTACCACCATGAGTGTGTCTTATTCATTATGAGCCATCAAACTTTAAAAACCATCATTTCATTGCAACCATAGAGAGATACATATAACTAAAATTAAAACTTAACTAACTAGGTCAAACGGTACACGAGGTTATCATAAAGGGTTCTACTTTTTAAGAAAATTTCGAGAATAATCTCCCGATATAGTAGGACCTTCGGCCGATGGTTTCCTAGGTGTCGTTTAAAGTCATTCTTCTATCTCTCTTGGAAGGAAGAAGGCAGCTTCATTTTCCTTAGCAACTTGCGGCTGAGGGGGAACATTCACCGGAACTCCTTGCACCACCCTTCGCGGAGGCTCGGGGTGCATGGGTACCATTCGGCCGGAATGATGACTTCGGGCACCACATTCCACGCCCTTTGGGTTATCACAGGCACCAAGGGCGGGGAAGCGAGAAGGTTTAACCTCTGGTGCAAGAGGTTCACCTCTCGAAGACAACCCTCCAGCCCCACCGTCAGATGGTTGATACGGTCCACTAACGCTTCCTCCACTCCTGTCATTTCATCAATAGCCTCCCTTAGGGCGTAAACATAGTTTACAAGAGAGTCTTCTGCTGTTGATGACCTCCTCCCGTGTCGGTTACCTCTTGAAGATGATCCGCTTGTTCTGCTGGCCATTTTCTGTGAAAGAAACCGGAGAAAGCTAAATTTTTACAAAACAGTACCTCGGACACGGCCCCGTGCTTGCTGAGCACGGCCCCGTGTCCATTTGTCTGCAGGATTTTAGGTTAAGGAGTCTTGGAGTTTTAAATTATTTTCATGATTTTTAACTGTGTTTTAAGCTTAGATAATTTAAAACAAAGTTATACAACTAACTTTAAACAAGAATCCTTAGCAAATAATCTTACAAACTTCACATAGAAAGTTGGAATCATGGAGTTTCCAAGCTTCCATGGAGGAAATGTTGAAAAATTTTGAAAGAAGAGGAAATGAATAAAAGTGGAAGGGACAAGATGGTCCTTGGGAACCTTCTTTTAGCACTTACCTAGGATGGTATGAGTGAAGATCCCAGGAATCTCTGTCTAGTGAAGTGGTAAAAAATGAGCAGGAATCAGGCTGCATTTAAAGAAAACGACAGTGCACTGGACACGGCCCCGTGTTCGCTGAACACGGCCCCGTGTGCAGAGGAAATCCTGACACATTTTGTCAGTATTCTGACATAATCAGCAGAGAATCTTTTAGGTGAGCACGGGGGCGTGTTGACCTGGACACGGCCCCGTGTCTGGAGGCTGTCTTATGGAGTTTTGTCACTCCTAAGGATCTCGTTGATATCGGGTGGTTCCTTACTGGATGGAACAACCCCAAAGTGCCTAAGATACCTTAATTGTCCTAGACTAAGGCGAGAACGCAAGAGGTTGTCAGTGAGGGTAATTCCTATTTTCATTCTAGGTGGACAAGTCCAACCCTTTCCCGGGCTCTCGTTAAAGAAGGTGTATGCCGAATCGCTCAGGTCTATGTATGCACCGAACGAAGTCGATGGAGAGTCCTTCATGGCACAATCGGCACAGGGACGACTATTGTCCAAGTCTTCGCTAGGTATGAAGGTATTTTTGGGAGCAACGAGGTTGTCGGAATGCGGTTCCAACATTTCTTCATGGTCATCGTCTTGGGGTGGATCAATGAAATCCTTCCTAAGTTCTTTTGACCAATTTAGAATTAGTTCTTCTAGTTGAAATAACTCGTCAAGGAGCATTTCCCCTAGAATATCTGGCTGGGCGCATTCGAGGGAGAGATAGTGCTTATTTTTACTTTCGCTCCTCTTAAGGTTATAAGGAATTGGTGGGTCTATGTAGTGGGGCCTATAATTTAGAAAGTAACATTTTAATTCTTCATGTTCGCCTCCACATAATTGACACCACGTACCATAAGAGTGCCGAAAGTAAAAAGAATTGCTATCACTCATGTTTATGTCAGAAATTACCAACCGCCGGGATCTAACGGTTCTGTTTTCAGTAAGTGAATCTTGGGCACGGGGGCGTGTTTAGTGGACACGGCCCCGTGTTCAGCTTACTGTCTGACTTAAAACAGGATTGCCAGTTCCAATGATTGAGCACGGGGGCGTGTTTAGCGGGCACGACCCGTGCTGAGCTCTGCAGAAGCTGAAAAACTAAGAAAATCCTAAAAATTAAAAAGAAAAATAAAAATATGATTAGGCCGTTGGTTCCTAACTTTCTTAAAATCCTTGTGTCCCGGGCAGCGGCGCCAAAAACTTGATGCGTGTGTAGTGTAATATAATTTTAGATATATATTTAAGCCCGTTTTACACTTTTAGCCAAGTTTTAAATTTATAAAACACGATATTTACTAACACTAAACACACATATGGGCAATTGCACCCATCGTGGACGTAGTATAGTGTTGGTAAGATACCGAGGTCGTCTAAGGACACAAGAGCTTTTAGTACCGGTTTATCCTCAACGTCTAATCAAATCAAAAAGTTAGAAAAGGTTTTTAAACTAAGAAAATAAAAACTAATTAAATGCTGAAAAATAAAATAACAATAAAAACAGATAGACAAGATGAATCACTTGGATCCGACTCGTGTATTAGTATAACCTTTGATTATTTTCGCACTTTTGCACTTGTTTAAGAGATTATCTTAGTTATTGTAGTAGGCCCCTCTTTTGAAGGCGACGTTACCCTCAACCCAGTAGTTTGAGTCAGCAAGGATACAATCCTAAAGGGTCAGATTATTGAAAGATAATGAATTAAGTTATTAATGCAAATTATGGTAGGCCCCGCTTTTGGCGGTGACGTTACCCTGGGCTAAGTAGTCTGAGTCAGCAGGGATACAGTCCTAAATAGCCGGGTTATAGTATTAATAGTAGTTAACTTATGAGGGGGTCAAAGAGTTTGGATCCCCGCCATCCAATACCTATGGGCATTGAAGGAGATCCTACTAAATTTGACCCAGGTCCCTTGCAGGACCTCTAAACGCTGAACAAGGGCAAGACCCTTACCAAACCGTTCCCTTAACCCCCGACCAGGTAGCCAACATACCTCCATATAGACCGTGGAGATATGAATGGTGAAAATCTTTTATTTTATATAGACAGTAAAATAATGCCAAGACACCACGGACAAACGATAAGGAAAGATCACCTTCAACATAAGTAACTAGTTATTAAAGTCATTAATACAAAACCAAATAAAAAGTGCAAAAGATTAAAAATAAAAAGTATTATACTAAACATTTGTCTTCACCAAGTGATGTAAGAGACTTAGGCAAACATGGCCTTGATTGTCAAGAACTCTTACGATCAATCTTGGATCCCGAGATGACTCACACACTCTATGATGGACAATGGATGATGGTGGTGGATGATGGTGTTGTGATGGTGGTGGGTGGTGGATGAAGTGTGAGAGAGGTGGTGTGCCAAGGGATGAGTTGAAATGAAGCCAAGCACTCCTATTTGTAGGCTGAACAGAAGGCTGGGCACGGCCCCGTGTCCGCTGGACACGCCCCCGTACCCGTCTGACACTATCTCTCTTCATTAATTGTAATTCGCAATTACAATTAATGCGCCTGCTGTACTTTCGCCACGCCCCCGTGCTCACTGGACACGGCCCCGTGGTGGCAATAGAAGCTTCTATAGGTTTGTCTTTTCTGCTGCTTCTTGGGCACGGCCCCGTGCTGGCTGGGCACGGGGCGTGTTCAGTCTTCTGACTTCTCTATTCTTTCTTGGGAGGATGTCGTGAGGGGTCGGGCAATCCACTTTTGTTCCTTTTCTTGTATTTAGCTGTCTTTTTGCTTCTTTTGTGATTTGAGCTCATTTCATTCTGAAAATACAAAAGGAAGACAAAAACACTCTTTTTCCAACATTAGTACTTAAAAAGGGTTAGTTTTATGCCTTAATTGATGTAATTTATATGTTGCATTTTACACACATCAGCTTTCCGGGATCCATTTCAGTCAGGTAGGTAACATAATCATCCCAATTAGTAGGCCTTCTTTGCCTAGATGACCTCCTGAGTGGATTATCAGGTTCAGCATTGTCTTGGTTTTGAGCGTTTGATGTGCCTTCATCATAAGGTATAATAGGTTCTGATTGTAGAGGTGAATTTGGAGTTGGTGCAGTAGCTTCAGGTGCAGTAGTTGCATTGGGTACAAGAGGAGTAATCGGAGTAATGGTAAGCGACGAGTCTCTCCCCCACGCGTCTTATACTTCTTGCAATTCTTCGTAAGGGTTGGTACTGCTCCCACTGACCTTGAAATCCTCCAGGAACGCGGCACGCTTGGTTTCAACAATACGGGTGACATGGGAAGGACAATAGAAACGATAACCCTTAGAATTATCAGGATACCCGATAAAGAAACAGGTAACTGTTTTAGGGTCAAGTTTCCTTAGGAAAGGATTGTAAAGTTTTGCTTCAGCAATGCAGCCCCATACTTTCATATATTTAAGACTCGGTTTCCTTTATGTCCAAAGTTCATAAGGAGTTTTAGGGACAGACTTAGAAGGAACTCTATTGAGTATGTGAACAGCTGCTTTTAACGCTTCAGTCCAGAGGAATAATGGTAAATTAGTGTTGGCTAACATACTGCACACCATGTTCATGAGGGTGCGGTTTCTTCTTTCAGCGACACCGTTTTGCTGAGGTGTACCAGGCATGGTGTATTGGTTCACAATCCTCTGGCCCTTACAAAACTCATAAAATGGACCAGGAGCTTGACCCACATCAGTATGTCTTCCATAATATTCACCGCTTCTATCTGATCTCACAACTTTAATCTGACGATCTAATTGCTTTTCAACTTCAGCCTTAAAATCTTTAAAAGTTGTTAGAGATTCAGATTTCTCTTTAATAAGATACAAGTACATGTAACGAGAATAATCGTCAATGAAAGTGATAAATGAAGTATGTCCTGTTATGCCAGCGATTTGGTAGGGACCACTAATGTCAGTATGAATGAGTTCTAATAAATTAGAGCTCCTAGTGGCACCTTTCTTATTCGCTAATGTCATTTTACCTTTAAGACATTTAATACATGTTCCAAAATCAGAGAAATCGAGAGGAGGTAAGACTTCATCCTTTATGAGACGATTTAATCGTTCTTTTGAAATGTGGCCTAAACGCTGATGCCACAACATGGATGAAGTCTCTAAGTCTCGTTTCTCTTCCATCTTTGTGAGTGATTCATTAATGTTATATGACAACAAAGATTTGGAAAAGCCATCATCTAATTCTAATCTATAGAGACCACCATCCAGAACACCAGTACCATAAAGAACAGAATCATAGAGGATAGAGAGTTTGCGATGACCATGGGAAACAATAAAACCGTCCATGTCTAACTTTGGTCCTGATACAAGGTTCCGAGTTACCTCAGGAACATATAAGGTATCATAAAGTTTAATACATAAACCAGTTTTCATAACTAATTGTAATGTTCCAATGGCCTTCACTTCTAATTCTCGATCATCTCCAACCTTAAGCGTTCTTTGGTTTCTTTCCAGCTTCCGGATTAAAAGGAATCCCTGAGTTGAATTGGTAACATGAACCATAGAACCAGAATCAAACCACCAAGAATTAGCAGGAACATTTAAATTATAGGACTCAAGTATCATAAAATAATCGTTACCTTTCTTAGCCAGCCACTCCTTAAAGTCAAGGCATTCCTTCTGCATATGTCCTGTCCTTTTACAGAACTTGCAGCGGATTCCGCCTAAAGAGTTCTTAGAGCTGGAAGGTGCACTTGTATTAGGATTAGGCCTTTGGACTTTTGAAGCATCCTTCCTCTGAAGATTGTTCTTCCTTTTCTTAGAGTTGGAGGTGGTGAAGTTAGCAACATCGGTAGTGCGATCCATCCTCATACGCTCTTCCTCCTGTACGCACATGACGACCAGCTCACTCATCGTCCATTTGTCCTTCTGAGTGTTGTAATTGATCTTGAGTGCTTCAAAGGATGAAGGAAGCGAAGTGATGATAAAATGAACGAGGAAACCATCACTGATTTCCATTTCCAGCCCCTTCATCTTATTGGCCATGTCATTTATCATCATGATGTGTTCACGAATGCCGCTCCTCCCATCATACCTAGTTGTCACCAGCTTGAGAATAAGAGTACTAGCGTGTGCTTTAGACGTCCCCTTGAACTGCGCCTCCACAGAAGCCAAGTAGGTTTTAGCATCTTCAGAATCAGGAATAGCTCCCCTGGTAGCATTGCTTATGGACTGTTTCATAAACATGAGAGACATGCAGTTACACCTAGTCCACTTTTCATGAGCTATCTGCTCAGCAGCAGTACTTTGAGTGGTAAGGTCCGATGGCTTATTCTCTCTTAGAGCATAATCAAAATCCAGCAGCCCAAGCGTAAGCATGAGAGCATCCTTCCATGCAGCAAAGTTATCACCAGTCAAAGGTGGAATCCCCTGATTTGTTGCTGATAGTGGAAATAGAATGAGCAAGTTATGATACTAAGGAAGAAGTTCTAATGTGATCTAAGGGCACGTTAAACTAAGGCAGGCATAAATAATGACCATTTTACATTATGAAGCTGTGATATTGTCTATTACTAACATCAAAATAATAGACTTAGTTAAAATTCTACTTAAACGAAAACAAAACAGATTTGGCCAGAAGTGTAATCATTTAAGCATGTGTGCAAAGTGGTTGTAGCAAATCAACTTTGGCCAGAAATTGAGACAATCACTTTAGTTATGCATTTGTTAAGTATGCCATCTATGAAAGAATTAAATTAGCTTTGGCCAGAAATTAAGATATTCATGTTTATGATGCACACTTAACATAGCTTTCGTAATACATGAATGATAAGTAGACGTATCAAATCATCTTTGGCCAGAAATTGAGACATCAAAAAACTCATTCAAGTTAAGCCATCTTGGTTTTGTAAAACATTATCTGATTCTGATAAATTAAACTAAGTAATTACAAAACCAATTATTTAATAGCAAACCACCCGTTAGCACGGATCGAACTCCGCGGTGAGTTCGCTGGGGGTGCAGGGGGACAGCGTGCCCCCGCACGAGGTTCGGGGCGGAGCCGCGAGCTAAATCTTAGTTCACATTAAACAACCTAAAATAATGAGGTTTCAAGTAAGGTCTCGACTGAGTTATGAGATCTCGAGTCAGTTATGAGGTCTCTAGTCGCAACCTTGTTGTCTCGAGTCGGAACCATGGTCTCGACTACTATATCTTATGAGATCTCGACTCATGATGAGGTCTCGAGTCGCAACCACGGTCTCGAGTCGCAACCTTATGGTCTCGAGTCGAGACCTTATGATCTCGAGTCATGATCTTATGGTCTCGAGTCGAGACCTTTATCTCGAGTTATGATCTTATGGTGTCGAGTCGAGACCTTTGTCTCGAGTTGTAAAATTTTGAGCCGTTATGATTTCGAGTCGAGACCTTATGGTCTCGAGTCGAGATCTGTTGGTCTCGAGTTATGAAGGTTTAAGGACCTGATGATTTCGAGTCGAGACCTTATGGTCTCGAGTCAAGACCTTATGGTCTCGAGTCGAGAGTGATGGTCTCGAGTCGTAATCTGATGGCCTCGAAACTTCCTGTTAACAGCTGTGAATGTGAAAGCATATGTGACAACTCGAATTTCCAAAATTCTATTTCGCATTTATTGCACGTCCTTGTATTATTTAGTTGATTGATTTCACAGTTAGTTGTTATGAAATTGTATATGTTTTGATACAATGAAGTGTGTTGTGTGACTTTGCATGGTTGTTTGTTAATTGTGATAGACTTGTCAAATATGTGAACTTGGTGGTGAAACTGTGAAATTGATTGAGATGGTGTACCTTTGTAAAATAGAATAATTGAGGGTGTGAAGAGTTATTAGTGAAAACTTAATTATACTTAACCCTAATCCCCTTTTCACTAATCATTCTCTCAAAATCAAAACACGTACTTGTAACTCTCTAATCCCCTAGCAAGCAATCATCACCATCATCATTGACAAGCTAATCATCACTCTTGATTCCACATTTCTCTAGAATCATCACGAGGTAATTGTTAATGATTGTTTATTGATTGCTATCAATGCATGATTCTTGTAATTCTTGAAAACCCTAGTTTATAATATGAGGGTTCTGTGTTTTCAATTGATGTTGATAATTATGATTATGATGATGATTAGTGCATACTCGGTAGATTATTCTTGTGACAATTGTTGTTGTTGATTTGCATTTGGTGATTTGCTATGCTTCTGCCGTCAACACATATGAATTAGGGTTTTGAAATTGCTTGATCAATAGGAAACGTAACTGATTTGATGCAAAGAACGAGCGATTGAATTGTTTCCCTGAGTTATGTGAAGCCATTGTTTGTCTGAGTTTAATTATGTGTTTGGACCGAATTTATGAAGTAAAAGTGGACCGAGTTTATTAGATGAAAACAAGGTCCGAGTTTAATATGATGCAACATGTCTGAGTTTAATATCATGTTTCATGTCTGAGTTAATATGATGAATCATGTCCGACTTTATTGCCTGTGCATTGTCCGAGTTAATCCCTTAAACGCTGTCCGAGTATATTGTTAATTGAAGGTCCGAGTTTAATCCCTAAGTGATGACCGAGTTTAATGGATCACCTTTGATCCGAGTTTAACATGACAACACCCCATGTCCGAGTTTAAATAGAAGCATAGGACCGAGTTTAATGTTATGTCTTAAGGACCGAGTTTAATCTTATGTCTTTTGGCCGAGTTTAATATAATGTTAACTGGCCCGAGTTTAATATAATATCATTTGGCCTGAGTTTAATATGGTGTCATTGGGCCCGAGTTTAATATGATGTCAGTTGGTCCGAGTTTATTACTTGAAGGTGGTCCGAGTTTAATACTTATCACATGGAGTCCGAGTTTCTTAATTGATGAGCATGTCCGACTTTTAACCCCCTTAGGTCCGAGTTTATACAACGTTTAATCAGAGTTTTATAAGTTTATAAGTGGTCCGACTTTCAAACAGGGGAAACCCCCCCCCCCACACTTGTCTGATGTGTAATTGTCTGATGTTGTGTGATTGTTCTGATGATCGAATACTGAATGATATATATACATATATATATATACGGTTTCATGATATGCATGCAGAAAACGATTATAATAAACTGCTAATAATCAATAACGAATTTGATGATGATGAACACACGAGTTGAATAAGGTTGTCTGAACTTTATAAGTGTCGTGTAGCCTAAGTTTAGGACAAACAGTTAAAGCTTACTGCATGTACTATATGTGACTATATGCTATTGAATGGTACTACATGATCTTATATGTGCGAACAATTCTTATCATCTCATCCTGTACACAACCCTCGCACAGATCACAACTGTTTAGACATAAGTAACATGTAAACCCTACTTGAACGTAACACTTACATTGAATCACGTGCAATGCATCCTAGGTCGTGTGTAGCGGACCTATACATTTAACTAACTCTAGAAGCAATAACATACCGAGCAAACCAAGGTGAGTTCACACAGCCAAGGCATGGGGTTCCCAGGGTGGGAATGGGATTTGATTATTTACTGGTACTTATCTATACTGGAACGTAGTGATGTGATTTGATGAACTATTGTACAAACTCCGCTGTTAGAACTACTACTAGACTAGTAACACTTATTGAACTGATCTTCGCACACCTGCCAAGGGTTGGCCGCGATATTATGACTGACTTCGCACACCTGCCTTTGGAAGGCCGCGAACTGTAATTTACTAATCTTCGCACACCTGCCTGGTAGGCCGCGATACAGGTAAACCTAGTCTAGAATACACGGGATGAACATCCCCCTAATATCTTCGCATACCTGCCTGGGAGGCCGCGATGGAAACTGATACGATACATGACATGACGAACGAACATACTACTACTCACACTATACTATTACTGAACTGTTAACTGTGAACTCGCTCAACTAGTTTGTTGATCCTCTGTTACATGCCTTGCAGGTCGTTAGATACATGGAGCTTGCACAGGGAGGAGCAGGTCGTTGTGGAGATTGGATCATGAATGTTATGTTATACTTACAACACTTGAACTATTTACATACATTGAATATCATTATTACGCTTCCGCTACTTAAATTATGTTTTGTTGGAACATCAATCGTATTGAATAATTGGTTTACATTTATTATGCTTGACATTAACTACATGTTCGATATGATTGGTGGCTTGATCCTGGTCAGTCACGCTCCCAAGCGGTGGTACTCCGCGGGTGGATTTTTGGGGGTGTGACAGATTGGTATCAGAGCCATTGGTTATAGAGAACTTGGTTTTAATATGGGAAAACGTTTTTATTAAAACCAGACTATAACCAGAACAGTGCTCTCAACGATCCACAACGACGCTTCGCTCCACGTGCAAGACTCGACATACTAGGTAATAAGGTTTATGTTTATTACCTGCTTACTAGAACTGCATAGAACTTTGCTCGTAGTATGCTTACATTACTTTGCTCACTACTTGTTATTGCTTGAGAACACCTACGTGCTTACACTTTTCTGTCATCGCCCTACTCGCGAATCACTCTCACTTACATTACTTTTACTATGAAGATCATGTCTGGAAGAATTAGCATGACACAAGCCCAGCTAGAGGCTTTCGTTCAAGCTCAAGTTGCTGCGGCAGTTGCAGCAGCTCAAGCAGGTCAACACGCGCAGCAGCCTGTCTGCACTTTCAAGAACTTCATGGACTGTCGTCCAAATTCTTTCAGTGGCACCGAGGGGGCAGTGGGACTCCTCCATTGGTTTGAAAAGCTAGAGTCAGTATTCGAAATGTGCGAGTGCCCTGAGGCTCGCAAGGTCAAGTATGCAACTGGCACCTTGGAGGGAATCGCGCTAACCTGGTGGAACGCGCAGGTGCAAATTCTGGGGTTGGCAGCTGCTAACGCCACACCCTGGAACGATTTTAAGGAACTTATCAAGAGGGAATATTGCACGCGTGAAGATATTCACAAGTTGGAAGACGAGCTGTACAATTTGAAAATGGTTGGATCTGAGATCGAAGCGTATACTAAACGGTCAAACGAGCTGGCCGTGCTGTGTCCAACTATGGTAGACCCTCCGTACAAGCGCATTGAGATGTATCTCAAGGGATTGGCGCCAGAGATCCAGAGCCATGTGACATCGGCCAATCTTGATAATATCCAGGCTATTCAGCGCCTTGCTCACCGTATTACAGATCAGGCAGTGGATCAAAACAGACTGCCAAAACGTGTCAAGGCTACTACTACTGCTGTCACTACTGCTACTACTCCCAGTGAAAACAAGAGAAAATGGGAGGGGGATTCCAGCAAGGGATCAGTTTCTGTTCAGTCTCAGCAGCGCAAGACAAATGACTACCAGAATTCGGGTCAGCAATCATCTGGCAGTCAGGGGCAGGGTGGATATCGGGGAATTCACCCACTGTGTAATAAGTGCAACAGACACCACATCGGAAGATGTCGCAGGGAACAATGTCAAAGATGCCTCAAGATGGGTCATGAGGCTAAGGATTGTAGGAGCTCACGGCCAGCAAACCAGGATCAGCAACTTCCGCCACTAGTTCCTCAAAACCCGCAGCAGCAGCAACCACAGCGTGGAAACCGGGGATGTTTCCAGTGTAGGGCAGAAGGTCATTACAAACGCGATTGTCCTCAGTTGAACCAGAATCAGAACCACAACAATAACCAGGGTAACGGGAACAACAACAACAACGGGGGAAACAACAATAACAATGGCAACGAGGCAAGAGGTCGAGTTTTCATGTTAGGACGAGGAGACGCAATGAACGATATCTGAACTTCTATTTATTTTCGGTTTTCATTATTATGTTTCAGCTACTCAAACAAAGTTTGGTTTGAACATCAATTGTATTGGGTTTTATGAATTATTTTAACTACTATACTTTATGTTTGATATGATGGATGGTTTGATACTATTGAGCGCACCTGCCGTATTTATGGACCTTATGAACAGGGTGTGCAAACCGTATATAGACAGGTCCGTCACCATTTTCATCGACGACATCCTGACCTACTCCAAGAGTTAGGAGGAACACGAGCAGCACTTACGTCTTATCCTGGAACTTCTTCGAAAGGAACAATTGTACGCAAAGTTTTCTAAATGCGACTTCTGGCTACGTGAAGTCCACTTCTTAGGCCATGTGGTGAACAGGGATGCGATCCATCCAAGATAGATTCGATCAGGAACTGGCCTGCACCGCGTACACCGACGAAAATACGCCAATTCTTGGGTTTGGCGGGATATTACAGACGATTCATTAAAGACTTTTCGAAGATCGCGCAACCGCTTACTATGCTGACACAGAAAGGTGTCACCTACCGTTGGGGAGATTTCTAAGAGACCGCTTTTCAGTACCTAAAGGATAGGCTTTGCAGCGCACCTATTCTCTCACTGCCGGAGGGCACAGATGATTTCGTGGTTTATTTTGACGCATCGATACAGGGTCTCGGGTGTGTATTGATGCAACGGGATAAAGTTATCGCCTACGCGTCGCGGCAACTCAAGATTCATGAATGGAACTACACGACGAACGATTTAGAGCTGGGAGCTGTTGTTTACGCGCTTAAGATGTGGCGACACTACCTGTACGGTACCGGGTGCACGATTTACACCGATCACAGGAGTCTCGAGCATATCTTCAAGCAGAAGGAATTGAATATGCGTCAACAGAGAATGGGTTGAACTACTGAACGACTACGAAGGCTGAAGCTTTACGCGGTTCGAGGCAACAAATGGAACAAAAGGAAGACGGCGCCTACTACGTAACAGGGCGTATTTGGGTCCCACTATATGGCGGTTTACGAGAGCTTGTCTTGGATGAAGCACCCAAGTCTCGCTACTCGGTACATCCAGGTTCGGATGAAATGTACCCCGATATCAGAACTACATATTGGTGGCCTAACATGGAGGCCCGCATTGCAACTTACATCGGCGAATGTTCGACTTGTGCGAGAGTCAAGACAGAGTACCAGAAACCCTCAGGCCTACTCCAGCAACCCAGGATACCACGGTGGAAATGGGAAGAGATTTCCATAGATTTTCTTACAGGCCTACCCAGATCCCAGCGTGGGAATGATACTATATGGGTGATCGTGGATCGACTCCCCAAGTCTACACACTTCCTGGCTATAAAGGAAACGGATAAGCTCTCCACTCTCGCAGACGTTTATCTTAAAGTAGTTGTCTCGAGGCACGGGGTGCCCACCTCCATTATTCCGGATCGGGATGCACGATTCATGTCAGAACTATGGCAAGCGATGCACAAATCTTTCGGCTCACGGTTAGACATGAGCACAACGTATCATCCTCAGACGGATGGGCAGTCTGAGCGCACGATTCAAACCCTAGAAGACCTGCTTCGGGCATGTGTTATCGATTTCGGCAACAGCTGGGAAAAACACCTCCCTTTAGTGGAGTTTTCGTACAATAACAGTTACCACACCAGCATTCAAGCCGCTCCATTCGAGGCATTGTACGGACGTAAATGCCGGTCACCTCTCGGTTGGGCAGAGGTGGGGGATAGTCAGATTACAGGTCCACAAATAGTAGTTGACGCTACTGAACGAATTGCACAGATACGACAACGCATGGCGGCAGCTCGCGATCGCCAGAAAAGCTACGCGGATAAGCGTAGGAAGCCATTGGAATTTCAGGTCGGGGACCGGGTTTTACTCAAAGTTTCACCCTGAAAGGGTGTGGTTAGATTTGGTAAACGAGGCAAGCTCAATCCACGGTATGTTGGACCGTTCGAAATCACTGAAAGAATAGGCCAAGTAGCCTACAGGCTGAACCTACCAGCTGAACTCGATGCAGTTCACAATGTATTTCACGTGTCGAATCTGAAGGAGTGCCTGTCAGATGAGACCCTCATAACTCCTTTTAAGGAACTCACTATCGACGAGCGGTTGCAGTTCGTCGAGGAACCAGTTGAAATCACGGACCGGGATGTTAAGGTCCTCAAGCACAAGAGAATCCCTCTTGTCCGAGTTCGTTGGAACTCCAAACGTGGCCCAGAGTACACCTGGGAACGCGAAGACCAGATGACAGAAAAGTACCCCCAATTATTCGAAACCAATGCAACCACTACTGAGGCTGAAGCTACTACTACTGAATTTCGGGACGAAATTCCAAATCAACGGGGGGATGATGTGACACCCCGGGAAAACCAGTGAACGATATAACTTACCTAGCTTCCTCAGTGAGTGCGTACCAAATTTCGGGACGAAATTTCTTTTAAGTTGGGGATAATGTGACAACTCGAATTTCCAAAATTCTATTTCGCATTTATTGCACGTCCTTGTATTATTTAGTTGATTGATTTCACAGTTAGTTGTTATGAAATTGTATATGTTTTGATACAATGAAGTGTGTTGTGTGACTTTGCATGGTTGTTTGTTAATTGTGATAGACTTGTCAAATATGTGAACTTGGTGGTGAAACTGTGAAATTGATTGAGATGGTGTACCTTTGTAAAATAGAATAATTGAGGGTGTGAAGAGTTATTAGTGAAAACTTAATTATACTTAACCCTAATCCCCTTTTCACTAATCATTCTCTCAAAATCAAAACACGTACTTGTAACTCTCTAATCCCCTAGCAAGCAATCATCACCATCATCATTGACAAGCTAATCATCACTCTTGATTCCACATTTCTCTAGAATCATCACGAGGTAATTGTTAATGATTGTTTATTGATTGCTATCAATGCATGATTCTTGTAATTCTTGAAAACCCTAGTTTATAATATGAGGGTTCTGTGTTTTCAATTGATGTTGATAATTATGATTATGATGATGATTAGTGCATACTCGGTAGATTATTCTTGTGACAATTGTTGTTGTTGATTTGCATTTGGTGATTTGCTATGCTTCTGCCGTCAACACATATGAATTAGGGTTTTGAAATTGCTTGATCAATAGGAAACGTAACTGATTTGATGCAAAGAACGAGCGATTGAATTGTTTCCCTGAGTTATGTGAAGCCATTGTTTGTCTGAGTTTAATTATGTGTTTGGACCGAGTTTATGAAGTAAAAGTGGACCGAGTTTATTAGATGAAAACAAGGTCCGAGTTTAATATGATGCAACATGTCTGAGTTTAATATCATGTTTCATGTCTGAGTTAATATGATGAATCATGTCCGACTTTATTGCCTGTGCATTGTCCGAGTTAATCCCTTAAATGTTGTCCGAGTATATTGTTAATTGAAGGTCCGAGTTTAATCCCTAAGTGATGACCGAGTTTAATGGATCACCTTTGATCCGAGTTTAACATGACAACACCCCATGTCCGAGTTTAAATAGAAGCATAGGACCGAGTTTAATGTTATGTCTTAAGGACTGAGTTTAATATTATGTCTTTTGGCCGAGTTTAATATAATGTTAACTGGCCCGAGTTTAATATAATATCATTTGGCCTGAGTTTAATATGGTGTCATTGGGCCCGAGTTTAATATGATGTCAGTTGGTCCGAGTTTATTACTTGAAGGTGGTCCGAGTTTAATACTTATCACATGGAGTCCGAGTTTCTTAATTGATGAGCATGTCCGACTTTTAACCCCCTTAGGTCCGAGTTTATACAACGTTTAATCAGAGTTTTATAAGTTTATAAGTGGTCCGACTTTCAAACAGGGGAAACCCCCCCCCCCCACACTTGTCTGATGTGTAATTGTCTGATGTTGTGTGATTGTTCTGATGATCGAATACTGAATGATATATATACATATATATATACGGTTTCATGATATGCATGCAGAAAACGATTATAATAAACTGCTAATAATCAATAACGAATTTGATGATGATGAACACACGAGTTGAATAAGGTTGTCTGAACTTTATAAGTGTCGTGTAGCCTAAGTTTAGGACAAACAGTTAAAGCTTACTGCATGTACTATATGTGACTATATGCTATTGAATGGTACTACATGATCTTATATGTGCGAACAATTCTTATCATCTCATCCTGTACACAACCCTCGCACAGATCACAATTGTTTAGACATAAGTAACATGTAAACCCTACTTGAACGTAACACTTACATTGAATCACGTGCAATGCATCCTAGGTCGTGTGTAGCGGACCTATACATTTAACTAACTCTAGAAGCAATAACATACCGAGCAAACCAAGGTGAGTTCACACAGCCAAGGCATGGGGTTCCCAGGGTGGGAATGGGATTTGATTATTTACTGGTACTTATCTATACTGGAACGTAGTGATGTGATTTGATGAACTATTGTACAAACTCCGCTGTTAGAACTACTACTAGACTAGTAACACTTATTGAACTGATCTTCGCACACCTGCCAAGGGTTGGCCGCGATATTATGACTGACTTCGCACACCTGCCTTTGGAAGGCCGCGAACTGTAATTTACTAATCTTCGCACACCTGCCTGGTAGGCCGCGATACAGGTAAACCTAGTCTAGAATACACGGGATGAACATCCCCCTAATATCTTCGCATACCTGCCTGGGAGGCCGCGATGGAAACTGATACGATACATGACATGACGAACGAACATACTACTACTCACACTATACTATTACTGAACTGTTAACTGTGAACTCGCTCAACTAGTTTGTTGATCCTCTGTTACATGCCTTGCAGGTCGTTAGATACATGGAGCTTGCACAGGGAGGAGCAGGTCGTTGTGGAGATTGGATCGTGAATGTTATGTTATACTTACAACACTTGAACTATTTACATACATTGAATATCATTATTACGCTTCCGCTACTTAAATTATGTTTTGTTGGAACATCAATCGTATTGAATAATTGGTTTACATTTATTATGCTTGACATTAACTACATGTTCGATATGATTGGTGGCTTGATCCTGGTCAGTCACGCTCCCAAGCGGTGGTACTCCGCGGGTGGATTTTTGGGGGTGTGACAGATCCAAAATTCTATTTCGCATTTATTGCACGTCCTTGTATTATTTAGTTGATTGATTTCACAGTTAGTTGTTATGAAATTGTATATGTTTTGATACAATGAAGTGTGTTGTGTGACTTTGCATGGTTGTTTGTTAATTGTGATAGACTTGTCAAATATGTGAACTTGGTGGTGAAACTGTGAAATTGATTGAGATGGTGTACCTTTGTAAAATAGAATAATTGAGGGTGTGAAGAGTTATTAGTGAAAACTTAATTATACTTAACCCTAATCCCCTTTTCACTAATCATTCTCTCAAAATCAAAACACGTACTTGTAACTCTCTAATCCCCTAGCAAGCAATCATCACCATCATCATTGACAAGCTAATCATCACTCTTGATTCCACATTTCTCTAGAATCATCACGAGGTAATTGTTAATGATTGTTTATTGATTGCTATCAATGCATGATTCTTGTAATTCTTGAAAACCCTAGTTTATAATATGAGGGTTCTGTGTTTTCAATTGATGTTGATAATTATGATTATGATGATGATTAGTGCATACTCGGTAGATTATTCTTGTGACAATTGTTGTTGTTGATTTGCATTTGGTGATTTGCTATGCTTCTGCCGTCAACACATATGAATTAGGGTTTTGAAATTGCTTGATCAATAGGAAACGTAACTGATTTGATGCAAAGAACGAGCGATTGAATTGTTTCCCTGAGTTATGTGAAGCCATTGTTTGTCTGAGTTTAATTATGTGTTTGGACCGAGTTTATGAAGTAAAAGTGGACCGAGTTTATTAGATGAAAACAAGGTCCGAGTTTAATATGATGCAACATGTCTGAGTTTAATATCATGTTTCATGTCTTAGTTAATATGATGAATCATGTCCGACTTTATTGCCTGTGCATTGTCCGAGTTAATCCCTTAAATGCTGTCCGAGTATATTGTTAATTGAAGGTCCGAGTTTAATCCCTAAGTGATGACCGAGTTTAATGGATCACCTTTGATCCGAGTTTAACATGACAACACCCCATGTCCGAGTTTAAATAGAAGCATAGGACCGAGTTTAATGTTATGTCTTAAGGACCGAGTTTAATATTATGTCTTTTGGCCGAGTTTAATATAATGTTAACTGGCCCGAGTTTAATATAATATCATTTGGCCTGAGTTTAATATGGTGTCATTGGGCCCGAGTTTAATATGATGTCAGTTGGTCCGAGTTTATTACTTGAAGGTGGTCCGAGTTTAATACTTATCACATGGAGTCCGAGTTTCTTAATTGATGAGCATGTCCGACTTTTAACCCCCTTAGGTCCGAGTTTATACAACGTTTAATCAGAGTTTTATAAGTTTATAAGTGGTCCGACTTTCAAACAGGGGAAACCCCCCCCACACTTGTCTGATGTGTAATTGTCTGATGTTGTGTGATTGTTCTGATGATCGAATACTGAATGATATATATACATATATATATACGGTTTCATGATATGCATGCAGAAAACGATTATAATAAACTGCTAATAATCAATAACGAATTTGATGATGATGAACACACGAGTTGAATAAGGTTGTCTGAACTTTATAAGTGTCGTGTAGCCTAAGTTTAGGACAAACAGTTAAAGCTTACTGCATGTACTATATGTGACTATATGCTATTGAATGGTACTACATGATCTTATATGTGCGAACAATTCTTATCATCTCATCCTGTACACAACCCTCGCACAGATCACAACTGTTTAGACATAAGTAACATGTAAACCCTACTTGAACGTAACACTTACATTGAATCACGTGCAATGCATCCTAGGTCGTGTGTAGCGGACCTATACATTTAACTAACTCTAGAAGCAATAACATACCGAGCAAACCAAGGTGAGTTCACACAGCCAAGGCATGGGGTTCCCAGGGTGGGAATGGGATTTGATTATTTACTGGTACTTATCTATACTGGAACGTAGTGATGTGATTTGATGAACTATTGTACAAACTCCGCTGTTAGAACTACTACTAGACTAGTAACACTTATTGAACTGATCTTCGCACACCTGCCAAGGGTTGGCCGCGATATTATGACTGACTTCGCACACCTGCCTTTGGAAGGCCGCGAACTGTAATTTACTAATCTTCGCACACCTGCCTGGTAGGCCGCGATACAGGTAAACCTAGTCTAGAATACACGGGATGAACATCCCCCTAATATCTTCGCATACCTGCCTGGGAGGCCGCGATGGAAACTGATACGATACATGACATGACGAACGAACATACTACTACTCACACTATACTATTACTGAACTGTTAACTGTGAACTCGCTCAACTAGTTTGTTGATCCTCTGTTACATGCCTTGCAGGTCGTTAGATACATGGAGCTTGCACAGGGAGGAGCAGGTCGTTGTGGAGATTGGATCGTGAATGTTATGTTATACTTACAACACTTGAACTATTTACATACATTGAATATCATTATTACGCTTCCGCTACTTAAATTATGTTTTGTTGGAACATCAATCGTATTGAATAATTGGTTTACATTTATTATGCTTGACATTAACTACATGTTCGATATGATTGGTGGCTTGATCCTGGTCAGTCACGCTCCCAAGCGGTGGTACTCCGCGGGTGGATTTTTGGGGGTGTGACAGATCCAAAATTCTATTTCGCATTTATTGCACGTCCTTGTATTATTTAGTTGATTGATTTCACAGTTAGTTGTTATGAAATTGTATATGTTTTGATACAATGAAGTGTGTTGTGTGACTTTGCATGGTTGTTTGTTAATTGTGATAGACTTGTCAAATATGTGAACTTGGTGGTGAAACTGTGAAATTGATTGAGATGGTGTACCTTTGTAAAATAGAATAATTGAGGGTGTGAAGAGTTATTAGTGAAAACTTAATTATACTTAACCCTAATCCCCTTTTCACTAATCATTCTCTCAAAATCAAAACACGTACTTGTAACTCTCTAATCCCCTAGCAAGCAATCATCACCATCATCATTGACAAGCTAATCATCACTCTTGATTCCACATTTCTCTAGAATCATCACGAGGTAATTGTTAATGATTGTTTATTGATTGCTATCAATGCATGATTCTTGTAATTCTTGAAAACCCTAGTTTATAATATGAGGGTTCTGTGTTTTCAATTGATGTTGATAATTATGATTATGATGATGATTAGTGCATACTCGGTAGATTATTCTTGTGACAATTGTTGTTGTTGATTTGCATTTGGTGATTTGCTATGCTTCTGCCGTCAACACATATGAATTAGGGTTTTGAAATTGCTTGATCAATAGGAAACGTAACTGATTTGATGCAAAGAACGAGCGATTGAATTGTTTCCCTGAGTTATGTGAAGCCATTGTTTGTCTGAGTTTAATTATGTGTTTGGACCGAGTTTATGAAGTAAAAGTGGACCGAGTTTATTAGATGAAAACAAGGTCCGAGTTTAATATGATGCAACATGTCTGAGTTTAATATCATGTTTCATGTCTTAGTTAATATGATGAATCATGTCCGACTTTATTGCCTGTGCATTGTCCGAGTTAATCCCTTAAATGTTGTCCGAGTATATTGTTAATTGAAGGTCCGAGTTTAATCCCTAAGTGATGACCGAGTTTAATGGATCACCTTTGATCCGAGTTTAACATGACAACACCCCATGTCCGAGTTTAAATAGAAGCATAGGACCGAGTTTAATGTTATGTCTTAAGGACCGAGTTTAATATTATGTCTTTTGGCCGAGTTTAATATAATGTTAACTGGCCCGAGTTTAATATAATATCATTTGGCCTGAGTTTAATATGGTGTCATTGGGCCCGAGTTTAATATGATGTCAGTTGGTCCGAGTTTATTACTTGAAGGTGGTCCGAGTTTAATACTTATCACATGGAGTCCGAGTTTCTTAATTGATGAGCATGTCCGACTTTTAACCCCCTTAGGTCCGAGTTTATACAACGTTTAATCAGAGTTTTATAAGTTTATAAGTGGTCCGACTTTCAAACAGGGGAAACCCCCCCCCCCCACACTTGTCTGATGTGTAATTGTCTGATGTTGTGTGATTGTTCTGATGATCGAATACTGAATGATATATATACATATATATATATACGGTTTCATGATATGCATGCAGAAAACGATTATAATAAACTGCTAATAATCAATAACGAATTTGATGATGATGAACACACGAGTTGAATAAGGTTGTCTGAACTTTATAAGTGTCGTGTAGCCTAAGTTTAGGACAAACAGTTAAAGCTTACTGCATGTACTATATGTGACTATATGCTATTGAATGGTACTACATGATCTTATATGTGCGAACAATTCTTATCATCTCATCCTGTACACAACCCTCGCACAGATCACAACTGTTTAGACATAAGTAACATGTAAACCCTACTTGAACGTAACACTTACATTGAATCACGTGCAATGCATCCTAGGTCGTGTGTAGCGGACCTATACATTTAACTAACTCTAGAAGCAATAACATACCGAGCAAACCAAGGTGAGTTCACACAGCCAAGGCATGGGGTTCCCAGGGTGGGAATGGGATTTGATTATTTACTGGTACTTATCTATACTGGAACGTAGTGATGTGATTTGATGAACTATTGTACAAACTCCGCTGTTAGAACTACTACTAGACTAGTAACACTTATTGAACTGATCTTCGCACACCTGCCAAGGGTTGGCCGCGATATTATGACTGACTTCGCACACCTGCCTTTGGAAGGCCGCGAACTGTAATTTACTAATCTTCGCACACCTTCCTGGTAGGCCGCGATACAGGTAAACCTAGTCTAGAATACACGGGATGAACATCCCCCTAATATCTTCGCATACCTGCCTGGGAGGCCGCGATGGAAACTGATACGATACATGACATGACGAACGAACATACTACTACTCACACTATACTATTACTGAACTGTTAACTGTGAACTCGCTCAACTAGTTTGTTGATCCTCTGTTACATGCCTTGCAGGTCGTTAGATACATGGAGCTTGCACAGGGAGGAGCAGGTCGTTGTGGAGATTGGATCGTGAATGTTATGTTATACTTACAACACTTGAACTATTTACATACATTGAATATCATTATTACGCTTCCGCTACTTAAATTATGTTTTGTTGGAACATCAATCGTATTGAATAATTGGTTTACATTTATTATGCTTGACATTAACTACATGTTCGATATGATTGGTGGCTTGATCCTGGTCAGTCACGCTCCCAAGCGGTGGTACTCCGCGGGTGGATTTTTGGGGGTGTGACAGCATAACTGAAAATTCGAATTCTAAGGGATTATGAGATATGATTTCCTGTTTTAAGATGATCTAATTTTATCAAAATATTTTGAAAATTATAACTGTATATCTTTTAACAGTTTTCGAATAAACTTAAAAGATAAAATTGGATCAAACATGGAAAAAACACTCATCAATCCTAAAACATTCCAAAACATAACAGAATTTTCGAATTTTCCTAAGAACATGATGAACCCTTAAAAAATAAAACATAAATTCTGGAACCCGAAACCTGAATTTTTTAAGGTTTAAAAAAACAGATTTCGGTTAAAACATAACCCAGATGAATTCGAGTGAACATATAATTAATCCTTTTTCCTAAAACAGTGATCTCGAGTCGTTCTCAATGACTCGAAACTGGCTGTTCATAAGATTTTCAAAAAAAATTCCGTTTTCCAAGTTTCAATCCCATAATTAATGGATACGAAAACAGAACTGACTAATCAACATATGCTCTGATACCACATGTTGGTTCAGTTCTGTTTTAAACATAATGGAAAACATGAAAACATACCTGTCACCGCAGACAGTGAAGTGGAGAATCCAGTGAGAGAAGACGACATGGAGTTCGACATCTTTGTCAAGGTGATCTGGTTCCTCCTTAGGGTGCTGACTGATGATGGTGACTGATGAAACCAAAAGGGTATCGGCTATAGGAGAGGAGGTCGAATGTGATGTTATGCTTATGGGGTGTGTCTAATTGTGTAACTGTCTAACCCCTTAACCTCCACATAAGTCTCTTTATATAAGCACCCAGGAGGAAACCTAATTAGTTAATAAGGGTAATATGGCCCATCAACAATTACCAACTAATTATTTAATAGGTCATTATATATTTTGATCTATATTATGTAAATGATTATAATGACTATAGATTAAATATTAATACATAATATATTTAATCTTACAGATTAAAAGAAAGAAAAGAGAAAGGGAGTTTATTTTTGTTGGGCTTGACATCACGTAACTTATTGGGCTGCAATTCTTTTCGTGAAAGAGAAAAAAGAGTTCAGAGGAGGAATATATTTTAGCCTTTGGAGGATGGCTAAGAAATGGGCCTTTGGCCAATCGGTGGAAAGAAGAAAAAAGGGGCTGCTAGATTCTTTATGAAAAATTCACAATTGTTAATAGCTTATTATATCCATCCATTATAGTTACAGAAAAGAAAATTTATAGGAATTTACATAATGAAATTAGTCAATAATCTATATGTTATATGCATGTAACTAATCAAAGACTTATCTCAAACATGAGTTAACATGCGGTAACCCAACCTTTATTAAATGATAATAGTACTTAAGCTTTTAAACGGGTTTTAATTTTATGTATTGGGTAGACTGTTTATAGTGTGCTATCCATTCGTGCTCGGTACACCTTATATACTGTTTAGTTAAGGATAGGATGGTTAGTATGTTGTAGACCTCGTGATCTAGGTTAATCACAGATTAAGATTAATTAATTACTATCTATGTGGTCGATTAAACAGTGTTATCATTAATTTTGTCTTGCAACTAACTAACAAAATCCGGAACCTAAAAAGATTGATTGTTCTTGTCTTGTAAGTGATTTTAATTCTCTTATAATTTTATTTTTATACATTCCATGCTTCCGTATTTTAGTGCAACTAATAAGAAACACGCACGTAGCAGCGGAGTCGACAGTATGGGTGGAGAACATAATTCAAATATGAAAACGTTAAAAAATCGAATATACGTTGTGTTTGTATATATATGAAAGCCCTCACGCTTCACGGCTGTAACGCACGGGAAACCCTTATGATAAACATTATATAGTATACTGCAACATTTTTTTTATTTAGTGGGAAACCCGTTTTTTGTGGAGGAGTCGACAATTTACATATAAATTTTTAACTAACTTCTCTAAAATTGCAAAACACATCACATGTTAAATTTGATTAATTTTGGTTTACTGTTTAGTCCTTTAATCCAAATACTCAAATACAAAAGAATGTATTTTTGAATATATGTTCTTGATGAATGAGAGGAGTTTACTATCGATAAGTTTATTATTTATTTATAAATAATCTAATATATAGTATAGATTTATTAGTCATAAATATCATTGATCAAGGGAAGAAGGGGTATGAATAGAAGAAAATGGTAAAAAATTAGGCATTTTAACTTGACTCTTCATATGCCATCTTAAAAATTGATGGGAATTTACCAATTTTTACCTAGAAAATACTTTATATAGTAATATATATTTAGTTTAACTTTAGCTTAATTCAAACTTTATCCATGTCAATGACTTTACATTTTAATCAAGCAAGACGTTTGTCACTAGTGCATATATGATACGGATTTATCATGGATACAAAACCCTTCTTATCCGCTATATGGGTCAACCAATTTTTTTCTTGATATTTATTATTATTATTATTATTATTATTATTATTATTATTATTATTATTATTATTATTATTATTATTATTATTGTGAATCAGTTTATCGCATTCATAGTTGCCAAGTTACATCAAAACAGAAGGTAGACGAGCAACAACTTGCGCCGTTACCCCTTTCTGAATTGCAAACCTTAATCTACCAAAGACAAAACTCCGTCCCCCTGAGACTGAGCAATTGTTGTGGATGACCCGTTGGACCTTGGTCAGGAATTGGATAGCTTCTGGCGCTATAGGGCTAAATGTGTCAAAGGCAAAAGGGACAAAAACATGCTGGTTCTCTGCACAAGCTTTAGTGTGCCTATAAACTTTCTTCGATTCTGCCTTTCTTGCTGCTTGTCTAGCTACAAACCCATTTTCCCTTAAACCAACTGGAGGGGAAACCCCCGTGAGGTCCACACAAGTATGTTTCCCACTAACCCAACCAAAGACGAGCAGATCCGTAGGTAGCAAAGTAGATCTCCCTTCCATAGGGTCCGTAAGGAAATTCACAGAAGCCTCTTCTTAGCCGAAATCCCAGCTCTTCTCAAGATGTCCCACAAAACATCTCGCACCCAGTGATGCCGATATTTGAACCCAGAGAGCTCTTTACAATGCACTACGTGCTCCCCAGTTAGCCGAAATAAACTTTTTTCTAATCATAATTACTTGTTTTATTTTCAAGGGTATGATAATGAAATTTAGCCTAAAAGAGTTCAATTTGCTGTTAAAAGTATATATTACTATTTTATAAATTGTGTAAATTGTGGTTTTGGTTCCTATGATTTATAGCACATTGCTATATTTTACAAATATGAAAACTCTTGTGAATAATACACTAACGTTTCAATTTATTGCAATTTAAGTCCACCAGACTAACTTCATCCACATGGATGTTAAATCTATGTTTCATGAGAAGCATGCGATGGGCAAATTCGTAATTAACCATCTCAACCGAAAGAAATTTACTCACTTTTATATTTTTTAACTGTGGTGAAAGGAAACATCGTCATCTTATGAAAACTGCTCACTCGTTTCTTCTATCCGCTGATGTTCTTACCTTCAATGAATTGTTACATAAATCATCCTTATGTGTGTTTTTTGGTTATGCCAGTGGTCCAAAAGGTTATGGCACCGCACATAAAGGATATCATTGTTTTGATCCTGTAAGTATGAAGTTGTATGTGTCGAGACATGTTATCTTCCTTGATCATATTCCTTTTAATTCGATTCCATCCAAATCGCACAATGTAACAAAGTCAGATCTCCTAAACATTGACCCCTTCACTTCTAACATTGATGCATCAACATCGTCTAATGTTCCTCCTATATCTACTGATCTTGATAGGCCAGTAGAATCTAGTGGGCAAGTAGCACCTGGTGGGTCAGTTCAAGATACCTATGTCACACCCCAACCAATGGCGGAAAGATCGGAGTGAGACGAAAAAGATTGCTCATTACACATAACACTATTTGGGACAATAATTAATTTAAAACCGATTTCATTACATAACATAAATTGTCAGGTACATTACAAGAAATTCAAATTACAACATCGAAAAGACAAATATGACAAAGTTTAATAATCATAAGATAACAAAGTTCTTGTAATTTGATGTGAGTTTCTAGTGTCGTCCCTACTAGATTTCGTCATAATCAACATCATCAACCTACAACATGTTGAAAGTATAGTTAAACACAAAAAGCATTAGCGAGTACACAAGTTTTAAGTACATAACATAAGTATAAAATGATGTTCAAATGAATCTACATAGCAAACTAAGTTATTCAAGATTAACGTAAATCTAGCATGTGATAAACAAGTCAAACCAAAGTTCACGCAAGTTAAAGAATCTTAACATAACCCAACATTCACAGGCGGTGCGTTACTCCTATAGCGCAATACATGTTATGGTAGGCTTGATCGAAGTTAATGACAAGTTCAATCACAAAACGAACTAACCTAGATAGACGTATCAAGTATAATGGATGCATGCATGTATTGGATTGTTTGTGCATTAAGCTCTAGTTTAAGTGTTGTGATTTTAATAAGCTAACATGTTACACCCAAAAATGTGTAAAACGAAAATAGGTCAGGTGCACTCACGGTTTTGCAAGCTTCAAACTTGATAATCCCGTGAAGAGTTGTTTGTTCAGGTTGGAATCACCAAGTCACCCTACATGGGGAAACAATGTGTGTAAGCTTATGGAATAAGAAATGGAAGATTCGGACTTGGAATTTAAAGTAGTAAAAAGTATGTATACGAAAATAATATCTAGTTCTAAAAGCTCGTTTATGACACTATGTTAAGTGGTTTCATGGGTCCCAAATTGCCCATTAGAATCATAACAAGTCACTTAGAATCTTAGACATATTAGCCTAGGTTTATGACGAATAATCATGACTTGATTAACATCACAAATTCAGCCATGCTTTATATAGTTACATATAGTTTATATAGTAATATTAACATCCTAAAACTAAGTCCAATCATAGATTATCATATATGTCAAACATGGAGGTTTAACCTCTTTGTAGATTCACCACTTCACAAACCATCACAAGGATGATTCAGAGGGTCATGAATGTCAAGAATTCACCACTACACAAATCATCACAAGGATGATTCGAAGGGTCATGAATAATAAGGATTCACCACTACACAAACCATCAAAATGATGATTCGGAGGGTCATGAATAACAAGGAAATAAACCTATCTAATATAAGCTCAAATGACCAAGTATTCTCTAAGTCAAAAGAGTGTTCATACACAAGGTTCAAATGAAGGAGTGGAACTTAGTTTGGAAAGCCAAAGCTTCCATTTGTTCACACTTCACAAGTCACAAGTTCATTATATGGAAGATGATGTCTTGTGCTTGCTTTCATCAAGCAAATACCATATATAAACAAAATTTAAATCGGTGTTTGAACCCAAAACTTTGATGGAAACCATCCCAACACAAACCCACAACCATAGACTAACTTGTGAGCTTGGTGGGAACAAGATTCCACCAAGTTTCTATCAAAAACATGAAGTTACAAAAAGATAAAAACAAGCAAAATTTAAAGTGCACTTTGGACCTAAAAAATGGTGAGGTTTCACCTTAGTTTGCCCAAGCAAACTTGTGAAAACCTTCTTAGAGGTTATCCAAGTGTTTTAGAAGAAGAAATGAGAAGAAAATAGAAGAAGAAGTGAGTTAAAACTCACTTAGAATGGCTGGAACTTTCTGTTGCAATCTGCTGAAATGTGTTGAGTTTAGGAGGGATTTTGAGAGTGTTTTGGAGCTTGTAAAGTGGTAACAAGGATGGGGGAGTGTTGCATTTATAGTGGAGGCAATTAGGGTTAGTTGGTTGTGCATTAAAGATGGTTAGTTGGGGGTTAAACAATTAAAAAAAAGAACTTATGGCTGCTTACTGGTCAGATCGCAGGCTTTTAAGAGCCATGTTAGTTTTTTTTGACATATTAAGGTGTATATTCATGTTGCATATTATGTATTTAAGATATATAATGTTTAATCTAGCATGTTTAAGGTCAAAAATGCATAATATACATGTTCTAACTAGACAAATATGTGATGTATAAGAATGTAAAACTTGGTTGCAACTAATAAGTGTATGTAATTCAAGTTATACAATGTATCGTAATCATGTTTAAGTATTGACTCAAGTATAGAATTAGGGTTTTCGTATTGTGGGAATAAAGTGAGGTACTTGTACATAAAGAACGATTAAGGTTACATATTCACATTGTTTGCAAGTTAACATGTCTTTACATATCAATCGGGCATATGTTTTGAATGTATTAATAAGTAAGAGTACGCAACGTATATTTCATATAAAAGATCCATTTCATTACGATCACAGCCTCGGATTTATAATGGCCTGAAACGAAATACGATTACAAAGGAAACGAGTTTCCGAAAATAGAATTACAAGATGAACTTTCTAAAAACGGAAAGCTGGGAAAAGCGAGACGTTACAACCCATACATCTCCAAACACAACTTCAGGTCCGACTATGCCTAAGACAACTCCTTAATCTATTAAGACAGTTCAACCTCTGAAGAGGTCCTCTCGTGAATGTAAGTCAACCAAACTACCAGAATTTGCCGACTTTACTTACTTGGCTTCGTTTGCTTCCTTCATTGCAAATATACATCATTTGTATGAACATGAATCATATAGAGAGGTTGTCTTTAATCCTATTTGGCAGAATGCTATGGCTGAAGAGTTCACTGCTCTTCATCAGACACATACATGGCATTTGGTTCCACTACCACCTGGTGAACATGCAATTGGTTGTCGTTTGGTATATAAGATTAAAACAAAGTCTGATGGGTCTGTTGAGCGACATAAGACCAGACTTGTAGCAAAAGGATACTCATAAAAGTATGGTATGGATTATGAGGAGACATTTGCCCCAGTGGCAAAAATGACTAGAGTTGGTACTCTCATAGTTGTTGCATCTGTTCCTCAATGGAAGATTTGTCAAATGGATGTCAAGAATGCCTTTCAGAATGGTGATCTCCATGAGGAGGTTTTCATGATTCCTCCCCCAGGCATTGCTCATTTGCATGGTGAAGTTTGTCGGCTTCGTAAAGCTCTATATGGTCTTAAATATGACCCTCGTGCGTGGTTTGAAAAATTCTCTACACTTATTACTTCCCTTGGTTTTGTTCCAAGTAATCATGATTCAACATTGTTTATTCGATGTACGAGTGTGGAACACATTTTTTTCTCTATATGTGGATGATATGATTGTTACAAGAGATGATTATGAAGGTATTGAGTCCCAGAAGCATGATTTAGTTCACTGCTTTTCTCTAAAGTATTTGGGAATGTTATGGTATTTTTTGGGTATTGAGTTGGCAAAGTCTCAGAAAGGATACCTCCTTCTCAGACAAAATATATTTCTGATTTGTTTCAATGGGCAAAGCTTTCTGATCATAACAAAACCGTTGACACTCCTCTTGAAACCAATGTGTGGTATTCTCCCACTGATGGTGTTCCTTTGGCTGATCTGAGTTTGTATCATACTGTTATAGGCAGTTTGGTTTATCTTACAGTTACTCGTTTAGATATTGTTCATGATGCTCATGTGGTTAGCCAGTTTGTTACTGCTCCTAATTCCGTTCACTAGGGAGTTGTTCTACGTATTCTGAGATATCTTCGTGGCACTCAGTTTCAAAATCTTTTGTTTCCCTCAACATCTTCTCTGTAGTTGTGTGCCTACAGTGATGCTGATTGGGATAGTGATCGTAATGATCGCAAATACACCATATGTTTTTTTGTGTTTTCCTGGGAGATTCATTAATCTCATGGAAAAGTAAGAAACAAGATGTTTCAAGATTTTCTACTGAGGCTGAGTATCGTGCTATGGCTGTGACTACGTGTGAGATTGTTTGGTTAAGATGGTTTCTTACAGATATGGGTGTTACAATCTCTCATCCTATCCATTACACTGTGATTACCAAAGTGCAATGCAAATTTCTAAAAACTATGTTTTTCATGAGCGAACAAAACATATTGAGATTGATTGTTATTTAACTCGTCAACATCTTCAGCTTGGGACAATTTCGCTTCCTTTTGTTCCACCAGACTTGCCGGTTGCGGATATTTTACTAAGGTTCAGTCGGCTTCTCGGTTCCGGTTTTTATGTGACAAACTCTTAGTGCTTATTACCATTGCATTGTGAGTTTAAAGGGCACGTTGGCATAATAAGTTGAGTTTAGTTTATTAGTTTATTGTGGGCTTTGGCCCGTTAGCTAGTAAGTCTGTAGCCCGACTATATAATGTTTATTTTCTTTTCATTGTACTTAAGTTTTTCTATTAAATAAAATCCTAGCTGTTTTCCTCTTCTTATTCTCTGTACATGTTCATCAGTTAACACGTTTTATCTGATTTCCTACACTTCTTAGGTTAAGATTGTTTTATATTTGATCCTTCCCCATAACCTAATATATACGCTTATGTAGTGCATAACATTATACCATCTCTATTATTTCTAATCTAAAGTTCGATAGCCGCCACACTAGCCTTCTTTTTTTAATCTCTTTATTCCTCTTGTTTTCTTTACAAATTTTTTAGCCAAGTAAATAATACAGCCATACAGGTGGGTTTGTTGGCAAAATTCATCAAATTGGGATACATTCGTCTCCAAACCAGGGAAAACCCTCACCTAGGGGCAATGCCCGTGAACACTCGCCCGAAGGCACAACAATACTTTGAGGTAAAACACGCTCAGACCTCAGTTCATGGATGGAACTAGCGATCACCGCATATTCGCCTAGTCTCCCATCATCACAATATGCCGCTAAAACCAAATGGTAGTGAGCAGGAATCGAAGCTGGGTCATTTAGAACATCAGTTCTCTCTCTCTTACCACTCCACCACCAACTCATTGACCATAAATGTGGGTTTGTGTTCAGGTTGTTTGATTGCTTTTCTTTTAAACCCTACTACGGGTTAGAACTTGACATATACGGTTTCAAATTTTGATTTTTGAGTCTTGCTTTATCAATAAGCTAATTACAAAACAGTCCATGTTGCTTCAACCTAATTACAAAACTACCCCTAGTGGTTTTTTAAACACTTCATTTTCCTTTTTCTTCTCTTTTCTTTTTATTTTTTTATATTTTCACTTTTTTGTCATTTGTTTTCTTTTTAAATAGTTTAACTTAAATTCAGGTCATGTTTTGCTTAGCTTTTCAAAAAAAAACTTATGACTTTTTGAAAAAGTTAATAAGTTACAATGGAGTGACTTATTGACTTTTCCTCTCACATAATAATAATATTTTGCTAAACACTTTTTAACTTTTCAAAAAGTCAATAATCTAATAAGTCACTAAAATAAGCAATTCCAAACACCCCCTTAACAAAACAGTTTTTTAAAGTTTTTGAAACGAAAAATTTTCATTATATTATCTTACAAGAATAGTAAATAGAAAAAAACAATAAATCGAACACGTTTATAACGACTATATTTTGTATGTTTTTTTCTTTTTGTTTTCATATAGCGATTGGATCGAAACCGACTAATTCTTTTTTCTTTTTTGTGATTTTCTTTTTTTTTTCTTGCTTTGCTTTTACTCTTGAATTGTTTTTTGGGAGTTATTTTTTTATTCTCATCTTTTGAATTTTTAAATCAAGATGAAAACTAATGTATAAGTCAAAAGTGAGCGTTACAAATTTTAACACCCTCACTATATCTATATGTCGAATCCCATAGTGGAGCGCGGGTAAAACACCCACTAGGTAATATATGGTTTATGAAGAAACAATATTTTTTTGTCAAGAAGAAACAAGATTTATGAATAAATGGTACACCTGGGCCAAATTTTAAGTGCTATGGCCCATTAGAATTGAGACATGCAGCAGTCGTGGATCACCTATGACCTATCACACCTTTCATAAGACTAGAGTGTATATGCTTTTATTATATTTAGTTATGTACTACCGTCCTCTCAGTTTACACTACATACATAATTTGACCACCATTCTTACAATCTTGTTTAGAATCATACAAATTAAATTTTGTAGTTAGATAAAACTATATATCCGGGTGTGAACTTTACACATGACAAGACACATATATTCATGGCTTTGTCTTAGTCTACACAAGACTAGTCCAGTTCCAGGTCAAACTTGTATACACGTTTAGCTAATCAGATTGGCATCGGGTCAATCCAGTGGTTTGTAGGTTGACTTGTTTATTTTTATAAATTTATAATAGTTTACGCCAAAACTATATATGTACTTCAAAGATAGTTGAGGGTATATATTTAAAGTGATATGTACAACAAATAATTTCTAGTGTGATAAGACAGGTTGTATTTGTGTCAACATATGAATAAATGAGTTGTGTTGGGTTCATGTTTCTTGGTGTGATTTTCGGGTTCATATCGGGTGTGCGTTAGTGCAAGAAAACTTAAGGGGAGTGATGTAATTTCTTTAATTGTTGAAAGGATCTACACGGGAGGTACTTAAACTGGATGGGTGATGGTAATATATTTGCAATAAAAGATGGTCCTTTGTTATAGAAGAAAGTTCAACTACAAGTGACAGTCAACTATATTATGTGTAGTTGTATTTGTTAATGACCCCAGAAGTTACGTTCTTGTGTTGATTAACAATTTATTATGTGGTCCCAAATCGTACACCTTAAACGTGCTAGTTAAAGCAAAAAGAGACAATGAAAGTTGGCAAATTGCCAGCCTTTTGGAGTTTATGAAGAAAATACGGTAAAATAAGAGTTGAATAGTCCAAAATTCGACTGTAGTTTTGTCAACATCAGCTACATAGCTTGACTTTTGATATTTGAAAAGTCAAACTTATACTCTTTGGTTAATCTCATACTTAAATTCTAGAAAGACTGGATAGTCCAGGACTCACATATATATATATATATATCCTTTAATGCATGTGGTAATTGATTACAAATTAACTAATACAGAAATACAAGGTTCCAATCTAGACTCAGTATTTTTTTTTCAAACCATTAACTCAGGCGAACTTTCGATACGCTGCTAACCAACGCGGACAAGTGGCTTTCAATAAGTTATGGTATAGGAAACTAATAGAAGCAAGATTCGAACATGATACGTTTGCTAGAGGAGAATCAGGTGCTTAACGTACAATATACCATCCATTTAACTCGATATTCTTTTGAAGAACAAGTTGTGATTATTTAAACAAACTAACTTAATCAGCTATCATTATCTTGATTAAGCATGTGAGTTAGAAATTAATATTCTACATTGAATAGTGATTGTAGTTCCTAAACTACTTGCTCCCTTTGGTAGTGTGATTGTTCTATTTATAGAATTTACTATATGCCCACAGCCCAGTAGGTGTTTTTTTATAGAACAAGTGGTTGTGATGACTACCCACTCAACCCTAGATGAGGGGCAACATGTAAATGAATCAGAAATATAGGTACCAAAATGTAAATTTGTGTAGTCTGTAGACCTACCTAATCCTGGCATTGGTTCTCAACTTGTAATACCATACTGTGGATGGGTTTGGATCTTGCCAATTGAACCTGCAAGTAGCACCCAAGTTAATTGAATACTGAATTAATATTTAATTGGTACCCAGATTAGGGTTAGTTAAGTAATTAAAGTTGAAACCTTAGTCTCAAAGACTACTAGTGCTGGTTTTATGGTGAATATTTTACTTAAATTTTACCATATAAATCACTATATGTAAACAAGCAATCAGCAAAGGTGGCTCGACTATGTAAAAAGATAAGTTGAATCTTGGATGCTTCATATCCAAAGGGACTCAAGTTTTTAGGGTTTGAATATGCATTCAATTCTTCCTCTCTCAACCCTCAATATCTTGATATTTATGTCAGGATCGCTACGCCAAAGCAATTTTAGTCAGGGTATTGATGAATATGACTGCATATTAATACAAGTTTAGTCGCGTTTAGTGACGAAACTAGTAGTTATTTTTTGGGTGTTGGAGATCTTTGGTACTCGAATGTATATCACTCCATTTTAGATTTTTCCTTCTGGTTAGAATTGAGTTGAGTCTCACAATATGAAAAAAACAAACAAAACAAATCTGTTATAAAACACATAACAAAAAATATGTCAATTAAAAATAGGCTCACTCTATCCGCCTATTTGCACACCTTTTGTCACGTATATGCCTCGTAAAGGGCTATACGGCGCGTATAGGGTTACTTCAAAATCAGTGTCTGACTCATGTCAATTCTGCTTTGGCTGCTCCTATGTGCCGAGTACAGACCTATACGTGACGTATAAGACCCCTCGTATAGGTCTCGTTGTAGGTTCATGATTCGAACCGAAACCCGTGATTAGTGTGTGATTATGTTCAAAGACGGAAAGATTAAAGACGTATAAAACAACTTCCTTGTATAAATTCGGTAGCATAACATTACAAAGCGGCCCGATTACAAACTAGAGGAACCATACCAAAGGATCATACATCCGGGGAGAGACCAAGTGGTGATCTCTCCCCAAAGTCTAAAACCTTCAAAAAGTTGCAAATGACTAAGGGTTGGTATTTATAGCCACACCCACTTGTCTTGCAAACACACACGGCCAAACGAATTACCCTTTCGTTTGACCACTTCAAACGAACGGGTCAATACACGTTCGTTTGACCATTTCACTAACTATTACATAATCAGCATAAAATAAATCTAATCTATTCGAACAACATTGGACACAAAAACTGCACCAACAAATTCCCCCTTGTCCGTTGCTGTGGTATGCTGAAAATGCAACTGCAATCGATCTTAACTCAAGTATTTGTTGATGTTATCTTCTCTGTGTTAACAAATTCCCCCTTGACCGATGATCCAGGTGAGTAGTATATTGACTTGAGTCTTCATAGCAATACCAATCCCTTGAAGCTTCTCGTATAGTATTTCCCCCCCCCCCAAAGTACGCGTATCCGTTGTGCAATGTCCTCCTCACAAGGCTAAATTGACCTATCTTCCGCTGATCTTCCAATACTCCAACCGGCATTTGATACGGATTCCATTCTTTAAAAACTGCATCAAGTCTTGATCTTGTCATGAGAACTCTATTTCATTCAAGCATACTACACTGGTAGAGTTTTCAGGTGATTTGTCTTCTGTAAACCATCTTTGTGGAATCGACCAAGTAATGTGTAACACCCCGTGTTTTCGAAAGTCAAAGTCAAAGTCAAGATTGAAGTCAAAGGAAGAAAAGACCGCTAATTGCGATCTGTCACTCCTTACTCAATTCCTGTTTTGACTTGTTTGATTGTAGTTAGTCTATTTTATGTTTTAAGTTAGTTGTATTATGTGGAGTATCTGCAAATAATCGAAGTTTATTCGCTATTATCCGATGTTAATCGCTATTTATTGCTTATCGTTATCGCGCTCGCAACTCGAAATACGCATTTTGGTTGACTGTTATACGTGTGTGTGCCTTACGTGTTACTTGTGCATGTTTATTTATGTTGTATGTGATAATCAATCGAATCGCAATCAAAACGCAAATGAACTCAATCACAATCGAATCGCAAACGCTGATCGAATGTGAAACAAGGATGCTTATATGTAGATATAGTATGATAATTAGTGGAGAAGAGACAGTGCTCAATGAGTAGTTGGGATTAAAAAGTAATTTAAATAGGAAACTCTATCGCATTCGCATCGCTCGCAATCGAAACCGAAATATCAAAAATCGTCGCGCCAAACACTCGAATCAGGCAACTGATCGATCCGGCTACCAGCCGATCGACCAGCCGGCCGATCGGACTGCCGTCCGATCGGACAGACTGTCCGATCGGCCAGCCATTTCCTCTTTTGGAACCCTATAAATACCCCTTGTCACTCTCCAACTTACTACTTTTGGCAAGTGACATCCGACCAGCTCGTGTTCCTCATTTTCTTCAGATTTCTCACGATTCTGTAAGATCTCGTCCTAAATCTTGTACTTTCTTGATCTAAACGTACTCCTACACCTTTCTATCTTTTAAATCTTAACTTTTAACCGTGAAATCATCAAGATTTGGGGTATTCTAGGGTGGCGTCATCATGAAGTTCTTATGAACTTCAAAGTTTGACCTCATTCCACCAAGAATAACTCAGATCTAAAGGATTTCCACATGATTTCACAACGATCTCTCGTAGATCTGAACATTTTAAAAAGGATAAAAGAGTTGAAAGAAATAATCACAAGTTTTCTCATTCTTTTACACTCAATGCCTTCAAAACCGATAGAAACGGAGCTTGTGCCGACTTACTAATCATTCCGGTGGTTGCGTGGCCCAAGATCCGGATTCTATCCATGAGGTTCACCGATTTCAGGTTAAACATTAAACACTGTCCCGAACCGTTCACTGATCGGATTTGGGTGATTCCTGTTCGATCAGGAGAACCAAGTAATGACGAGGTTCCTGTATTTGACTTGTTATCAAAATACCTCGATAAAACGACAAACAATCAAAAAGACCAAGTGCGAAACGAACAGGCTGACCAGGACAAGGTGCTGTCCGATCGGACTGCTGTCCGAACGGACAGGCAGCCGAACGACTGGTTAGCCGACCGGCTAGCACATGGGTCCCACACTTAACCAACTTATTGGAAGTTGAGTATTGAACGAACTGCTATCTGATCAGACTACCATCCGATTGGATTACTCTTCGGATCATGAGATACTTGACTTCAACACTTCAATCCATCGACCGCTGTGAGTATACTTGAACCCGTTTTGCTTTCGCACTTTTGGGTGTTACATACGTTACTTATTCTAAATCACAATCGAACACACTACGCAATACTTTTAAAACGCTAACCGTACCACATGTTATACGTGACTTAATGAATGCTTGTTTGTTATGTTTACACATGGAATGCTGTCTACCTGCCTTAACGACGATAGTACTATAGTTTGGACTCAGCACCCGCTCACGCGGGGGTTGTTAAGGACAATTATTTGCATGGATTACAGTGGTGATCATGTATTACGAACTGCCTCGGGCAGTCAACCCGCAGTCATTGGTATCGATAGGTTCATGTCGATAACTAACATGCTTCGTTTTTCGCTGTGTACGTGCTGGTTATGTGTAAACTATTTCGAACTCTATATGCTATTATCAAACTTGTATACTCGCCTTTACACTATGTGTATTGACTTTATTTTAACGTATGTGACAGGTGTTTAGGATGCTTATCTGCTAGGAAAGCGAGGCTAGAATAAGGCTCTAGAGTCCAACAAATAGTTGTCTATACTAATGAAATCAAGGGTCTCTAGAAGCAGATAAACAATTGCTCTATTTAAATCTGAGTTGTCGGAATAGAACTACTTGCCTAGATTTTGTCTGTAATAATTTGTTTACTGTTTGAGACATGGTATGGGACATGTTATTTTAAATTAAATAGTAATGATAATTGTTATGAAAACTTCTGGACAATCTGTTTCGCTCAGTGCCACGCCCTGATGATTCCGCCATCGGTTGGGGTGTGACATAATGCACTTTGATCATCAACATCAACACTCAGGAAGTCAGCTAGACCGAGTATATCATTTGCAAGCTCAACCAGCACGCTTAGTTGAACTACATCCAGATCTCATTGTCTCGCTTTTGTGAAGTTGACCACGTCATGCACTACGGATCTTCAGCATTAGTACTCACGATGTCAGCTTGACCAAGTACATCGTTTGCAAACTCAACGAATTAACTTACACCCAGATCCCTGTAAAATCCCAAAGAAACATCAAACCCAAAACCGAATCCTGCAAATTCCCCCTCAACTATAACTTCTGATAGAGTTGGAATCCACACTTGTCAGCCTTGAACTATCAGCTCTCATAAAAATTCCCCAGGTCTTCAGTGAACAGCGTTTTGAAACTACTGTTTACTTTAGATACTTGTATGTTTCCGTGCAAAACCCTTCACGCTGGCTGGAGAATTAATTAAAATCCTCAAATATGTGTTTGTGCAAAACATTCCACGCAGAACATTTGGTATCACCATAAAATCACAAACTCTACCATCTGTGATTGAGTTTAGAAATTTACCGAAGAAATTCCAAAACATAAGAAAATTTTTATCCCCCATTTCTTTGGTAAAATCTCTAAACCTTAACAAATTCCTTCCTCTGAACGGAACTGTCGTCAACTTCACTGAACAAATTCTCTCCACTGAGCAGAATCTTTCAAATGTTCTCGGTTTTTCTAAAAATCACGAAAGCGACTTTCTTCTTTACATATTCGAGTTGATAAAGAAAGTCGCCTAGCCCCGTAGGATCCGATTTGTACCCCCCGAAAGTTCTGCTAACACCTAATCCGAAAACTTCCATCATAGGCATAACTCTTCGACTTTCTGAACTCGATAGGACCGGTCTTGGCTCTCTAGGTTCCTTCAATCGTTACCAAATGCGAGAATATGACAATAAACAAAATTCTTTCGAGCATTTACAAACACCGATAACAAAACAATTTTTTCACGTGCGGAAATAAATATACCGTTTTTGGCCCATAATAGTCACGTCACCAATTTTGACATTTGCACCGGTAACCGTGACTCCCCACGTTTAAAAAAATCATGTTTTCATCATGCCTCCTCTTTCCGCGTGCTCCGAACCCGTCCGAATTTGACATTAAAGCTTAATTCAAATAAGCTTCACGAACAGTCAACCCCACTTTGCAACTCACGAATAGAGATGGGTCCACGACTCCATGTCTCATCTAGAACATTTATTCCAATAGAGCCCATCTTTAAACATTTGCCCATAATAAATTTGCCAATCAACCCATTAATAACAGATGAGGCCCAATAAGGAAAAGACTGAGCCCACTCTAGTCTTTCGTGAAATTGAAAACAAGTGAAGAATGTTTTTCACTTGAGTGAAGAATGTTTTTCACTTGAATAAGACAAGACAATGGTTCTTCACCGAATAAGACAAAACTTGGTTCATCACCTAATGGGTTTTTCGTGGAGGGTTTTTCATGGGGGGGTTCATCACCTTTGGGTTCTTCGCAGGGGGGTTTTCATGAGGGGGGAGGGGGGTTTCTTCGCGAGGGGTAAACATCAAACAACAAACATGTCCACGAAGTATGTTCTTCGTGGGTCCTGATGTGAAGAAACCCTAACGTTTCTTAACAGCCGCCACACCCCCTTCAAGAACACAACGAAGAACAACTGCAGATCTGATGATATAACACCTCAAAAGTGGTAAGAAATGATGACAACCTGATGATTTTGGTGTGAAACATAAAACCCAACCCTCTGGTGTAATCCGTTTCAGCTCGGATCCGTATATTTAAGTCCAAATCTGGGTTTTTCTTCTTTACACCATTTTTACATCTTGAACAAAAACGCACAAAAATCACTAGTTAAGAGCTCATGTGACTTAGCAAATGGTTAGATTCACTAAGTCGGGTACAATGGCTCTGATACCAATTGTAGGTTCATGATTCAGACCGAAACTTGTGATTAGTGTGTGATTATGTTCAAAGACGGAAAAATTAGAGACGGATAAAACAACTTCCTCGTATAAATTCGGTAGCATGACATTATGTAACGCCCACTTTTTCACATTCGAAAATAATAGTAACCACATACTAATTTTTAACAAAAATTGGGCATGACCCGTTCGTATTATATACAATTCCCTGCTTTTAGCAATCGTCATTCAAACTAAATTCTATGACATGTTTCAAAAGACATACAAGTTGTAACCATACAAGATTCCATCAAAAGTGTTTTGTCCGAACTACCAAAAATAAGATTTAAAATCCTAATTTACTTACGAAACATCTTAGACATAAACTTAACATTTACATTATGAAAGTGTTTTGACCCATTTACAAAGACGACTAAACTGGAAGCGCATAAAGGGCGATGTGGTGTGTTCGATCCAAGCTCGCCATTATCAAGAGTGAGATTCACCTACATCCATAACACAAACTTACAAGTTAGTTCGGTTAAAAAGATATTACTAATACAATTTGCTTTTCTTCATTATTTGACCCGTTACGGTGTCATTATATTTTTACATCTTTTCATTCAAATTTCTCATATGACAATTCCATTTAATGGATATAGCACCATCTTAGTTTCCATAATCATAAATCATTTTATTTTGTCCGACCCGTTCTCACGGATCATACTTATTCTTACTTTTCAATTTTCCTTGCTTCACTAGTTCGACTTATAAAAAGTCATCGCTAGTTGTCTTAACTTCATAACATATTCATCTTACTTGACTCGTAGTTACATCACCATGAACACCTCATTCTCATACTTTAGACCCATTTATACGGGTCGTCAATAGACTTTTCCCTTTTTCTACTAACAAATCGCATTAAGACATTTTACTATAAATTTCCACCTAAAACATCGAACAATTATTTACAAGAGAACTAACACAAAATCTACATTCTACATGAGCGAAGTTCAAATGAACTTACCTTTGTTTTGCGTTGCTTGCGAACCGGTTAGGCTTGTACCTTTCTCCTTCACGCCTACAATTTCGCATTCAACTTTCTTTCAATTTCATATCTTTAATTCATATTTACATTAGCATAGTAAGCTAACAACTCATCATTGCACATATTCATATCAATTACCATCATATGTGCACAAATAATCTTTACCACATAAACAAACAATACTTAGGCATTTCATCAAACACATGGTGTGCGTAACACTAGCACTACATAAAGTACAACCATCTCATGCATAATCTTCAACTAATTCATATCAAGTTCATCAATTTCTAACTAATTTCATATGTCATTCATTCATCATCAAACCTTATTTAACAATCACTTGTTGTAAGTAATTTCATACATAATTATCACCTTAATTTACACATGATTCATCACTACATTTCATAATGTTCATATTTCAAGTGGGTTTTCACTTTTAACCATCAATTAGGCCAAATTAAAAAATATTATAACATCTACACATTCATATCAACTAATGTTCATGTTTAATTTTACAATGCATTCACAGATTACACATAACCCACTTAATCAAACATCACCAAAACACAAATTTCAACTTACTTGATGTCAAGAACACTTAGGTGATCGTAGTTCTTAACTCATGCATAAGATTTCAGCCCTATTTCCCTTCAATTTGATGATTTCTTGCTATGTTTTGAGGAGAAGGGTTTCTCCCTGGTCTCTCTCTCGGTCGCACCCCCACACACATACACTGACCTCTTTTTTTTATCAAATGGTTTTAATATATATTTTCATTTTCAGCCCTCTATCTTTTAGAGCATGTCTACCTCTCATTTCTCATACTAACTTGGTTATCTTTCTTTCGGTTAACTTTAATTATATAGATACGTCTTAAACTTAGTATTTATATCTTTAACCTTGCTTATGGAATAAATCTTTATTTACCATTTTTTTATCATCAAAGCATCAAAAATTATAATGTTATATCATGACATACGAAATTTGGGGTTTTACAAGTCTACCCTCCTTAAAGAAGGTTTCGACCCCGAAATCTAAATACATACTTTCTGACAGGTCTACACGTATCCCTTTATAATTACATACCTCAAACTTACAACATGCTTTCATTCGATCATCCATCATGTTGAATCGGTCATTACTACTTTAAAACTTGTCTAATACACATAATAAATCAATCTTTCATGATTCAATGCTATCCTATTACGTTATTCCATGATCATCGTTTATTTATTCAAGCTGATTTCTTAAAACTTATCTGTCAAGTTGATCATTCTCGCGTACCTCTAACATTTACTTAGGGAAATGATTTTCATAATATACATACTTGTTCATTCCTAGACATTTACATAAAATCATATGTCATACATCATTTTGATAGTTGCCAACTATTTAGCTTCAACATACTTCCCATTCTTCTTGGGCCGATATCGAGCAAAATTTCTTTCATGGTGTTTGCTTGATAATTCTTTTCATACTTTTCTTGCGACACCTACGTGTGACCTCTACCCGAGACCAATATTTCTTTCATTGATGATTTATCATATCTACATGGTTAACCGCAATTTAATGCATACATTTATACTTGCCGGGTGTATACCAACTTGCTCTAACTTCTCTACCGACTACCCCTTGATTACAAGGGCCAACATAAGGCTTTAATCACGCTATCAATATAATCGAGTAATCAATACTTACATTTGTGTATCTCATATTACACTCGAAGTGTCATACGCAACTATACTTGTCATCACATTCCATAGCCGTCGTACATACGTCATTCCTTCTAGCAATTGTAATGCTAAGGCAATTACCTAACAAGCTCTCACATACACTTAAGTCATTCCAAAAGATTTGCTAATGCATCCTAATTATAATCTCCATATAAGACACGTATGTACAGACTTATGTACATACTCACTCCTATTCATGATTACTTACAAGTTTCAGCTATTGAAATGTAATTAAAACTATACATACTGGCCCACATACTTAATTCATTTCCCCGCATACTCACTTAAACACCCCATTCTTACTCACGCTTCATAAACGTTTTTTTTTCTAACTTTCGGGTACGTTTCGAATCTTAAAAAAATGAGTTCCATACTCACTCGTAACTTGTTAAGCCATTTGGTAGGGCTGAAGTACATTATAGATGCTTATTGGGGCTTGGGATGGGTTCACGAGGTCCGAAATCAAAGAAAAATGCAGGAATGCATAACTTTACATTTTGTACTTGACCTCCACCGTAGGCTACGGCGGCTTCCGTAGCTTACGGTGGCCCTTAAAATGGCTACGGTGAGAAGGGACTGGCCTACGGTGGAAGAAAAGCTTCAGCGCGCACCGTAACCTACGGTGGGCACCGTAAGCTACGGTGGTGCCCATATCAGCTTTCCATTTTAATACCAAAACTCTCATAACTCGTTCGTTTTGCATCCGTTTCACTTTAAACTTGTTTCTAATTGTCCGTAAAACATTTCCCTACATAAGTGACCAAAGATCCTTAACCCAGGTCTTTATTCTTTACGAATTTCATTATCGTTACATTACCTTTGCGCATTTATTCGACCCGTTTTATTTCAATAACTTACCTTCGTCTTAGAATTCTACCTTCGTCTAACAAGGTCAATACTTATCTTAATACTCTCATTCATTACACAACCTTACATGATTTCTCCACATTCATAAACATGAAAATTCTATATACATACTAAGAAGTGAATCAGAATCACTTACCTTTAGCGTCCATGTTCATTTTTTTCCTCGTTGTTACCTCTTGACCCGTTAGCCATCCATGCTTGAGTAAATCGTCAAGATTTCCATCCTTACATATCATTACACTCATTACACGGTTAGCATATGTGGGCATACACACAAACAATCATTTTTCTTTTTCGTTCATACATTACTTGACTTTAGTTAGTCAATTGCAACATATATAAAACATATACTAATAACCGCTTCATTCCAAATCTACATAACCTAATGATCATCATTCACAACACATCAATCATCTAATACATAGCACATTACCTTTCTATTTCAACATATTTGTCTAAGAGTCAGTGCATGATGATCACCCATTGTTGACTTTAAAAGTCAACTGCCCTATCCATGTACTTTCGAATTATGTACATAAATCCATCAAAAAACGGTAGACCATATTAATAACATTTTATGCATTTCATACTCATACTACATGACATATACATCTACATGGTCACCTAGTTATATCTACATATCCACACACGATTCGTTCCGTCTACACTAGAATTCTCCTACTTAAGACCAACATCATTTGAGTTTACTCTCTTTCGTCCGTCATTTACATTAAGCATTTTCTACATTCATTACTTGATATACTTTCCATGTCATATCAAGTTACATTCATGCATTCATACTCATATTTCAATAACTTTCATTGCACTTGTACATCATCATCAACATCGGTCACGATAGGCCATTTCATGCATGCCTTTCGTTCATAAGGGGATAGAATCACTCATCCTTCTTACTTACTTTCTCGCACTATTCGCTACTCGGAACATATTTTGTTAAAAATTTCTTCGTTTTCATCAGCCATCTACTATATCATTCGAGATCATTATTAAAATTTATTCTTTGGTCATGTTCACTTCATTCTAACATTTTAAATTTTTATACTTTCCTTTCTTTTCTTTCATGCTAGGTGTCAACGGTCCTTTATAACCACACCACATACCTCTTATCATAGGGTTGATAAACTCAACTAAAACTTCATTCACAACTTTCCAATCATATATATTCTTACTTCGAAACATTTCGATATGACCCGGTTGACATTTAGAGGATCTCAATTATCATGATTGCATTTTCGGAAGCTTAACGAAACTATTGGATTTGCCTTAAGAAATATTCTACAACATGGTTTAGGAAATATGTTAATATGCTTAACATATTCAATGACTTTAATTCTCTTACTTATTACACATTCGTTAATTTCACACACTTTTCACTTCGTTACATGTTACTTCATCTCATCATGCTTACATCTTATTGACCTTTGTCCTTTTAATTATGGTTATTATGCTTTTATTTCATAATTCGGGTGTTAATGGCCACTTCGTGGTCACACCGCATACGTTTCATCATCCTCGGTGTTAACGGCCACTTCGTGACCACACCGCATACCATTCATCATCCTCGGTGTTAACGGCCACTTCATGACCACACCGCATACCATTCATCATTCTCGGTGTTAACGGCCACTCCGTGACCACACCGCATACCATTCATCATTCTCGGTGTTAACGGTCACATAGTGATCACACCACATACCTTTCGTCATCATAGGGCATCATCTTTACCATCATCATTGGTAGTATCATTAGTTGTTAAGATATGCATGCTTTCCTATTATGAGAATTTAAAATTTCTTAAGGTTCCCTTTTACATTCGTGTACCATACTTTTCATTGATTCGTAATCATGCACCAAATTTAGTCCAAATGATCCCTTTCTATCTTATTGAGACCTTTAGACGTGCGTTATGGCATTCGGAGCTCGGAATACATCAAACAAGACAAACAAAATAAATCAGAAAAATAAGTCTAGGGAGTGGCGTCGGCGACGGCCCTCCCTGGCGTCGGCGACGCATGCTCAAAGTGGCGTCGGGCCACAAGATGCGTAGACAGCGTATTTGGGCGTCGGGTCTTTCTGAATCACCCCTGGGGCGTCGGCGACGGCCCAACTGGGCGTCGGCGACGCTAAGCCATCAGCCAAAACGCTGTTGTGCTTGATTTTTTTTACCCATTCCGATCCGTTCCCGAGTACCGTAACACCCGAACTTTCCCCGGGGCTTCCAGAATTACCATTTCCAGGCATTACCCATAACAAAACTCCACATCCCTTTTCTTAACCATTTCCGATAAAATGAAACCTAGAAATCATAATACTAAATTCGTACCTTAACCGCGTCTTGGAGCGAACACACACCATATCTTGAGGTTTCGGTTTAAGTCCGAGCACCCTATCCCGTGCCCGAATCCCTCAAACCTCGGCTCTGATACCAACTTGTAACGCCCACTTTTTCACATTCGAAAATACTAGTAACCACATACTAATTTTTAACAAAAATTGGACATGACCCGTTCGTACTATATACAATTCCCTGCTTTTAGCAATCGCCATTCAAACTAAATTCTATGACACGTTTCAAAAGTCATACAAGTTGTAACCATACAAGATTCCATCAAAAGTGTTTTGTCCGAACTACCAAAAATAAGATTTAAAATCCTAATTTACTTACGAAACATCTTAGACATAAACTTAGCATTTACATTATGAAAGTGTTTTGACCCATTTACAAAGACGACTAAACCGGAAGCGCATAAAGGGCGATGTGGTGTGTTCGATCCAAGCTCGCCATTATCAAGAGTGAGATTCACCTACATCCATAACACAAACTTACAAGTTAGTTAGGTTAAAAAGATATTACTAATACAATTTGCTTTTCTTCATTATTTGACCCGTTACAATGTCATTATATTTTTACATCTTTTCATTCAAATTTCTCATATGACAATTCCGTTAGTTGGATATAGCACCATCTTAGTTTCCATCATCATAAATCATTTTATTTTGTCCGACCTGTTCTCACGGATCATACTTATTCTTACTTTTCAATTTTCCTTGCTTCACTAGTTCGACTTATAAAAAGTCATCGCTAGTTGTCTTAACTTCATAACATATTCATCTTACTTGACTCGTAGTTACATCACCATGAACACCTCATTCTCATACTTTAGACCCATTTATACGGGTCGTCAATAGACTTTTCCCTTTTTCTACTAACAAATCGCATTAAGACATTTTACTATAAATTTCCACATAAAACATCGAACAATTATTTACAAGAGAACTAACACAAAATCTACATTCTACATGAGCGAAGTTCATATGAACTTACCTTTGTTTTGCGTTGCTTGCGAACCGGTTAGGCTTGTACCTTCCTCCTTCATGCCTACAATTTCGCATTCAACTCTCTTTCAATTTCATATCTTTAATTCATATTTACATTAGCATAGTAAGCTAACAACTCATCATTTCACAGATTCATACCAATTACCATCATATGTGCACAAATCATCTTTACCACATAAACAAACAATACTTAGGCATTTCATCAAACACGTGGTGTGCGTAACACTAGCACTACATAAAGTACAACCATCTCATGCATAATCTTCAACTAATTCATATCAAGTTCATCAATTTCTAACTAATTTCATATGACATTCATTCATCATCAAACCTTATTTAACAATCACTTGTTGTAAGTAATTTCATACATAATTATCACCTTAATTTGCACATGATTCATCACTACATTTCATAATGTTCCTATTTCAAGTGGGTTTTCACTTTTAACCATCAATTAGGCCAGATTCAAACATATTATAACATCTACACATTCATGTCAACTAATGTTCTTGTTTAATTTTACAATGCATTCACGGATTACACATAACCCACTTAATCAAACATCACCAAAACACAAATTTCAACTTACTTGATGTCAAGAACACTTAGGTGATCTTAGTTCTTAACTCATGCATAAGATTTTAGCCCAATTGCCCTTCAATTTGATGATTTCTTGCTATGTTTTGAGGAGAAGGGTTTCTCCCTTGTCTCTCTCTCGATCGCACCCCCACACACATACACTAACCTCTTTTTTTTATCAAATGGTTTTAATATATATTTTCATTTTCAGCCCTCTATCTTTTAGAGCATGTCTAACCTCTCATTTCTCAAACTAACTTGGTTATCTTTCTTTCGGTTAACTTTAATTATATAGATACGTCTTAAACTTAGTATTTATATCTTTAACCTTGCTTATGGTATAAATCTTTATTTACCATTTTTTTATCATCAAAGCATCAAAAATTATAATGTTATATCATGACATACGAAATTTGGGGGTTTTACACATTACAAAGCGGCCCGATTACAAACTAGCGGAACCATACCAAAGGAGCATACATCCGGGGAGAGACCAAGTGGTGATCTCTCCCCCAAAGTCTAAAGCCTTCAAAAAGTTGCAAATGACTAAGGATTGGTATTTATAGCCACACCCCCTTGTCTTGCAAACACACACGGTCAAACGAATAACCCTTTTGTTTGACCACTTCAAACGAACGGGTCAATACACGTTCTTTTGACCGTTTCGCTGACTATTACATAATCAACATAAAATAAATCTAATCTATTCGAACAACATCGAACACAAAAACTGCATCAACAATAAGATTACGTGTGCTCGAAGTAATATACGTGGTAGATTGACTATCCTATATAAGCCTATGGTCTGGATTATAAGATGATATATAAGTGAATGTACGTGGTATGCTAAGAGAGTAACACCCCATGTTTCGAAAGTCAAAGTCAAAGTCAAGATTGAAGTCAAAGGAAGAAAAGATTGCTAATTGCGATCTGTCACTCCTTGCTCAACTCCTGTTTTGACTTCTTTGACTTGTAGATAACCTATTTATTTTATCGCATTAGTTGTATTATGTGGAGTACTTGTAATAATCGAGATTTATTCGCTATTTATCGCATGTTTTACCGCTTTATCGCTCATCTCATCGCAATCGCATTCATGCGTTCTGGATATTGTTTTACATGTGTGTGCTATTTATGTGTTACTTGTGCATGTGTATTTTTGTTTATATTGTGGTGATTAATCGAAAACGCAATCGAAACACTATCGCAATCGGATCGCGGACGCTAATCGCAAGTTAATTATAGTGATTGTATGTTAGATATAGTAGTTGGGATTAATGGGAAATTTTATCACACCGCAAAACTCAACGCACAACACGAAACGCCGAAAATTGAACCGTCGGAGCCACTCGATCGTGTGACAGCTCGATCGGATGGCCACCCGATCGGATTGCCACCTGATCGGATTGCCACCCGATCGGACAACCACCCGATTGGTGACCCACCCGATCGACCAGCCACTTTCACCGCTTTCCTTTTTGGGAAACCCTATAAATACCCACCTGTCACATCATTGTGATGTGACAGCTCCCTTGTTTGACTAGCCGCACTCTCAAGCTTCCTTCTCTCGATTTCTCTCGATTCTTGTAAGTTTTCCACCTAAATCTTGTACTTTCCTAATCTACACGCACTTCTTCACCTTTCTATCTTTTGAATCTTAACTTTTAACCTTGAAATCATCGGATTCGAGGTGTTCTAGGGTGATGTCATCATGGGGTTCTGATGAACTTCATGTTTTGGCTTCAATCCATCAAGAACAACTTAGATCTGGACGATTTCCACATGAATAAACAAAGATCTTGCATAGATCTAAACATATTCATGGTGAAAAGGATTGAAAGATGGTTTCTAACTTTCTTTCAACTCTTTTACACTCAATGCACTCAAAAGCGATTGAATCAGAGCTCGTTCTAATCTTCTACTCCTTCTTAGTGTTGTGTTGGTTCAAGATCTGAGTTCTATCAACGAGACAACCGACCTCGGGTTAAACATGAACTACCGTCTCGAACAGCTGACCGACCGGACCAGGGTGATTCCTGCCCGATCGGGTCACCTGAGTGTAGATAGGGTTCTGTTGTTTGGCACGTTGTCACGCCGTCTCGAGAAAACCACAAAACTTTCAAACAAACAATTGTCAAGACGATCAGACCGTCCGGGATGGATTGCCGTCCGATCGGATTGCCACCCGATCGGACAGCCGTCCGATCGGCTTGCACTTGGTCCCACACTTAAACTTTATTTCAAACTTTCAAGAGCTTTGAACATCGAACGGATTGCAATCCGACCGAGTGACTAACTGCTATGAACTTGTTCTCACTAAGTGTCCAACCTATTGGATCATCGCCCGATCGAACGGCCGTTCAATCGATCAACCTGAAGGGTAGAGATACTTCTCTGTTCTTAAAATGCTACACAAAAACTTCAAAGTACAAACCATCATACACAAGCACATCCTTCCAAACGAGGTAACAGTCCAATCGAATGGTCACCCGATCGGATGACCATCCGAACGGATTATCACCCGATCGACTGGCCATCCGATAGGATTGCTATCCGATCGGATTCCCATCCGATCCATTGACGCTTTGCAATGTTTTACGCGCCGCTTATCGTTATGCCATCGTTAACTGTTCAGGCTAATCTCTCTCAGCGCTCCCTTCAATCCAAGGCTGTGTTTATTTGTTAAACACAATCTATGAGTATACTCGTACCCTTTTTACTTTACGCACTTTTGGGTGTTACATACGTTATCTATATTCAAATCACATCAATCACACAACGCAAACACTATTTATACACTGATCGTTATTGCATGCTATGTGTTTTCGATGAATGCTCGTATGTTATGTTAACACAGTGATTGTTGCCTGACACCTTAGCAACGATAGTGCTATAGTTAGGACTCAGCACCTGTCGTGGACAGGGGTTGTTAAGGGCTTTACTTCACGTGTCCCAGTAGGGATATGTGTTGCGCATTCTACAACTCGCAGTCACATGTGTGCATATTTCTCTGTCGATAACTTACTTGCCTTCACTTTATACATGTTACATGCTGGTTACGCGTAAACCATTTCGAACTCTATATGTTATATCAAACTTCTATGCTCACCTTTTGTAGGATCGTTTGCACGACCAAAACGAGTCGTTCAGAAGAATTCTAATCAATACGAGAGGCGGAAACAAACGTATCGACTTTGAATCAGCTTGATTTACACTCTTATTGTCTTGTTTAGTGATATAACAACGTTTTACAGCCTGTAGACACTTCGGCAGCACCTCGACACCGGAATCAGAAAGTTTTTTTTTTAAATGACAAGACTCAAGTCCACTATATATAGGAGTTCCATTTCGCATGGAATGGACATGTTCATTTCGTGCGAAATGGGCAATGTTCATTTCGTACGAAATGGCAAGCCCATTTCGTGCGAAATGATTACATCCCACATATTTCTCAGTTTCTCGTTCTACGTGACTTGATCTATCATTCTAGTTACAAGACTCGATACAAGACGAAGTCGACAGACATATGCACCAACAGACTCCCCCTTGGATGTTGACGAAGTCTTCAGTGTCGAGTCTTCGGTATGTCACATCTTCAGTCTTGATCAGTCTTCTCGTGCTCTACCAAAATATCTGACAGTGTAAGCATCCTATCTTTGTTTTCTTCTCTCTTTCAGTATCTAGCCTCCCCCTTGGATGTTGATCTAATCTTCAATCTCATCTTTCTCTCACTCTTCAGCATTAGCAGCTGGCATGATCATCAGGATTCGAATCTGGCTCCAAGCAGCTTCAGATTCCCCTTTTCTAACAGACTCCCCCTTAAGTCGTGCTGAGATCGAAGTCTGACTTTCACAGGTTCTATAATCGAAACCTGGCTCAAACTCTGCTCAGGCTTTATGCGGAAAGTCTTCAGAAATCGAACCCTGCCTCTTTCAAAGCTGTTTCCTGCACAATCCTCTACCTTGAAATAAATTTCACAAATTTAACAATTTGACAAATTTATAAATTACATGCAGATATTGTTCCAAATGATTTAACATTTAAAATCTCAGACAATCACTTGTAAGAATTTCAGTTTTTTCAAACAAACTTTCCCAAACTAATGTTGATCATCATGTTTAGCACTCGGAATTTTGAAAATCAGCTTTCCAATATCAGTTGTCGAAAATCTTTTTGGATTTTTTTTTCAAAATTTTATACTAAAACACAATCTATACATGTTACATGCTGGTTACGCGTAAACTATTTCGAACTCTATATGCTATGTAAACTTGTATGCTCACCTTTACATTTTATGTATTGACTTTTATTTTAACGTATGTGACAGGTGTTTGAGATGCTTAGGACGCTGTGCTTTTGCTACTTTTATGGAATCAAGTACGACGGAGTCTAGAAACAAACAAACAATTTATCTTTATTTGAAAATCTGAGTTGTCGAACATGCTTTTGTTTTGAGAATATCGTTGTCTGTAATAATTAGATTACTTCAGTGGGTTATGGTATGGGACATAATGTTAACTATTTGGTAATTTAGTCGTTATGGAATTTCTCTTGACAATCTTTCGCTCAGTGCCATGTTCCGAGGTTTCCGCCTTCGGTTGGGGTGTGACAAAAGAGGGAAACCCACCCATTATGATTACAGTGAATGTGTTGGGCCATATGTATTATTATCTAGTCACCGAACACATATTACAAAGGAAAAATACATCAAACAAAATAATTAATAGTCGACATAAATTTATTCTTTTCATTGTTTTTTTAATAAAGAACAGGATATCCAAAATATGTAGAAAGCAAATATGGTAGCAAGAGCATGTGAAGTTGACAGCGAGGAGTAGTGTGGCAGTCGTAGTTTGAGGATAGACTTGCGTAGGTATGGGCTGAAAATTATTGACGACAGTAACTATGGTGGCGATGACATTGTAGGTAGGGATCATGCGATGTGGAAAAATGACAAGAGCAATTGGAATTGCAGGTTTGGATGCTAAAGGTTCGTGTAATCAGGGGAGGAGCTTAGAGGAGGCCGGACCGGGCCTCGGCCCGTGCGGTTTTTTCGCCCAGTAGTGTTAAATTTCAGGTTTTCGAGAATTCTTTTAAATATGTATTGGTTCGGCCCAGGATGATTTTATCTCCAAAAAACATCGGCCCATGTTGAGTTTTAGGTCAAGATCCGCCACTGCGTGTAATTCGATCCATAAGGTAGTTCTAAGACAAAACTTACGTGTAGGAGTTTTTGAGAGACATAACGGGTGGCAAAAAGAAGGTAGTCGTCCAACATATTTCTTTTAAATTTGGCAATAAGATATACTATACAGACATCAATATACAATAACCAAACATTGAAGATACATGTTGATACTAGGCTATCCACATTCTCGTATTTCATAATCCACATTACAACCCGAGGGCAATTGAAACCTTATGATAATGTGGTTTAAAGATTTATAGTCCCACATTCCGAGGGCAATTTAAACCTTATGATAATGTGGTATAAAGATTTATAGTTCCACATTGGTAGCTAGCCCTATAGCGTTGGCATAGCTCATTTTAACATAGGCATAACGTAGATCAATCCAGAAGTGCTAATTAGCCATAAACATACATTGAAGGTAGTAGTTAAATTGTGTACATTAGGACTACACATTATGTCTCTCAATAAAATTAATTAGTTGGAAATTATGTATTTCAGTTAATTAGCTAGAAATATTTGATGGAAAAATAATTAAGGGATGGTAAAGATGGATCCTTAATCATTTTTCCATAAAATATTTCTAGCTAATTAACTGAAATTAATAATTTCCAACTAATTAATTTTATTGAATAGATAGTAATATCAAATTAATTTGAAAAATATAAAAGAAAATAAATGTGGTCATCCTTCACATCTCCCATTTACTAAAAAAATCAAACGTAAATAACTTAAAAATTGCATAGATACATATTATCTTTCCCTAAATAAAGTTTAGATGATCTTTAACTACTCTTCATGTCGTTATACGGGCAAACAATGTGCCAATATCGACATCATTCTCAATAGCGACCCCTACAAGCGCTAATCAACTTTCTCAATTGTAGGTCCCTTTTTCGCGGAGGATTACGAACCTAAACCTTGTTATACAAACCTACTAGCGAGTGCGGAATCCAAGCTAGCAAGCAAACCGAGTTAGTAGCAAGTAGAGAAACAAACACACAAGTTCACCGATTAACACAACTTGTATTAATGCAATGAGGGTTCGGTCACAAGCTCAATGTTTACAGAAGTGTTCTATAAACTCTCTAAGATGTGTGTGTGAGTTTGGACAGAATGCTCTCAAAGAATACTCTCTCTTTCTGTCTGTGTGTCTGTCTCCCGAAACTCAACACATGCATGGGTATATATACCCAGCTCAGCAGGTCTGGATCGAAGGATCTGATAGATGGTCCGAAGGATCATCTATCGATCACAGTTCATACGAAAGATCAGCATGGACCTCGAAGGATCATCCTTCGAGGTCTAATGGTCGAACCATGGTCGAACCATATCTTTCGATCACCTCGAAGGATCAGGTGTATCCTTCGAGGCTATCCTTCGATCTGAACATCTTTCAAATGTTGTCCAAGTCAAACCGGAGGATGGTTGACTTGGTCAACTTACAATACAAATCAGGACATCGTTTATATCAGACCGAATACAGACAAAGTACAGACACAAGTGCACCAACAAACTCCCCCTTGGCTGTAGCTTTGTCTTTGATCTCTAATCTTTGTCTTGTTCTTCTAAAAGTGTAGACTCGTCTTGAACTTCGACGGTCTTTGGTCTTCAAGTCTTCAAGACTCTGATGTCCTATCATGTCTTCAATGTCGGAGGGTCTTCAAAGTCTTCACGTCTTGAAAGTAGAAAGTGTATCAACAAACTACCCGTATCATGTAGGAAGTGTGTTGACAAACTCCCCCTTAACATAAGCTCCCCCTTGAGTTATGCTCGTGAAATACTTTAACTTTATGAAGTAAGATCCTTCGAGGTGATCATGATGGCCAGCGGCAACTCGATCATCTTCATTCATTGAGTGCCTTCGTGTCTTCATTCCAAAGCTCGTCAACGACCATGTTCTCCTAGCCTTTAGAATCTGCACATGCAAGAAATCTAAACGCGTAATGAGAACAATTGCTTGGAATATAGTATAAACAAATGACACACGAATGACCATGTCATAATCAAACACCGTCCGACAGTTTGAAAGTTTAATAAAATTTGTCAATTTTAGTTTTTAACTTTCAAAACATGCAAATTTCGACCGTTTATGAAGATTTAGTCAGTTCGGTTTTCAGTCAGGTTTCAGGTAACGAAGACTTGAGCTCCAACATCGTACGATCGAAAATAAAGCAGAAATAAAATCTTTTTGGCTTTTATAAAGTTTATATTAAAACAAGCCTAAAATCTTTTTGGTATTTTTGAAATTAAAAGACAACAATTTAAAATCCTTTGAGTGTTATCAAACGACATCACCGCTAATGTCGTGCTGATATGCACCAAACGATGAAACTGTTTAAAAGAACTAATAAAGGTTAAGCAGTAAATAAATATATACAAACATTCTTTTTGCGAGTTTCGAGGGTAAGAGAATCATATCAGTGTACGGTCATGCCAAAACACTCTTGTTGTTCAGTTAGTTAACATTAAGATAAGCATCCTATAACAATTATCGGTATTGTTGTCCACTTAAGCTCAACTTATCAGATGTAATCATGTTTAGAGGATACGTTAATGTATGATTTATACTTACCGACCGGTGTTCATCCACATCACGACACATTCCCGTATCAAGGTATGCACGAGAGTTCATCTTACCAGTGAGTATACCGATTATCATCTGTTTGACCGTATAAATTGTGAGATACTCACTTATTTTGATTTGAAAACAAGTCCTATGTGATATAATCACTTATTGATGAGGAACTTGATTTTCGTATGCATGAGGGCACAGGTGCAAGTCCGTGAACAGGTCAGTACTTCCGTACAGCAGAGAGACGAACTTGACACCCGGATAAATGTGATATTTTATCACTTATTTGATTTGGACATGTGATTGTTTATCACTTATTGAGGTCGAATGCAGTATGCAATATGTACACGTATGTATAGTATCATGGAAGATCTAGACTTGCGTCCCCGTTATTTTTCGGTAAAAGATACAACCATGATACCCAGATGATAAGCAGCATAAAGACCGAATATCTCAGAACCTCGGCAATCTATCAAACGAAATTTCGGTACTAAGACCATATGCCAATGAATGGTTCCCACCTGATCTTCAGTCGATTAAGATTTATATCACCCTGCACACTTTAAAATGATTGTGAGCCTACCGATACATCTTATATAGAGCTGCTTATCGTTTTGCATTTAAGGTTTAAAGAGGTTTGGATAGACCACTGATGTACTATCATTTTCTCTTTTGCTCGCCAGGAAACTCATTTTTGTTTTTCTATTGTTTTTGTGTTTTTGAATTTTTCGATGTTTTTGGATTTTCCGATTTTTGGATTTACTCCCCCTAAAATCAACAAACTAAGATAAATTTAAAAACACAAAGGTATTTACAAAAATGATTTTCCGATGTTGGTTTTACTCTTGCTTGACCTTAACGCCGTTTACCAATAATAAAAAGTCAAATCTTGATTTGTCAAAAGCTTTGGTAAATAAGTCGGCACGTTGGTCATCGGTGTGGACCTTAACAACATCGATTAGCCTTTTCTCAAAGCAATCACGTATGAAGTGATATTTGATTTCGATGTGTTTGGTCTTTGAATGCTGCACAGGATTTCTAGTGATATCTAAAGCAGCAGAATTATCAACGTAAATAGGAGTAGTTAGGAATTCAAAACCGTAGTCCCGCATCTGTTGTTGGATCCAAAGAACTTGGGAGCAACAACTTGAGGCAGCAATGTATTCAGCTTCGCATGTTGATGTAGCTACACACGTCTGCTTCTTGCACTGCCATGTGACTAGGCGATTTCCTAAAAACTGACATCCAGCCGTTGTGGACTTGCCGTCGATTTTACATCCGCCAAAATCAGAATCACTGAAGGCTACCAATTCAAAGTTATTATCCCTAGGGTACCACAGACCGGTGTCAGGGTACGCCTTCAAATAACGAAAAATCCTTTTAACAGCAGCAAGATGTGAGGCCTTCGGGTTAACTTGATATCTAGCAAGCAGGCACGTTGGGTACATTATGTCTGGCCTTGATGCTGTGAGGTACATGAGAGATCCGATCATGGCGCGATAGATAGAAGGGCTAACAGCTTCTCCCTTCAAGTCTGGAGTAATTCCGTGATTAGTTGGCAATGGGGTACCAATGGGCGTTGCATCAGACATCTGGAACCGGCTCAAGATGTCACCAACATATTTAGTCTGATGGATGAATATCCCAGACTCCGTTTGTTGTACTTGTAGGCCCAAGAAGAAGGTCATTTCCCCCATAGCACTCATCTCGAATTTATCCTGCATAATGCGCTCGAATTCCCTACACAAGACATCATTAGTAGAACCAAAAATAATGTCATCAACGTATACCTGTACCAGAAGAAGATCTCCATCTTGTTCTTTGATGAAGAGAGTACAGTCGATAAGACCTCTACGAAAACCGTTCTCCAGCAGATAGTGTGATAAGGTTGCATACCAAGCTCGTGGTGCTTGATGAAGACCATAGAGAGCTTTGTTGAGCAACCAAACCCGATCGGGATGGATAGGATCTTCAAAACCTGGAGGTTGTTCGACGTACACCTCTTCTTCAACCACACCATGTAAAAATGCACTTTTCACGTCCATCTGATAAACCTTGAATCCTTTGAAGGACGCATAGGCAAGAAAGATTCGAATTGCTTCGAGACGTGCCACTGGTGCATAGACTTCGTTGTAGTCGATTCCTTCAATCTGACGAAAACCTTGAACGACTAAACGTGCTTTGTTTCGGATAACAACTCCGCGGTCATCCTTTTTGCATTTGAAAACCCAACGGGTACCAATCTTCTTGTATCCAGCAGGTTTCTCTACAAGTTTCCAGACACCCAGCTTCTGGAATTGTTGCAGTTCTTCCTGCATTGCTTCTACCCAAGCATTATCTTTCAAGGCTTCTTTCCACGTTCTTGGTTCTTCTTGTGAGACATAACACGCGAAGGACCAGTCGTTTTGTTGCCCGGATTCTCGAATAGCTGCATACAAGCCTGCATTGTTGTTGTTTCGCAACATGTTTCTTGTTTGTACGCCACTTTGCACATTTCCAATGATGTTTTGTTGAGGATGGGTATTATGAATCCTTGTTTCTGGATTGTCTGGAACTGGAACATTTATACCCAGGTTGTTAAGATTAAGATCAACAACCAATTCAAGACCCGGAATTGACGAAGAGGATGATGCAGTAGTCTCAGCTGTTCTATGTGTTTCCACTGGAGGAGTACCCTCTGAAGTACCATGAACTGCTGTTGTAGGAGCTTCTTGATCTGCATCTAGAAATTCATCATCCTCTGAAGATTCGTTCAATTCGTTAGCATCATGAAAATCCTCATTGTTGAGAGTATTGTTGTTCACCGAAGAGGATGGTTCTTGATTCACAAGAATTGGGCGAACCACCGGTGAAACTGTTGCATTGTCACTCTCGAAAAACATCCTAGCCGCAGCATTTTCTTCAACGGCTTCAACATTGATCGAATTGAAGAAGTCATCGTACTCAAACATCCAAGGTTGACCCGGATTTTTGACTGGCAAGGTGTGCCTTTGTACTCTGACCTCAGACCATTCCTCGACCCTTTTAGTCTCTAGATTCCAGACTCGTAAGTTAGGGGTGGCATACCCAAGAAAGTATCCATCAATTGCTCTTGCCCCAAACTTTCCATTAGGATCGATGATTGTGCATGGAGCTCCAAACGGTTCGAGATAAGACAAATCTGGTTTCCGTTTTTGAAGAAGCTCAAAGCAGGTCTTGTTGTGTCTTTTGACTGTAAGGACTCTGTTCAATGTGTAACATGCAGAGGCCACAGCTTCAGTCCAGAATGGAATGGGTAACTGTGACTCTACCAACATTGTCCTAGCAGTCTCGATCAATGTGCGGTTCTTACGTTCAGCGACACCATTCTGTTGAGGAGTATAAGCTGCACTAAACTCATGAAGAATACCTTTTGAAGTGCAGAACTCCATCATGGAATGATTCTTAAATTCAGTACCATTGTCGCTACGTATCCGCCTAACCTTCAACTTATACAAATTCTCAATCTGAATGATTAAGTTTTTGATAATACCAAAGGTTTCACTCTTGTGTGCCATGAACGCAACCCAAGAAAATCTTGAATAATCATCAGTAACCACGAGGCAGTATTGATCACCTCGAATACTCTTGTGCTTGACAGGACCGAACAAATCCATGTGCAAACGTTCAAGAGGAACTGCCACTGTGTTGATCTTCTTTGTAGGGTGCTTCTTCTTTGTTTGCTTTCCTTTCTGGCACGAAACACAGATGTCTTGAAGATGGAAATTTTTGAGGGGAACACCATTCACCAATTCATTTGAAACCAAATGATTCATTTTGCGTAAGTGAATGTGACCCATTCGTCTGTGCCAAGAGATAGTGTCTTTTTCTGTGGCTTTGGAAACGAAACAAGTTGCTTGTGCAGACGTAGTAATAGCCTGGCTCATGTCAAGGACGTACAAATCATTTATCCTTGGAGCCGACAAGAGAATCCATTCTTTTGGAATTTTGAAGCCGGGTTTCAGCACATAACATCCATTAGCATCAAAGTGTACTGAAAATTTCTTGTCACAAATTTGAGAAACACTAAGAAGATTGTGATCAAGTTGTTGCACAAAATTGATCTTGTCAAAGCTGACAATCCCGTTAGATATCATTCCTTCACCCGTTATGTATCCACCTTTATCTCCAGCAAAAGCAACATAACCTCCTCTAATAGATTTAACGTCGTAGAGAAGCTTCATGTCGCCTGTCATGTGCCTGGATGCCCCACTATCAACAATCCAATGACTACTGATAGTTCCTCCTGAAGCACCCTGCACATGAACTCAAATGAATTAGTTGGAGATGGGGACCCAAGCCATTGTGGTCTTGGGTCTTCCATTTTCATCAATGACAATAACTTCTTGTCTTTGATGGTTGGTGAATTGTGATGGTCCCCCTGATTCAACAACCGTTTTTGGTTTCCAAGTCTGTTTGGTTTCACCAGTGTTTTTCTTTAAAATTTTAACTTCTTGATGTTTTGAAGTTTTAGAATTTTCTGGTTTTACAACAACAGATTGTTTATGAACCACATCGGTTTTAATCGCTTTTTCAATTTTCTTGACCTGTTGCCGTTTCTGTTTCTTTTCCCTTTCTTTTACAAGTCGGGGATCTTGTTTTGTGGAAACAGATGGCTTACGGTCAGTCTTACCACGGGGATCATCAACCTTCCCTTTCTGCTTATGAAGATATGGGCAGTTTCTAATAATGTGCCCAATGGTTCCACACTCAAAACATGATCTTCGTTCTACAAACCCCGAAGAATCATGTGATCGTCTAGCCGATGATGTTGAACTTTGTGAACCCGAGGTACTAGGTTTTGAACTACTTGGTTCATTTCTTTTCTCGACAAAAGCTTTCTTGACAAAATCTAAGTTAGATTGATTTTCAAACTTCTCAATTTTGTCTGTTCCCGTCGATTTCACAAAGTTAACATTCTTCTTCTTCTTTTGGTTCGGCTTCTTTTGCACTGGAGCCGGTGCTTTACCTTTGGGTTTGGTGTGATTTTGCTGTGTTGGCACTGTTGGCAATTTCTTGTTGCCAAATTGCTTTCGAACTTCAGCCTTTGGGATTGGAGGACACTGGGTGACTGTAACTTTAGGTCCTGCCTTTCCCAAGAACTTACTCGTCGAATTCTCAAAGACTTTGCAGATTAAGGATTGATTAACATTCTTAATGGGAAAATCTTTGTCTGAGTAAATTTTATCATCACCAACTAGAGTGTACAGCAAATTCACACTCTCCGGCTCTCCTGCAGATGAGGACTCAGTTGCAACAGTCTTAGCGGGTTGAACAGGGGGATCACATAGAATGTGATTCTCAAGAGGTATGTCCTCATTTTTGACTACCGCATCAGACTTTGCTGGGACAGTATCGTCAGATTCATCATCAGACGAATCAGCATCCTCAATCACAACTGGAGGATCTTGATTCTGTTCAGCACTCACAAATGTATCTGCTGACACATCTGAATCTGAGGATACTTCCTTTTGGTATCCGAGTCCTGCAGCAAACTCCTTAACATCTAGAGGCACAGAAGGTTCAAAGAAAACCCTGTCCTCTTCATCAGGCATGGCATCATAATTATGTCTCACTGGTGGTGGACACTTCTTGTAGCCAATGCATGTGACATCTCTCTTTTCCTTCTGAACGTCAATGATGTGATCTAACACATAGCTAGAACTCAAATAACTGTCTAGCTTGAGTTGGATCGCATCACTTTCGGTTTTCACACAAGCCATCTCTTTTTGCATACTCTCAAGGCGAGATATATACAAATTAATATCAGTTTGTTTTCTTGAAACCATTTTAGTCAGTTCAGTTTTATCCTTCTTTAATGTTTCAATTACTGACTTAAATTCTTTTTCATGGTTTTCATAAAACATGTTGGCTTCTGTGCATTTAGAGAGATCCACAGTCAACTTCTGATTGTGGAGAAAGGTCACATCATATTTTTCTTGCAAAGCGTCATGCTTACTTTGCAAGTCACTCAAATTCTCATTCACAGTAGTATGTTTGTCTTGCAAGTCAAACAAACTAGCTTGTAAAGCATCATGTTTGCCTTGCAACTCAGACATACTTTTCTCAAGATCAGCACATCTAGCATGCAACCTAGCACATTCATCACAATTAACAGCAGTGGGTTCATCGACACATACCTGACTTGATGAACCGTCGACATTAGCCATAAAGGCTGAATGGAGAGAAGACGAAGAGTAAGCAGCTTGATCCACCAGAATAGATCTTCTTTGAGTTTCTGCTACAGCTTCCCCCAAGAGTTCATCAATGTCAATATCATCTGAAACATTAGATGTCTCACCCACATGATCATCACCAGAGTTGGATGATTCTTCATCAACACTCCTGCTGTATCCAGAGGAGTCTTCATCTTCAGACGATTCATCACCACTGGCAGAAGATTCTCCACCATTGGTGTGAACCAGCTCCTTCACAATCTGAGCAAAACATGCTGTTCCATCAGGAGCATCACCACCCAACTGGATTGACCAGTCACAACCTTCATCCACCTGAACTGCAAGTGCTCGGTTGGTTTGGTTGTTGACAGGCACCAATGTACGATCATTGTTTCTGTTCTGCTGGTTGCCTTGGTTCCTGAAGGGGTTTTGATTCCCGTGCTGGGCTGGCTTTGTACATTCCCGTTTAAAGTGGCCCCGTTCACCACAGTTGAAGCATTTAACGGCCTGCTTATCGAACCCATACTTGGTATCTCGCTTACTTTCCAAGCTGGTTCTTCCAGTACTCTCCATCCAATCCTTTGCTCTTCTCACAGCACTCGCAAAGGCCCACTTGATGTCCATCAAGTCCATCTCCTCTTTATCAATCTGCCTGTAATCTTCTTGTGTCAGATTAATGTTGCCAATCTGACCTTCTATCAACCCACAGTACGCGCTCACTACAGTGTTAAGCAGCTCCATGTGTTCCTTAGCCACTTCTACACTGATTTTAGAGAAGCTTGACGTGTCGAGCTGTACTGTACTTGACTTTGATTGTTGACCAGCAGATGATGTTCCTCCATAACATGCACGTTGTTGTTGTTGAGCAGGAGGAGGTGGAGGTGGTTGGATTGGATTTCCATACATGTCTGTGGTGGGAGGTGGCTTAACAGGAACTTGTATTGGATTGCCAAAACAATCTGTGCTTGTGACAAACGCTGTTTGAAGTGGAGCATGTGAACCGGTTCTTGCAGACGAAGAATTGGAAGTTCCACAGTACATTTCTGGATTCTGTGGCAATGGAACTCTCTTCGCCTTCAATGTTTCCTCCTGATCCTTGTTTTCCAACAGTTGAACGAATTCGTTGATATTAGTGGTCCTCAACACCCCGTTGTACTTCAGGATTTCCAAGAAACTACTCCATTGAGGAGGCAAAGCATCAGCAAACTTCTTCACAACTTCAGCTTGAGTTGTCACTACACTGTAATTATCCAATTCCGTAAGCAGATGATAAAATCGGCTTGTCATATCTCCCAAGGACTCCTTATCCATACAAGTGAAGCCTTCGAATTCTTTCTTGAGAAGATCATGACGCATTTGACGTGTTGCTGCATTTCCCACTCCTCTGTTTTTCAATCCATCCCATAACTTCTTTGTTGTCTTGAAGCTGACAAACTGATGGTAGATATCCTTGCTCAACGCCTGAGTGAGAATGGCGTATGCCTTCTTTTCCAGATCATAGGTTTTCTTTTTATCTTCTGGAAGATCAGCAAACGTAGTAGAATCTGAAGCAGCAACCTCTATGGCTTGATCGAAATCTGTGGTGAAACGTATCCACAGTTCCGTATTTTGACCAAGAACATATGTTTTAAATCTCTCAACCCATCCTGGATATTCATTCAAATGCATCAACTTTGGAGGTCGATTCAAACTTCCTGATTCACTTTCGCTTAGTAGAATACTTTGAATGCTCGGAGTTTGATTCGATACCAAAGCCCATTGATTTCCCTGAGAAGATGTCGATACCGGCGACTCGGCCCATAAAGGAGATGACCTGGTATTCGTGTATTTTCCATCGTCTGGAGCCGATGTACCCCACCATGAAGGAGTGACATTTGATCTTGTATATTCACCATTGTCTGGAGCCGGAGTTCCCCACCAACTCGGATTCATGATAGATAAGCAAAATAAATGCTAAGTAAGAAAGATCCGAAAGATACACAACCGAAGGATCCTGGTCGAAAGATCTGAAATCACAGAAAATTGTTAACAATAAACAGATCACAATCGAAAGATATAATCTTGTTCGAAGGATCAACAGTACTCGAAAGATTACTGTTGAGTCTTGAACAATAATTTCGAAAGATTCAAGAACTCGAAGGATTCCCTTTTGAAAGATCCTTATCTTTCGAGTCAATCCCTATCTTTCGGACACTTATCTTTCGAATAGCTACCTTCCGAAGGATCACACTTGTTCGAATGATCAACAGTGTTCGAAGGATCACTGTTGACTTTCGAGCACTGGCTTCGAAAGACTCAAAATCTCGAAAGATTCACACTTGAAAGATCCTTATCTTCCGAGATAAAACAACTATCTTTCGAAAAGATTCCCTGATCGAAAGATATGTTTCGAACTTCGAAGGACTACTCGAAAGATGTTTATCTATCGAGCTGTCACTGATCGAAGGATGGTCTTTCGATGTCGAAGGATATCTTTCGAAGTCGAAGGATATCTTTCGAATGGGCACTGACACACTGACACAGATGTGACGGGTTGGTGAAAAGGTGATGGGTAGGTAAGTCAACTTTCGGCAGAAAGGATGTGCAGGCTGTCCTTTCACCACCAACTTTGAAAGTTTGCCAAAAATGACAACAACACCAGTCACCGGAATTTTGAACCGGAATATAGCCGGAAAATTCAAAATCACTTAAAACAATTTTTCAAGTTACCCAACCCCACTTTAAACACTCCCGGTTAGTTTAGACACGTTTTTACTCAAAGAAAATGCAAGAAACCAAGTAAAAACAGGTGCAAAACCAAGTGTTTCAACACACCAAAACTTGTAAAAACCCGGTTTTAAACAAGGTAAAGAGCCAAGCTCTGATACCACTTGTAGGTCCCTTTTTCGCGGAGGATTACGAACCTAAACCTTGTTATACAAACCTACTAGCGAGTGCGGAATCCAAGCTAGCAAGCAAACCGAGTTAGTAGCAAGTAGAGAAACAAACACACAAGTTCACCGATTAACACAACTTGTATTAATGCAATGAGGGTTCGGTCACAAGCTCAATGTTTACAGAAGTGTTCTATAAACTCTCTAAGATGTGTGTGTGAGTTTGGACAGAATGCTCTCAAAGAATACTCTCTCTTTCTGTCTGTGTGTCTGTCTCCCGAAACTCAACACATGCATGGGTATATATACCCAGCTCAGCAGGTCTGGATCGAAGGATCTGATAGATGGTCCGAAGGATCATCTATCGATCACAGTTCATACGAAAGATCAGCATGGACCTCGAAGGATCATCCTTCGAGGTCTAATGGTCGAACCATGGTCGAACCATATCTTTCGATCACCTCGAAGGATCAGGTGTATCCTTCGAGGCTATCCTTCGATCTGAACATCTTTCAAATGTTGTCCAAGTCAAACCGGAGGATGGTTGACTTGGTCAACTTACAATACAAATCAGGACATCGTTTATATCAGACCGAATACAGACAAAGTACAGACACAAGTGCACCAACATCAATTGTTATCCACGGTAAAGGATTCTGTTGCCGTTTGTTTGGAACCACTTTGACCGTATAGAACTATAAAATATAATGGAAGTTTAAGATGCATGCTGAAAGCAAAATTGTTCTAAAAAGTTGTGTTGTTTAAATGGTAGTTATATAGGTATTTTAATAGGGAATTTTTCTCAACGGCATATAAGTTCAGAAAATGGAGAGCAGTGACTTAGCCACAATCGAGGATCAATTTTTGCGGTACCAATTAGAGGGGGGGGGGGCTGCTTTAGGATACCGCATCCACATCGTGTCCCCTAATGTGTATACGATTGTGTAAATTTGGGATAGTCAACATATTTGTAGAATGAGACTTGTATGATCTAACTCAATTTTCATAAGAATGTGTTGTTGTAGAATGACACGTGTATGATCTAACTCAATTTTCATGAGGATGTGTTAGTCAAATGGTATTTATTGCCTTAAATGGTTTGAAGTTAAAGGTTGTATCAATTGAACTTTTGTTCCTGTTTTCAAAACGTTAGTGTCTTACATAATAGCTTAAAATGGGTCGCCGCACACCTTGGTTTCATCACAACAGGATCGCATTAATTAAACCAAACTTATAGTTCACACGATTCTTCAATAGTGAAAGCTTGTACAGTTTTAGCGGTAGCTAGGAATGCTAACTTTCTTCATAGAGAGAACCATAGATCAAATATTTTGAAGTTTGAGGCCATCTCGAACAGTCATTTATTTCTTTATCTCAATATATATAACAAAATCATTATCTTTTAAAAATACACAGTTCTTTGTACAACCATTTAGTTTAAAAACCCTTATTCCAAAATTTCGTATACTAAATTAAATTCATCCTTGTACAGTATATTATTTAATTAAACTAAATAAACTAAATTAGTTAATAAAAGTGTTATACTATTTTGTTATATTTATACAATATTAATGAACTAAATCAATAGATTAAATAAAGTAAATCAATAGATTAAATGAAAAAAAAATAGATTAAATCAAAAGGTAGTTTTATTTTATGTGACAAATGTGATGCTATATATTCAATATTCGAAAGAAATACTGCTTCCTTCACAAATTTCACTCTATATGAAGGACATAATGGAGATAGAAATTCTATGAAAAAACTCTCCTCCAAAAGTCCATAGTAGGAGAAAATTGACAATTAAGAGTATTCGTTAGAGCTGGCGTGATAACAATGAGAAAGTGATCGGGAATTATTGAAAAAAAAAATTTTTAACTTATACAATATCATTCAAGTTATGCTTAGTTATTTAAAAGTAAAATACTCATGATTTCAATATGTTAGGTGAGTTGATAGGCAATGAGAATTTTGGTTTATGGAGTTTGATTCCTTGAAACTTATATGCACAGGTTCATTGTATGCATATATGGGTATGGTTATCTAACTAGATCAGATAATATCTTGTGTAATATCTTTCTGGATATAGTATATGATCTTAGGGTTGTAAAGACCTGGAACTATTCAAATATCTAATGTACCCTAGATTGAGAGCATCAAATCATATAATATCTGATTTGCTTGTGTGTGCATGTCCTTTTATCTTCACCTGGAAAGATAAACTTTTTCTATGGTCTATACTCAATTACCTTACCCCAATTGTATATATTCTATTACCTTTTCTTGAATAAGAAAATAAATACAAGATGACTTAACATGGAGCCCTAATGAAACTAGGTTCTGCTACTTGAGCACATAGTTTAACATGAACTTTAGGTTTGTTATGGCCCGAGTCTCATTAGGAGCAGCCTCTTTATATTCTGAGATAGAGTTAAAGTTTCCCTCATTATCACCCTCGTAAAATCCTGATATTGTAGAACTTTTGTTGGACAACGGCCCGCTCAAAGGATCGTCACAGGGGGTAGAAATCTTGACTTGCATCAATCCATTAGCATTACCGATCTCTCCTGAATGGTTCTAATGTTGGCTAAAGATCGCCATTGCTTTTGGCAATCTCTAGGATTCCAACATCAATCCATTGAGGAGAGCTCCCCAATGCTAGCGGCATATGACTCCCCTTACACTCTTATTATGATCCTTTGTGTGGGGTACTCCCATCCAAAAAAAAATCACTTTTACGAGTGGGTACGTTTGTTTGTTATACAGTTTGAGATAAACTTTTTGTAATATTGTAAAATCAAAAACCATTAAACTATCTATAATGGAAGACAAGAAATTAAGTTTCACCTAATATTTTCTTGAATAATAAGTAAGTTAGACTTAAGATTTCAAGAATCTATTTCGTACAAGATTGAACTTTTTTAGGCAAAAATGTTGTGTTATAGATTTCAAGATATGTTTCAAAAGAAGAACAGTTCCAGATATTGGTGAGAGTATGAGAACCACACAATTCTTTATTCCACATGTGGTAAAGCTATAGTATCTTAGCAGGAAAGGTGAAAAGGTGGCTCCATCTATCATGTGTTGAATTATGGCCCATTGCATACGAATACTTGTACTCTGTTGTACAAGCACTGTGTGTGCGGTAGTGTGTGGGACTTGTCATGAAACATAAGCAGATATTTAAACAGTTGTTATGCTAAAACAAGAAATGACAATGAAACATTTTCAACCGAAACTGGAAAGGTTCTTTAAGAAAACATATTTTGTATATCACATGTATAGAAAGAATTACATACATCCCTTTTCAGTAGGGAAGATCAAACACAAATTTAGTGATGAGTTGAAAACCAATATCAAAGATAAGATAGTTCTTTTTTTTTTTCTTTTTCCTTTTCTGGTAAAACAAAGAATATACAAATTAGAGAATCACTACAACAAAATTGAAGAGTTGAGAAAAGATAATTATGGAAGATCTTAGATCATCTAGAGAAACAAAAAGAAAGAAAATATAGTGAATTTAAGTGATAGATTAAGCACATAACACTACAAATAAATCAGTATCACCGACAGCTTAGTGAATGAGATATTTGAATACCATATATTAATCGAATAGAGAGACCTAATTAAAGAGAACTACTTTCTTGAGAGGCTAATAAGATGCTTGAATACCAAATTAAGATCAATCAAAGGCTACTGGAAACAGTGATGATAATTACAGTTAAATCAAAACAACATATATGAAGAATAAAGGTTAAGCAAAGACCTAACTGAGATGATGAATTTAGGGAAAAAAAGTTTCTATTTTTGTTATTCTTTTTCAATTTTTTTACAACTGTTCAACATGATCCCTACAATGAGCTTTCTTTAGCTCAATTATCGTTGAATTTCTAAAATTCAATATACAAACTTTTGCAACTTGCATCTCCTCTATTCCATTCCCACCACTTTCCAGCCCCATCATCATCATCATCATCTCTAGAAGAAAAAAAGTAATCCAAAATATTATCAAACATACCCCAAAGAAAGAGAAATTGTTACAAAGGGTGGATAATTCTTTGTTTCTTACAATTCCCTATCCCCAACAACATATCCATGTTATTTCTCTTCCCATTGCAAATGTTATCAAGACGGGCATTATTATTATTATTATTAGTACTACTACTATTATCATCACCGCGGAATATGTCAACTCCAAACAACCTAAACATCTGTACTGGTTGAACCGGTTGGATCGGTTGTGGATTCGCGTTACCTGACTCGTTTTTCGTCTTCCAATCGATGTAAAGCTGCTTGTCTGGACCGGTAGATCTTTGAAAACTAACAATGTCACCGGCTTTTAAATTCTTTTCCTTGACAAACCGGCTCCAACCTTTGGTTAAAACATAGCTTTGACTACTATTCCAATATGAATAACGAAATCTCCAAACTTTCATCCCAATATCTTCAAAATGCAAAAGAACTCCTTTTGAAGTGTTTCCAATTTGCAAAGGGAAGTGCTTCTCGGCATGTTGCTTCGGTATCACAAGCCGGTTCAGCTTTCCGACGTCGCTAGGGGTAACCGCCTTTTCGAACAATTGTTCACGAGCGTTGACCAACTTGTGACCCGATCCAAACCCGGTTTTGAAAGGGTTTTTCTGTAAGCTGTTGTTTCTTCTACTTTGCTCTAGCTCGTCATTGTATGTGTGTTTCCTCAACATATCAACAATCTCAGATTTAGAATGAGAATTCAAGAAACTCAATTCGAAACTCGCTTCTTCGCTGTCCGCAGGAAGCGGTTTGAGGTTGGTGACCGCATCACGGCCACGGAACCTTTGCACGGCCGTATCATATGCTTTCGCAGCTTCGTGTTCTTCGTTAAACGTCCCGAGCCACACGCGCTGGTGTTTCTCGTAAATCTGAGCTCCCCAACGACCATTAGGCTGTGGGACAACACCTTTGTACCTTGATGAAGGCAACTTAGACCTTGACTCGGCTTCTAAACCGGCTTCTTGGTCGAGAACCACGCTTCCAGCGCTTCCGATTGGTGGTGTCATCGTCACCGGGGCCGCAACTGTCGAGGTTGTATCAGTAGTTGTGCTTTGATCATCTGTGGAGCTTCCATTCATTGTAACTACTTAGAGAGAGAAACAAGAGAGAATGAGGGTGTTTAGAGAGAGAAGAAAATGTGTTGTTTATGAAAGGTGTTGGAGAAGAGTTGAGTATATATAAGAACACTTGTATAGCTAGCTTATTGTTTATGGTGCATAAAAAATATTCGTATTAACAATTTTCATATTCTTAGTACTAAGGACATGGATAATAAAATCTTGTTTGTTAATATGGTGCACAAATAATATTTATATGGCAGTTTCAGATATTAATTCTAATTGTAAGGAGGATAAAGTCTTGTGTGTTAATTGCACTTATGGTAATATATGTTTATACGTAAAATATACAAAAGAAATTTATGTGTGGTGGGTCAACTCAGAGATGGTGAGGAACCAAGAAGATTCATGGCGACTTGGTATATTATATACAAGTTGCATTATAATTATTGATGGATAACACAACATGTGTATATGTGCACACACGAACATATATATACAGAGATACGACATGCGTATGTATACAGACAGTGTGTAAGAGAGCAAGTGGATGCGCGAGTTCACATGAGAGGGGACCTAGTTTTAAGTGCATCCTCCAATCCTTTTACTGATTGTGCTATACCGGCAAATGAGAGCATGGTCTCTATCTCTCTCTCTCACACACAAGCGTGTGTGTGTGTGATGATGTTTATCTTAGCTCCCATTGGTTTGTACCGAAACAATCAACAAATAATAGAGAAGATTTGATGAAGCATATATTTAACTAGATAAGATGACGAGACTACCTTTTCTTCACAGCATATATATTTTTTTAACGGCTAACGAGCCCTCCAAATACGCTACTAGTAAAATTCATCACATTAGGATACACACGCATCTGAATCGGGAAAAACCCTTACCTAGGGCTGAAGCCCATGAACACTCGCCTAAAGGCACGACAGTGCGGTGAGCTAAAACCCGCTCAGTTCAAGGATCGAACTAGCGATCTCCACATATTCGCCTATTCTCCCACCACCACCTCATTGGCATCACAACATATATGTTACATACATACTTGTGTATACTACAAATGCATCTCACCTACATGTATGTACACGAAAATAGTACGTTATTTTATCATCGTATAGTTCCGGTTCGATGGAGTAATTAATAGTTTTTGTTGTGAAATAAAGCATGTAGAGTTCTATTATTGTAGTAAGAGATATTTAAGTATTATTTCATGTTTATGTTAAAACTCATTTTTAAATGGCAAAATCTAGGAAAATATAAGGTTTAACGTTGAGCCTAACTCTAAGTTGATATCCGTAGAGATATCATCAACTTGAAGGTTTTTATTGGGGTTTTTTTCATTTACAAGAAACTAAAACAAAGAAGTATTGGGTTTTATACATACTTTTTATGTTCTAACATTTGGAAATTAAGTACATTTGGTTAATTTGTGTACCAAAATTTAAGTGCTAATAGTAACTAACTAAACCAATGAACTAATTAATCTCTCTACAGTTGACTGTTGACTTTAGAATTTCATGCTTAATTAAAACCTCGTTGAGTTTGACTTTAGGAGCCTAATTTGATCACTATATACATTTGCTGTAAGAAAAGGTATAATTTTCATATGTAACATATGTATTACTAAAAGAAATAAGTGCTTATAAAGTCATCATTAGGGTATTTTTCCCCCAACGTCCATCATTACGGGTAAAATGTGGTAATAAAAAAAGGCAAGTTAGACTAACAAGTTTGTATTATATAATTAACACCATTCTCTAAATTAATAAGGTTGAATAACCTTTATAAACTATCAACTGAACAAGTGCGAGAATGTGTGAACGCTTACATGTTCAACATAATAAAAAAAAAAGTTAAAAAAAGGTATAGAGCACTAAAATATATTGTGATTTGAATGGTGTATTATCAATTTGTTATATACTCAATATGCATTTTAGCACCAATAAATTATAATACGTAATCGAACGTAGACATATAACCGAGAATTTACATGTGAAATGACTAGAGGTGTAAGTTTATTTTATCATAAATATATGGTATAAGAAACTAGAGGAAATAACTATTCTTATGATTTTCTTACAAATGCATAATAATTATTAGCTTGACCATGGGTATAGGGATCGCCTAGTTAGGTCAGAAAAAAAAAGTACCCAAAGTTATCCTTCGAATTAATTCTTAATGTTTTAATTTAAGATGAAATACAAATAAATAAATATTATATATATATACACACACATCAAAGTTTCATTTACATAATTTCACAATTTTCATTTTGTCATCCTTTTATATATTTACTTTTACTTTGGAAACAGTTATCAACACAGTTTTAATAGATACACACACGAATAACCATATTTTTACTTTGCTTTGTTGTACGACGAGTATCAGCAGTGTAACTTATTATAAATGCCCTTTAATATTATTTATGTAACTTTCTATGGCCATAGGTTTAATAATCTAAAGGACATTTGTAGAACATGGGTGTTTTAATGTGAAACTTCAATTGGTCCTAGGTTTCAAGTTTGCTTTGCTTTGGCACAAGAAATAAACAAGTGAAAAGATAGAGTTAAATGCTTGCTTGGTCCCTATGGTTTGCAAAAATTCTATACTTGGTTCTAGTGGTTTACTAATTACACGCGTGGTCCTAAAAGTTGTCAAAAATGCACTCGGTTGGTCCCCTAACCTAACCTCTGTTAAATTTCTCAGTTAAAACACCCCATGTGCTATGTGAGGGTAGTTTGGTCATTTCCTAGAAGGGGGTGGGGTGGGAGAACCAGAAAATGACCAAACTACCCTCACGTGCCAAGCACATGGAGTGTTTTAACTGAGAAATTTAACAGAGGTTAAGTCAGGGGACCAACCGAGTGCATTTTTGACAACTTTTCGGACCACGCGTGTAATTAGTAAACCACTAGGACCAAATATGAAATTTTTACAAACCACAGAGACTAACCAAGCATTTAACTCTGAAAAGATAACTTGAACTAGAGGAGACTTATATGTATAGAATGGTAACATAGCTTTTATTTTTTTTTAAACCACCACAAATTCTAGGAAAAAGAGCTTTTAATTTGGCAAGCATGTCCTATAAAGGATAGTAAAGCTTATGGCAAGTAATACGGATTGTCAAATCTAGGAAAAAGAGTAACTCAATGGTACAAATTTCTTGAAATGCATCCGTAGTTTGAGGATTGTTTGTAAACATGAAAGGAAGTTATATGTCCTCAAGGAACACATTCGTGAGGTTCTTAAATCCAGCTGTAAAAGCTTACACATGAGTGAAGAATGTGAAAGACTCATCCGAGAGTTCTCTATAATTTCATTAGAATGAATAAAATGTTTACAGGAGAGAGGTATATATAGAACAATAACTACAATAGAACACTAACAACATACACAAACTATGTGACTCTTAATAAACTCCAGCTGGCAACAACTTCATTAATACACTCTAATATGCCCTCACAAGATGAACGTGAGGCAGCTACGTGAAGCTTGGACCTCAGAGTGTCAAATCTAGAGGAAGACAACCCTTTAGTCAGAAGATCAAAAATTCACACTATAGTAGGAACATATCTCACCGACAAAACAAAACACGATCCAAAACCATATCCTGAATAAAATGCAGGTCAACCTCAAGGTGTTTGGCATGCTAATGAAATACCGGGTTGACTGCAAGATAAGTAGCACAAATATTGTCACACCAAAGAATAGGTGGACATGTCAACCCAATACGTAGCTCATGTAAAATAGATAAAATCCAACGAATTTTGTTTCTTGGAACTCCATCTAATGTTTCTTGAAACTCCAACTAATGAGGTTTGGTCCAAGAAAAACACAATAACCAGTAGTAGACCGTCGATCAGTAGGACAACTAGCCCAATCAACATTAGAATAAACATGTATATCACAACTATCAGAAACCCGAATACTCAACCCATCATTGAGAGAAAGTAATAGAGATAACAATAAGAATAGTGGTGGGTTTAACCACCGATCTGAATGTCTTAGTGTAATCACCACCCTCATTCTAAAGTCTGATGAAAACCCTTGGCAACAAGTAAGGCTATGTATCGACTCACTAAACAATCAGGGTTATGCTTAATCCTGTAAACCCACTTACAACCAACAATGTTGGTATCAGTGGGAGCTCGAACCAGACGCCAAGTTTGGTTGGCATATAAAGCACCAATCTCAGAACGCATCACATCCCACCAAACAATCCATTGTTGAGCATGTCTAAACGTGGAAGGCTTAGTAGTAGGAGTAGTGGAAACATGAAAAAGAACAAGATCAGGAAATTGGCGACACTGTCGGGTGTGGTCACGAGAGCGAGTGACCATCGAGTGAGTCTGAATAGGAGGATGTGGAGGAGAAGGAGAAGAATGAGTAACATGGGAATAAGAGAAGAAGAAGAAGGAAAAGGATATGATGAAGAAATAAACAGAAAAAGAGGGGGAATAAAAATGAGCAAATAGGAACAGAAGGAGAAGAAATAGGAGAGGAAGAAGCAGGAATATCAAAATCGTCTCATGAAAACGATCATGTCATGATGTATAAGTACGAGGGGTATGTGGATCACAACAGAGATAGCCAAGATGACCAGGAGCATAGACAACTAAATGTATGGAGTGGATTTGGGTGATAGTTTATCCGATCAAGTATCACCAAGACACAGATAACATAAAGATCCAAAAGTATGAAGAATGTCGTAATGAGGACGAGAACCGTATAGAAACTCATAAGGAGACGATTGATGAAGAACTGGCGATGGTAGCCGATTGATGAGAAATGCAGCAGTGGCATATGCATCGTACCAGAATTTATTTGGTAAACGAGCATGAAACAGTAAAAGTCGTGCTACCTTAGAAAGATGGCGGTTCTTCCCCTTAGTAACCGCCTTATATTGGGGTGTATAAGGACACGAGATTCTATAAGAAATTCTAGAACCCGAGAGAAATTCAGCCATAAAACCGCGAATAAGCTCAGGAGCACCATCACACTGAAGATGTTTGATGGTATATGACAAGATGTTCTCAACAAGTGGTTAGAAATGCTAAAAGCAATCAACCACTTGAGAACGATGAGTCAAAAGATACAACCATGTAAATTGATTAAAATCATCAATGAAAGTAATAAAGTATTGGTAACCATCTCTAGACGTAATAGGGGAAGCTTCTCAAATATCACAATGAAGCATATGTAATGGTACAGTCAAATGTAATACGACAAATGTAAATGGTAATCTAGTCCACTTAGAAATACTACAAGCAGTACAATGTTTATTGTTGGTTTTATTTTTTAGATATACAAATGAACATCGATACAAAACATCGTTAGAGGGATGTCCTAGTCTAGAGTGCAAGGTCTCTCTAGGGACAGATGCAACGACAGACAGAGAGAATAACTTTTGTGGACTAGCACAATATGAAAAAATAATGAAAACATGATGATCAATAACCAATATGAAAAAATAATGGAAACATGATGATCAATAACCAATTGTGTAGGCGACACTAAGAACAATAAATACATCCTTGAGTAACAGACTACCACTAGACAAACGAAGTAAAATAATACCAATATGAGAGATGAAAAAGATGTACCATTATCGATAATCACACTTTCAGAACTAGAGTATGGTGTGGCATCAAACACTAATGAAAAATCAGCGGTTATATCAGCAGTAGCCCCTGAATCAAGAATCCAAGAGTTAACCTTCTCACAAACACTAGCCAAATCTTCCACTATAATGACAACAATTACCTCTCCATCTACACCGGAATTGTGTCCGCGAGATGGAGAATCAGACGAGGTGTATCGAAAGTAGCAATTCGCAGCAATATGACCAGATTTAGAATATATTTGGTACACAAGTTGCACCTGTGAATCTTTGTGCTGTGGCTGGAGGCTGAGAACAGCCATGGCGGCTTGAGGAATTAGAAAAGGCGAGTATTGTGATAATGTCACTTCAAAGGTCATCAAACGTGCACTCAACTGATGAAAGTTAGGGTGTACCTCATTGTTTTCAATATTCAACCGAAAGACCTTATAATCATCATTCATTCAATTAAGGATTTGTTGAATAAGTGATTGATCAGTAATAGGATCACCAACAGCCTCTAAAGCATTAGCCAATTCCTTTGCATAAAATATTCTTCAATCGACTTTGAATGTTGTTTTTACAGGTGAAATTGCATCCTATATTGATTATGTTTAGCAAATAATCGTTGATTGAATGAATCCTTTATGTTCTTCCATAATTCTAATGAAGTATTTTTGCCTCGTGCTAGATACATGAAGATTGAAGACAAACTTGCAGTGATTATGGTAGACACATAACCATCAGACTTGTCTCATTGTGCTCGACCTTTAGAACCTTCTAGTGGAACATGTAAGCTTTGATTCAAGAAATAGACCGAGGGTTTTCAGAATCATGAGCATTTGGTGCTTCCAATTCAAAAAATTGTGTTCATCGAGTTTGATTGGAACGAAATTTGTGATATTAGGTAAAGTTGTAGTCAAAGATGAAGAATTCGACGTAACATCGGATGAAGAAGTGGCAACCATAGCAGTTTTTAGAAAGATATGGATGAAGAAATAGAAAGCAAACTGAAAAATATGAAAGAAAAAGAAGAGATTGCAGAGATATAGAGAAAAGGAATGGCGGTAAAAATGACAAACTAGCCGGAAAAGATCATTGGAGATTTAACTAATCGGCGGAAAAAAAAAAGTTGCTTGTGACAAAAAAAGCTCTGATATTATAAAAGTGATAAGAGTTCTCTATGATATCATTAGAATAAATAAAATGTTTATAGGAGATAGGTATATATAGAACAATAACTACGACATAATAGTAACATCTAACAAACTAACTGACTCTAACAAACTCCAGATGGCAACAACTTGACTAACACACTCTAATACATGGTTCGATCGACGCTAAGTCGTACAAACTTGCTCCACTCCTTTTAAAGCTATACATTGGAACCATCAACTTAGAAATCATTATGGTTTCGAGCAAAATGGTGGACATGATAACACGTGAATTATGGCATGGAAACACTCCATAGTTATCATATCTTTCATTAGGATTGGGTTTGTTATTGTAAGGTGTGAGGATTTTAACAAGTAAGAACCCATAAGAGAACAGTGTGTTTTCGTTGGTAATCCTAAATAAACAAAAACGTATTATATTTATATATAACCAAATTGAGAATACGATTTGTACTAGTAATTAGTAAGTGAGGTACATTATTGAAAGAAATACTTCGTTTAAGAGCCATAAAGAGAAATAATGTGGAACTTGAAAAAACTCAGGACCACAAGAAGTTTCACCTAAGGTTATAACCCCTAATCAACAAAGAGATGCTAAGCATGAAGTAGTAGATGCAATTAGGTAAGGGATGAGACAGAGGTAGTTTGGATAACTACTAGAATTCGTGAAGAACTTCAGAGATATGCTCTTTTTGTAATACCCAAATATACAAAAAATCAGAGAGGATTGGCAAGTGTGTCGATGGTCCACACAACCGCGTAGGTTACAAGTACATAAATGTGTGACACTTTATTGTATAAAATGTTTTAAAACATGGATTATTGTTTTTTTTGTTTCACTCATCTCTCTAGGAACTCTCATTCAACTTTAATGAGACAATTTGCATATCCGAGATTCTTGAATATTGAGGTGTATAGGACTTTCCAGAAGTGAAAACAAGTTTAATATATCTTTAAATCATCAATTGGTAAGTGATATAAGCTTGAAACCTCTATTATTTGATGGGCCCTGGTATTTGGAAATTTAAGTGGTGGATTCATGGTTTGTTTAGATGTTGTTAAGGAAATGTTAGAAAGTGTTATGCTCAATCCGGAGGCGATCTTCTTCTTCCTCCCAAAACCTCCTATGAGGTAACTCCTCTAACATATGAGCCGCATACTCATTCCAAAAGCTCTGCTAATATGCATCCTGCTGCGATCTCGATTCTTCTTTATCTTTGAGTCTTTGCTCCTCTCGCTCACTCGCCTCGGCCGTTATCGCGGACACATTATCGTATTACCCACCAAAGGTCGGGTGACGCTGGCCAATCACAAATTGTGTCACACTACCCGACACTTCATGATATCGTCAGGCAAACCTTTACCTCGAGCCCCTTCGACCCTCCGGCTCAGACTCATCCTCTTCATCACCTTCCTCCATTTCCTCGTCTTCACCCTCTACCTCTTCAATATATTAGAAGGTGTACCCTGTATCCCTATCGGAGAGCTTATGATGATGACCGATTGATTGAACATGTATATGTGACCTCTTCCTCATCTTTGCAAAGTCAAAATCATCTATGGGTTTGACCACTTATAGTGATTCTTCCGGAAGGTGATTCTGCTTTATGATCATAGCACATATCAACCGCACATATGGAATCATTTTCCTATTAAACGAATCACTCGTCTCCCAAATGTTTATCACGCCTATTTTCCTCCATGACAGCTATAACAACCCTCGGTAAAACCGACATCCTCATAATATTTCTGATACCCTAATATATATTGTAAATATATCAACTTGTCTTTATATGCACCCCGTATGTGAAAACCGAGCCCCAAGATAGATTATACTATATAAAATAAATAAAAAACAATAATTATTAAGTCGAGGCGGGCCGCGTAGGGCCTCACCTCAAGTCCATGCGGGCCGCGCGAGTAGTAACCAGAATTTGCCAAAACCCTAAGCCCAAGCGGGCCGCGTACATGGTGGATTAAGTCCATGCGGGCCGCGAGTGTCCGGAATTGTGGCGTGACCCGGAGCGGCCACGTGTCCAACTCGTGTCGAACCTATAAGATGACCCGGATCAGCTAAGCCTAGGCCCTAGGCCATGCGGGCCGCGTAGAACCAGGCCCAAACTCCACGCGGGCCGCGTGGGGACGCGATTTCAGCAATATAAATAGGAGGCATCGGGCCTTCAGTCTGCTCGCTCAAATCTTTTCTTTCTTTCTTAATTTCTGAAGTAGTATACACTATAGCCGGGCATTATACCCCCTAAAATAGCGAGGTTCTGCTACGATGTAAGTATTATAACCCCTGGAGACGTATTAGATACGCTGCCCGATTGATCTAGGGTTCCGTAACGGCTGTCGTGGTTCTGCCCGACGTAGTCGTTGGAATGCCGTCTCGGGGAGGGTATTACTAATGTTAAAATGGGTTATTATACTAACACACGTGCATTTGTGTAATTTATAGATTATCTCCAGGAAACCCTTACGAAAAACCTAAAACAGCAATGTGAGTTAATCTTCTTTTTTATATACTCATTTTTGTGAGTAAACCTTTTGTTGAATGTTTTTACAAAACCTCACTTAACTAAATATATACAAAGCAGTTTTTGAGTATTTGTAAAGAATACAATTATAGTGGGTATGTTGGGGTTTTGTATACAAAATTGGTTACTGGCGTGGTAACATCCCATAAGTTGAGTATGACCGTACCACTGATGTTAATTGTGATGTCTTGGATACAAATGTAATTGCGGATGTGCCCTCAATACTGCAAATTGGTTTTTACTCAAACTTGATTAAACTGGGATTCACTCACCAGTATTTCCCACTGACAAAATGTTTTTAAAACGCGTTTCAGGTAACAAAATGTGAAAGCCAAATAGAAGCCAGCTGGACAGCACTGAAGGCTTGGAAAAGTGGCAATAAAGTTACCTAAGAATAAAATGGATGTTTTTATTCAAATAAATAGGATGTATTCCTATGAAACGTGTGTATTGAAAAACTTGGGTTTTTACCCATATGTTTAATGTTATAAACATGGTGGTTTACTCTGATTAAAATATTTCCTAACTACGATCCTGATGAAAATTTCCGCTGCCAAATTGAATAAATAAATGTGATACCACCGAAACTGGTTCACGGCCGCCCGTTCCCGGGAGATAGGGATCGGGGGCTGTGACAACAGCTTGGGCTCCCCGTAAAGCAAGGAGTGGAGGACACAAAGATCCCAGGTACGTACATTCTCCGAACCGGACCATTGCATTGCATTATCCAGTGGGATATTCAGAAGGATTTTACCTTCAAGGGACATCTGCTTCCGATCATAAGGACCCCTCGTTTAGTTAGGGAGAGTCAAAGAGAGGAGGTTGTCTGGGTCCGCTCTGACAATATTCTTCTGCCAAAACAAATTCCTGTCGTAGTAGTAATAATTGTTTACGGCCAATGAATCTAAATTGGCAATCTGATTAATGGTCTCAAAAATTATGACCATTGTCCCCCTACTCGTATCTCCTACCAACCGCAACATGCTAGCGGGATCGTCTGGGTTCTCAAACTGCAACCACACCAACCACTCCATTATCGAATTCAAGTAAACACGTTGGGTTGCATCAGCACACCAATCTAAAACCCGCTCCTAACCAAGCCTCTCAAACTTCTAAGTGATTCCGATTTGACAGAACTCCTCCACGTTCTCTAGTCTCATACACACACAAACTTCCGCCACCCCGTTCTATACGAGTGACATTTTATACTTCCACAACTTTATCTCCAACGGTCTGTTTCTGAACTAAGATAGCCTCTTCTTCTTTCCTTCTTCCCATAAATCCTCATTTCGATCATTCTTATGCTTCGTACATTTCCAGTCTTTCCTGAACAACCGGTAGTCTATGTCCGGTATAGAGTAAATCTGTTGCCATTTTACCGCTCTTAAACTGGATGATGAAGAACTTCATCAGAAGACTTGGTTCTTTTTCGACTTGCCGTTACTGCTAAACAACAAATAGAACAATCAAAACGACAATAAACATTCATAACAACTCATAACCTAGGAATATACTTTAATGTTGAACTTTAGTTGATATTTGGATTTAAAACAACTATTTTAAACTCTTTCAAGTAATAAATTTTATCATCCAAAAACCAAGTTTATGTTCAATCATTATTTTCATAAAAATTCAACAGGTTTCAACATCTCTATCACTACTAGAAAAGAGGGTTTTTGTCATGAAACTTTTGGTCACAAAACAGTAGCAATTTCCCTGTTGTCACCATTTCGCCACCGAAAATGCGGTGACAAAAACACCCGTGTCAATTGCCCTACTGCCACCAAATAGCCACCATTTTTATATTTTGCTACCTTATTTTTGCCACCACAAAATTGGTCAAAATTATTTGCCACCGCTTCTTATTTGCTACGGTCCACCTTATTTGCTACCGATTTGCCACCATTTAACCACCATGTTTGGTACCGATTTGCCACCATTTAACCACCATTTTCCTTGAAAAGTTTGCTACGGTCCACCTTGTTTGCTACCGATTTGCCACCATTTAACCACCATGTTTGCTACCGATTTGCCACCATTTAACCACCATGTTTGCTATCGATTTGCCACCATTAAACACCATTTTCATTGAAAACCTGTGGGTTTGCTACCATTTTGTGATTGCTTGAATATTGGTTTTTTATTTAGCTTGATTTTTCATTTTTCCCTGCTTTTTTCATAAAAATTACATAATCAATAAAATTACAAAATTATATAAAAAGTCTAATAAGATCACGAAAACCCAAAATTATATAAAACATATGTGTATCAAAAGCATATAAAACATTCTAATAGAAATATCAGCTAAAACATGAAATAACTAAAAAAATCCTTATATGATAAACATCAAAACATTCAAAACCAAGTATTTGTAGTCTATCTTCAAATTGTACTTGTTAACATAGCTTCAATTTGTGGCATCGTATCGAGCATAGCATCTTTATCCACCTTATCTTTTTTCTTTTCAGCCAACAACCCAGCAATAATTCCATTTCGCCTTTCTTTTTCTTCATCATTTTCCTTAACGAGCTCCTTGATAACTAAGTTCAACTTTTCAATCTACAAAACAACCAATGAATTAAATCAAGAATTCAGAATTAACAAAAACTAATAACGGGTCAAGTTGGTTGCAAAGATAACAATATCCAATTGTAAGCTACAACTCAAGTGCTAGAAGCAAAGATTACTAACGAACACATCAGAATCATAGTTCCAGTCATGCAAAGATTACTGACGAACACATATATAATTACGTATGAGTCATGTAAGTTGGCTATTTAAAGATGATGGCAAAGCATGCTGAATAGAAGGTAATTTCATGAGTTTAAATCTTTGGCAGATAACGATATGGTTTATACCATATACCACACTTTTATTATAAGCAAACTAGTGGGAAAGCCCACGCGTTGCGGCGAGTGTCCCGACTAATATCATATTCAATTATGATGTCCTTACTAAATAACTTAAATCTTTCAAGAAAACAAAGTTGAGCAATTGGAAAAAGTGCATTCATACTTGCAAGAATATCTAAACCCTGTATCCTCGTTGACTTCCTCTGCAGCTCATTCTTGAAACCAAAAATTTTCTAAAACTCAGATATTATAGAGCAATTATAAAAGTGAATTGATCCATAACCATCTGAATTGATCCATAACCATCAACACCCCTAAACCCGCTTCCCACAATTTCAAAACTTTAAAAAACATAAACAAATTTCATATGTTTTTAGTATGCTTTAAAATACAAATTAACAATAAATATGAATAAAGAACAAAGATTCACCTCCAAACAAGAAGGTACAACTATTAGATAAATAGCCAAAAGTAGTCAACACATTACATATAACATAAGCCTCTACTACACATACCTGCTTGTCACCTAGCTTATTGACACCATTCTCCAACATTTCTTTGTAGAATTGATTACCCTCCTGGGTTCATTATCCAACTCCAGCAAATACTGAGAAACCACCTAGTAATCAAAAATAAATAATGCTATAGAAGAAATGTTAAGCAAATTATGGTGATGAAACTTATCAATAAAATATAAAATATAAAATCTAAGTACCAAGCAAATTATGGCGATAAAATGTACACCATGGGCCTTGGAAACACTGTTAATAAGCTCCACGATAATAATAGTTTTTTCGACACCAGGACCACTAAAAAGACCAATATTTCCTCCTCAAGGTGCAAGAAGATCCACCACCTAAAACATCACAAAAGTTTATTATAAATTTATAACTCAAAATAGTGTGACAATATATAAATGTCGTGTGTACATCTCCATTCATGAATTATACAAATGACAAGGATCTATTGTTCAGATTCTTGTTCAACAAAAGCATGTGCTCCTCCATGAATAGGCAAATAGTGATCGGTCTCTGTTAAAAGTAGAAACAAGTTAAAAAAGATAAGGTTGTTGCTACTCAATGTGAAACAAAAGACTTACTGATTTCGCCCCTATGATTGACAGGCACTTCAGTAACATTACTAATACGACCAAGAGTAGCTCTGTCACAGTGTCACCTACCATCACAATAACATATCCAAATTTAGTATGATAATAAAACGACACCCTAAACCTCTTACATAATAACTATACAATTTAGACCTTAAACATACTTTACAATAATAACACTGATACCTATTATGCCTGGCAAAATGGACAGGTCAGATTGGGTGTAGTGACGGGTCAAAACGGGTTTGGGTCAGAATGGGTGCGGGTCATGTTAAAGAAAGGGCCATTTTGGTTCGGGTCAAAATGGGTTCGCGTCAAAACAGGTCATTTTACAGATTGTTGTCTGCACCCAGCAGTAATAGAAGCTCTATTCTCTACGGTAAAACCTTTGCTTTCTTAAGTAAAATAGAAATTGAAATTGCAACAGATGTTGAATAGAAATTCATTTTAATTGAAAAACTAAATTCAGTTAAACTTAAAAGAATACAGTTCTATTTTGGAAAAAAAAAAGCAAATAAACACAAATCAAAATTCAGTTAAACTTCCGGCGAGGCAGCCACAATTCGTAATTCATGTGGTTTCAATTCAGTAATCGCTCCACCTGATCTTTCGCATATGTCGACCCGTTTGGGTTCGTAACTGTTGGCCATTGAGTGATCGTTTACACTTTATGGTGGTCAGCATTGCTAGTTTACCAGAACACAGAGATAGTGCGTAAAGGAGACGAGAGTAGAGGAGAATCTGTAAGCTTCTAATATGGTGGTTTGGTGAGATTTAGAGAGAAGAAAAAGGAAAACTTTTGAGAAAAAAACCCGAGAATTCTTCTAACCAGTTCCACCCGTTTCTTTTTTCTTCTGAACCCACTAACCCGTTTCCTTTTAATTACAAACCCAGCTTGACCCGTATATATCTTTCTGTATTTTAGGATGACCCAGCCAGACCCATTAATTACTAAAAAGGAACCTAAATCAACCCATGGTGATTTAAAAAAGACCCAAAATGACCCATTTTTATGCATTTGGGTCAGAATTGCCCGTTCTACTTATACCCCTTAACTTATAAGTCATAGTTTAGTTTAATTTCAACAAAGGTCAGGATATGTGAGTCAATACTCGAACAATCTTGTATCCACAGCTCGGTGAGGTCAACCAAGTCATATATTTCATCTTTGTTCTTTCACCTCTCCTAAAAATAAGCTTATTGAGTAAACGAGTCCGAGCCCGAGCTTCACTTATCGAGCTCGTGAGCCTAAAAAGTCTATTATTTATATTATTTTTATTTAATATATTAATTAATAGATAATAAACGAGCCCAGCTCGAGCTTGAGAAAATACCAACGAGCCGAGCTCGAGCCTCGAGCTTTGAAAACAAAGCTCGAATCAAGCCGAGCTCGAGCCCGAGCTCTCATAAGTTAATCGAGCTCGAGCCTGGTCGGGCTCAGGCTCGGCTCGACTCGTTTGCACCCCTAAATGAAACATATGGAAGCATCAGATGAATCAAAAGTTGCCCAATGCGTATCTTTCATGCATGAAACCTCCTAAGTCTTCCTTAACCAAAAAATTATATCATTAAGAAACGTAACTGTAATCATACCTAACACACTAGATAATTATGTAAAAATAATCACATCCTTTGTACACAATGTTCTGGGTTATACTTACATTGACCCTCTCGGCCCAAATTAAACACTAGTATTATCCATTACCTGACCCACCAGAACCCTTCACTTTGCAACATCTACTTGCAGTCACTGATCTCCATTTTATGTATTTTCAGTAATATGATAAATTAAAAAGTTAATTAACTGTTTTTCCTGGAAAATCCCCTACCATGTAAATTGATATTTGGTGTGACACTTACATACTTGCCTAAAAATGTTAATAAAAATTTAATAAACATAAGACATCGTGGACAGACAACCATGCAGCTCAAACTATAAATGCAGGGTCACTTTGCAATGAATACTCAACTCGACTATCTCTCTCCCAAGTCTCCCCAGGTCACATGGAATTCACAGAAGTATATTATCTCATTAACTTTCTCCCCACAAAGAATCTCATGAAACTCCAACAAAAACAGAAAATTCACCTATGCAAAATTGCTTATTCATAGACACCAATAACATCATAATTCATAACTTAATACAACTATTTCCATTGTTGATGTAATTAGTTGTTAGAAGCTTTGTTTTAAAATGTGCGGTTAATTTTAATACTTGAACCTGATTTCGATGGGGCTAAACCGCCACTTCGGTTCCGATTCGAAGAGGATTTTGTTAGGGTTTTGTCTGCAGATGATGATGATGAAGGTTGTTGTGGTGGTGCAGAGGAATATCAATAGTAAAATACATCATCTTCATCATCATCACTGTATCTTGATCCAATCATTTTGGAACAATTTAGAGTATAAAATTCTCACAAATTGGTACACAAAGATGACTAATTTATGACGAAAACTGAATCAATTAGGGTTCGATGTTGTGTATCTGACCTGAATATAGATTGAATAGTGAAAATCAACAGTTGTTGTGGCTTCAAATGAACTCTAAAATGGCCGATTTGATGTTCGAATTCTGTAGAGTTCTTCGATCAGATCAAACATATAGGAGAAGAGTTCTTTGAATGGCTATACCTAGGGGAGCGGGTGAGAATCAGGGAATAAAATTTTGGGTGGGGAGTTATTGGTTGGAACCCTAATTATTTAACTTTTGGAGAGTGCACAGATTCAATAAAAAAATAACTTGTCCATTTGAATTTTCATTTGTCACCGATAATATGGTCACAATTAACAAATACATTTTTATTTTTCACGTTTTTGCGTATTTTTCCCACAAATTGCCACCGAAAATAAAAAGGTGGCAAAAACTGCAACCACTTTGCTACCATATCATGATAAATACACTTATTCTCATTTCCGTGGCAAATCGGTGGCTAAATTTGCTACCATTTTTTTTGGTAGCAAATTTTGGTCACAATTGCCCAATTTTCTAGTAGTGTATGCCTATTCATTCAACAAGTGGGTGTAATCACATCCCCATACTTGTTTAATGCCCAATCCCTGCCAAAACAAGTTTCAACTAGCATTCAAGCTCCTAAATCAAAGTTTTATCATAATCAAGCTACTCTCAAATAATTAAGTTCAAATTTTGAAAGAAATTAACAAACCATGTAATAGTAATGCTTAAAACTAGTAAAGTTTTGATGCTCCATCTTTCCTCGCAAATTCCCATTAATTTGGTTTATTATATGTATAAAGAAAATTTAAGAAATGAAGACTTTTCAAAGGAAAAAAAAATACCACATGCTCCCATTGATTGACTCTATATTTTATGTGTACGTCTTTTACCGTGGAAATTGAAAAAAGAATAGTGGCTTCCCATAATTCCATTATTTGCATTCGTCATGGACCATTTCTTACCCAACCTCTATAGATCAACTTTTTTCAACACAGCCTACAGAATTGGAACCTTCCTAGCCATCTCTTGTTATTATTAAGCTGCAAATTTTATTGTATGTAACTATATATATGCCTAAAGGCCATTATATTCATATATTTTATGAGGTTGCATTTTATTAGTGAAAATTATCTTTTTTATACATGATTAATTAATGTACGTACGTCTATCAGATGAGTCGATTCGAACAGCAACAAATCTAAAACTTAAAATTTACTCAAAATATGTAAATAAAATATATAGATTAGAAGACGTAAGCAAGTGAGAATACTAAGGCAATACGTTTGAAGTCATAATTTTCTTTTTAAAAAGTAATTCATGTTTGTTTTATCTAAATAATTTGACATCTCATTTTTTTCAAAGAAAATAAAAAATTAACAGCCCAGGTTACATAGTGAGCACGTCAATAAACTAGGCTTATGCATGCAATCTGAAGGCATACTATTTAATCCGTACTCACTTGTAACTACAAAAAATTGAAAACTGTATTTCGATGTCCATGAATTTGTTGGTTAAGTGGCTTAAGTATGACCTATTCTAAGAAAGAAAAATAAGACGTGTTTGGTTCAGTATAAGTTAAATTAAATACAATAGTAAAAACATCATAAATTAGTGAAAAATATTAAATAGATAATATTAGTTAGTACTTCATAAAATGTAGAGTAAATTACGATTTTGGCCCATGTGGTTATATCACCTTTACCTTATTAGCCCAAAATAGAATTTTTTTAACATTTGTGCTCCCATGGTCTCTATAACTAACTATTTTAGCCCCTGAGTCTAACTCAACCCATTACCCTGGTTAATTAATTGTCACATGCAACTCACATGTTGGGTATATTAGTAAATTCACCTCCCACTTTACTTTCTCTCTCTACAAACTCTTTCTCTCTCTATATATATGTAACAGACTCATCGTTGTCCACAAATCCGTCGACGGCACCATCGTCGTCCACAAATCCACAGCCGGCACCACCGCCGTCCAGAAATCTGCTGTCGGCACCACCACCGTCCACAAATCTACCGCCGGCACCACCGCCATAGCTCCGTTCACATTAATGTATGATCCACCGCCATAGTTTCGCCCAGTTCTCAATGACAACTCTCAACATCACCAACACCACAACTCTTAACATCACCAACACCACCACTATTCTCCACCGCCCCACCTGCCACCACACCACTCCCAACCACCACCCACTGCCCAGATCTGTGGAGGAGAAGAAAGGCGCCGACGGCTGTGAGGGATTTCGTTCATGGGGGTGAGGGTTTTCGTGGGGTTTAAATAAAATGACCGACGAAGAAGTTAAAGGGGTTTTGAGATCCTTAGGTTCTGCTACCATTTTTGAGTGAAAATTGGGATTTTGCCGTCAAAGTTTGAGACTTTACTGGAGAAATTTAAAGATCTTGAATGTTGGTGAGTGGTGAACACGTGATTGTTTTGTATTGGCTCTAGGACAGTGGATCAATTATGTAAAAAAGTTATGATCAATGGTTTTGTAATGTTGCGGTTGAGAATAAAGTGGGTGAAGTTTTTTTTTTAGGTTCGAATCTTGGGTGGAAGGAAGTGTTGTGCAGGAGTGGGCAGGTGATGTGACAATGGTGTTGTGCAGGAGTAGGCAGGTGGGCTAATATGGTAAAAGTGATATAACCACAGGGGTCAAAATCATAATTTACTCTAAAATGTATTGTTTAGGAATTAGGCTTCACTATGTAGACAATATTTAAATAGTTTTCTTTAGTTATGAGTTGATTAGCTTTCATTTCTAATTACTTTATTATAAACACTGATTATCCATGATTTGTTTTAATGGGAGGTAATCGAGAGTCTTAATCAAACTTTTAACAAGAAGATCTTAATTCTTTCCTAAAAATACATTATTTTTTTATTTTTTTATTAAGGGGGTCGGCTGCCCCTTCCCCCTCCATTCTTTGTAAATCCACCGTTGATTATAGTATTACATTGCGCTAACCTACATTACACTATACTAAGCATTACGTTTGACTCACTTTGCACTCATCAATTTGTTCCCACAAATTCTACTCTACGCGCAAGCATTTCAAGTGCAAAATGGAACATTGTATGTCATTAATCAGATGCGTGAGTGGCATGCAAAATACCTGAGAAAACCCTAGTTTGCGACAATGGCAATTGTCCTTTGAATCTAAGTTGTTTCACTACAAGATCTATTGTTTTTTCAATGGAAATGCATAAGGATCGATCCATAACATCATTCCATGCATCAAACATAAAAAACATAACGAATTTTACGTGAATCTTACCTTGAATTCGGGAGGAATGAGAACCGCTTTTGAAATATTCCAAACTTAATGAAACAAGTTGCTTTTAACTTCCAAAAGGTATAACTAACTTGAAATTATGAATTTTTAATGCAAACAACGTAACCCGTGAGTTTTATGGTTTGTTCTTGTATTTTCTCTCTTTAAAGTGTGAAGTACGGTGAATTTTGATGGAGGCTCACCAACCCTCTCCTAATTTAGGGTTTTTGTAACATCCTGATTTTTCATAAGACTAATATATATATATATATATATATATATATATATATATATATATATATATATATATATATATATATATATATATATAGGTAGAGGATCCTGTAAAATGGTATATAGTGTTACATAGTGTTATATGGTATTATATGGTGTTACATATTGTTATACGGTGTTTATATGGTGTTATATAGTATTATATATAGTGTTATTATACACTTCTCACACTTCTCACACTTTAGGCCCTTTTTACACTATCCTTACCCTATATATATATATATATATATATATATATATATATATATATATATATATATATATAGGGTAGGGATCCTAAGAGAAGTCCATCCTATATGAGAAACTTGAGAAGCATTCTGGACCACACATTTTTCTAAGCCTTTCGTAATATACACATATGTATAGTTTAAAATTGACTATATACATATATGTATATTGAGTTATACACATATGTATATAGTCAATTTTAAACTATACATATGTGTATATTACGAAAGGCTTAGAAAAATGTGTGGTCCAGAATGCTTCTCAAGTTTCTCAACTAGCATATCACTTCTCACATGATCCTTTTCCTATATATATATATATATATATATATATATATATATATATATATATATATATATAGGGTAGGGCTAGATAGAAAACCCTATATATATAAAAAAACCCGAGAAACCCAAGCTCCCGACATTTTTTTTTTTGAAAAAAATAACACATGTAATATACATGTTTTTAAGACTTTTGGGCCAAAAAAATCAAAAAAGCGCCGAAGGGATATTTTAAAAAAAAAAACAAGTTTCAGCAATTTTCAGCGAAATTATGGATTTTTTGCTTAACACGTGTTAGGAGCTGAAATTTGTTTATTTTTTTTAAAAAAATCCCTTCGGCGATTTTTTGTTTTTTTTGGCCCAAAACACTCTAAAACATGTATATTACATGTGTAATTTTTTTCAAAAAAAAAAATGTCGGGAGGTTGGGTAAAAATGGCTTCCCATTTGGGTTTCCAGAGTTTTCTAAGAATTTTAGGGTTTTTTATCTAGCATTATCCTATATATATATATATATATATATATATATATATATATATATATATATATATATATATATATATATATATTAATATTTCAAATAAGTTTGTATTGGTGGAAATAGTGTTTTTATAAAATACTTTGAAACAATATTTAAAGATGTATCAAGTGTTGGAGAAATAAGCTTGATAATTTAATCATCAAAGCTTTAATCTAACTTGAATAGTTAAGAGTTTATTGTTAACATGGAAGTTGAGGGTCTTCTGGGTGAGTTATAATCTTTGAAGGCCAAAAGTGATAACTCCCTAATTTAGTGGTAATAAGAGGTTAACTAGTAAAAGGGTGAATAAAAAGAAGAGACAGAAACATACCAGCTCTGTGCGACATGAACTAGAGGGAGAGGAGGACCGATCTCACCGTAGAAATCGCAAAACTAGGAGGCTAAGGCCTCGATTTTACCATCCTTGCTCGATTTCTAGGGCTTTGGTAAGTGATTTTGTTGGTGCATATGTCTGTCGACTTCGTCTTGTATCGAGTCTTGTAATTAGAATGATAGATCAAGTCACGTAGAACGAGAAAAACGAGAAACGTGTAGAATGGAGCCAGTTCGCACGAAATGGAAGAGCCATTTCGTACGAAATGGACATTGTTCATTACGCACGAAATGGGCATTCCCATTCCATGCAAAATGGCACATCTATAAATAGAAGGCTTGGGTCTTTCATTCATAACGTTTCTGATTCCGGTACCGAGGTGCTACCGAAGTGTCTCCAGGCTGTAAAACGTTGTTATATCAATAAACAAGACAATTAGAGAGTATATCAAGCTGATTCAAAGTCGATACGTTTGTTTCCGCCTCTCATATTGATTAGAACTCCTCTGAAAGACTCGTTTTGGTCGTGCAAACGATCCTACAGATTTCTTAAGTTTTTATTAATAAAACTTAAAAGTTAGTGTTCTTCATGCTTGTTGTTCAAACCCACGAAATTGGGAGTAATTGTGTGAATTTGGTGTTGAACAACCATAGTCTTTATGCTAGACTGATGAGTTATGGATTCATGTTGCATGTTATGATTTGTGGTAAAATTCATGATTTGGTGATTAGGGTAGGGATGTATGAAAACTATGTGAAAAGTTGCTGACCAAATCTGAGTAGAATTGACAATCTTAAAACAATGGCGATTTTATTTTTAAAAACACTAAAACAATGGTGATTATGGTAGGTATTATATATCTTTGATGATAAAATGGTGATTTTGGGAGTTCGAATGGGCATGTTAATCGTGAATTTTAATCATGCCCACGATGTGTTCGATGAAATGCCTAAACTAAATAAATAGTGGAAATTTTGAAATTTTATAATGTTTACTTGATTTAAAATGATTTGCTAATAATCAATTGGTGTTTAGTAAATATAAATCTTCGATGAATCGAATGGTGAAAGGGATTAACATAAAATACATATGTAAATTTTATTTTTGTTTAATCACCTAAACGAGTCTAATGGACATGTGGGTTTAACTTGGTTTGGTTTACAACCAAAAGACCATGGCTTGTTGTTAAACATGTATGTTGGATTTATAAATTTGACCCGTAGTTATGATTAAACATAGATGAGTGATAACGTGTCAAATGAGTGGTAATAAACCAATTACAAGTTGGGGGTAAAAGAATGATTTAGAACGCATGATTGATGATGGGTGGTATTATGAGATGAATGCCCATTTTATGTGTTCTAATGATTTGCAAAGTTTGATTTGTTGTCAAGATAGGTGAAGGTGAGTGACTTGAATGTTTGGATTCGTATTGAATAAATAGTATTATTATTAACGTGAAATTTATAGTAAAGGTGGACGGTTTAATAAAAATTATTGAATGTGATTTGATTTAACAATAACGTATTGTTTTGGTGATGTTTTGGGTTTTAACCCATTTAGAAAGAGTGCAAATTGTTAATGGGTTGAGAGACCCAAGAGTGTTGAATGTTTAGCTTATTTCTAGATCTTTACTAGTCTTTGAAAATTTATAGTAAATGAACCAATGTCCGTTTGGGCTGTTTTTTATATCCACGGAAAGGTTTCTGAGTCTCTGTCACTAAGAATTTTAGTTTGAAGTGAAATACTCACAATAAAGGGGGGAAACTGAATTACTATAGCTGCCCAAAACTGAGTGAAAAAAATAAATTTTATGGCACTTGCATAATCTTGGGGAACTTACAAAGAACCCATCAGATTTGATTTTTTATTGTTATAAACCTTATTTGTACTCATTTGTAGGAAAATTATTTAAGAAATACAGTTGATAGTGTTCCAAAGAGTTTTCTTTTTTTCAATATTTGTAAATATCTGAGGTAGCGTTTAGGGCATTTGTCAAAAGAATGCCTTATTTTAATTCTTGGATTTACAATCTAAATTTACATGTTTACTCATTGACACCATAACAGACATTGGGGCAACAGGCAATTGACTTATAAGATTTTTTTGGTTATTAAATAAGGTAGTTTGTGTAGCATATTGGCTTCTTGAAACAAAAGGTACCAAACATACTTACTTGCATTGGCATTTACTACCATTGCCACAACCAGTGTCAAATAGTAATTCTATACATTTGTATCATTTGTCTTGTTTTTTTGTGGATATAAAAATGTCATTTTGGGATGTTTTGTGCTGAAATTTGGGGCACAAGTAAACTGAATGCAATTTTGGGATGTAATTCTATACATTTGTATCATTTTGGAATACATTTGTATCACTGAATGTCTAAACAAGTAAATTGGTTACCTAGAAACTAAATTGAGACTAAATTGATTTCCTAAAAACAAAAATGAATGTCTAAACAAGTAAACAAACATGTCAATCAACAAATTGAAAGTTAACATAATTAGAAACATGTAAAATTGTAAATCAACATTGATAGGGTTTAAATGATTAAACGAACCCGAACGGAGACAACTGAGGTAAGCACCCTAACCAAGGGTTTCATTGTCTGGTTTATTCTGATAAGTTAAATCTAGGTGGCAGCTACTGTAATGGTCATCGGCGTCGGAGATTTTGACCGCCTGACAAAAGGTGAATATTGGTATTGGTAACCCCGGTGGTGGATTGCATGAAGCTAGAACGAGGGTTTTACCCCCCCCCCCCCCTCTCTCTCTCCCTCTCTCTCTCTATCTCTGCTACGAACCCTTTCAATTTCAATTTGAGCTTCCAAGTTTTGGATTACATATCTTCACTCATTTCTATTTTACTAGAGTCTTTAACTTTTGACTGAAGGTAAGCTTGATTTACATCTGAACAAGAATCTTGATTGGGCATATATGTTGAAACTTTTCCACTAATTATGATGGTTTTGGGGTGTTTGACTTGAATGCAGATCTCAAAGTGTTTGATGATGAAATGCCAAAAGGAAGAAAACTGGTGTATTTATTCATTCAAATGGTTTTTATTTGATGATGATTTCGTTTTTTGTTTGTCTGGTGAAAGTGGTGTAAGGTATGCAAGGGCCGGAGATTCATAGCATGGAACAAAAGCCGCCAATATCTTATGCTTCCGAATGTATATTTTATATCATTCCATAATGACAACTATTGATTTTTTGCTTTATGTAATTTAATATGATGTTAGTGTTACTCTGGATTAATATGATGGTTTTGTTTTGATATCCAGTAGCTTCATTTTTGTTCAATCATTTTTTAGTATAATGATGCTTCTTTAATACATTTTTTGTATCTGTTGTGAAACACATGAGAATGAGAGAATCTGATGGTAGATTAAATAGTTGCCTTAAATAGAGTAAACTGCCAAAACGGTCCATGAGGTTTGTTCACTTTTGCTACTTTAGTCCAAAACTTAAACCTTTTGAATCTGGGTCCTTGTGATTTCAATTTTGATGCTATTTTCATCTAAAAACAAAATTTGGTCAGATTTTTCCGTTAACATCCATTATTTTGTCTTTTTCCTCCCTTTTAATGAAGGGCAAAATGGTCAGATTTTTTTTTAATTTGTTGAAATAAAACGTTAAAAGACCATTTTGCCCTACATTAAAAGGGAGGAAAAAGACAAAAAAAGCTGGATGTTAGCTAAAAATTCTCACCAGATTTTGATTTTTGATGAAAATGCTAACAAAATTAAAACCACAGGGACCAAGATTCAAAAGGTTTGAGTTTTAGACTAAAGTGGCAAAAGTGACCAAACTTCAAAAACCATTTTGGCAGTTTACCCTTAAAGTTATGTTGGTTCTTATTCGAGTATAGTAAACTAACTTTGAGGTATAGGCTTCATTCAAGTCGGACATTTGTATTGGACCTTTGAGGCATTAAGTCAAAAAATTTCAACATCATATTATTATTGCACCATCTGTTGGGTTGTTGAAAGTTGAATATTTGGTAGGCCTTATGAGCTTGTATTGTCTCTTGCGTAGGAATAGTTTACACTCTTTTGTTTTTATTAAAATGTAAATATACATTTTAGGGACAATCAAGGATGGGTAGTGAACTTTAAAATATATAAAAATTTAATCAAGCTATCTGACCTATATAAGTTACATGAATGTATAAGTAATAAAAAAAGGTCATTTGAATACATTAACGTTGGACTTTTTGTTGGGTTTTGATCATTGAAGTGGGTATAAAATGTCGTTTTTTTAAGTCGTGAGTAATTTATAACTCCTTTCACAAAAATGGGACAAGGTTAGTTACCATTTCTTAAGTAAACTACTTATTTCTATTCCACATTATATGGTATATGCCGAATGTTTGGTTTGAATTTATATGTATGGAATAATAATCATGCTTTCTGTATAGTTCTTGACTTGCATGAACAAACATATGGTTATTTGGTGTGCGATTGCACTAGCTACTAACACGTGGTCATCTAACTCATTATATGTTGTAAATTTAATTGATTGTATGTGGTCGGTTTGTTTTAATTGAACTTATTTACTAGACAGGGTGGATTAGAATTTTCTTTACTTTGCATCCTCTCTACAAGTTCGCATTGTTAAGTTCAACAATTTGATTAACTGAAATGTAATTTTATTTCAACTCAATGGTATCAGTTGCATAGAAATCTTCTTCATTATGGCTGTTTTAATAGCAGATTGTTGCCAAAATAATTTTCTTGTCCATCCTGCAATTAGGAAAATGACCAAATTTTTAGGCCATTTTAATAACCCCGAAGTGCCGGTTCATAATTGGCCATTAACTAAAACATTTGTAACTAGCGGTTAGCTAACAACTGATTTTTTTTCTTTTTTGCTACGCTAGGTGAATACACCAATGCCTCTCGCGCAACGCGCATAATCGAAACACCTAGTAAACATAAAAATACAAACAAAATAGATAAACATTATTGGTGAAAGAAAAACCGTAAACTACACTTTAATAACAATGTAAACTACAATTATTTTAAAAAGTTTGTATAATTTCAATAAAAGTATAACACAAAATGCAGTTTGCACTAGTTTGTAAATCCAAAAAAAAAATAAAGATGGTGTCTCAAAGACGCATCTTTTACGATAGTTTCTGACTTCTTCTTAAGTAACCTGTAAGGCTGTGACATTTGTTTTCAAATCCTGTCCACCAACTTAGAGTCCTATTCAAACACAACTACTCCCCCGTATTTTAACCTTATTACTATTTTTTTAAACTTTCTTTCTTCACTTTACTAAAAATTATATCATTAGAATTGAGATTCTCTCGTGTTAAAACAAAGCTAATATTAGAAAATAAAAATTTATTCATATAAAATAGAAGCATGCATTAGTTTTATAAAATAATTCATTTTTTTCATTTTCATCTTACAACATTTCATCTTATACTCTTAATAGCATATCAAGAAATTAACCATCACCCAAAAGGTTACAATTAGAACGTATATACAAGCCAAAACGATTTGATTGAGGATGGCAAGAAACATTAGATTTTTCTGCTTAGTTGGGGATCGTTTTCATTAAATATGCATATTTAGGATTAAGCCTTTAAGGTTTAAAATCCTTTACAGGTAATTTGTATATATTTTTACTATATACATCATTATAAGTTGATACATGTTACATTATATTCATGTCAAATTAAGTTTTTATCTTGTTTAGTTTAAGGGTAAAATTGTAAAAGTTAATATCTATTATTCTATCACTTATCAAATTAACTTTCTATCGTATGTCACGTAAGAGTAAAACATTTTATAAAATATGTTTTTATTGCACATGACAAATAAATGTGTAGAAATTATCAGACCTATTTGATTATACGATTATTGTACACAATAACTACATTACTGTATGTCAAATTGCAAATATATATGTGTGTGTGGGTGTGTGTATGTGAGTGTTTTATCAATTGTGTGGCACAAACGTTCACAAGTCGATGCATGATAATACTCGATTGCTTGAAGCAAAACTTTTAATTTCGATTCGACTACCTTCTTTTAATGCTAATAATATCTTTAGGTCTTGACAAAATTTCCATCCTTTTTGTCATGATTACTTATTTTATATTAAAATGATTTTTGAATTATCGGTGAATGCTCTTTTTGTAGTATTTATGTTGAGGTCGATTTAAACATTACATGTGATGTTAGTAAAGTCAAAAGCAAGTCGGTACATCATCGCCCCACCACCTTTCCATCCGTATATGCTAAAAGAAAAATAACATGATATGTAATGGCTAGCCATAACTAAATAAACTTGTCCGTACAACTAGAGAAATAATTAAAAATTAATATGAAATAAATTCGTTTGTCATCATCTACTATGAATCTATGACCCAAAGCAACCATATCATTACCAGCTAAGAAATTAAAGAAAATATCGAAATTAATATATATATAGGGTAGGGTTCATGCGAAAATCACCTTTATTACGAGAATCGCAAGAACTAATACGAAAAAAAAAAAAAAAACAAAATAACTCACTACAGCACCACCCAAAACCTAAAAAAAAAAACTTAAAAAAAGCCCACCCCTCACCCCCCCCCCCCCCAAAACCTAAAAAAACCTAACTCTCCCCCCACCTCCTAAAAACCTAAAAAAAAACTAACCCTTCCCCCACACTCCAAAAACCTAAACCCCCAACCCCCCTCCTCCCCACACCCAAGTTAAATGCCAAAAACTAAACATAAAGCTAAACCCCCCAAAACTAAAAAAAGCTAAAAAAATACAAATAAAAATTAATATTTTTTATAAAAAAAATCGCTACGTTTCGTCATCAAAATTTGTATTAGAAATAATAACGATTTTTTATAAAAAATATTTAAAAAATTGTGTGTTTTTTAGAAATTTTTTAGATATTTTCGGTTGTGTTCACATTAGTTCTCGCAACAAGAACCGCGAAACCAATGTAAACACAAGAAAATAAATCCACTATACCACCCAAAACCTAAAAAAAACCTAACCCCCCCCCCCCCCCCCCTAAAAAAAAAGAAAGAAAGAAAGACCTAACCCTCACCCCACCTCCTAAAAACCTAACAAAGCTAAACACCCAAAAAACCTGAAAAAAATTTAACCCCCCACCCCCTAAAAACCTAAACCCCATAAAGAAAGGTTATGGTCAAAAAGCTATTTAAAGCATATAGCTATGCGCTAAAATTATGTAGCATTAGAAAATAAGGTCCATTTTATAAATATTTCACTTGGATCATAATCTACGATGCACCTCTACATATATCAATCATAATTTATGTAGGATATAATATTTGTGGTTTCCTTTCCCTTCAAGGATCATGAGGTGAAGATGTCTCCTCTCTCATTAGACAAATTTCATGGAAACAATCAAGTTTGACAAGTTCAAGCAATGTTCCATATTGACTAAACATTCACACACTACAAAACTTTTATTTTCAAATAGGAGTACAGTTCTGGCTAGCCACTTGACTTTCGGTACCACATCGTGTGTCGGCTTCCTCTTTTGGTTTGCAAATCAATTATAAGTATGTAGGTGATTCCTTGTATTCTAACTAGCACTTAATATGCTTTCCTTGCCTATTTATATTGTGTACTCCCTCCATTTCTTGTTTGTGGTATCTCTTTACAGTTTTAATATAGAATGTACTTAACATTCCACTTAACTAATTAACACAACCCTTTGAACATACTAAAATAATAACTAATTGTTTTCTTCTAAAAGATAATAATGACAATACCCTTACTTAATCATATCATTAAGGATTTAATCCTGTAACTAATCATTTAGGGGCTATTTGTTTACCTCTTAATGAGGCTCTTAATGGTTCAGACCTCTTACTGGTTCAGCACTTAATGGTTCAGACTGTTTGTTTCACGAGCAAATGTCTGAATGGTTCAGACATTTGCCTCTGAATGATTAAGCATTATACAGAGTCTGAATGATTAAGATATCTAATCTGAATTGGTCAGACATTTGTCTCTGAACGGTTAAGTATTATACAGGCTCTTAATGATTCAGACATCTTACTGGTTAAGCACTTAATGGTTCAGACCTTTTACTGGTTCAGCACTTAATCATTCAGATATTGCCAAACAGCCCCTAGTTTTATAAGTTAAAATAATTAGTCTTTCAAAAAACCAAAATTTTAAGGATTTATGAGCGAACACACATATGTCTAAATAACCACACCAAGAGAGAATCTATACATGCACTATATAAACAACATGTTCAATGCAACCTACAAGAGTGGCCAAGTGGTGGAAGGACGTGAGAGGAAAGTGCTCGAAGGATTTTTTTTAAGGATTTGATCCTCACTAACTTTAACTCTTATATTACCACGTGCATTTTTCATTAAGAAATGTTTACTTGTCACTGAGTTGTATGGTGTATGTGATCCCCGAGTTGATTACCCATTTATTGATCAATGAATACCTAGCTACCTAAAAAGAGAGCATAGTGCAATTTGTAGAGGTGGCGACTATCTGTAAGATTAAATATATTTATTTTATATTTAATCTGGTAGCCATTATAATCATTTACATTATATGGATCAAGATATATAACAATCCTATTAAATAATTAGTTGGTAATTGTTGATGGGCCCAATTACCTTTATTAACTAATTAGGGTTTCCTCCTGGTGCTTATATAAGGAGAATTATATGGAGGTTAAGGGGTTAGACAGTTTCACAAACCCTAATAGCCATAACATCATAATGTTCGACCTCCCTCTCCTACGGCCGATACCCTTTTCGGTTTTCTTAGTCACCATCATTAGATTGCACCCTAAGGAGGAACCAGACCAAACTGACAACTATGTCAAACACTATTGTTGCATCTACATCTGGATTCTCTGCTGGCCTGTACCGATGCAATCAAAGGTATGTTTTTCATGTTTTCCTTCATGTATAAACAGAACTGAACCAACATGTGGTATCAGAGCATATGTTGATTAGTCAGTTCTGTTTTCGTATCCATAATTCTGGGATTGAAACTTGGAAAACGGATTTTTTGTAACTTTAAAACGGTGACAGCCGGTTTCGAGTTATGCAGATCGACTCGAGATCTCTGTTTTCGGGAAAAAGGATTAATTATATGTTCACTCGATTTCAACTGGGTTATGTTTTGACCGAAATCTGTTTAGAAAAACTATTAAAATTCAGGTTTCGGGTTCCAGAATTTATATTTTATGTTTTTTAGGGTTCATCATGTTTTTAGGAAAATTCGAAAATCCTATTATGTTTTGGAATGTTTTAGGATTAATGAGTGTTTTTTCCATGTTTGATCCAATTTTATTTTTTAAGTTTATTCGAAAACTGTTATTAGATAAACAGTTATAATTTTCGAAATATGCTGATAAAATTAGATCATCTTAAAACAGGAAATAATATCTCATATTCCCTTAGATTTCGAATTTTCAGTTACGTTATCACAATTAACAGCTCTTGACAGGAAGCTTCGAGATCATCAGATTACGACTCGAGACCATCAGTCTCGACTCGAGACCATAGGGTCTCGACTCGAAATCATTAGGTCATTAAAACCTTCACAACTCGAGACCAACAGATCTCGACTCGAAATCATAAGGGCTCAAAGGTCTACAACTCGAGACAAAGGTCTCGACTCGAGACCATAACGTCATAACTCGAGACCATAAGGTTGCGACTCGAGACCATAACGTCATAACTCGAGACCATAAGGTTGCGACTCGAGACCGTGGTTGCGACTCGAGACCTCATCATGACTCGAGATCTCATAAGATATAGTAGTCGAGACCATGGTTCCGACTCGTGACAACAAGGTTGCGACTCGAAACCTCATTATTTTAGGCTGTTTAATGTGAACTAAGATTTAGCGCTAACGGGTGGTTTGCTATTAAATGATTGGTTTTTGTAATTATTTAGTTAATTAATGAGGATCAAATAACGTTTTACAAAACCAAAATGGCTTAACTTGAATGAGCTTCTGATGTATCACTTCTGGCCAAAGCTGACTTGATACATCTACTTATCGTTCAAGTATTACGAAAGCCATGTTAAGTGTGCATCATAAACATGAATGTTTTAATATCTGGCCAAAGCTGATTTAATTCATTCATAGATGGCATACTTAACAAGTGCATAACTAAAGTGATTGTCTCAATTTCTGGGCAAAGCTGATTTGTTGCAACCACTTTGCACATATGCTTAAATGATTACACTTCTGGCCAAAGCAGTTTTGTCTTCGTTTAAGTAGAACTTTAAGTGGTCTATTATTTTGATGTTAGTAATAAACATATCACAACCTCTTCACATAATGATCCTTATATTAATGATCCTCAATTAATTTTTTTGTGATCATTTTGTCTGCCTTATTCTTAGTACCCATAATTTTTTACTCACTATAATTTTCTTCTATAAATCTATATCTCATCCACTCTAATTCCTAAGCCTAAAATGTTTTGCTTTATTTAAAGTTTCTATAAGAATTAGCTCTTAAATTAAATCCTTGATTATCTCTTAAGACACGATGATCCTATTGCTCTCTTCTGATAAGGCACTACAGAAGAAAAGTAGAGCATGATGATTAGGATAAATCGAACATGATGTCTCTTATGATAATCAAGAACTCTGTAACATAAGTGCTGTCACTAAAGTTATTCCGGATTAAGTTTTTCCTAAGACTAATCTATAATTGTGGAATAATCACAAGAACTCCTAAGGTGCACGTCTTCATTTAAAATTATAAATTATAAGGTTAAGTGGTATATGTGAATATATTATAATGTACAATACCATGACCCATAAAGTTAAGGGCTTACGCTTGGAAATAAGTACATTTTTTCAGTACATTACATACTAAGTTTTCATTTGTACAACTTGATGCATTATAAATCAGCTATAACACTCAAAAGTACCAAAGTATAACGAGTGTGTTGATAAGCAACATATGTACATAGAAATAAATGTTTGAAACTGGAAAATAAGATGTTATTCACCTTACAACCACTAAAATTTTAAAAGAGGATTGTTCTAAGGTCCATAGACAAATTACAAGTGCTAATCCCAACGTTAAGATTCTTCAAGGGAAAATCTCATTGCATAATTATGTCATTAGATTAGGCATAAGCAACGAGACTATCCATTATTCTAAAGAACAGTTGGATAAATTAATTAGATAGTAACTTCCTAATGATATTTAAGTCTGATAATTTTTTTTTAATATTCCAATTAACACATGATTAGTTGACTCTAGTTCCATACGTTTCCTTACCAGAACTCGACAAATAACTAACATGAGAGTTAGTGACAAAATTAAATGTTAAGAGTATTAGAACCATAATGAACAGTCTTCCAACAACGCTTTTCGATACCTTATATATTCTGAAGATTAATCAGAATATAGTATCATAATTAAGCAATGTTATGAAGGTTGTGAGGTTTGCATGATCATCATAAAGTCACACTTATTTTAAACTCTCCTCTTATTTGTTCTAAATATCTGGATAGAAACATTACTAAGATGAAACTAGATGATGCCTTACTTTTTCACAACTTTTGTCATCATGCTAATGAGAATTTGACAAAAGGAAAATGAGACTTATAAATTTCATCCATTAGAACCAAAATTCATGAGAAATCATAACATGGTTAATGAGGATGATTTTTTCATCTAATCTCATTTTAAGTGATTTTAAATCATGACGTTAAAGCCCTAAAATATGACTCGGCTTAAGGAATAAGCATGGGTCCATCATAAGTCATTCATTGACATTCGTAGAACTTATTCCAAATGGAATATTCAGACATAATTCATTTATCATTTGAAAGACTATCAACTTATATCTAACTTTTGTCGCATATGGCACACGGTCAAAGAAGAAATTTATTCATACATATACTTTATAAGATTTCTATTAAATATGTCCCTAAAGTTTCTTATGATATCTGGACATTAAAGAAATCAAATAAAGTCTAACGTATATGTGATAGGTTCCCACGTCACGTAGCTCATTGAAACTTCTCTTGTAGCATTCTAGAGATATTAAAGATCAGTGGGAGCATTAAGTGTCTTAATAATAACTTGCAATAGTTGCAAGAGGTGGGGGAGTGAAAATTTTAAATTTACACCTCTTGTACAAGACATCGCTCCATCACGACACTGTTCTATCAAACCTTATCTCCTTAAATCTAATGCTACTCTTACAAAAGTTTCATTGTTGCCTAATTGTGGGCGCACTTAGATTTCTTACCTAAACTAACATAATCCTCAACAAGAGAAACTACAACGACTAACGTCATTAACTTGTTTCTCTATTAGAATTTGTTGGTCGTTACACATTGACCCTACGCATGCTGAGTTCCTAAAGATTTCTAAGCTCGGTAGGAGCAGTCAAATCCTTATCATGATTTGCAAGGGATACAAGAGGCGGGGGGAAGAGTGTCATTAAATTTCACTACGAATTTAACTCCGATTACACCTCTTGTATATCATACTGCACCAACCCTTACAAACTTAGAATGAAATGATAGCAACCTAACCAAGAGCTAATCCATAAAACTGAAACTTCTAATGAACCCAATAATCAACTCAGGAGGTCATCTAGGTTTAAAAGCCTACTAACTTTGATGATTACATAACCTCCCTAATTGAAGTTGTAATGGATTTTGGAAAAGTTTACTGATCTTATCTCTTAAAATTAAGCCATTAGTGTCAATCAATCCTCTGAATGAAATAAAACTGTTTTCTAGTAAAATTGATTTTATGTGTTCGTGTAACGTTTGGGATTTGATTGAATTACCTAAGAGTGTTCATAAATAAACCAAATCCTAATATAAGCGTTAAGACACAAAGAGGCATGATTGGTTGTCAAAGGTTGTACTCAGGAAGAGATAAATTATTAAAGAATCTTTATTACATATCTAACAAAAGATTTCTTTGAGGATCATCACTGTTCTAGTAGCTTATAATGGTTTAAAGCTACATTAGATGAACATTAAAAACAATTTTCCCTAATAACTGGCTGACACATTTACATGTTCATTAGATAACAACCTAAAGTTTCAAACTGAAGGTTAAAGAACACTTTATTTGTAAGCCAATAAAATCCATGTATGGGTTAATGCAAACATCATAATGTGATGAAATCTTAACGTAATTATTTTCATCAACAATCAAGTGGATTAATGTACCTACCTCAAAATGAGTGGGAGCAACTAAGATAAACTTGTCTATATAGATGATATTCTTTTGACAAGTATATGTTACATAAGTCAAAGCATTGTTAACACAAACTTTGATATAATAAACCTCAGAGATATCTCTTACGTGATTGATATCATAACATACTGAGATAGACCCAATGGGATATTAGTTCCGTTCCATGAGTTTAATATTAAATGGGTCCTTAGATATGTAACAAAATACTACTCTCCTTTAGAGGATAATAGGATAAATGAGATTATTTCCTTATGCTTCATTAATTAGAAGCCTTATGTAAGTTTAAGTCTATACTCGTTTAGATATTACTCACATTGCAACACACTAGATATGTCTAGATTAATGTGTAGCATCTAATGGAGTATTACAATATCTTTAAAAGAAACGAGAGACTACAATTTAAAGAAGAAGTGAGAATTAAAACCGGTTTATTACTCTAACTTTGTGATATTCAAAGATTATAAAATGTAATTTCGGGTATATCTTTATGTCAGCAGACAAAACCTGTTTCATGGAGGAGTCATAATGCACTGATATAAACAACCTAAGTTATAACGACATAATATAGTCACTAAATGTTGTTGGAAATTTATCAGTGGACTCATAAGTTTATTAACTCCATATAATGTTTTGAAGAATTAGTGTGATAAAGTCAACTACCATGACTCCTTGAACAGTAACAGTTCAAGAGGTGTTGCATTAAGTTTCGATACGCAATTAATTATTCGTTTATGAACGAATTGAGGAAACTAAGTTTTGTATCGAATACATTCATGATATGCTTAAGGATCCTATAACTGAAGGGCTATTACCCATAAGTCTTATTAAGAGAGCTCATAGACGGGTACTAATTAATAGTCGTGCGCAATTGCATATCGTACTATGAGTGACTAAGTATTAGTTAATTTTCCTCATCGGTTTGATTTTGTATGTCTCTAAGAATATGTCAAGCTAGCATAATGGCATATAGACAAATATAGTTACAAATCAAACAAAGGGCTTACGCGTATTTTGATCATAACGATTAGGTTTTAAATTAAGGCTATAGTATGATTAATGGGGGTCCTGAGTCGCATAATGATTCAACGGCTGTATTTTTCTGCTATAGTACTTGTTTAAGACTAAAATGAGTGTTAACTCCTGATCAGGCTTATCTAACACTCATAGTAAATGATTACTCGGCTAAGTGGGAGAATGTAAGATTAAATATATTTATTTTATATTTAATCTGGTAGCCATTATTGTGACAACCCAGACTCTCAAGTTAGTGTCTTTCAGTTTTGTGATCCTGATTTCTCATTATTTCTCCTTCACGTTCCTTGTTTTAGTAAACTTGTTAGCACTCGTGACTTTATCTCTTAAGCACTCGCGACTTTAATAAACTGGCTAAATGTAAAATGAAATTCTGTATGATAAAGTGTGTGGTTGGACTACGCTATGGGCCGCACATGCCTTGGGCCGCTACACACTACAACTCTTTTGTGTGAGCTTGGTAAGCCCAACCCTCACTTCTCTCGCGAGCCCAATCTAAGCCGAACCCAACCTAAGCCCAACCCACTCCCTTATCATGTGCATGAGTAGTTATATACTCATAACTCTCATACAATTCCTCCGACACCACTTTGGCAAACCCTAATTCCCTCAACCTTGGGCGGCGACCCAGGCTTTTCCATTTGGAGTTCGGTGACAGCCTCTCTCCTAACTTCGAAGCCCCTTTCTCTTAGAGATCATCCTTTGTGTCTAGCGAATATCAATCTCCTGGTTAGTTCAGTCATGTTTATTCAATTCTTGACTTATCGCATTCATTATATGTGGATAAACATATAGTTGCTACCTGTTAATGTTCTTGAAAATTGAAAACTAGGATTGATAATATTGATGATTGAAGTTTTACTGCATGATTGATATTTGTTATTATTGTATGATTGACGTACTGGGTTGTTCTTGTTCTTTTTGTCCAATGCATAGTTGATAGGTATAATAATTGATGAGATGCTTGATGTTAAATAATGATGATGAGGTTTCGTGAAAATGTGTTGCTTGTCATTATAGAAGAGAACTGTTGGTATGTGATTAGGTTGCAGGAAGTTGTTAAGGTGCAGGTTTACCACGACGAAACTTGGGGGATGTTTCGTCGTGCATGGGTTTCGTCGCAGGGATGTATCGAAACTATTTGTGTGTGTGATATAATGTAGTTATCCAGTTCGAACTCTGATGATGATAATTGTTATATTAATTTTAATGCCAATCTATGATACTGGAAGTTGATGCTGGTGGTTACGGTTATAGCAAAGAAATTAACATCTGAATGTATTATCTTATCTCTTTGAAAGAAAGTTAACAGGTTTAATGTTGTTAGTGAATAATTGTTCATAGAGCTATGATTAATTCCTTTATTTCAATATTGGAATATGTTGAAACTGTTAACTGTTAGAGATTTAGGTTGATGCTATGAGATTTGAAGGTGCAATTAGCTTGGTTGTGTAAACCGCTTGAGCCGAGAGTAGGGGGCACGGTTGTTAGGAAAGTTGATTTGATTGGTTATACACTGTTATGGTAATCACACCGGTCTTGTTTGTATTGGGCCTATTACATTTTGGATTGCACTATCATAATTAGTCACACATATATACTGGGCCATTCATATATGGGTCGTATGGTAAATATTTGGTCACACATTACATTTGGGTCACATACTGAATATGGGCCGAGGTATAGCAAGGAGCCGAACAAACAAATGGGCCACACATCGGCGAAAGTGTGAACTCGGTTGGTTTGGGTATTAATAAATGGGCCACAACTGACACGAATTGCATATTAGGTTCTTGGATCGCACTCTCTCGAGTGAGCCGCTAACTTGTTTAAATTGCACACGTTATGAATAACGAAACGAAATGTTAACTATTATGTTTCGTGTGAAATACGAACTCGTAAGTGAACCAATTATCTATTATGAGATTTCCTGATGATAACCGGCTGTCATGTTGCATGATAAATTGTTATGATTCATAGAACATGTGTGTTTCTCGTATGTTATTACGTGCATGTGATGAATGCTATGAATACGTGAATTTCTGTTATAACATGTGAAAAGATGGGTATGCATACTTGTACGATACTTGTTTATTGCACGCGTAGAACATGTGGTTTCATTGCATACGGAACTGACTATTAGTGATAAACACATTAGGGTTTGGCTGATCAACGTGAAACAAAGTAATATAACATACCGAGCAATCTCAGGTGAGTTCACTGCACTTTTCTCAAGCATGCGTCCCGGTGGTTTGGGACAACTGGTAAACATTCGGGAGGGAAACATTGGGTAAACAACTTAATCGGTTTTGGTTATTGCCTGGAGGGCAATGGGGGTGATTAGTTGATAGCGCTATTAGGTACTAATTATCTGGGTTTCACTATGGTTGTTTAGAGGCACACTCCTCGGTTACGTAAGGGCGGTTCCCCTAGGGTAACTAACTGGACAACATAGTGGGTTGCTAAGAGGCACACTCCTCGGTTACGTAAGGGCATAGTCCCTAGGGTAACTAACTTGAGCAACATCGTAACGCACCATTGAATCGCATTAACATATAACTGGTAACACAACACGTAAGCAACACTTTGAACTCACCAGCGTAGTCTGACACACTTGTTTGCATGCTTGTAGGTTGTTAACGTTTGGAACATGGACTTGCTATCTGGGAGTGCTGGAGTGGTCATGGATCGAGACTCTTGGGTGACTTATAAACGTTACATTGATTTTGAATGTTATCATGAAATTATTACTAAACGAATTAATACATGCTTCCGCTACACAACTTTTGAGAATAGATAACATGTTGACATTTTATATTAGTAGTTAATGTCATGACTTATTTAATATCTATCATTGGTTCAATGTGATTGGTGGCTCGAACTCTGTGCGTAACACGCCCCGCGGGGTTTCCGTAGGTGGAATTTTGGGGGTGTGACAGTTTGGTATCAGAGCCACTGGTTATAGTGAACTTGGTTTTAAAACGTTTTTATAAAACCAGACTATAACCGAACAGTACCGAAATCGACCATGACACTCAGCTCCAGACTGCAAGGTTCGTTTCTCATTTACCATTGCATAGTATATCTAGTGTACACTTATGTATAACATTACATGTGAATGCACATTTGGCACAACAGCATGAGCCCTTATGTTACCAACCCCTGTTATGTGAACTGTTAGCGTGACACAACCCTTCGACTATTGTGATTCTTGATCATATAAAACCTTTCGCTTGCTATTTGAATGTGGGGAAACCTTTTAGCGCAAGTTAAGAGGCACTGAGATAAGCATGCAAATCGCCTTATTATTATGGGTGCACACATAATAATAACGCGAGGTGCATGCAAATCCCAGTGAGGCTTAATGAGCGTGAGAAGGGTTCTGCCCTATTGTGTGTAAACTTGGTAGTTTGTAGATTTCAATGTGATACTCGACTTTTACCTCATTTCGACCCTTAAGATTGTTCCCTTCTCTTATATAGAACCATGAGGGACAACGGAGGACAGAGGTATAAGTTAATCAACTCCCGGATGAACATGATGACATAAACAATAATCTTACTCCTTGTATTGCTAGAATTGCTGTTACATAACAGTTTTCCTCTCTAAGCTAGTCTATTCCCTAGCCCTTGCCTTGGCCGACGCTTACCGTTTAAGGTGACAGTTTAGTATAGATAAACCTATCATTCCATTATCATGGTCACACTACATTCTCAATTGTCTACGCATAAACTCCTATAACATTGTGCTCTAGTTTAAAAATAACCTGATAAACTCTTCTTTTGATACGTAGTGATCACTTCTTGTGCTCTGAGGATGGTTGTGTATTATTTTATGACCATATCATTTCGAAAATATTTTCGTGTCCTTGTAATGAAACCTTTTGGTGACGTACTTGATGTTCCTAATACACACGCCTTAGTTCAACCCTTCAAAGTTGGCTTCATACATGTTCGACTAATTACACACTCAATTTCGTACATAGATTTTAGTGAACCATTTTTATTCGCATACGGCAGGCTTGACGACTGTGGAGAACGCTCCGATTAAACCGGATCACTATGAATTCGACCAACCGTTACTCTTCAACATAATTCTTCTTGCGCCAACACCCTCAAAGTAACGCTCCCATCGACCAGTGCATCACTTTATTTCCGTTTATACTTCTTGTTTGCGACCAGCTACATCCTCATCATCGGATTTGCTACTTTACTCATGATTCTAAAACAATTAGATGGAACAGATTGATGATAACTGTGTTTTGGTATATTCTTCGCGTCTTATCTTGTTGTGCTAAAATGAATACCATAGTTCTTGCATAGCCCTGTTATACGCTAATCCTCGCTTGGCTAAATCACTCTCTACGAACGACACTCGAGGAATGAGTCACACTTAAGATCATCAAGTGCAAGAACATAAAAAAAAAAAAAAAAAAATTATTACTACGTAAGGTATGCCAAGGTCAAAATTCCCTCTTGTGTGAAAGCACCATACTCATGTATAGCTTCATCGACTTCTTTGTTCCATGCTTATCTCTCTTTGACCAAAGGCTGGTCATCTACTACAACCAACTGCGACCAAAATATCACGATCAATATCAACTGAAAATCTCTTTTCCCTCTGAACGAATGAGTCAAGATGATACCAGTATGAAATAGGGATTAATGTCTAACTTGAGTTTTCATTCAATCGATTGATTGAATTGCTTGAATCACCCGTTCCAAGAAATTATATTTTCTTTCCCGAATTCTTACATACGATGGCATCACCTTTGATCTTCGATAGGGGTGACTACACCAGTTCTGATCGCCGGTAGCGATACCATATATAAACATATATCTTTTACACTCACTTTATCACATTCGCATACTTTGCTTCGAGTAAATCTTGGTGGTGCACCCAACACACGTGATTTTAAGGTTGAGCATTTTAGCTTGTAACAAACTACCTTAATACATTTCCGGTTCGGTTTACTTCGTCGACCCTTCGTTTATGATGTACGACATTCGCCTCAATTCTGGTAAGCTCTAGATATACATTAGATACACTTGCTTCGTGAAGTGTTGGTTACTTAATATACAACATCCATGATAACTAAATACTGCCTTTTTGTAAGTCCCCAAATTCGAAGGCGTATAGTTCACCTAAGTTATATTTAGTGCGACGAACCCCCCCCCCCGGTCGCACATGTTAAATGCATCAGGCAATGCCATACAGATGTATGACACACTCGTATTTCAACTTTTGTGAGCATCTCTTGAGCTTAGCATAACTTGTCACAACATTCTTCATTATCAAGCTCCTATTAACTCAACTTGTGTTTCTACTTAAGAGCAAGACATTTTTAGTTTAACACAATTAACACAAACTCTATTACCTCAAACACTCATTCATGAATAACACTCACATAACGGCAATTCGGGGAATTACGGAATTACACATGGGTTGTACTCTAACGCTGATGAACAATTAGAACACTATTCCTGAACAAATAAAGAAATATAACTTATGTGAATTTATATGTTATCTGACTTTATATGCTATATGACTTATATATTATTTAGTGAACTTTCGTGAAACCGTATTTAACTACGTGTTTAGTGAATTATCGACAAACTCATAATTGGAGCCTAGAGTATAATATAGCCTAAATTTCGAGGACGAAATTTCTGCAACATGGGGAGGATGTGACACCCGAGCAAAATCCGCAATAATCCTAATTTTCTCATTTCACTCTTTCGTGCTTACTTGTCAAATTTCGGGACGAAATTTCTTTCAAGTTGGGGATGATGTGACAACCCAGACTCTCAAGTTAGTGTCTTTCAGTTTTGTGATCCTGATTTCTCATTATTTCTCCTTCACGTTCCTTGTTTTAGTAAACTTGTTAGCACTCGTGACTTTATCTCTTAAGCACTCGCGACTTTAATAAACTGTCTAAATGTAAAATGAAATTCTGTATGATAAAGTGTGTGGTTGGACTACGCTATGGGCCGCACATGCCTTGGGCCGCTACACACTACAACTCTTTTGTGTGAGCTTGGTAAGCCCAACCCTCACTTCTCTCGCGAGCCCAATCTAAGCCGAACCCAACCTAAGCCCAACCCACTCCCTTATCATGTGCATGAGTAGTTATATACTCATAACTCTCATACAATTCCTCTGACACCACTTTGGCAAACCCTAATTCCCTCAACCTTGGGCGGCGACCCAGGCTTTTCCATTTGGAGTTCGGTGACAGCCTCTCTCCTAACTTCGAAGCCCCTTTCTCTTAGAGATCATCCTTTGTGTCTAGCGAATATCAATCTCCTGGTTAGTTCAGTCATGTTTATTCAATTCTTGACTTATCGTATTCATTATATGTGGATAAACATATAGTTGCTACCTGTTAATGTTCTTGAAAATTGAAAACTAGGATTGATAATATTGATGATTGAAGTTTTACTGCATGATTGATATTTGTTATTATTGTATGATTGACGTACTGGGTTGTTCTTGTTCTTTTTGTCCAATGCATAGTTGATAGGTATAATAATTGATGAGATGCTTGATGTTAAATAATGATGATGAGGTTTTGTGAAAATGTGTTGCTTGTCATTATAGAAGAGAACTGTTGGTATGTGATTAGGTTGCAGGAAGTTGTTAAGGTGCAGGTTTACCACGACGAAACTTGGGGGATGTTTCGTCGTGCATGGGTTTCGTCGCAGGGATGTATCGAAACTATTTGTGTGTATGATATAATGTAGTTATCCAGTTCGAACTCTGATGATGATAATTGTTATATTAATTTTAATGCCAATCTATGATACTGGAAGTTGATGCTGGTGGTTACGGTTATAGCAAAGAAATTAACATCTGAATGTATTATCTTATCTCTTTGAAAGAAAGTTAACAGGTTTAATGTTGTTAGTGAATAATTGTTCATAGAGCTATGATTAATTCCTTTATTTCAATATTGGAATATGTTGAAACTGTTAACTGTTAGAGATTTAGGTTGATGCTATGAGATTTGAAGGTGCAATTAGCTTGGTTGTGTAAACCGCTTGAGCCGAGAGTAGGGGGCACGGTTGTTAGGAAAGTTGATTTGATTGGTTATACACTGTTATGGTAATCACACCGGTCTTGTTTGTATTGGGCCTATTACATTTTGGATTGCACTATCATAATTAGTCACACATATATACTGGGCCATTCATATATGGGTCGTATGGTAAATATTTGGTCACAAATTACATTTGGGTCACATACTGAATATGGGCCGAGGTATAGCAAGGAGCCGCACAAACAAATGGGCCACACATCGGCGAAAGTGTGAACTCGGTTGGTTTGGGTATTAATAAATGGGCCACAACTGACACGAATTGCATATTGGGTTCTTGGATCGCACTCTCTCGAGTGAGCCGCTAACTTGTTTAAATTGCACACGTTATGAATAACGAAACGAAATGTTAACTATTATGTTTCGTGTGAAATACGAACTCGTAAGTGAACCAATTATCTATTATGAGATTTCCTGATGATAACCGGCTGTCATGTTGCATGATAAATTGTTATGATTCATAGAACATGTGTGTTTCTCGTATGTTATTACGTGCATGTGATGAATGCTATGAATACGTGAATTTCTGTTATAACATGTGAAAAGATGGGTATGCATACTTGTACGATACTTGTTTATTGCACGCGTAGAACATGTGGTTTCATTGCATACGGAACTGACTATTAGTGATAAACACATTAGGGTTTGGCTGATCAACGTGAAACAAAGTAATATAACATACCGAGCAATCTCAGGTGAGTTCACTGCACTTTTCTCAAGCATGCGTCCCGGTGGTTTGGGACAACTGGTAAACATTCGGGAGGGAAACATTGGGTAAACAACTTAATCGGTTTTGGTTATTGCCTGGAGGGCAATGGGGGTGATTAGTTGATAGCGCTATTAGGTACTAATTATCTGGGTTTCACTATGGTTGTTTAGAGGCACACTCCTCGGTTACGTAAGGGCGGTTCCCCTAGGGTAACTAACTGGACAACATAGTGGGTTGCTAAGAGGCACACTCCTCGGTTACGTAAGGGCATAGTCCCTAGGGTAACTAACTTGAGCAACATCGTAACGCACCATTGAATCGCATTAACATATAACTGGTAACACAACACGTAAGCAACACTTTGAACTCACCAGCGTAGTCTGACACACTTGTTTGCATGCTTGTAGGTTGTTAACGTTTGGAACATGGACTTGCTATCTGGGAGTGCTGGAGTGGTCATGGATCGAGACTCTTGGGTGACTTATAAACGTTACATTGATTTTGAATGTTATCATGAAATTATTACTAAACGAATTAATACATGCTTCCGCTACACAACTTTTGAGAATAGATAACATGTTGACATTTTATATTAGTAGTTAATGTCATGACTTATTTAATATCTATCATTGGTTCAATGTGATTGGTGGCTCGAACTCTGTGCGTAACACGCCCCGCGGGGTTTCCGTAGGTGGAATTTTGGGGGTGTGACAATTATAATCATTTACATTATATGGATCAAAATATATAACAATCCTATTAAATAATTAGTTGGTAATTGTTGATGGGCCCAATTACCTTTATTAACTAATTAGGGTTTCCTCCTGGGTGCTTATATAAGGAGAATTATATGGAGGTTAAGGGGTTAGACAGTTTCACAAACCCTAATAGCCATAACATCATAATGTTCGACCTCCCTCTCCTACGGCCGATACCCTTTTCGGTTTTCTTAGTCACCATCATTAGATTGCACCCTAAGGAGGAACCAGACCAAACTGACAACTATGTCAAACACTATTGCTGCATCTACATCTGGATTCTCTGCTGGCCTGTACCGATGCAATCAAAGGTATGTTTTTCATGTTTTCCTTCATGTATAAACAGAACTGAACCAACACTATCTTGATATGTCGAGTTGTCACTTTGTTTTATGCACAGCCACAAACACTATATCTTTAGATAAAGTCCCAGCAGGTAGCTGGGGAATCGAGTTGTCACTTATATTATCTTCCTAGTTTATTCAAGTTTACTTGTATATACTTAAATACCTATCAACTATTAAATAGAGGTAGTTAGGTGTTTGCACGAGTAGTTAAAGGTGAGGGAGGGTGGTAAAAGAAGACAATGTAAAGATGGAGGGAAGCTAGAGATTAGAAGTTTATAATGTATATGGCATCATGAATTGAACGAGGTTATTATATTAATATTAATGTTGTTGTTATCATCATCAATTGTTTTAGTAGTATAATAAGGGAATGGGAGTTAATAATACATGATAAAATCTTATTTTAATATGGTGTATATGAGCCTTATAAGGTTATACGTCCCATATACACCATGTTAAAATTAACTTTGGTTGTATACAACGTATACGATGGTTTTATACGGGCCGTATAATATTATACGACCCGTATAGATTGGATTTTTTTGAGTTATTATTCATACATTAGGGTTTCGATCTGGCAGTCTATATAGTGTTCAGAACCATCAAATCAAACGGATTCTACCGTCCGATCACATTACCCTACCTCATCGGATTTCCGATGAGGTAGGGTAATGGTTCTGAACACTATATAGACTGCCAGGTCACACATTAGAGAGAACTAGCCATTCTCATCTTTCACCAACAAGATCCAAATAGTCTATGTTCAACACCAAATCTCATTTGACCAACAATCAAGATGGTGGACTGCAACATCGCAAAACCCGGGTTCCATCAATTTCCCTTGTGCCGACACGATGAAAGGCGACTTTTAACTATCAAGAAAAATTGGTTTTAGTTTTCTTTTTTACTTTGAAACAAATCTCATTTCATCAAAGAGAAAGAAAACTCAGACAAACGACCAGTTGATAAACATAAAGCAAGCATGGAAGACTCAATAGGAGCAGTTAAATCATTATTATTATACAGTTTCAACCCGTTCAACATGGAAGACTCAATAGCCGCAGTTGAATCATTATTATTGTAGAGTTTCAACCTTCCTTTTCCATCAATTTTCAGAACATTTTCCCCAAATGAACATTCTCGATATCAGAACATCGTTAAAGCAAGAATCTAGGCTCAAGGAGACCATACGCGACAAGGTGGTGGTTTTGGAGGGAAGAGATTCACAGTTACGAGATTTTAGTTGGGTTACAAATGGGATGTATCGGTTATTCAGATCTCTATTCGATCATCTTTCCAAACTACAACACACGAAAATATGGTTCCCAATTTATAAGATATCATCACAAAGCCCCTGTGTTTACATGCAGTGTACAGTGTTCTAATATCACCATATTACTGCTATGAAGCTTAAGGATGCATTCCATGGTAAATGATGGGCCTAATATTAGCGGAACTATAACTATACCCTAATGCAATCTACGGGATAATGGATAGATATAGTTCTCGAAGAATCTCGTTCCGTATTCTCTCCTTTTGCTAGTTCTCGAAGAATCTCGTTCCGTATATAGATCTCTATTCAGTCATCTTTCCAAGTTTAAGGATGCATTCCACGGTAAACGATTAACAATCAACAATAGTAGCAGTTGAATCATTGTTATTGTACAGTTTCAACCGTTCATCAATCAACAAGCATGGAAGACTCTATAGCAGCAGTTGAATCATTATTATTGTACAGTTTCAACTGTTCATCATTATAAATTGTCAGAACATGAAATAAGATCAAGCTTAACATAATGAAATAATGGATATGGTAACAACTACCAAGGGGATAATGGATAGGGTAACAACTACCAAGGCGGCAATTAGTCAGCAGTCATTACTTCTTAATGAACTCGAATTCCGGAAATGATGAGTAATGTAAGGAGAAGCATTGGGATTCAAGGGTTAAAATGCCATGTCGCGCGAGGATGGGTACAGAAACCACGAAGGGGATAATGGATATTATATAAATACCAAAACACAAAGTTTCAAAATAAAACCTACCAAACCATAACAAAGTCCTTTTCCTTCAATTTCCAAAACATTCTCCACAAACGAACCTTCATCATCACCTAAATTCATAACAGACTCAGAAAACTTTTACAAGGAACGATGGGCCTTATCTAACAGTTCTCGGTATTAGAACATCGTTGATAAATACAAGACGTAGGAGTTCGTGGATTTAAGCTGGCTTTGATCTATATTCGGTCATCTTTCTAAACTGCAACACACGAATATGTTGCTCAAAATTTGTAAGATATCATCACAAAGCTCCTGTGTTTACATGCAGTGTATAAGGTTCAAATATCACCATATTGATGTAATATTAACTAACTCAAACAAAGTTCGTAGTTCTAAATCCTCAACGTTATTGCGTTTTCATCAATTCCACATATACTAATTAAAAAAAGTTGGTTAATTGTATACGGGTTATATAACGTTATACGACCCGTATACAAGACATTGTGCTCGTATATTGAGTATACGAGCGAATAAAAAAATAATAAAGGTTTTATACGACCTGTATAACTATATAGGGCTGTATACAGTCTTGCAATTAGTCAGCAGTCATTACTTCTTAATGAACTCGAATTCAAGAAATGATAATGAATGTAAGGAGAAACATTGGGGTTCAAGGAGACCATACGCGACAAGGTGGTTGTTTTGGAGGGAAGAGATTCACAGTTACAAATGCAAAAGTTGCTATCAAGTTCAATTTTTCAACCTCAGTTTCCAACATAACACGCCTCATTTCATCTTTTTTACTCTTTTCTTCGATTTCAACATATCTTTTCAACAATCAGTAAGCAAATACACAAATTTAGCCCTAACAGAAACCTTAGATAATCAGCAAATACACAAACATGCTTGCAATTAGTCTGCAGTCATGACTTCTTAACGAACCTGAATTCAGGGAATGATGAGTAATGTAAGGAGAAGCTTTGGGATTCAAGGGTTTAATGGATATTATATAAATACAAAAAGCTTCAGCCATGATGGTTTGTTTTCCGGCAGAAGATTGTTGATTTTTTATTGGAAGAAGGTGAAGAATGTGGGTGAAATGGTGTGTGTGGATGGGTGGGTGGGTATATATGTGTAACAAAAGGGGGTTGAGTTGTTTCATGGTTCATGGGCATTAATTTAGAATAATGGATATGTTAATGAATCTATTTCTACTTATGATCATGTTTACTAAGCCTAATGGATATGGTAACTACCACCCACAATGGTTCTCCAATTCCATATCAGCATTGTTTATCACCTGGTGTGAGCATTGGAAGAATCTCGTTCCGTATTTTCTCCTTTTCTAGGTCTCAAAGAATCTCGTTTCGCATTCTCTTCTTTTTCTAGTTCTCGAAGAATCTAGTTCCGTATTCTCTTCTTTTCTAGTTCTCAAAGAATCAAGTTTCGTATATAGATGTCAATGATAAATGTCAATCAAAGTTACACAAGGCAATTAAACCTTACAAACACCATATAAAACTTATATAATATGCTTCATATATTAAACATAAAATAAGTAAAATATATTCCTCCATTCATTGCTTCACTTGACCTAAAAGATGGTAACTTTCACCAAGGTGTTTATAATAAAACTTCAAGCATTCTGAACCCTAGCTACAAACAACCCAACAAATCCTAGCTAGAAACGGTTCCCATAAACCAACTTATACGTGATGAATCCTCTGTTAATCAACTTATTCCCGGTTTCCCGAAAGAAGGAAGAACTTCAACCTGATGTGGAGTTGGGCCCACCGATTCCCGCTCTTTTTGCACGTCTAATTCCGACATAATGTTCACTGTTATCTTCTCGCATGAACACGATGGAATCACCAGCAACAAGCTTTTTTAGGTTCACGAAAGTACTCCATTCGGTAATTAACAGACGAACATCGCCAGGGTTCTAGCGACAACCCACACGGCATACATTGGCAGCGAGCTGGGAAAACTTTTACAAGGAACGTATAACTCGGTATTAGAACATCGTTGATAAATACAAGACGCATGAATTCGCGGATTTAGGTTGGCTTTGATCTCTATTCGGTCATCTTTCCAAACTGCAATACACGAATATGTGACCAACAAACTCCGGATACTGAAAACCTTCAGCAATCATACTCTCAGTACTCTCACAACCCACCGTCTTCGCCCAACAAACTCCGAATACTAAAAACGTTATCTAAAGAATTACTAAAACTTATTAAATGGTTGTCCGGTTTTACAAAAAAAAAAAACTTATATACACATTTGGCCGTATAACATTATATTGCTCGTATACAATTGTATACGCCTCGTATAATGTTATACGACCCATATACATGTAAAATAAAAAAAAATAACATTTCACTGTATTTATTTCTGTGCAACAACATCCTATATGGGCCGTATAAGTTATACGGCACATATACACTAGAGATGTGAAAATAAAATTATATGGGTGTATATATAGTGGGTGAGTAAAATAAATATTATTTGTTAGTTATTATGAAACATATATGTCATGTATAGGATGCCGAGATTGAAAATCAACAAAAACAGTGCATGAGTGACGTATGCATAGACTTTAAGATATTATATCCAATAAATAAAAGTGCTTTTTTAACACGTCTTCTCTTAATTTAGCTCATAGTTTAACGTAAATAGATGACTATAAATAATGGAAAAAGATGAAATAGGAAGTATGATTTGGATAGGAAGGAATAGGTTGTGACATGTGTGGCAAAGAAAAAAAACATAAGAAGAGGCATTTTAATCAACACAAATTAGTCTCATGAAACCCTACGTCTAAAAAATCCACTTAAAAAAAACTCATTACGTTCTCAACCCCACGCCACAACCACCAACCCACCATTGTCACCGCCACCACCCATCTCCACCGTCACTCCACTCTCACCACGCTATCACTGTCCACATATCACAACCCCAACCGTAACCCTAACCCCGATCTAAATCCTGATTCAAAATGAACACATCCACCTGCATAAAAGAGATAACATATTGGTATTTGTGGCGTTCGCTATTGATGCGACGTTCATCATTGCCGGCACCATCGATTGCCGTTCATAGTCCGATGATGGACTGCATTTTACGGAATAGCAAATTGCGTTTTTCTGAATAATGAGGGAGAGTAGATCTAATTTGTAAACAAACGACTGTAAGATTAAATATATTTTTTATATTATATTTAATCTAGTAGCCATTATAATCATTTACATTATATGGATCAAAATATATAACAATCCTATTAAATAATTAGTTGGGAATTGTTGATGGGCCAAATTACCCTTAGTAACTAATTAGGGTTTCCTCCTGGGTGCATATATAAGGAGACTTATGTAGAGGTTCTAAGGTTAGACAAATAACCTAATTACTTTCATAACATCAATCAACCTCCATCTCCATAACCGAACTCCCTTATTCGGTTCTCATCATCACCATCATTAGATTGCACCCTAAGGAGGAACCAGACCAAGCTGACAATCATGTCAAACAATGTTGCTGCGTCTCCATCTGGATTCTCTGCTGGCCTGTGCTGATGCAATCAAAGGTATGTTTTCATGTTTTTCATTATGTGTAAACAGAACCGATCAACATGTGGTATCAGAGCATATGTTGATTAATCAGTTCTGTTTTCGTATCCATTATTCTGGGATTGAAATCTGGAAAACAGACGTTTAGAAAACTCAATAAAATTCACGGCTGGTTTTGAGTCATATGTGCCGAAATCATTGTTTTTTCGGAAAAAGGATAATAAAAGTTCACTCGAAATCATATGGTTAATAGATGTCCGAAATCTGTTTTAAAAGGCCTTAAAATTCAGGTTTCGGGTTCCAAAATTTATGTTTTATTTTTTAGGGTTCATCATGTTCTTAGAAAAATTCAGAAATTCCTTTATGTTTTGGAATGTAATTAGGATTATTGATTGTTTTTCCTACTTTGATCCAATTTTATCATCTAAGTTTATTCGAAAAACTGTTAATTGATAATTAGATAAAATTTTCGAAATATTATGATAAAATTAGATCATCACTGAAACAGGAAACCATATCTCAAAATCCCTAACAATTCGAATTTTCGGTTATGTTTTCATATTAATAGTTGTAACAGAAGTTTCGAGATAAGTTTTAACCACCCGAGACAAAGGTCTCGACTCGAGACCACAAGAACTCGACTCGAAATCATAAGTGTTCTCAAATGTTTATAACTCGAGACAACGATTTCGACTCGAGATCATAAGGTCTCGACTCGAGACCACTAAGGTTTCGACTAAGGGCTTAAATCTGTACAACTCGAGACAAAGGTCTCGACTCGAGACCACAAGGTCATAACTCGAGACCATAAGGTTGCGACTCGAGACCTCATAAGGAGTCGAGATCTCATAATTCACAGCAGTCGAGACCATGATTACGACTCGAGACACTGAGGTTGCGACTCGAGACCATTAATGAGTCGAGACCTCATAATGTTATAAGCTGAGTCGAGACTTGACTCGAGATCTCACTCGAGACCTCATAACTGACTCGAGACCTGACTCGAAATCTCATTATTTTAGGCTGTTTAATAATAAGGATCAAATAATGTTTTACAAAACCAAAATGGCTTTACTTGAATGAGCTTCTGATGTATCATTTCTGGCCAAAGCTGATTTGATGCATCTACTTATCATCCAAGTATTACGAAAGCCATGTTAAGTGTGCATCATAAACATGAATGTCTTAATATCTGGCCAAAGCTGATTTAATTCCTTCATAGATGACATACTTAACAAGTGCATAACTAAAGTGATTGTCTCAATTTCTGGCCAAAGTTGATTTGTTACAACCACTTTGCACACATGCTTAAATGATTACACTTCTGGCCAAAGCTGATTTGTCTTCGTTTAAGTAGAACTTTAAATAGTCTATTATTTTGATGTTAGTAATAGACATATCACAACCTCTTCACATAATGATCCTTATATTAATGATCCTTAATTAATTTTTATGATCATTTCGTCTGCCTTATTCTTACTACCCATAATTTTGCTCACTATAATTTTCTTCTATAAATCTATATCTCATCCACTCTAATTCCTAAATCTAATATGTTTTGCTTAAAGTTTCTATAAGAATTAGCTCTCAAATTAAATCCTTGATTATCTCTTAAGACACGATAATCCTATTGCTCTCTTCTAATAAAGCACTACAGAAGAAAAGTAGAGCATGATGATTAGGATAAATCGAACATGATGTCTCTCATGATAATCAAGATCTCTCTAACATAATTGCTATCACTAAAGTTATTCCAGATTAAGTCTTTCCTAAAACTAATCTATTATTATGGAATAATCACAAGAGCTCCTAAGGTGCATGCCTTCATTTAAAAATTCTAAACTATAAAGATAAGTGGTATATGTGAATACATAATAATGTACAATACCATGACCCATAAAGTTAAGGGCTTACGCATGGAAATAAGTACATTTTTCCAGTACATTACATACTAAGATTTTCACTTGTACAATTTGATGCCTTATAAATCAACTGTAACACTCAAAAGTACCAAAGTATAATGAGTGTGTTGATAAGCAACATATGTACAAAGAAATAAATGTTTGAAGCTGGAAAATAAGTTGTTACTCACCTTACAACCACTTAAACTTTGAAAGAGGATTGTTCTAAGGTCCATAGACAAAATACAAGTACAAAATCCCAACTCTAAGGTTCTTCAAGGGAAAATCTCACTGCATAACTATGTCATTAGACTAGGCATAAGCAACGAGACTATCCATTACTCTAAAAGAACAGTTGGATATATCGATTAGATAGTCACTTACTAATGATATTTAAGTCTGATAATTTTAATATTCCAATTAACACATGATTAGTTGACTCTAGTTCCATACGTTTCTTTACCATAATTCGACAAATAACTAACATGAGAGTTAGTGACAAAGTAATTGTTAAGGCTATAAGAACCATAATAAGCAGTCTTCTAACAACGCCTTTCGATACCTTATATATTCTGAAGATTAATCAGAATATAGTATCATAATTAAGCAATGTTATGAAGCTTGTGAGGTTCGCATAGTCAACATAAAGTCACACTTACCTTAAACTCTCATATTATTTGTTCTAAATATCTGGATTGAAACATTACTAAGATGAAACTAGATGATACCTTACATTTTCACAACTTTTGTTATCATGCAAATGAGAATTTGACAAAAGGAAAATGAGATCTATAAATTTCATCCATTATAACTGAAATTCATGAGAAATCATGACATGGTTAGTGAGGATGATTTTCATCTAATCTCATACTAAGTGATTTTAAATCATGACGTTATAGCCCTAAATATTACTTTGGCTTAAGGAATAAGTATGGGTCCATCATAAGTCATTCAATGACATTCGTGGAACTTATTCCAAATGGAATATTCAGACATAATTCATTTATCATTTAAAAGACTATCAACTTGTATCTAAATTTTGTCGCATATGGCCCACGGTCTTAGAAGAAATCTATTCATATATATACTTAACAAGATTTCTATTAAATATGTCCCTAAAGTTTCTTATGATATCTGGACATTAAAGAAATCAAATAAAGTCTAACGTATATATGATAGGTTCCCACGTCACGTAGCTCATTGAAACTTTTCTTGTAGCATTCTAGAGATATTAAAGATCAGTGGGAGCATTAAGTGTCTTAATAATAACTTGCAATAGTTGCAAGAGGTGGGGAGTGAAAATTTTACATTACCTAAATTTGCACCTCTTGTACAAGACACCGCTCCATCACGACACTGTTCTATCATAACTTGTCTCCTTAAAATATAATGCTACACTTACAAAAGTTTCATTGTTGCTTAATTGTGGGCACACTTAGTTTTCTTACCCAAACTAACTTAATCCTCAAAAAGAGAAACTATAACGACTAACGTCATTAATTTGTTTTCTCTATTAGAATTTGTTGGTCGTTACATATTGACCCTAAGCATGCTGAGTTCCTAAAGATTTCTAAGGTCAGTGGGAGTAGTCAAAGTCCTTATCATGACTTGCAAGGAATACAAGAGGCGGGGGGAAGAGTGTCATTAAATTTTCACTCCAAATTTAACTTCGATTACACCTCTTGTACACCATACTGCACCAACTCTTACAAACTTAGAATGAAAATGATAGCAACCTAACCAAGAGCTAATCCATAAAACTGAAACTTTTAAAACCCAATAATCAACTTAGGAGGTCATCTAGGTTTAAAAGCCTACTAACTTTGATGATTACATAACCTCCCTAACTGAAGTTGAAATGGATTTTGGAAATGTTTACTGATCCTATCTCTTCAAATTAAGCCATTAGTGTCAATCAATCTTCTAAATGGAATAAAACAGTTTTCTAGTAAAACTGATTTTATGTGTTCGTATAACGTTTGGGATTTGATTGAATTACCTAAGAGTGTTCATAACTAAACCAAATCCTGATACAAACGTTAAGACACTAAGAAGCATGATTGATTGTCAAAGGTTATACTTAGGAAGAGATAAATTATCAAAGTTTTCTTTGAGGATCATCACTGTTCTAGTAGCTTATAATAGTTTAAAGCTACATTAGATGAACATTAAAAGAATTTTCCCTAACAAACTGGCTGACACATTTACATGTTCATAAAACAACCTGAAAGTTCTAAACTGAAGGTTAAAGAACACTTTATTTGTAAGCCAAGTGGATTAATGTACCTACCTCAAAATGAGTGGGAGCAACTAAGATAAACTTGTCTATATAGATGACATTCTTTTGACAAGTATATGTTACATAAGTCAAAGCATTGTTAACACAAACTTTGATATAATAGATCTCAGAGATATCTCTTAAGTGATAGATATCATAACATACTGAGGTAGACCCAATGGGACATTAGTTCCGTTCCATAAGTTTAACATTAAATGGGTCCTTACATATGTAACAAAAAATACTGCTCTTCCTTTAGAGGATAATAGGATAAATGAGATTATTTATTTACGCTTCATTAATTGGAAGCCTTATGTAAGTTTAAGTCTATACTCGTTTAGATATTACTCACATTGCAACACACTAGATTTGTCAAGATTAATGTGAAGCATCTAATGAAGTATTACAATATCTTTAAAAGAAACGAGAGGCTGAAATTTGAAGGAAAAGTGAGAACTAAAAACCGGTTGACAAAATGTTATTTCGGGTATATCTTTATGTCAGCAGACAAAAGCTATCTCATGGAGGAGTCATAATGGACTGATATCAACAACCTAAGTTATAACAACATAATATAGTCACTAAATGTTGTTGGAAATTTATCGGTGGACTCATAAGTTTATTAACTCCATATAATTAATGTTTTGAAGACTTAGTGTGATAAAGTCAGCTACCATGACTCCTTGAACAGTAACAGTTCAAGAGGTGCTGCATTAAATTTCGATACACAATTAATTATTCGTTTATGAACGAATTGAGGAAACTAAGTTTTGTATCGAATACATTCATGATATGCTTAAGGATCCTATCACTGAAGGGCTATTACCCATAAGTCTTATTAAGAGAGCTCATAGACGGGTATTAATTAATGGCCGTGCGCAATTGCATATCGTACTATGAATGACTAAGTATTAGTTAATTTTCCTCATCAGTTTGATTTTGTATGTCTCTAAGAATATGTCAAGTCGACATAATGGCATATAGACAAATAAAGTTACAAATCAAACAAAGGGCTTATGCGTATTTTGATCATAACGATTAGGTTTTAAATTAAGGCTATAGTATGACTAATGGGGGTCCTGAGTCGCATAATGATTCAACGGCTGTATTTCTCTGCTATAGTACTTGTTTAAGGCTAAAATGGGTGTTAACTCCTGATCAGGCTTATCTAATACTCATAGTAAATGATTACTCGGCTAAGTGGGAGAATGTAAGATTAAATATATTTTTTATATTATATTTAATCTAGTAGCCATTATAATCATTTACATTATATGGATCAAAATATATAACAATCATATTAAATAATTAGTTGGTAATTGTTGATGGGCCAAATTATTCCATATATAAATAAGCAAGATTTTTGTGCATAACAACTTGTACCTTATGCTTTGGGAGTTTCTCAAAAAATAACTTGATTTTTTATTTTTAACCTAAAGGTTTTTAACTTTTGTAATTTTAACCCTACATAATTTGTTTTTCTAACTTTAATCCAAAACTAAACTTGATTTTTTACTTTTAACCCAAAGGTTTTTAGCTTTTGCAATTTTAACCTTACATAATTTGTTTTTTTTTTTACTTTAACCCAAAACTTTTCATTATTTGCAATTTAACTTCACAACTTTTGTTACTTATAATTTCATCTTTGGCAAATTTTCGTTTTACGTATAGTTCTAAATTTTTCGACTTAATACAACGCAACGTACGAGTGTGGTTCAACTTTTTTATGTTTTGTTTCAAATTTTGCAAGTTAACACAGCGCAACATGCATGTGTGGTTCAACGTTTTTGCCTCTATTTTTTCATGTTTGACAGGTTCGACGCAACACGCAAATCCTAGGTCGAGTTAGTGTTGGTGGTCGATGACGGTTGCGTGACATTAATACTATTTGACACCATCTTACGCCCCGCCGCAACCCGGGGTGTGCTTTGGGGGGTTTTCTAAAAAAAAAATGGTTATGCATATGGTTGTCGTGACCTTGGCTTTGGGGGTTTTCCAAAAAAAAATGATTTTTTTTTACTTTTCACCAAAAAGTATTTCATAAATTAATTTTAACCCAAAACTATTTGTTTTTTTTTTACTTTTAACCCAAAACTTTTTATCTTTTACAATCTATCCTCGCAATTTTTTTTACTTTCAACTTTGGTCCTTTATCGTTTTCATTTTCCGCAAATTTTTCGTTTTATGCTTGGTTCTAAATTTTGTGACTTAACACATCGCAACGTGCGTCTTTGGTTTAACGTTTTTACGTTTCGTTCTAAATTTTGCGAGTTAACACGACGCAACTTGCGTGTATGGGGTGAACGTTTTTACATCGTCTATTTTTTTCCTGTTTGACAGGTTTAACGTAATGTGTGAGTCCTAAATCGACTTAGTTATAACTAAAGAATCCCCGCCGCATTGCGGCGGGTCTCAATTCTAGTTACACTTATTAACTAATTTGGGTTTCCTTCTGGGTGCATATATAAGGAGACTTATATAGAGGTTCTAAGGTTAGACATATAACCTAATTACTTTCATAACATCAATCCACCTCCATCTCCATAACCGAACTCCCTTATTCGGTTCTCATTATCACCATCATTAGATTGCACCCTAAGGAGGAACCAGACCAATTAGCTGACAATCATGTCAAACACTGTTGCTGCGTCTCCATCTAGATTCTCTGCTGGCCTGTACTGATGCAATCAAAGGTATGTTTTCATGTTTTCCATTATGTGTAAACAGAACCGATCAAGAACAACTAGTTTGTATTCAGATCAACAAGTGGTAGTGTTAAGTAAAAAAGATGTTGCAGGTATAGTGTGAGAAAGAAGTTGTTGTGGAGAACTGAGAAAAAGAATTGGATATACTTTCAAATTGCAATTTGGTTAAATTATCATTTTGAGATCCACGTGAGAAATAAAGGTGGTATTATCATGATTTCCAAGTTAAAATTGACATCGAATTATATGTTCTTTTATTATTGTGTTTTAAGAAACTCTTTACTTCTTTTACGCGTTCATTTCGTTTTGAAGAAAATATAATGTAAATGTAAGAGTTGTTACATTTGTGCCACTAAAGTTTTGGATAAATATCATTGCGTTTTCGATTGCGTTTAATAACACAACTAAAAAACATATTCTTTTTGCTTTTACTCAATTGTGTTTTATAAGATCGTGGGGTATGGTGGGGCGGGGGTTTGGGACATGGGTTGACACGTGCACTTCGAAGGGTACCACTGGTGAGTGACGTGTTGGGTAGGTATGGCGGGACGTGGCTAGCCTGCGTGGGTTGGCCAGTGTTATAAAAATTAAAAAAAAGTCTAAAATTAAAAATTACACACAAAATAAAAAAAAAGCCTAAAATTATTATTAAAATTTCCTAAAAATTAAAAAATCATAAAAAAAGGATTACAAAATAAAAAAAAAAGCCTAAAGCATTAGGTAGATTTCGAACAGGGTGAGCTTGTCAAACGGCTTCCGCTCCTTGCCCCAGAACTCGATGTTGGCCACCGCCACCCAGTCTTTGTGACTTATATCACCGCCCGGGAAGCTGTCATAGTAGGATTTAAAACGGTCGTAGTTCGCGCCACTTGTGTTGGCACGCGTTTAGATTGTGCTGGTCGTTCCCCACGTTGTGTCCGTAGCTAGCGAAAGCTTCCGGCCAATAACGGGTCTCACCGGGTTGGTGGCCCTTCATCGCGTCCACGACGCTCGTTACAAGTGCTAGCTCTTCCTCGTGCGTCCAAGAAGCCATTTATCAAGTATGGGTAGCGGGTTCGGGTAGTTGGAGTGAAGGGTTGGGGTAGCCCTAAATTCGGGATATGACACTAGCCATATTTTTATTTATAAAACTCGGGATATGACACTAGCCACGTGGAGCGGTTATTGCAAAATGGGCAAATGCTTTCAAAGAACGTAATAACCCGATTTAATCCATTTTGTTTGAATTACACTAAACACTTGAGGGTTAATAGTACCATGTCCGGGCGTCCCGACTTATTAACTATAATGGCCATAAATAAGGGCGAGGTGTAGGCACACACTTGACAGATTGATTATATGAAATGGTGTGTATAGTGATCATGTGCCGGCATTTGATTTCCGGTCCCGACTATATTAACAAACATGTAAAAGGATAACAAGAAATCTATCACAAGGTATTATAAATGATTACCAAATGGTTTTCATATATATATATAAAGGGAGAAATTCATGAGAAAACTACTTATAAATGAGAAAACTAAAAAACTAACTAAAAGAGCCTAAAAACATGGAAATTTTTTTACAAATTTTTTTTTATAAAAATTCACTACTTTTAATGTATAAAAAAACTTAAAAAAAAACTTGTAATGCACATGTGTATTATATGCTTAAAATTAGCTTTTGAGTTTACTTTATCTTTTAGGGTTAGGTTTTTTGGAGGTTTAGGATTAGGATTAGGTTTTTGGGTGTGAGGGAGGGGGTTTAGGTTTTTGGGGAATACGGGGGGGGGGGGGGGGGGGGGTTAGGTTTTTTTAGGGGTGCAGGTGGGGGGTTTAGGTTTTTTGAGGGGTTTATGTTTAGGGTTTAGTTTTAGATTTTTTTGAGGGTGGGGTGGGGGGTTTCGGTTTTTTGGGGGTGGGGGTGGGTTTAGGCTTTTGGTGAGAGGGTGAATTTAGGTTTTTTGGGGGATGGGGGGTTTAGGTTTTTGGGGGGTGTCGGTGGGGGGTCGGTTAGGTGGTTTAGGCTTTTTCATATTATTGCACATGTGCAGTACAATTTTTTTTAAAAAAAAAATATTAAATATAGCGAATTTTAATAAAAAAAATTCAAAAAAAAGTTGGTATGTCTTTTAGGCTTTTTTAGTTAGTTTCTTTTGTTTTCCCATTTAAACTAGTTTTTTCATGATCCATTCACTATATATATATATATATATATATATATATATATATATATATATATATATATATATATATATATATATATATATATATATATATATAGGGGAGGGTTATATTGAGAACGCTAAATATTGCGAGAACCGTGAGAACGAACGAAAAAACCAATCAAAACCGATTTTTTTTTAATACAAATCTCATTGTAATTAAGATACAACTTCAAAAAAAGAATTTCCAACATCAAATAATTCATTTCTCCTTTCAAAATAACTCTTTTTAGATTTTTTACACATGTGTAAATATAACAGATCGATTTACACATGTGTAAATGGCAAACTTACACATGTGTAAATTTTCTTTATTAACGAATTCAAGTAGTTTTAAACGCGTAAATTAAATTTCTAACATTGTATTCGAATAACAATGATAAGTGTAGAAAAAAATTTTGAATTTGAATTGTTTTTGACCAAGTTCTCGCGATTTTTTCATTTGTTCTCACGGTTCTCACAATATTTAGCGTTCTCATTTAAACTCTCCCCTATATATATATATATATATATATATATATATATATATATATATATATATATATATATATATGCTAATTATAAGGAGAAAACTCACTCCAGTTGACTAAACCCTGAAAACTCACACATGTGGGTAGGATTGATCCACGTATGAATTTAGATTGAGAGTAGGAAATGGCATAACCGTCTTTTTCTTTCTTTACCTTTTGAGATTTGTGTGACCCTTTTTCATGTGTAAGTCTGCACACGCAAACCTTTCAACATTGCTTGTTATTGTCAAGCTATTCATTAATTACATTTGTACTTGTGTATCTCTCTCTCACATGTTCTTTTTACATATTCATGGATATAATCTCAAGCCATAATCTCAAATCTCATTTATTTCGAACCAGAGAGTGCAGTGAGAGAAAGAAACCATACTCACCATTGAAGGGTATTTGCATTTAACATGGCTGATTCGAACAGCCAACACCCTCGGACCGTTGGCGGTGGTACGGAGACACTCATTGATCATCCTGGTTCACCCTTAAATGTTGTTCCACATAATCTTTCACCTGTTTTTGCATTTAATGAAGATGAAGATGCATTGTTTGAGAGTAGGGTTGTTGAAGAACCTGAACCTATTTCTTCAGCGTTTCCAGGTGATTTTTTTTCTGTTCTATTAAATGTTCAGCTTTAAATGCATACGAGTACTTTTGTAAATTAAGGATTTCTTTGTTTAGTTTTTCATTGGATTGTTCTTGATTCATTTTCTTTGTTTTTTATTTTTATGTGTAGCATCAGTTCTGAATCAAAATGCCACAAATGATGATGAAGATGGTGTTCAGAATTGTACTTTTACACAGTTGCTATCAACATGTCATTTTTGTTTATGTGAAACCATGAATTTTTTCTATAGGGTTATTGTAACATACCCTTAGTTTTAATTTTCGTAGTTTGTTATTATTATTATTTTTTTTATTTCTTTTGTTGGTAGAGGAGAAAATGTGTGGTTAGACTTATATTTTTATTTTTTATGAAACAAGCTTTTATATTTTGTAGAAGGTAAAAACATGTGTGGTTACACTTGTATTTTGTTTTTTATGAAACAAGCTTTTATATTTTATAGAAGGTAAAAAATGTGTGGCTACACTTGTATTAAGTTTTTATGAAACAAGCTTATATATTTTGTAGGAGGTAAAAAACATGTGTGGTTGGACTTGTATTAAGTTTTTATATTTTTATTGGAAGGGGAAAACAGGCTAGGGAAAACATTCGAGTTTACATTTTTGGGCTACATAAAAAATTCTACCAGCATCTACACTTTTTGGTGACATAAAAAAAATTGTACTACCATGTTTTTTTTTGCATTTTAGTGAAACGTGTTAAACTTGTTTTTGAGAATACAATGTTACATGTAAAAAAAATTAACCTATACGTGTTAAAATTTATTAAACAATACAATGTTTTCTAAGACTCGTGACCTTTTTTGTAGGTATTCATGCGAACGAGGAGTTTTATGTTCCCCACACACCCAATGGCACTAGAATGTGGTGTCCTAATGTTCCTATTGTTTTAAAGCCTGTTGTTGGTTCTGTATATGAAACGTGGAACGACGTGTTCAGTATGTATAAGGACTATGCTGTGTATTATGGGTTTTCTATTCGTAAGGGACAAACCAAGAGAGGGAAGGGTTTTGTCACTCACCAGTACATAAGGTGTACTAAATATTCAAAACCAAAAATTAGGCGTAAAACTGATACCTTGGAGCAGTCAACCTTGACTATTAGGCAAAGTAATTTCACAGTGACAGATTGCAAGGCTAGTATCCTGGTTAAGTTTTCTGAGGGCAGCTCTATGTGCACAGTGGTAGGGTTCCATGAGCACTATAATCATCCCTTTGTTGAGCGTTTTAATCGTGACCTAAGTAGGATTTCAAGGAAACTACCCTTTACATCCAAACAGTTTATCCATAACATGAGTTTGAACAGAATTGGTTCAATTGTTTCTCACAGAGTTTTAGTGTCCCTGATGGGTGGACATCACAACGTACGTGGGACACCAACTGATTTTAAGAACTGGAGCCAGTCGGTTAGGCTTTATATTGGTGACCATGATGCGCAACTTGTTATAGATCGTTTGAAAGAAAGATCAGAGAGCTTACCAGACTTTTACTACGAGTTTGTGGTTGAGAAAGGGCAATTGAGGTCGATTTTTTGGGCAGATGAAATTTCCAAGATAGACTATGAGGTGTTTGGTGATGTGTTAGCTTTTGATGCGACTTATCACACTAACAAGTAAGGTTTTGCAAACTGGCACTTTTTTTCCCCTTTAACATATTATTACCTTTTGTTTTTTTTCTTTGTCATGCAGGTACAACATGATTTTTGTTCCTTTCACTGGTGTTGATAATCATAAACAATGTGTGACATTTGGTGCTGGCTTGCTATTCAATGAAACCACCGAGTCTTACAAGTGGTTACTTGAATCATTTCTGAAGGCACACAAGAAGCAACTAAAGTTAGTTCTGACGGACCAGGACCCTTCAATGAAAGCTGCCATTTCAAAGGTTTTCACAGACGCTCGGCACCGCCTTTGCATGTGGCATATTATGAAAAAACTTCCAACCAAGGTTTTATTAATTTATCAATCTTGTTTGAGAAGTTTTTATTTTGTTACCTCTTTTAACAGCTTGGGGTCCTGTTATTTATAGATTCATGGAGACCTATTACAAAACTCTGAGTTAAGGGCATTGATGCATCGTTTGGTATGGAGTATTCACATGAAACCATCTACATTTGAGACACGTTGGCAACTTTTGATGGAGGAATATGGGTTACAAGATCACGACTGGTTGAATGATATGTACTCAATTAGGGACCAATGGGTACCTGCCTACTTCCGTGATATCCCAATGTGTTGTCTGATGAAGACTACATCAAGATGTGAAAGCTCTAACTCAAGCTTCAAGGTCAACTCTACTAGTGCTAACACACTAGTTCAGTTCATGCTATGTTATGAAACTAGGATAGACAATCAGCGTTACAGGCAACGTGTTGCAGAGTTTAAAACCTCATCTAGTGTATTCATGGACAGTACTGATTTAGCTATTGAGAAGCACGCTTTTGAGCTGTACACATATGCAATTTTCACAGAGGTAAGAAAAGAGATATACAAGGGGAAGTTGTTTTGTTACATTCTAAACACGGAGGATTGTGATGATGTTTGTGTTTACTATGTGAATCAGTTGGACAAGCGAAGCAGTGCAACTAACACATTCACGGTAACTGTGCTGTATCCTTATGATGACATCTTTTGTTTAAGCTTTCATTATGCTTTTTTTCACAGAAGCTTAATAATGTGTTTTGGTGTTTTTGTAGGTTAAACTTGAGTTGAGTAATCAGTCGGTCTCTTCTTCATGCAACAACTTCATCCGTATTGGATATCTGTGTAGGCACATCTTTTGTGTTTACCGGGTAAACAATATTGAAAAAATCCCTGCCCAGTTTGTTGTTAAGCGTTGGACTAAGGACGTGCTTCCCAAAAGTATATTTTCTATTGAGCGTCGATACGGCGTTGACACCCGTCCACAAGCTGCTGCGAGAAGTCAGATTCTTGAGATTGTAACCGAATGTGTAGATGCATTAAGAAGTGATGTTGGAGGACTTTCTACTTTCGCTGAGCAGATAAAGGAACTGAAATCCAAGTTACTAAATGGAGGACCAGTTGATGACGAAGCCAAGAATGATAACTATGCTGCTGTTGAAGAATTGCTTGGTGTTTCTTTAGATGGGGACGTAACTCTCAACAATCCAGACGGGATCAGGAACAAAGGATGCGGCAAACGTCGACGATTGTCTAGAGCATCGCAGGATGGAACGAGCAACTCTGCTATCAAACCTCCCAAAACACCAAGGCTTTGCCGAACATGTATGAAGTACGTGACTGGGCATGATTCAAGAAATTGCAAGAAAAAGAAGAAGAATAAATCGGGTAACGAGGATGAGGACTCAAGCTCTGCGAGTCAGGAGTCCACTTGATATGGTATTTATTTTGATGTGTATGTTGTGCGTGTTTTGAAAACTTGTATGACGCCAGCTTTTTGGTCTCCATTTTTGTGACAACTCGTAGTTCGAGCCCACTTCTGTGTAACATTATGTGCCGATGTGAACTATTACGATTGATATGACGTTATGATTCTGTGTTTTGTGTTATATGAGTGCATGTATGTATGTCATAAACAAACCGAACCACACAACATGGCCTTTGGGCCGTAATATTTGTACTCGAGATGTGGGGCTCGGCCCACTCTCATGCCCGCAAACAAACACCTCTTTAGGGGTTATTGCCCTTAGTTAGTAATAACACACACACATAAGACTCTCGTCTCTCTCTCTCTCTCGGCTTAGGCTGAAACCCGACGGCATCCACACGCACAACCGAAGATCTTTCTTACTCGGATCACCTTTGTGTACTCTAATCGGTTAGTGTCTGCTTATGATTGATGATATTATTCTATGTGTGATAATCTAGTATGATGATCTAGGGTTCATGATAGTATGTTTGATTTTGATGTTAACTATTAATGTTCATGAATCGGCTATTATATGTGATTACCGGATATATATTGTATGATGTGTTAATGGTATCTTGGGTTTGATTATGATTTAGCTGGGAAATTGTTATGCTTTAGGGTCTAAACCGATTTATGTTTGGTGAAAAATTGATGTTCACGCTTTGATCATGACTAGGGTTCATGAGATTTATGTTAAAACTGCCTGTTTGATCCGTTTGAATGGTAACCAAAACTGTTAATTGATTCTGATTGAATTGCCAAAATTATGCATAATCTGTTACGGAATTTAGATGCTACAAATCAGGAAAACTGTTACACACTTGGTTGCGACACATGGTTGCGAGTCGAGACCATAGTTGCGGGTCTAGTTACGACTCGAGACCCCACACTGGTACACACATAGCACAACTCGAAACCGTGGTTGCGAGTCCAGTTGCGACTCGTAACCAACGCACACCGACACAAAACAGCATGAACCGAAACCACTGTTGCGAGTCAGGATGCGACTCGTAACCAGACCATGACAAACCGAAACCACTGTTGCGACTCGTAATCTCTGTTGCGACTCGTACACCACAGTTGCGACTCGAAACCCCTCGTTGCGACTCGAGACCATGTAACCGTACATGCTGATATTGGGCCTGCACAATACGAGCCCAACTGATTGGGCTGAACACTTGGACTTTGCTTGTTTACGTGACTGTTTACGTCGATGCCTATACGTGGAATATGATGTCGAAATACTTGTACAACTTGTTACGTTACGTGTAGAATATACATGCACAACTTGTATACGAATCTGACTAGCATAATAACTTTGGTAGGACGGGGTTGATCACTTTGTAACTTAATTGAACTGTGTGAATCATACCGAGCAATCCTAGGTGAGTTCATTGCATTTTCTCAAGCATGCGTCCCGGTGGTTTGGGACAACTGGTAAACATTTGGAAGGGAAACTTTGGGTAAACAACTTAATCGGTTTTGGTTATTGCCTGGAGGGCAATGGGGGTAATTAGTTGATAGCGCTATTAGGTGGGAAACCTCACACCGGGCCGTAAGGACGGGGGTGAACTAATTATCTGGGTTTCACTATGGTTGTTTAGAGGCACACTCCTCGGTTACGTAAGGGCGGTTCCCCTAGGGTAACTAACCGAACAACATAGTGGGTTGCTAAGAGGCACACTCCTCGGTTACGTAAGGGCGTAGTCCCTAGGGTAATCTAACTTGAGCAACATCGTATCATATCATTGAATCGTATTAACATATATCTGGTAACACAACGCGTAATAACACCTTGAACTCACCAGCGTAGTCTGACACACTTGTTGCATGCTTGTAGGTCGTTAACTTTGGAACGTGGACTTGCTGTCTGGAAGTGCTGGAGTTGTCATGGATCGAAGCTATTGGATTACTCGTATTGACACATTGGTTTTGATTTATTCTGAAACGATTACTAAACAATTTACTATATGCTTCCGCTACTCAACATTATTGAATTGATGACATGTTTTATTAAGTATTTTCTATTAGTTCAATGTGATTGGTGGCTCAGACTCTGATGTGTAACACGCCTCGCGGGGGTTCCCGCAGGTGGTATTTTGGGGGTGTTACAGTTTGGTATCAGAGCCACTGGTTATAGTGAACTAGGTTTTAAAACGTTTTGTAAAACCAGACTATAACCGAACGTCTTCGAAAATCGATCATGACACTCAGCACCAGATTGCAAGGTTCGTTTCTCTCTCGCTTTATACATTACTAGCTTAGCAGTCACACACTCACAACGTATATGAACTGAAACGTGTAACACCATAGTGACTTGATAGTGTGACACTACTCTTCGACTCATGTAGATCTTAGACCTGTAATACCGTCTGTTGTGTTATTTGAACGGGGGAAACTTTGAGCGCAAGCTAAGAGGCTCTGAGATGAACATGCAAATCGCCTTATTATTATGGGTGCACACTTAATAATAACGCGGGGTGCATGCAAGTCCCAGTGAGGCTTATCGAGCGTGAGAAGGGTTCTGCCTTACTATGTGCAAACTTGGTAGTATATAGATATCAGTATGATACTTGACTCCTGTTCCATTTCGATTTCTAAATCGGTTTATTCCCAACTATAGAAACATGAGTGGACGAGGACACGGACGTGGCAACATCAACATGACCCAGGCTGAGTTGAATGACCTAATCAATACCCACGTGGCTGAGGCTTTGGCAGCCTATCAAGCTGGTACGGAATGTACCAAGTACTCTTTACTCTTATACCACGTACACGTCTTTTCATCCCTATAATGTGTTCCCTTTCGTCATTTAGGTCAGCAAGCGCAACCTCAACCTAACCAGCCTGCGTGTACATTCAAAATGTTTATGGACTGTAAGCCACAGACCTTCACCGGAACTGAAGGGGCTGTGGGACTTCTAAGATGGTTCGAGAAAGCAGAGTCTGTGTTTGCTATCTGTAACTGTCCCGCTGGGGACAGGGTGAAATATGCTGCGGGTACCTTGGCTGATGGTGCCCTAACATGGTGGAACGCCCAAGTACAGTTGTTGAGCATCGAGGCAGCGAATGCCACAACTTGGGAAGACTTTAAAGAACTGATCAGGGAGGAGTACTGTCCTCGGGATGAAGTCCAGAAGTTGGAAAACGAATACTACGACTTGAAGATGGTTGGATCTGAAGTCGAAGCGTATGTGAAGCGATCGTATGAACTGGCCGACATGTGCCCGAACTTGTCCCGGCCTATGTCTCGGAGGATTGAGTTGTTCATCAAAGGGTTGCCTCCGCGTGTGAAGAGCTTGGTCACTGCAGCCCATCTCAATGATTTGACACAGATCGTTCGTCTGACTCATAAGATTGTGGACCAAGAGGTGGAAAACGATTCGTTACCTCCGCGTATTTCGGCCGCTGCTGCTGCTACACCCACTGCCACTGCGTCCGCTAATGATAACAAGCGGAAGTGGGGTGATTATGACAAAGCATCTAGTGTTGGCCAGACTCAGAAAAGGCCAGACAACAGCAACCGCAACGTCAGCCAGTCGTCTTCTGTCAATCAAGGCCAGGGAAGTGGCCACAGCCAGGGTTCATATGCAGGGAGGAAGCCACGGTGTAACAAATGTGGCTATCATCATTGGGGGCCGTGTGGTCGGACGTGTAACAAGTGTGGTAAGCCAGGCCATGAGGCCAGGGATTGTAGAACTTCACAACCCAAACACCAGCAGCAACAGAACCACCAGAATCAGAGACAACAGGGACAACCACCCCAGCAGAACCAGGGTTTCAGGAAGGGGTGCTTTCAGTGTGGTGACGAGGGTCACTTTAAGCGGGATTGCCCTCAGTTAAATCAGAACGCCAACGACAACAACCGCCCGAATAACAATGCTGGAAACAACAACAATAACGGTAATAATGGGGGAAACGGTGCTCGAGGCAGAGTGTTCCAGCTGGGAGCAGGGGATGCCAGGAATGACGGCAACGTTGTAACTGGTACGTTTCCTGTTAATGATCGTATTGCTTCTATATTATTTGATTCGGGTGCCGATTGGAGTTATGTGTCCATAGAGTTTAGTCAACGATTAGGGATAACCCCAACGCCTTTAGAAGTTAAACAGGTAGTAGAACTAGCAGATGGTAAAACGATAGAAGCCTCGAATGTCCTCTTTGGATGTAAACTAGATCTCGTGGGTCAGGTGTTCGACATTGACCTCCTTCCCGTTACGCTCGGTAGTTTTGACATAGTGGTAGGCATGGATTGGTTGTCTAAGCACCAAGCAGAAATTCTATGTAAAGAGAAGATTGTGCGTATTCCTCTCCTTGATGGAGAGTCACTGTTAGTTCAAGGGCATCGTAGTGGGACGATGGTTGGGATTATCTCGGCCATGCGTGCACAACAATATCTACAAAAGGGGTATCCTGCACTGTTAGCGTTAGTTACCAACACTCAGTCTGAAGAGAGTAAGATTGAGGATCTACCAGTGGTGCGAGAATTCGCTGATGTATTTCCAGAGGAGCTCCCAGGGTTACCTCCTCATCGTCAAGTAGAATTTCAGATTGATCTTGCACCAGGAGCGGCTCCAATTGCTCGAGCTCCTTACCGGTTAGCACCAGGAGAGTTACAGGAACTGTCTAATCAATTGCAGGAGTTGTTGGACAGGGGCTTTATTCGACCCAGTTCTTCGCCTTGGGGAGCCCCAGTGTTGTTCGTAAAGAAGAAGGACGGGTCATTCCGTATGTGTATCGACTATCGAGAACTCAACAAGGTGACCATTAAGAACCGCTATCCGTTACCACGCATCGACGACTTGTTCGACCAGTTGCAAGGGTCGAGTTTCTATTCAAAGATCGACTTAAGGTCGGGTTATCACCAGGTAAGGGTTAGGGAAGAGGATGTTCCCAAGACCGCCTTTCGAACGCGCTACGGACACTATGAGTTTTTGGTCATGCCGTTTGGATTGACCAATGCACCAGCAGTTTTTATGGATCTCATGAACCGCGTATGCAAGCCATATCTTGACGAATTCGTTATAGTGTTTATTGATGATATTTTAGTTTATTCCAAGAACAAGGAGGATCACGAGCGTCATCTACGTCTCATCTTGGAACTCTTAAGAAGGGAGCAGTTGTATGCGAAATTTTCTAAGTGCGACTTTTGGATTCGAGAAGTGCACTTCCTTGGGCATGTTGTTAACGAGAAAGGGATACACGTGGATCCTGCGAAGGTGGATGCAGTTAAGAATTGGGCGGCACCAAAGACTCCGTCTGAGGTGCGACAATTTCTCGGTCTTGCAGGGTATTATCGAAGGTTTATTAAAGACTTCTCGAAAATCGCGCAACCTCTCACCTCGCTGACACAGAAGAACACGACGTACTCTTGGGGAACGAAGCAGGAAGAGGCCTTCCAATTGTTAAAACAGAAACTTTGTAGTGCACCGATCTTGTCTTTACCAGAGGGCACCGAAGATTTTGTGGTATATTGTGACGCGTCAATTCAGGGTCTCGGTTGCGTGTTGATGCAACGCGAGAAGGTAATAGCTTATGCTTCCCGTCAGCTAAAGGTGCACGAGAAGAACTACACGACACACGACTTGGAGTTAGGAGCGGTGGTGTTTGCGTTGAAGATTTGGAGGCACTATCTGTACGGTACCAAATGCACCATCTACACCGACCATAGAAGTCTCCAGCACATCTTCGACCAGAAAGAGTTGAATATGCGACAACGACGATGGGTGGAATTATTGAACGATTATGAATGTGCCATCAAGTACCATCCGGGCAAGGCGAACGTTGTAGCTGACGCCCTCAGCAGAAAGGATAATGCACCTAGGCGCGTGCGAGCATTGCAACTCACGATTCAGTCCAATCTCCCTTCCCAGATACGGGATGCTTAGTTAGAAGCATTGAAACCAGAGAATGTTCAAGCTGAAGCTTTACGTGGCTCGAGACAACGACTAGAACAAAAGGGAGACGGCGCCTACTACGTAACTGGACGTATTTGGGTTCCACTCTTTGGCAACTTACGGGAACTTGTAATGGAAGAGGCACACAAATCACGCTACTCTGTACATCCTGGATCAGATAAGATGTACCACGACCTGAAAACTACCTACTGGTGGCCCAGCATGAAGGCTCATATAGCAACCTACGTAAGCAAATGTCTGACCTGTGCTAAAGTCAAAGCAGAACATCAAAAGCCCTCGGGTCTACTGCAGCAACCAGAGATACCCACATGGAAGTGGGAACAGATCGCTATGGATTTCGTGACAGGATTACCCAGAACTCAGGCTGGGAACGACACTATTTGGGTGATTGTTGATCGCCTCACGAAATCAGCACACTTCCTGGCAATCAAGGAAACAGACAAGTTTTCTCAGCTGGCAGCAGTGTATCTTAAGGAAGTGGTTTCTAGGCATGGAGTGCCAACTTCTATCATTTCAGACCGTGATCCGCGTTTCACTTCAGAGTTATGGCAGTCTATGCATAAATCGTTTAGTTCCCAACTCGACATGAGTACCGCTTATCACCCACAGACGGATGGTCAAAGCGAGCGCACCATCCAAACACTCGAAGATATGCTTCGGGCATGCGTACTCGACTTTGGAAAAGGATGGGAGAAGCACCTACCGTTGATAGAATTCTCCTACAGCAACAGCTACCATTCAAGTATTAAGGCAGCTCCGTTCGAAGCACTGTACGGACGGAAATGTCGTTCACCTCTCTGTTGGCATGAGGTGGGTGATAGCCAGATCACAGGCCCTGAGTTTGTTCTTGAAGCATCGGAAAGCATTGTGCAGATCAGAAACCGTATGGCCGCAGCTCGTGACCGACAGAAGAGCTACGCTGACAAGCGTAGTAAACCGTTGGAATTTGAAGTTAATGACCGCGTTATGTTAAAGGTTTCACCCTGGAAGGGTGTGGTGCGTTTTGGGAAACGCGGCAAACTAAACCCTCGTTATGTGGGACCGTTCAAAATTCTAGAACGAATTGGAAAGGTGGCCTACAAGTTGGAATTACCGGCTGAGTTGGGTAATGCCCATGATGTATTTCACGTATCGCAGCTAAAGAAGTGTTTGGTTGATGAAACACTAGTAGTACCATTTCAAGAGCTGAAGATAGACGACAAATTGCAGTTTGTCGAAGAACCAATTGAGATTATGGATCGGGAAGTTAAAGTTCGTAAACACAGCCGTATACCGATTGTGAGAGTTCGTTGGAACTCAAGACGTGGTCCAGAGTTCACGTGGGAACGCGAGGACCAGATGAAACTTAAGTATCCACATTTGTCCCCGAAGACCAGTCAAAACCTAGCGAACCTAGTGTTGATGCAACTAGCGAATTTCGGGACGAAATTCCCATTCAAGTTGGGGAGGATGTGACACCCCAGGAAAACCAGCAAACGATGTAACCTACCTAGCTTTAACTTACATAGCTTACGTTAGTGAGTGCGTACCAAATTTCGGGACGAAATTTCCTTTTAAGTTGGGGATACTGTGACAACTCGTAGTTCGAGCCCACTTCTGTGTAACATTATGTGCCGATGTGAACTATTACGATTGATATGACGTTATGATTCTGTGTTTTGTGTTATATGAGTGCATGTATGTATGTCATAAACAAACCGAACCACACAACATGGCCTTTGGGCCGTAATATTTGTACTCGAGATGTGGGGCTCGGCCCACTCTCATGCCCGCAAACAAACACCTCTTTAGGGGTTATTGCCCTTAGTTAGTAATAACACACACACATAAGACTCTCGTCTCTCTCTCTCTCTCTCGGCTTAGGCTGAAACCCGACGGCATCCACACGCACAACCGAAGATCTTTCTTACTCGGATCACCTTTGTGTACTCTAATCGGTTAGTGTCTGCTTATGATTGATGATATTATTCTATGTGTGATAATCTAGTATGATGATCTAGGGTTCATGATAGTATGTTTGATTTTGATGTTAACTATTAATGTTCATGAATCGGCTATTATATGTGATTACCGGATATATATTGTATGATGTGTTAATGGTATCTTGGGTTTGATTATGATTTAGCTGGGAAATTGTTATGCTTTAGGGTCTAAACCGATTTATGTTTGGTGAAAAATTGATGTTCACGCTTTGATCATGACTAGGGTTCATGAGATTTATGTTAAAACTGCCTGTTTGATCCGTTTGAATGGTAACCAAAACTGTTAATTGATTCTGATTGAATTGCCAAAATTATGCATAATCTGTTACGGAATTTAGATGCTACAAATCAGGAAAACTGTTACACACTTGGTTGCGACACATGGTTGCGAGTCGAGACCATAGTTGCGGGTCTAGTTACGACTCGAGACCCCACACTGGTACACACATAGCACAACTCGAAACCGTGGTTGCGAGTCCAGTTGCGACTCGTAACCAACGCACACCGACACAAAACAGCATGAACCGAAACCACTGTTGCGAGTAAGGATGCGACTCGTAACCAGACCATGACAAACCGAAACCACTGTTGCGACTCGTAATCTCTGTTGCGACTCGTACACCACAGTTGCGACTCGAAACCCCTCGTTGCGACTCGAGACCATGTAACCGTACATGCTGATATTGGGCCTGCACAATACGAGCCCAACTGATTGGGCTGAACACTTGGACTTTGCTTGTTTACGTGACTGTTTACGTCGATGCCTATACGTGGAATATGATGTCGAAATACTTGTACAACTTGTTACGTTACGTGTAGAATATACATGCACAACTTGTATACGAATCTGACTAGCATAATAACTTTGGTAGGACGGGGTTGATCACTTTGTAACTTAATTGAACTGTGTGAATCATACCGAGCAATCCCAGGTGAGTTCATTGCATTTTCTCAAGCATGCGTCCCGGTGGTTTGGGACAACTGGTAAACATTTGGAAGGGAAACTTTGGGTAAACAACTTAATCGGTTTTGGTTATTGCCTGGAGGGCAATGGGGGTAATTAGTTGATAGCGCTATTAGGTGGGAAACCTCACACCGGGCCGTAAGGACGGGGGTGAACTAATTATCTGGGTTTCACTATGGTTGTTTAGAGGCACACTCCTCGGTTAGGTAAGGGCGGTTCCCCTAGGGTAACTAACCGAACAACATAGTGGGTTGCTAAGAGGCACACTCCTCGGTTACGTAAGGGCGTAGTCCCTAGGGTAATCTAACTTGAGCAACATCGTATCATATCATTGAATCGTATTAACATATATCTGGTAACACAACGCGTAATAACACCTTGAACTCACCAGCGTAGTCTGACACACTTGTTGCATGCTTGTAGGTCGTTAACTTTGGAACGTGGACTTGCTGTCTGGAAGTGCTGGAGTTGTCATGGATCGAAGCTATTGGATTACTCGTATTGACACATTGGTTTTGATTTATTCTGAAACGATTACTAAACAATTTACTATATGCTTCCGCTACTCAACATTATTGAATTGATGACATGTTTTATTAAGTATTTTCTATTAGTTCAATGTGATTGGTGGCTCAGACTCTGATGTGTAACACGCCTCGCGGGGGTTCCCGCAGGTGGTATTTTGGGGGTGTTACAATTTTAGTGGAGCGGAACTAAACTTTGATCATCCCTTTTGTATTTTTCGGGCTGCCTTTTTGTAGATGCACATGTTTGCATGTGTAGATTATCTGAAAATGGATGCACATGCATATGTTTGCATGTTAGGATGTATGTGGGTTTTGTATGTAGGACGGTTTTCAATTTAATGACTATGGTTTAATTGATCAGTTGCATTATGAAATGATATGCACAATGTTTGCGTGAAAACTAAACGTTGTTTGTTCAGGTTTTTGCCATTTTTTGTCGACATTTTTGTTAGTATGTACTTGTTGATGTTTGGTTGAAGCTGAGAATTTTCTATGTTATGTTTTTTTGTTTTGTTTTCACCATGTTACATTTTTTTTCCTGAGATTTTTGTAGATTTTTGCTGTGTTGAATCTGAGAATTTTCTATCTTATGGATTTTCTGGTTTTGTTTTTATTCCAAGTTATGTATATAGTTAGTTTTTGTTCGTTAGTATTTAATAAAAAAATGCCTTGATTCAAGTTCCTTTACCCAACTGGTTTTCTTCGCCTTGATTCAAGTTCCTTTACCCAAGCATTACGTGTGATATCATTTTCAGCCGTTCCCTTCCCTGCTCAATTTTAGTTTTTGTTCGTTAGTATTTAATAAAAAAATGCCAAGTTTATTATAATTTTTGAAAGAAGTAAAAAATCATGTAGAACTCACCTTCTTGATTTTTGTCATCACTTTTTTTTGTATCATAGTTGGTACGGAAGCTTCTGTATTATGCGTATCATCGACATCATCACCTGCAATTTTTTTTTTGGTTTTGATAAGTCGGATTATCTGTTGTGTACAGAAATAACACATGTTCATTTTTTTTGGGAATCATGAGTTACCTAATTCGGTGTCTTGTGTGAGCAGTGAAAGGTAGGCGCATCAAACAATCCTTGCATGTTTTGTGTTTCGTTGTTCTTGTCTATTTATATTCATTCACATGTACACAGACACATACCTGTTAGTTTGTTTGTGTATGATCGGGGTTTCTTGATTTTTCTACACATGTGACGGGTTATATGTAAGATGTAAAACTTACTTGTTGTTGTAGTTATCGTCTCTTGATGTTCTGCCTCATTTTCTTCATTGCCTATGACTCCATATGTAGCTTTTTTCTGTAGTGGCATCTCCGCACCTTTCTCCATGTATCATCTCTTGTGTTTTGTCAGCCTTACCCCCATCTATTTAGTTAAATGTGGTCACATACACACATGTTACGTTTAGTTTGCAATTTAGGACATACATAAGGTGGTTTACTTTATTGTTAGTTAAACATTTTACATTTTTTTTATCTGTAGAGAAATGTAAGATTGATGTCATTATTTTTTATTATTATTTTTGTATCTACAATTACTGCACGTGTATGTTGTCGTGTATGTTTCTATAGTGGAGTTTCTATTTCAAATAAAGAAATTAAAGTTAGCTTTTCCTCACATAACGTTTTTGCTAGGATTGTCATCACTAAAGTTACCTTTTGCTGACACGTCATTCTTCCTTCGCTTGCCATCGCCATTCCCCCAATCATTGCCAGATGCTATATACGTTTAAAAAAATAGTATTAAAAAGATTTAGATGTGCCAATCAACCCAAATGAGCTTTTTATACAGCTTATTATCACACGCGCGTGTATGATATTTTTTTGCACCTTACCTTTTTTCAGTAAATTATCAGTCGCCGCACTGCGTTTTTTATTTCGCACTTTCCCATGATTATGTTTATTCAAATCTGTCAATTATCATTATTTTGTGTTATAAATGATTGGTTTTAAAGAGTCAGTACATGATCATGATCCATTAAATGTATACTAATGTTTTGAACTACTATACATAGGCCTTTTTAACGGTACTGTTATTTTTTCGGGGAAATGTAATCAAAATGGAGCTTGTTAACCCATCTTTTAAATTAAATGTTAACGTGTAGGAGTAAATTGATTGAATATGAAGAACGTAAAAAACAGTTTATGGCTCAACGAAACTGAACGAAGTACGATAAGTACATTCTTGTTCCAGTAAGTCTTACCAAAAAAGTTATCTCGCACTCTATACTTGAGCTACAAATACATATGGATACTTTTTTCGTGTAAACGATTATTGGCATGAAAAAAAGCTAAATATGTTTGTAAAAAAGGTCATACCATTGATGTTTGCCACTTCAGCCGCGTTTGCCGAATCATCTTCGGGGTCTGCATTTACAAAAAAAAAAAAAAAAAAAAAATTCAAATTAGTTATAGTTTGTAGAAAAACTTAATACATATTCAAGGTAGTGATTTATCCGTTATCCATTGTACCTTCTGTGTAATCATTATCTGGGTTTTGCACTGTCTTGTTAAGAGACATGAGGACCCCAACAATTTTTTTCCTTGGGGAATCAGGCGACAGCCATATCCTTGTTTTTGTTGAGTGTACAATTTTCTCAAACCGTTGTATCAATTTTTAACTTGCTTGTTGTGTGGATGAGCATTGAACACCACATCCAATTTTGTTTCCACCATAACTCTTTTTCCTTCCATCACATCCAAATGTTTTTCTATCGATGCAATCTCATTCCACAAACAAAGTTATAAAATACGTTTTTAACTAATTTTTGAAAGAACATAATTATTTTGTAACTGGTTATAATTATTAATCTTACACTCAGAACTTCATCATTAGCATGTAACTCAGTTTTTCTTGGATCCCGTCGAACCACAACAACTTCATGCAAATCCTCTCCACCAAAGCCACCTCTTTTTATCTCCAATCGTTCTCTTTTTTTCAGTTCGTATTTGTTCCAGAATACGATTGGGTATATTGTCCGGTCAACTGGAAATCCAGTGCATTTAACTCTGTCGACATATAGCAGTTGTGTAACGGCAAAAAAAAAAAAAAAAAACAAAACAAAACAAAACAAAACAAAACAAAACAAAACAAAACAAAACAAAACAAAACAAAACAAAACAAAAAACCAAAAAAAAAAAAAAAACAACAACAAGTGGTAAGATAACAAAACAAATGTTGTATGCCTATATTGTTAGTAAGTTTTGTTACACAAAACACTTACAACCAAAAGTGTGAGTGGTCCGGAAAATGGAGATTCAGGATCACAACTCTTCCATCCATCTTTACATGATTTAATTTGTTGGATCAGATAGGCACACCAATTGATTTTACTGAAATCTGTATCTCCAGTAAAAGTTTTCAAAATCCACTCTTTCATTCGCCCATTTTTGTTACACTCAACCATGACGGTTAAGAATAACATCAGGAAGTCCAGTCGGAAATTAAAACTGTTGGCTTCATCACTTGTGAGTATAGATTGTGCCAGGTTCGTCGATGCCACAAATCGTTTACGATATCGTTTTCTCCATGCTTCAACAACAACATCAAGCTTTGAATATGCTGGTACAGTTTGCATGTCTATGCCCTTCTTAGGAATTCCTAGAAGGTCATGGACAGACTCAACATCAACATCTATTGACCCACATGGCATTTCAATAGCCATTTCTTCTGGGTTAAAGTGCTCCACAACATAGTGTGCAAGTTTCACAGGTATCCCACTGATGTTGAATGACAATATTTTTCCAAAACCCATCCTCTTAACGTCTTCTTGTTGGTTTCTCGTTAGAGACTTGATGCATTTGAACAACTGCATAGGTGACGAACGTGTTTTTAATTTAGCCCACTTATGCGTCGTTTTTGCGTGTTTGCCACTTCGGGTTTTCACCCGATCATGTTTTACTTTTTTGTTTTTTTTACACCAATTGCATCCTGTATTGGCAGAGCTGTATCTGCAGTCATCTGTGAGTCACCATCTGCTGAAACTAAGATAACAACTTTTGGTTACGATTTTCATATTTTATAAAGAAGGAAAGTAGTAGTGGGGTGTGTGTACGTACTTATTCGTTTCCTTTTGACATTTTTCTTTGGTTTGCTATCCTCATGCCATTGCTGAGCTGTAAATATACATTTTTGTAAACAATTAGCATTAAAGTACCGAAGCCAAGTATCGAAACATATATTTATTTAGATTCCCAAAGATCACGTCTAGTTAGTTTTGTACCTCCTCTCGTACGTGTTGCCGGCCCGTCCTGATCGCCGTCGCCTTACAAATGTTTTACGAAGTCATGTACACAAGTATTAGATTCAAGAAAGATGTAACCAAAAGTTCCATACATTAAAAATGTACCTTTTTTTCTTTTTTCCATGTTTTCCATGGGGGTGTCCAAGTCACTATCTGGTAAAACTGCGGCACCATATTTGTTTTATTATTTATATAAAACATAACTATAAGAGAATCAAAAGAAAAAAAAATGCTTTTACGTACTTATTAGCTTTCTTCTGTGTACCTTCTCGTCACAATGCGCTTCGTTAACTACATTTGTACAAGTTTTATATAGATCACGAACTACTAACAACCTTTACCAGATATGTCTTAACAAAAAAAAGACTAAATTTAAACCTTTTTTAGCTCCCCTTGTCCGCATTGCTGGTCCGCATGTATTAGTATCCGGTGTCACTGTTTTTAGAAAGCTTATGGAAATTAGACATTAACATGACAACAAACATGTAATGAATCAAAGTAGTTACGTACATATTTGTTGCCTGTTTTTGCGCTTCTCAAGCACCGGGGTACCACGAACCTTTTTAGCTGCATTATTTATTTGTAATCAACATCAATAAAGAAAAAATGTATTTTAATCTGTAAGCATAGTTGATCACAGGTTTTGTAATTTATAAGCACCTGTGGTCATTGTTTTTTGGTTGGATTTGTTTTTGCTATCCTTAGCTGTTACAACGGATTACTGCAAAGTATGAGATTAAGAGGCAGTCAATATATGGTCCACATGACTTTTATAACAGACATAAATGACCAGTAGATAACAAATACAGGAACCCAATCACCAGTAGATCACTATGGCCCAGATCAGTTTATAGCAAGTAGAGGTTTTTTTTTTCTCAGAATGAACATTCTTCCCACATTTTTATGCTTCTATTTTTTTTTTCTCAGAATGAACAATCTTCCCACATTTTTATGCTTCTATTTTTTATTATCCCCAATTTTTTTCTCAATCAAAATTAACCCACAAATCAGACCCCCCCACCCCCACCCCAATTGATCATGTGTTCATCCCAAAAACCCCTAATGCTACCCTGTCATTAACAAAAAGCCAGATGTATGAAGAAACCGAGCACTTTGAAAACTATTTAAAAGTTTATAGTCTTTATTTTCAGACATCCCAAATCTGTATCTCTAAAAGAAAATTCATAACTAGCTAAAATTATCAACTTTCTTTTTAACAAGTGAGATTATTTAAAACAAACAAAAGACCCTAACGGTACCTGTCATTAAGAAAACCCAAATGGGTATAAAGCAATCGAGGATTTTGAAAAGTCTTAAAAAACCCTATAATCTCTATTATAAAACTCCCTAATTCTGAATAGCTAAAACAAAGTTGATGATTTTAGTCAACAAAGAAGCGACGCACCTGAAACCCTCTCGTTTTTAGCCTGATTTTTTTTTTCCGGCGGTGACTGTTGAAATTCTCCGGTGATTGTTGAATATCTCCGGCGATCGTTGATACTCTACGGCGATTTTGAAGATCTTTAAGCGATTTTTGGCCGGTGATTGAGGGTATAGTTGAATATCTCCGGTGATTTGGTTATAGATGAGAAGGTTTGATGAAGATTTTGGGAAGAGAGAGAATGTGTTTTGATTTTTTGAGGTTTTGAAATGACGAAGAGTGAAGTACTAAGTGTAATAATGCTGCCGATTTTGAGAGTTCTGGGTTCATGCAGACTTTTGTCTTTCTTGTAAGTAATTGTAAGTAAGAGATGAAAAAATGTTTCCGATTTTACCCTTAAGGTACAATGACTATATTAAAAAATACAGAAAAAGGGGAACTAAAGTAACTCATGACTCAAAGTTAATCTCAGCCATTCATTTAGTTTGATCAATGGTGATTAATGGGTTTTCAGGGTTTAGTCAACTGGAGTGGGTTTTCGATTTATCCTTGCCCTATATATATATATATATATATATACAGAGAGAGAGAGAAAGTGTATTGTACAATTGGTCTTAACGTACATTACGTACGCGAGTATAAATCGCACGTTATAAAAAAAACACGTTCATGGATATGGGAAATCGTATGGATGAAATCAAATGGGGGGATGAAATCAAATGGGGCGTTTTATGGGGTGAAATCAAATGGTGGGATGAAATCGCATGGGGGATGAAATCGCATATATATCAAATAATTTTCAAAAGAGTCGGTTAATAGTATTTATTAGCGAAAACTGATATATTTTTAAAGATTGGCCGCAGGTTGCGAAGCTCAATAGTAGGCTGAATACGGTTCGGCCATAAAACTTTGGAATTTGCGACTCTATGACTAAAGACATTTGATGTCTAAAGTTTTTTTTTTTTTATTTTGATCCTGCCTTATGAAATAGTTTTCCCGAAGAAAATGCTATAAATTTTATTTAATATAATTTCAACTTTTTATAATTGTACTTTATCATTCTTATCATTTACTTCCGCTGTCAATTGTGATACTGTTATCCGACCATTATGCATAAACCCTAAATTCGGGCCCATCACGAAATTGGGGTGTGACAGTTACTCGTTGTACTTGCTTCCCTCCCACTTTTTGTAGCTTTGTAAGTTTAAAAACACAACTTCGAACATCTAGATTGTATTCATCTTAACTCCGTTTTGAATACGGTTTGATTTATTACGAAACTTACTAAATAATGATTACCTTAATAATAATTACATATAGTTACTTATATCCAAAATGAAAGACACATTTTCTAACTAGTGAGAGAACTCCGTTTTCATTATTTATTTAACAACAAATTGATTAATGAAGTTTTTAGAGTGTATATTGTTGCTAACTAAGCTTTGGAACGTCCGATTGCTATATATTCTTGCAAATGAGAAACGGATATTTTAGGAGGTTGGTTGTTGTCACTTGTTATTCACTGTACTGTGTGCAGTGCACATATCCATCCTATCGTTGTCACTTGTTATTCACTGTACTGTGTGCACATATCCATCCTATCGCTAGCTTCATTTTTATAAATTTTATTTGGCGCCTTTTTAAAACGATAAAACCATATAACAACCTTTTTATCTTAATTTAAGTTTATAATCATTCCCTATCTTAAATTAAAAATAGTCAGAAAGTCAATAATACTTCTTAACATGTGTTCTTGAGTTGTAAAGTAAAAAAGGTGACGAAAGATTATGGATCACTTTTTCTCGATCCCTAAATTCCTAATCCATTGCTAATTAACTACAATTTTTTATATAAACGATAAGAAAGTGCAAAATTATAATAATTCCACTTTACATATCAATTCCTTGGTTGGAAATGATGACAAATTAACAATCAGATTTGTATGCCATATATAATAACTAATCAACAATAAGCAGATGTAGCCACTCAGAATTATTATGCATTTACTATTACATGGTACTGACGATAACAAAGAATCTTTAAGGGAATTGGATGCTTTTGGGAAAAAAGATTTAATTGTACTTATCTAAGATTAGAGTAGATTGTGTTACAAATGGTTCTTGTGGATTATGATGAATTAGGAAAAAGGGCTTGTGATCGATTTTGTCATCTTAAGAGTATTTTTTAAAACCGGCTTACACATGTTCTTATGATATTATAATATATTAATATAATTTAATATTAAACATAAACAATGATATTAGATAAGTTTTGGTATTGGTACATAGAATGATATCGATCTATGTGTTTTTCCCCAACTTTAAGAGATTACAACCAAGTAAGCTCACCAGGATTGATTTGTTGTAATAATTTATTCTGTCAACATAAAATCTTGACAAGGAGGAATATATAACACGAACAATGAATAGAAACTAGTATTTTATTTTAGGTTATTTAAAACATGAAAATAAATAAACAGAAAGAGGTCCTTACTATGATAATTATTAGACGAATAGAAAACTAATTCGTGTTGCATAACATTGAACGTTCAAGTAAATTGAAGGAGTTATCCAAAAAGGGTATTTTTTTAAATATAAAATACTCGTAGCTTTTTAAAATATCTGTGTTCATTAAATCACTTATAAAAAAAACTGTAGCCACACATGTGAAAATTTTGGCATCACAAATAATTTGTTACATGAAAATTGTTTACGTGTAAAATAAGTCGCCTCACAATAACATTTAAGCATGTGCCTATTCTCGTACAGATATTAATATCCTCATATTTTACCGTGATAGTTTTTTTTTTTTTATGTTTGTTTTACTAACTTTTTTTTTTGAATGGCAAACCTAAATTACACCAAATAAATACTAATTTACTTCTTATTTGAAATTGAACTTAAAACCTCTCACTAAAAAACAATAGCCTCTACCAAGTGAGCTACTTCCACATTTTCGTTTGTTTTTCTAACTGACATACTGATTCCTTGGAATAATAGTCTACGTCATCATACTCTCAAAAACTGATATTAACTGTGTTTTTTTTTTCTCTTTTATTGTGAAATCTTCATATCAAAGTTTAAGATGATCAGTTATTTGTTGTAAATTAATATGATATAATTTTCCAATATACAAGATTTATAAGATAAGTAGATAGCTAATGTTATTATTATTATTATTATTATTATTATTATTATTATTATTATTATTATTATTATTATTATTATTATTATTATTATTATTATTATTTTTGTTTATTTTTCAGATAGTGCCTTTCTAGACACGGACGATATTTAATTTCAACAAACGTTTTAAATATTTAATTCCAGGTTTTTGTGCTGCTTTTTTTTTTTCTCTCTTTAATCAAAATAACTGAGTTTTGAAATGAGAAACCTGACAAAATTTTTGATGGCCCATAATGGAAATTATTGCATTTAGGTGTGACAACCAATCATACAAAAATGACCATTTGTTTTAGACACTGAAGCCAAAAGTGAAAAATCAAATAAACAACGTTGGAACTAAAGTTTGTTTTAGCTCATTTACAAACAAGTCTACGTAGCAATTCTTGGTGTTTAATTTTCCAAAAAAAGTCGAAGTTATTTACTGACAGACTACATACGGTTCATTTTAAAAAGATGAAAGTCATAAAAATACTATTTCTTCACTTTTTAAAAAACATACGGATTAAAGTATGTTTTAGTTAAACCTTAACGTTGCTTGCCTGATCTTTATTCACTTTTACACCCACTCCCATCGCCATCTCAACAATTAATCCGGCAAAAACAGGTGACATCACCAGGGATACACCACTATCATAGGCTTATCTCGTTTGTCTCTATTAGTGAGCTATAAGCCTATAACCAAAGTGGTTGCTTTTTAATGTTTTAATCATATTGTTGCACATTTGATTAAAGATTTTTAATCTACAAAACAAATAACTTTTTTCGTAGAAATAAATGAAAGTTGTTTATAGCTGTTGTTGTTATTGCCACTAATTGAACATGTTAGAAATTCAAGCTCCTGTTGCACCAGTAAGGCTGGATTATATCTTTAAACCAATTGATAAATTAAGAGGTTAAAATAAAAATAAAACTTTTTTCTTTGAAAGGTAAATTTCATTAGAACAAAGCCAACCTTAAAACAAGGCGGTCAACGGAACAAAACATTACATAATTATAAATTTACAAAAATTTTGCCATGCAGTGGCGTCTCTGAGAATTCACGTACCCTGTTCGAGCTCGAAAAATGCGCCCATATGCTTTAACGATAAACAATACAATTACGAAAATGAAAAAATTGTAGTATTCTAATGAGTTAAATACCGTAATAACTAATAAGTTAATAACTAACCAATCATAGTATTCGTACATACCGCTCGTTTCCTCTTTTGTCGTTTTTGTCATCCGAATGCTTGTTTAGGAGCCATTAACGGCTAACAAGAATAATCAATGTTCACTTAACAAGAATGATCTATGTTTCACAATCACAATTTCGAGATTAATCAAGAATTCCATACTCAACAACAATCAGTAATCTTATACTCAACAATCACAATTAAAGCTTAACAACAATTAACGGACTAACAGTTTGACACAATTACACAATAAGTCAATAACACTAAATGAACGGACCTCTTGAGTTTTGAATCTTCTGATGTTATGTTCGGAAATCGGAATTTCGGAATCAGCGTGTGATGTTGTTCTTGTTTGCAGCGGGCTAGCAGCTTCTGATGTTGTTCTTGTTCGTAGCAGGCTAGCAGCGTCTGAATCGCCCAGCCCAGGCTAGCGAAGTTCTGATGAATGGTAAATTAACGATGTTCTTTGTCTGATGAGTTTTTTTGTTTGTCCTTTCAGATTCTAGGAGACCAAGAAATTTTCGATAATCAACGACGATTCAACATCAATTGCCGCCATGTTTTATTATTTTTATTAAGATCATATTAGTACTGGGCCCAATAAACCTAATGTGAAGTGAGCTAAATTATAAACCATAGAATAATATTTGTTAATGGGCCTATATTGGAATTGGTATATACTTACCACCTGCTAATATGAGCCCACACCACTGAGGCAATGTAGCAAGAGGAGAAGATATGATCAACTGATTCCTCCCCTTCTCTACACAACGTACAGGTTGAGTCTTCCACATCGATGTTCCTTTTCTTCAAAGTATCCATGGTTGCAATCTTGTTCATTTTAGCCCTCCATATGAAGATATTACATTTTGACAGAAGCCATTTACGTCCATCCAGGACGAAAAGTTTGTTTCGAACCCTGTCATTGTCAAGGAGGCGTTTAACGACCCCAACACAAAAGTCCTCATCTTCGCCACCAATCCAAGACCCCATGTCTCCTTTATCCGCTAAAGAAAAAGTGTAAAACATATTGTATAAATTCAACAATTCACGGACTTCTTCTCCATTAGCGATAACCCTGCTCCGAGCCCAGTTGTACGGAGGTCCATTGTTTTCAGACTTTACCCGATCGCTCACCTTGCACCTCTTCTCCGCTTCCAGTTTAATAAGTTCCGAGAATTTTTCCTTAAGTGGTTGTTACATAACCACGGGTCTAACCAAAACGCCGTCTTCTAGTTTAAAAAGTTCCGGGAATTTTTCCTTAAGTGGTTCATTACATAACCACAGGTCTAACCAAAACGCCGTTTCCACTCTGTTACCGACATTTCCTTTAAAAAAGCTCCTTAAAGGAATCCCATCAATTGTAGTCTTCGGTAGCACATTTGAAATATTGCACCATACTCCTCCCATGGTTTTCCTAGCCAAAATAAAATCCCAACAAAGTCTCGTATTGTGAATAGCTTCAATAACCTTCGTCCAAAGCTTACTTTTCTCCCCTTTTTATCTCCAACCCCATTTAGCGAGAAAAATAAAAACTTTAGAAAATCTAACGAAAACTTAAGAGTTAGTTGCATGTAAGATATGGTGTAATTATAACAAAATTACCTTTTTTTTAAGAGAAACTTCATTAAAAACGAACACACATCAAAACCAGAGTGGTCAAAACAACACGAGCAATTACATAATTACAAATTTACGTCAATTGCCTTAAGAGATCGGCTTCACTTTATGTCACACCCCGACCGCGTGTAACATGCAACCGCGGCGGAAAACGTCGGGGAGTGTTGTGGACAAAATTAATTGTTTCATAACCATGGTATACAAGTTGTATTTTATTTATAAACAAGAGTGCTACATCGTTCCAAAACAAGAAATACAAAGTTCATAACATATTTAAACTAGCCTATCTTCATTTTTAGGCTGTAAGGCACATGTCCGCCCTAGTATCGTGATCAACATCTTATGGAACAGCTCCTGAAAACACATGTGAAAGTAGGTACGTCAGCATAAAAATGCCTGTGAGATACATAGGTTTTGTGAAAATGGGATTCATGACTTGAGTTTAAAGAATGTTTAATAACAGTCAGTCATGAACCTTGTAATTTGTCTTGCTTTGTAAACCATTTGAAAAACGATAACATCAGATGATATGTATAGATAAGTGCAAGGTTAAACGAGTAACCAAGTAAAATGAGTTGAATAAGATAAGTTGTTTGTGAAAATAATGTCTTGCGAAGAATATGTTATTTGTGTAAAATGTAATGTGTCTAAACTGAAATGACTTGGATAACACTACGATATGTAATACTATACAAGCATTTATATATAAGAAGTACCAGTGGCGTATCCACCATGTTTGTATCATATTACATACGGCACGTTACTCCAACCATTTACCCAAACCAATCCACCATGTAAATTGTTCATGTATAAACCAAATGTCAAGTGTTATTGTGTAAACCATGTCAAATGTTTATGTTCAATGTAAATCATGAAATGTGTATCCCAAAATGTATCATGTATGGTAAGCGAAATGTATCAACTTAAACCATATGTAAAATGCACAAAACAAGTTGTTGAAGTAAAACGTGGTTTAAATCAACGTTATGTTCTGTGGAAAAATGCATGCTCTATTGATACTAACATTTATGCGGTATTGTAAACTATGCATACATCCAAGCCTTGAGACTGCGGCGATAAACCCTTAAACAAATTAAAGGTTTATCTAAGTTATGTATATCGAATTCGGTCATTCCTTCCAATCCTATCAAACCCAGGATTTCAGAAACGGGAGTTGTCAATTCCTATGGTACCACTACCTACTAACGAACGGCGTAGCTAATGTTAATGAATGTATTGTCCCATGTTAAACAAACCAAATGTCATAACAAAACGAAGGCATGTGATGTAAACAATTGTACTAAGTATGCTAAGTAAACATACGAAGCAGAAATGTTCATGTAAATCAATGTGTCCATATGCTGAGTAAACATATGCAATAGAAATGTTCATGTAAATCAATGTGTCCATATGCTGAGTAAACATATGCAACAGAAATGTTCATGTAAATCAATGTGTCCATATGCTGAGTAAACATATGCAACAGACATGTTCATGTAAATCAATGTGTCCATATGCTGAGTAAACATATGTAACAGAAATGTTCATGTAAATCAATGTGTCCATATGCTGAGTAAACACATGCAACAGAAATGTAATGTAAATCAATGTACTAAGTATGCACACAATGGGCATACATAGCATGAAATGTAATGAAATCGTGTACTATAATGTACTAACAACATAGCAGGCATATGATGTGAAAACATGGAAAGCATGAAAGTAACAGATAGGCACACGTGTTTCACCCCAAAACAGTTTAGAAAACAGTAAAAGAGGGGTTCAATGTACTCACCTGAGATTGCTTTGAATTCCTTGTATAATAACCAGATAATGCTAAAGATCACGGGATATCAAACGGCACCTAATAGGTAGCTATGTTAATATACCGGACCAAATCGGAAGGATCAGATAGTATGCGGGTTCGTAAACCAAACGAGTATGGAGACTCGTGTAATATGGTTTAACAAAGCCTACATACTAAAATGAAGCTTAACCTAAGTGCTTGCGACCCATCACGACCCGCTTAGGTAGCTTATGCTACCTTACACGTCGTTCGCGTAGAACGCGTCTGGAACGCCTAACATCGTGACCACAAGGTATAACCTCGGAAGGTTATAGCTATGGTCACCTAATGTGTTTGGTCGGATCCTAATGATCGACCAAATGGGTCGGGTTCGAAAGTATAAGCGATGGTTTAGATCGCTTACCTTACGACCCTATATAAGCACTAAACTAAAAGTGACGAGCTAAGCATGTTAGAACATGCTTAACTAAGATTAGAAAACAGGTTTAGCATCAAAACAAACGGCTTTGATGCTCACGAGTAGTTTGGTTACAAAATATGCAAGAATGCACATTTTGGCCGAAACTACGACTCGTCACTGAGCCTAGATAACGTGGTAATCAGTAGGTATAGTCACTACGGACTATAACCATCGTGATCACGCTCACGTTATGAAGTTCCATGAACTTCGGGTTGACCATAGGCTGGTCAATGCAGAAAGTCAACAAAACATTGACTTTCGGACTCGAAAAGCGAATAAAAGAGTGAAAGAATACTTACGGAGGGTCCCCGAATGCTAATCTAGATCAAAATGACTCAGGTATGAAACAAAGGTTCCAACTTAGAGCTCTTGATTAGATTGTGTGGGTTTTTGCAACAAGGGGGGGGGGGGTATTTATAGGAAAAGCATAACCGTTAGGATCGTTTATCGAATATCTGTAACACCCCAAATTTCGTAAGATATACTAAAATGCTTTAATCGTAATATTTAGCGAAAAGAAATGATAAATATAGAATTCTACTATTAGTAAAGTTTTATAAACTATGGAAAGTATAAAACACATGTGCACATGAAGTTAACCAAGTTTGTATGTAAAATGAAATAAATTGCCATGTTATAAAAGATAAGGGGGTTAAAATGAAAAATGTATAAATAAAACACTTGACCAAAAGTTAGTCAGTGTTTGGTGATGGTGTGCGATCGAGAGAAAGGGCAGGGGAAGAACAAAAACCCTAATCAGCCTAAATTCTTCAAATTGAGGGAGGAATTTGGCTCAAAACTAATGCATGAACCAAGATTCTTGACCACCCAAGTGTTCTTCACACCAAGTAAGTCGAATTTTATGTTTTGATGATGTTTGACAAGATGGGTTATGATCAATTCGTAAATTGATATGAAATTAAGCAAGATTGTGAATTAGAATCACCAAATAGAACTTGTGTTGTGTGTGATTTTGAGTAATTTCATGGTTTGAAGCAAAACCCACTTGTTCAAGTAGTATGATGTTATGTGATGATCTTGTAGTTGTGAAATTTGTCTAAATATTATGAACTAGTTAGTGTGTGATGCATGAATATAGGTTAGATTGAAGGATGGAATGAAATTAAAGAAATTCTTAGTGGTGATGATGAAGGAAGATAAGAAATAGGAATGAAAGCATGATTTAGTTGTACATTGTGCATCAAACGGTGTACGCACACCAAGTGTTTGATGAAATGCCTAGTGTAGGATAGTGTGGGAAATTTCATGCTAACTAATGAATGAATATGTGTTGAGTATGGTAATGATATAATTAATGATTGTTGAATATAAGAGACGCGTGGTAGAAGGAATTCATGAGAAGGTGTTGTTGATGATATCATTTGGGTGGAAATGTGCATTAGGAGCTTGTACCATATGCTTGAACGAGGAGGATGCACATCATGTATTGGATCGATTTCTTATTGGTAATGTAGGATTTGATGTACACTAAATACAAAACATGTGAACTTGCTAGTAATGATGTTATGACTTCGTTTAAATAGGCTCACCTTGTATGTGGTGGTCAAATGTGAGATAATGAAAGCATTAACATGTGAAAGTATGTGTATGTAGTTAGGTGATCGTGTGGATGTAAGCATATTTCATCATGATTGTTATATATATATATATATAGTGATGCTTGTGTAGCCTAAAATAATAATACGGATATATGGGGTTATGTCATAAGTTATATGTTAAACCGTTGACTTCCGAAAGTCAACAACGCGTCTACGCATAGGAAGCATGATTTGATTTGTTGTCTTAAAGGTAGGATCATAGGAGGTCGCATGGTACATGTTATGTTAATACGCGTTATTTTGTGATGACATGATGAATTACATTAGTTTGAAAGGATATGAAATTGATTATATGTCTTATGCTTGTTAATTTTGACTAAAGAAAGTCAAATGTGAAATATGCGGTTGATATGATCGTTAACATGTACAATGATGTATGCTAACGAAAATGTGATTTGGTGACATGAAAGTATAGGAATCATGTCAAGACGGACTCAAGCATGAAAGGCTAACGGGTCAAGAGGAGACAAGGAATCGGATACGAACCCGGATGCACGAGGTAAGTAATTTCTATAATTACTTCTTAGTTGTTTATGTAAAGTCATGTGCAATCTAATTATTATGATAATTGAGGTCATAGAGGAATGAATGGGTATGATATCAATGAAGTATTAAACGGATCTTAGCAACTATCCGAGTATGATATGTGTGATTAAGAATGATAGCTAAGTAGTAGGATTGGTTACTTAGGCAAGAAAGTCCTTTGTTATTAAGGATAGGGCTAAATTGACAAAAACGCCCTTGATGGGTATTTCGGCCAAATGACCTTAAAAGTCGTTTGGAAACAAACTATTTGATTCGAGTAGTGTCTTGGTCAAGTATAAAAGCGAAGTATAGAGTTTTATATGCCATAGACCATTTAATGCGCAAATACCCATAACGGGTCAAAATAAGCCTTTGAGCGAAAGTGAGTTAAGAGGATGCAAGGCAACCGAGAATTTAACCTTTCATGATAGTCGAAAATAAAATTATTAAGTCCATATGGCATTGTGGTCAAATAATCAGATTATGTTGGTAAAAGCACGAACGGGTCAAATAGTTAGATAAAGAATAATAAGGCGGAAGCGTGTAAGATAGGAATTTCCTTAAATCGGATATGGGATTCCAAGTCCATATGATAGAATGTGAAATTAGAAGCATGTAGGAAGAAACGGGAGGTTAATCGGATAAACGGACCAAAAGTTACGCAAGTTTTAGTGCGTACGATCGACGAAAACAACACAGCAAGAAAATGGCAAATCTAGAGGCCGTCGCCGACGCCCATAGGGGCCGTCGCCGACGCCTCATGGAAAATGCAGTTTTGCCGACGCCTTATCTTGCTGTCTACGGAGAGTTTGGGCTACGCGTAAAACCAAGGGCCGTCGCCGACGCCCCCTAGGGCCGTCGCCGACGCCCTCCCCATGTCCAAAATGCTGTAAATTGTTATTTAAGTCAATTTTTGGAACGTAGGTTCCGGTATGTTAACCGTGGACTACGGTGGATCTCCCAAGCATGGTTTTGATCGTGCCTTTAATGTTTTTGGGCTATAAATCTAAGTTTAGGTCCCATGTGATTAATATACGTGTATGTAGTGATATGTAAGATCTTGAATGTGTAAGTAGGGATGTAGGTGCGAATGCGAAGGTGTATATAGGTATGTATGAAGGTACGTATAAGTGTACGTATGTACGTAGAAACTTAGGAAGGTGTGTATGTACATAGACGTGTATGTATGCATATAGGAATATATGCAGCCATGATTTAGATGTGTTAAGTAATAACGTTATTAACAGCGTGCCTTGAGAATGAAAAGCATTGCAGGTACATTATTGAAGCCTCATTTGGTAATGCATACGCGTATGGAATGTTTAAAGTTAGGAAGACAACGAAATGGGAAGCGTACAAGAATGAATCTAGTTTATATAATGCGTGCTAATGTTATGAATGTATGTGTGGATGCAGGTTGTATGAGTCACGGAGGATTACTAAAAAGTGAAGATCGAAGACCGAGTCTTAAGTTATATTGTACGGGAGTGTTTGAATAAGTAATGTCATAAATATAATTTATATTTCTATTTGTAAATAAGTTCAAGGGGAGTATTCAGTGTAACAGTGTCACTTTAAAAATTTACTTCAAGTAAGTCAAGACGTTTAAAAAGAAAGAAATTTTAAAGCTCCTTTTTCCGCTGCGTTATCTTTAAGGTTAAACGTGTTAGGGCGTAACAATATCGTGCCACGATCTTGTGCGTACACTTGTCAAAATATTGTGGTAAGTCAGAACTTGGCCCTTGGCTCTTGATTGGGTGAAAGGGCATTGCCCCTTGAACGAACGAAAGGCCAACTGCAAGTGGATTCAATGAATCTGCTGTACTGGGGACCCCTTACGAACCGTATGGCTTATGGCTTACGGTCCGTAAGCCCCTAGTTTGGCAGATTTACAGTTTTGGTCCCTGCAGCTCCAAAACTTGGTATTTGATGCGTTTTTGACACGTTTAAGCCCCGTTAACCCCATTTCAAAGCTCTAAAATGAAGTTAAAGTATAGGGAACTTAAAATGTGCTAAAAAATATGTCGGATGTCGGTTCGTTTGGCCGTACGGTCGCGATGTTCGGTTAATTACGACGGAATGCGCATAAGCGCGAAAAACGATCCAAATTGCGCGACGAATGGATTTTTCTCATGCCATACACTAAGGCATAATATAAGGATGCTTACATAAATTTTTGGATGTCTGGATGTATTCAGAACGTATGTTATGCGCAAAAGTGCAAACTTATGCACTTTTTGACATTTTTAGCCCCTGAATGATCCAAAAGTTTGTTTTAGCATAACAAACCCCTCAAAGCCTATTTCTAAGCTATGTAAAGGATATTTATGGTATGTTTAACTTATGGACATGTTCCGGAATGTTCGATACAGTTCGAATTGGCATACTTTCGCAGTTTGTCAATTTTAGTCCCTGTAAGCGAATTAACTTGTTTTTGCTATACCAAAGCCTTCAAAACTTACTACTAAGTTATGTAAAGGTTATTTAAGGTATGTTGATGTTCCGGAGTATTTGTCGCATTAAACTGAGTATGTTTACGTACCAGTTTGCGTATAACTCTCTAGAAAGCGATGTAGAGTTTGAAATTGAGCAAAAGTCAAAATATGAAAAATGTAAAACACAACCAAACAAACATTGGGATCAAATAACATTGTTTTATTGATAAAAGAACTGTTCACAATGATTACAAGCACAAATGTTACACTTTAGCCCTACCATTAATTCATAAAAAAAACTAAGCAACTTGAGTTCACTAATAATTGTTAGATTAAATATAGTTTATTATATTTTATATATGGCCATTATAGTCATTTATATTATATTGGATTAATATATTAAATTATACATTATTATAATATTAGTTGGTAATTGTTGATTGATCATATTACCTTACTAACTAATAAAGAGTTTCCTTTGGGTGTATTTAATGAGATAACTAGAGTCCTTAAAGGGTTGGACTCTACACTTAACATCATATAATTTGTCGCCGCTCTCTCTCCAAAAACCGAGTTCATCTAGAAATCATAATAACCATCAGAATTGTACACCCTAAACGGGTACTCGACCAACCTGACAATCATGTCGTCTACATGGCTACATTTATCCCTACTGCAGTTGCTCGCTTACCATGTACACTTTTACATGTTTTACATTACATACATATAGTACCGATCAACATCTGATATCAGAGCATATATTACTCAAATTAGTTCTATTTGTTTTCCCTAGACCTGGAATTAAAACTGGAAAACAATAAGTTTTGAAGAAAAAATGTTTAATCAAGATTTACGGTTTTGTTCTTGGTAATTATCATGTTTTCTACATAAAAATTATAGGAAAAAGGTGCTTGAATGGGTTATGATTCTAGTAAAATACAAAATCTAATAAAAAAATGAAATATGTATATTAAAATATGTTCAAGGTTTCGATTTTAGAGAAAACTGGCTAAAGATTCTTTGAATATGTTCTTCGTGTTTATCATAAAATTCGAAGAATCACCTTATTTTGGATGGTCAAAAGATTAGCATGTGTTTTTCATGTATTGATTTGGATTCTATTCATTAGAATTTCAAAATTTTGATATAATTTTATTGGATAAAACATTTCAAAATCTTTGGATAGTTATACTAGATTTAAAAAAGGAAACAAGATAAACATAATCCCTTAAAAGATTTTTTTGAATCATATCCTTATCACAAGTTCAAGTTTGCATATAAATATTTGATTTAGAAAATAGCTCGCCTTTTAATGTGTGTTCATATTTTTTTCTATTGGGGGTTCACGATTTTTGTTCCTTTAATTTTAATAAAACTCAATTTTCTTCTATCAATTTTAAGAGAACTCAGTTTTTTTTTTGTTACATCAACTTTTAGAGAACTCAAATGCTCCATCAATTTTAAGAGAACACAAATTTTGTTATATTGGTTTCAAGAGAACTCAATGAAAGTGAACTCATAAAAGTAGAGTTTAAGTGACTTATAAAAGGTAGAGTTTAAGAAAACTCATAAACTATAGAACACATAAACTTGAGAACTCATAAACTAGGGAACTCAAAAGTAGAGAACCCATAATTAAGGGAACTCGAGAACTCTCAAACATAGAGAACTCAAACATAGTGAACCCAAAACTCGAGGAATAATTGTTTTCTCGAGAACTCATTGTTGTGAGCTAACTTTTTTCGTGAACGTAACTGCTATGAACTATTATCGTAATTTGCTATTAACTTAAAGCCTGTCTTACCTTAAACTCTCATATTATTTGTTATCAATATCTAGATAGAAATCTTTATTAGATAGAACTAGATGATACTATATACTTTCACAACTTTTGTTATCATGCAAATGAGAATTTAACAAAAGACAAATGAGAATTTAACAAAAGACAAATGAGACCTATAAGTTTCATCCATTGAAACCAAATTTCATGAGAAATCATGACAGGATTGATGAGGATGATTTTTTCATCTAATCTCATTCTTAGTTTTTAAATCACGTGTTAAATGCCTACATAATGCTTGACTTAAGGAATAAGTATGGGTCCCCTGAAAGTTATATTTCACTGACATTCGTGGAACTTATTCAAAACGGAATATTCAAACATATTTCATATATCATTTAAAGACTATCTACTTGTATCTAATCTGTTTCCTATGGTCCATGGTCTTAAAGAGATCCATTCATATACGTATACTTAATATGATTTTTCTAAATATGTCCATAAGTTTCGTATGACATCTGGATGTTAAGGAAATCAAATAAACTATAGCATATCTATGATAGGTTCCCAGATCACGTACATTATTGAAACTTCTCTTGTAGCATTCCTAGAGATATCAATGATCGGTGGGAGAATTTTATGTCTTAATCATAACTTGCAAGAGTTGCAAAAGGTGGGGAGTGAAAACTTCATATTACTTCAATTTACAACTCTTGTATAAGACACTGCTCCATCTCGACGTTGTTCCATCAAAACTTGTCTCCTTGGAATATAATACTACTCTTATAAAAGTTCCATTGTTTCTTGTTAGGATCTGAGATGCTCTTAGTATGCTATGATGAACAAATATGAATGATATTTTATAAACAATGGAAATTACAGAATTATATGAGCATACAAGAGTGGAAAGTTATATGAAACTGTTTTCCATTGATAATCAAAATGATTACAAATACGGAAAGATTATACTAACTCCTCCTCAGCTTGATCACTCAACTTTTTTGTCCGTACAAAAGGAATGTAAGTGATGTGATTAAATAGATCTCTAATAATTGAGATCTATATATACAAGTACTAAAGCTCTGTTTGCAATCAGCTGACGTCACCTTGATAGTGACATCTTAGATTTCTAACAGAAAAGATTCCTCAGATGTTAGCAAACATCTACGGGATTCTAACATCTAATCTAATATACACAAACACTGTTCTAAGCTAAATATTGTTACACTGAATAAACGTATATTTTTCAAACCTCTGTTGCTTTGTTTCAAACATCTGTTTGGCCAAAACAGGTCATTGATCTTCATGATAGTGCTTTGCTTCAATAGGGCTTTGGCCATTGAACAATGGTTTCTTATTCCTTAATAATGTAACACCTTGTAAATTCGTGTCCAGTAATGTACTGACACGTGTCCATACTCCCAATTGTGCCTAATGTTGGGTGGGATGGACTAATTTTGCCAATTATGGAAAGTATAAATTTGGAGGGACTAAAGGTGTCAACACGCTGAAACTATTCCTCTGAGTAACCCTTTACGAACCGCGAGCTTGATGCTACACGATCATTTCCATACTCTCAAATGAGCCAATTATTGGACGAGAGGGACCATTTTTGACATTTTACAAAAGTTAGAACATAGAGGGGCTAAAGCTGTCAATATGACAAAAGTTTGTCTTTGAAGACCCTTTGAGGACCGTATAGCCTAAGGCTTACAAATCGCAAGTGATGCGTGTCGAGTGTGATATATTTATATGTATATTTTTAGCCCTTTTTAACATTTTAGTCTAGTTTTAAATTTATAAAACACGATATTTTACTAACACTAAACACACATATGGGCAAGTGCACCCATCGTGAGCGTAGTATAGCGTTGGTAAGATACCGAGGTTGTCCAAGGACATAAGAGCTTTTAATACCGGTTTATCCTCAACGTCTAATCAAATCAAAAATTTAGAAAAAGGTTTTAAACAAGAAAATAAAAACTAAAAATGCTGAAAATAATACAGATAGAAAAGATGAATCACTTGGATCCGACTCGCCTTTAGTGTAACCTTTGATTATTTCCGCACTTTTGCACTTTTTAAGAGATTATCTTAATTATAGTAGTAGGCCTCTCTTTTGAAGGTGACGTTACCCTAAACCCAGTAGTTTGAGTCAGGAAGGATACAATCCTAAATGGTTGGATTATTGAAAGATAATTAATTAAGTTATTAATGCGTAATGTGGTAGGCCCCTCTTTTGAAGGTGACACTACCCTCGGCTAAGTGGTTTGAGTCAGCAGGGATTCAATCTCAAGTAGCTGAGTTAATGTATTAATAGTAGTTTACATATGAGGGGATCAAGCCATTCGCACCCCCGTCATCCAATACCAGTGGGTATTGAAGGAGGTCCTAGTAAGCTTGACCCAGGTCCTTGCAGGATCTATACACTGGACAAGGCAAGAACCTTACCAAATCATTCTCTTAACCCCCGACCAGGTAGCCAACATATCTCTATATAGACCGTAGAGATATGAATGGTGTAAATCTTTTATTTTATATAGACAGTAAAATAATGCCAAGACACCACGGACAAATGATAAGGAAGTTTCACCTTCAACATAAGAAACTAGTTATTAAAATCATTAATACAAAACCAAGTAAAAAGTGCGAAAAGATTAAAAATAAAAAGTGTAAAATGCTTGTCTTCACCAAGTGATGTAAGACACTTAGGCAAACATGGCCTTTAATTGTCAAGAACTCTTACTATCAATCTTGGATCCAGAGACTACTACACACACTCTATGATGGATGATGGATGATGGTGCTGGATGTGGGTTGTGATGGTGGTGGAGGGTGGGTGAAGTGTGAGAGAGGTGGTTTGCCAATGGATGCCTTTGAAGTGAACCAAACACCTATATTTATAGCCTGCATAGAAGCCCGGACACGGCCCCGTGTCCATCCACTTTCTCTTTCTTCATTAATTGCAGTTTGTCTGCATTAGTTGACCATGCCCCTGTGTCCATGGGCACGGCCCCGTGTGCAGAAGCGTATCTGTACTATAAAGATTTGCTTGGATTCTGCGAATCTTAGCGTTGACCACGGCCATGTGGAGCTGGGCACGCCCCCGTGTTGGGAAATAGAAGCTTCTACAACTTTGTCTTTTCTGCATACACTTGAGCACGCCCCCGTGTCCGCTGGGCACGCCCCCGTGTCCACTGGGCACGGGGCGTGTTCAGCCTTCTGATCTATTGTTTTTGCTTGGGAAGATGTTGTTGAGGAGTCGGGCATGCCACATTTATTCCTTTTCTTGTATTTATGTTAGATTTAGCTGTGTTTTTGCTTCTTTTGTTCATTTGAGCTCATTTAATCCTGAAAATACAAAAGGAAGACAAAAGCACACTTTTTCCAACATTAATACTAAAAAAGGGTTAGTTTTATGCCTCATTTGATGTATTTTATATGTTGCATTTTACACACATCAAATACCCCCACACTTGAATCTTTGCTTGACCTCAAGCAAAACTCTTTATAATGTGGCTTACACGCCCAAATGGAATGGGTAGAAGAGAAGTTTTTTGTGCTTGTCTTGAGTGTCGGGATTCCAAGATCTTTATTAGGTTTTATTTTTATGTTATTTACAATCCTATTCGTTATGATTTATTTAGAACATTTCATAAGAGAAATTACTTATTTGGGCATAACATGCCTCTTTAAAATTCCATTTATATACAAGTTCACATACCTCACGGGAGATCACTCAACACTCGGCCGAAGATGTATTTTTGTGAAACACTCGAGACCGCATGGAACTTACTTCTACCATATGCTTGCCAATCAATCAATCCTCATCCTTTTTAACTATAAACCTCTGTAAAAATCAAGAGGACTTGGGGAAGGGTTAGGCCTGGATTAAAGGTAGGTGGTTTTGGGTTAGTGGTTAGTAGAAATGGGCGAAAGGTGTAAAAAGCGTCGGTTTTCGTAAAACTTTTTATTTTTGTGACTTTTTATTCAAACAAAGCATTTTTCAAACAAAGTTTCTTTTGAGGAACTTGTTTGTTTATTGCTAGGCTTCATCATCATTTTTTTTGATAAGGAATGTCACATGAAAACCGAGCTTTTTACGAAAATAAAGGGTTAAAATGAAAAAGGGTTTTTGGTGGGTAAAGGGTGTTTGTTTTGTGGGTTTAGAAATGAAAAGATTTAGGCTCAAAAGGGTTATCTAGGGGATTTTGGTTAGGTGGTAAAAAAAAAAAGAAAAATAATGGTGTTGAAAGAAAAATGGTTAGTCCTAATGCCTCCATCATTTACTTACTTGGGTTTAAGTTTGTAAGGACCGAGAATGTATCGTCATGGCAAGTTCTAGAGTCGTAAGAAACCAAGCGGCTATTCACACAAGAAACGAAAGATGAGCATTTAGTTTAAAGATGTGTATTTGTATGCTCAATAAAGGCTCAAAACTCACTTTTTGTGGGAATGGGTTTTTTAATGTGATCAAGTATATATAATCAAATTTTAACTAGATTTGTCATGTCGTTTCATAATTTTCTCATGTTGGTTCTTTTTATCACGACGCTATCGGTTGTAAATTCGGAAAAATATAACCTTTTTAGAATTTGTTATTCCCAATTTAAACCAAGACAAGTAAAAAATGAAAAGTTTTTGAAAAGAGTAAACTGCCATTTTGGTCCCTGTGGTTTGGGCACTTTTGCCATTTTAGTACAAATCTCAAACTTTTTAAATCTGGGTCACGGTGGTTTCACTTTTATTGCCATTTTAGTCCAAAATCCAAAAACCTCTTATTTTGACTTTTGAAAGCTGATTATTTTGTCCTTTTGTTCAGGGGCATTTTGGTCATTTGATTTTAATATAACATATTAACGAAATTAAACAAAAGGAGACCATCATGACAGACCATCATCTTCTTCACACATAGTTTACCCACCTCTAGCAGGCCATCATCTACTTCAAACCCAAACCCGCCACCACTCCTCCACCCACCACCGCCCCACTAGAAAGACAACCTCCACCTCTTCTCAACCCTCATTGCACCCAGTACTGAAACTAAAATTACACAAACGAAAGAACAGATTATGAACCTTTAGTCTCGGATTTCAGTTCTTCATCTACTTTCTGAACATTTGAGTCCCCCGATTCTGTTGCAAGACCAGATACCATATGCTGATGGATCATACCCCACATGCTTATCGTGTTCTTTTTCTTCACAGATCGCTTCTTCTCAAGAACGAGCTTCGACCCGTTTGAATTCTCATCTTTCTGGTCATTTAAATCTCTAAAATTGCGATTATTTGAAACAGGTATCTCGTTCTTTCTCTCTTGGAGGCTGTTGACTCCGAATAACATATCAATAAACTCAACTTCATCATGATCATAGTTCGAAAGCGGTTCAGATCCTGTGGGTTAGGGTTTTATTTGGAGGTTGAAGATGATCTCTTGTTAGGGTTTTATTTGGGGGTTGAAGATGATGTAAATGGGGATATGAATATTAATAAGGGTATAAAGGAATTAATAATGTATTTAATTTAGTTTTTTAGTTAAGAAAATATTAAATGAAAAGCACTTGGACAAAAATACCCCTACACAAAAAGACAAAATAGGCAGGTGGTAACACTAAAAAATGAGAGTTTTTGAATTTTGGACTAAAATGGCAATAAAAGTGAAACCACAGGGACCCAGATTTAAAAAGTTTGAGATTTGGACTAAAATGGCAGAAGTGCCCAAACCACATGGACCAAAATGGCAGTTTACTCTTTTGAAAAAAATTGGGGTGTTTAGCGGTTCCGTTCCAATAGAGTTTTGTGTAAGGCTTGTAATTAGGACTTGCAAAGGTTTTAGCAACCCCTCCCCCCCCCCACACACACACTTAAATTACACATTCTCCTCAATGTGTCCCAAAAATAAGTTTTTAGGTTGATTGAACGTGTAAAAGGTGTGTTAAAAACAAAAATTTATGTTACTGGGCATCTGGACACGGGCCATGGTGACCGGGCACGGCCCCGTGTTCAGATTGACAGTAACAGAAAGTAACAGAAGGCTGGGCACGAGGGCGTGTTCAGCAAACACGCCCCGCGTCCAGTTACCTGAACTGGGCATTTTTCTGCAGATCCTTGAGCACGGGGCGTGTTAGCTGGGCACGGCCCGTGCTGAACTTGCTGTAATGAAGAAAATTTGCCGGGAGCCTCTGTTTTTGTGCATGGGGTGTTGGTTCAAGCTTCCCTTAGTATCCTTCACTATCCTGAGTGTGTTTTATCCATTACAACATCATCCAAACACCATTTAATAATTAAATAACCATCATTTATTAAAGAGCAAATTACAAATAAGTTCCTAGAAAAGTAAAGACAAATAGAAAGCTAAAAACAAAGTTCCTAAGATAGATAGGTCAAGTGATACATGAAATCATCCTAAGGAGTTCTACCCTTATTGTAGGAAACAAAAGCCCGGGAATAGCTTCCCGGTATTTTAAAGGCGTTGTAGAACTCAGAGCTGAGAGGTGTACCCTATATGTCGTTGAGCCACTCCTCTATTTCTCTAGGAAGGAAGAAGGCGAGCTCATTTTCCACAACATCTTGTGGTGGAGGAGCAACGGCAACCGGGACCCCTTGTAGTATATCTCGAGGTGGTTCCGTGTGCATGGCGTACCACTCGGTCGGTATGATAACTTCTGGTACCACATTCCATGCCCTTTGTGTAATGATTGGTACCAAAGGAGGAGAAGCGAGGATATTCAACCTTTGGTGCAAAAGGTTGACCTCCCTAAGACATCCTTCTAGACCCACTGATAAATGATTGATACGGTCGACCAGAGCTTCCTCAACCCCCGTTATTTCGTCTATGGCCTCTCTCAAGGCATAGACATAATTAACGAGGGAGTCTTCTACCGAGTACCTTCTCCCTTGACGGTTGTTCCTGGAGTGTGACGAAGATGTTCCGCTGTTTCTGCTCGCCATTCTAAGAAAACAAACCGAAAAGAGTTCATTTTAGTGCAACAGTACCTCGAACACGGCCCCGTGCTCACTGAGCACGGCCCCGTGTTCACCTCTCTGCAGATTTTTGGAACAAGGAATCTTGGAGCTTTTAATTATTTTTCTTACTTTTAACGCATTTTTAAGTAGAAATAACTTAAAACTGTGTTGTGAAACTTATTTTTGACAAGATTCCTTGAATAAAAATCTAACAAATATCACAATAAAGCTTGAAAACATGGAGGTTTTAAGCTTTAATGGAGGTGTTGAGGAAAAATGAAAAAGAAGGCAATGGACAAAAGTAGAAAAGACAAGATGGTTGTTGAGAACCTTCTTTAGAATACACCTAGTATGGTATGTGTGAAGATCCCACCAAATCTCTGTCTTTGGAATGGTCCAAATGTGCAGGAATCTTGCTGTATTTATAGAAAACGACAGCATGCTGGACACGGCCCTGTGTCGGCTGGACACGGCCCCGTGTCGGCTGGACACGGCCCCGTGTGCAGGCGAGATACTGACACTTTTTGTCCGTATTCTGACCAAAAGTCATACGAGAATCTTTTGGTGGACACGGGGGCGTGCTGACCTGGACACGGCCCCATGTCTAGAAGCTGTTTATGAAGTTCGTCTATTTTTAAGGAATTTATCCGGATCGGGTGGTTCCTTACTGGACAGAACAACACCGAAGTGCCTGAGATACCTTAGTTTCCCTAGATTAAGACGAGAACGCAAGAGGTTATCGGAAAGGGTGATTCCTATGCTAAATGTAGGTGGACAAGTCCAACGCTTATCCGGGCTCTCGTTAAAGAAGGTGCATGTCGAATCGCTCAGGTCTGTGCATGCATCGACGGAAGTCGACGGGGAGTCCTTCACGGCACAATCGACACAGTGACGACTATCGCTCAAGTCTTCGCGATGAATTAGTTATGTCCATCTCAAGCTCTTAATGCAATCTCAACAATTCTTTTTGGGTGTTGTCTTGAGATGAATTAGTTATGTCCATCTCAAGCTCTTTTATCCAATTAAGAATTAGATCTTCCATATGAAATAATTCTTCAAGAAGCATTTCATCTAGAAGGGATGATTGAGAGTATTCGAGGGAGAGATAGGAATTATTTTTACTTTCGCCCCTCTTAAGGCTACATGCAAATAATGGGTCTATATAGTGGGGAGTGTAATTTAAAAAATAACATATTAAATCTTCATGAGTTCCTCCACATATTTGACACCACATACCATAAGAGGAGCAGAAGTAAAAAAAATCAGTATCGCTCATGTTTGTGTCAGAAATTACCAAACGTCGGGATCTTATGGTTCTGTTTTCAGTATCTAATACTTGGGCACGGGGCGTGTTGATTGGGCACGGCCCCGTGTTTAGCTACTATTTGACTTAAAACAGGATTGCCAGTACCAAAGATTGGGCACGGGGCGTGTTCAGTGGGCACGACCCGTGCTGAGCTCTGTAGAAAACTAAAAACTTAAGAAAAATCCTAAAAAAAAGAAAAATAAGAAAAACGATTAGGCCATTAATTCCTAACTTTATTAAAATCCTTGTGTCCCCGGCAACGGGGCAAAAAACTTGATGCGTATCGAGTGTGATATATTTATATGTATATTTTTAGCCCCTTTTAACACTTTAGTCAAGTTTTAAATTTGTAAAACACGATATTTTACTAACACTAAACACACATATGGGCAAGTGCACCCATCGTGAGCGTAGTATAGCGTTGGTAAGATACCGAGGTCGTCCAAGGACACAAGAGCTTTTAATACCGGTTTATCCTCAACGTCTAATCAAATCTAAAATTTAGAAAAAAAGTTTTAAACAAGAAAATAAAAACTAAAAATGTTGAAAATAAAAATAAAAATATAACAGATAGACAAGATGAATCACTTGGATCCGACTCGCCTTTAGTGTAACCTTTGATTATTTCCGCACTTTTGCACTTTTTAAGAGATTATCTTAGTTATAGTAGTAGGCCCCTCTTTTGAAGGTGACGTTACCCTCAACCCAGTAGTTTGAGTCAGCAAGGATACAATCCTAAAGGGTTGGATTATTGAAAGATAATTAATTAAGTTATTAATGCGTAATGTGGTAGGCCCCTCTTTTGAAGGTGACGTTACCCTCGGCTAAGTGGTTGGAGTCAGCAGGGATACAATCCCATGTAGCCGGGTTAATGTATTAATAGTAGTTTACATATGAGGGGATCAAGCCATTCGCACCCCCGCCATCCAATACCAGTGGGTATTGAAGGAGGTCCTAGTAAGCTTGACCCAGGTCCTTGCAGGATCTATACACTAGACAAGGCAAGAACCTTACCAAACCATTCCCTTAACCCCCGACCAGGTAGCCAACATATCTCTATATAGACCGTAGAGATATCAATGGTGTAAATCTTTTATTTTATATAGACAATAAAATAATGCCAAGACACCACGGACAAATGATAAGGAAGTTTCACCTTCAACATAAGAAACTAGTTATTAAAGTCATTAATACAAAACCAAGTAAAAAGTGTGAAAAGATTAAAAATAAAAAGTATTACACTAAATGCTTGTCTTCACAAAGTGATGTAAGAGACTTAGGCAAACATGGCCTTTGATTGTCAAGAACTCTTACTATCAATCTAGGATCTCGAGACTACTACACACACTCTATGATGGATGATGAATGATGGTGGTGGATATGGGTTGTGATGGTGGTGGAGGGTGGGTGAAGTGTGAGAGAGGTGGTTTGCCAAGGGATGCCTTTGAAGTGAACCAAGTACCTCCATTATAGCCTGCACAGAAGCCCAGACACGGCCCCGTGTCCATCCACTTTCTCTTTCTTCATTAATTGCAGTTTGTCTGCATTTGTTGACCACGCCCCCGTGACCGCTGGGCACGACCCCGTGTGAAGAAGCATATCTGTACTATCAAGATTTGCTTGGATTCTGCGAATCTTAGCGTTAACCACGGCCGTGTGGATTTGGGCACACCCCCGTGTTGGGGAATAGAAGCTTCTACAACTTTGTCTTTTCTGCAGACACTTGGGCACGGCCCCGTGTCCGCTGGGCACGGGGCGTGTTCAGCCTTCTGATCTCTTGTTTTTGCTTGGGAAGTTGTTGTCGAGGGGTCGGGCATGTCACTTTTATTCCTTTTCTTGTATTTATGTTAGATTTAGCTGTGTTTTTTGCTTCTTTTGTTCATTTGAGCTCATTTAATCCTGAAAATACAAAAGGAAGACAAAAGCACACTTTTTCCAACTTTATTACTAAAAAGGGTTAGTTTATGCCTCATTTGATGTAATTTATATGTTGCATTTTACACACATCACAAGCAGTTCAAAATACTGCTGAAGATGATCGTATACGGACCGTAGACTATATGTCTATACGGTCCGCAAGCTGGTGATATTATTGTGCGCATTGAAGCCTTAAGTACCGCAAAGGAAACCCCTTACGGTCCGTAAAAGGGTGCCAGGAGCAGAAAATTGTTTGGGCTCCAAGCAAAATGCCAAGAAAACCACTAAATTGAAACCAGGGGCTTCATGGTTGTTCGTGACATGTCTCAAGACACTTGTAATGATCTTTAGCAGGTCTCTAACACCTGTGATGATCTGAATCATGATTCTCAACTATAAAAGGGCCTTGAAACTTCATTTTCAAGTGCACCATTTCTTAAAATCTTCTCTCATCTCCTCTGGAGGTTCCTGAACTTATAGGAGCTTCTAAATCAGTTATATTTCATCCAAGGACCATTTGTAAGTGCTCCTTTCTTCTGCATTTTCGTTTTATAGGCTTTAAAAGCCGAAAGTCAAGCAATTTCTATATTTGCTTTGACTTTCGGTTTAGACCACTATAGTCCAGCCATTGTTTGAGTCGAACATGGCTACGTGATCGTAATTAGGGAGGTGTTAATCCCTCAAAAGGGAACCTCCTGAAAATCACGTCTACTAGGTCAATTGACGGGTCAAAGTTTTATTGTTTAAAAAGTTAAAGGGTCAGTTTTCATAAATATTATAATCTGATCATATGTATGTTATAAATCATCTTTTGCCACATAAACAAGTTGGTAATTAATATTAGAACATGTGTGAACATGTTCTGCCCGTCAATTCCAGTTTTAAGGTCGGTTCGCAACCGAAAGTCGAGCAGTTTGACTTCTTCTTTTACTTTCGATTCTGACCTGATTTAGCTTAGTTAGCAACTGAATTAAGGTTGCATTATGATCGTATTTTAATGTAGCATAACCCTCTGAGGTTATATTACATGATCATAATCAGATTCTGAGTTTATATGCAAGTTTCTATATTTTGCCAACTTTGACCAAAATGCCCTTTTTTGCAATAAACAAGGTTTTAATCAACTATGAACAAACTTGCAAATGATTTATCTAGAGATATGTTAATATAATTAACATATTTTGATGTTATGAAACTGATCATAAGCTGAGTTTTGATTAAAGATCGTAAATTACATTATTTAATGACCGAAACGCCCTTTTGGCGCATAGTATGTTTTTAAACCATAACTATCGATCAAAACTTAATACCTACTAATATTATTACATATTTAAAAGTTTTTCATTGTAGGTACATGATCATAACCCATATTTTTAAATAAGTTCTCAAAGTATGTTTGTAATGACCAAAATGCCCCTGCGCTGCATAGTTTGGTCTTAAATCATAAAACTCATACATGTTTGATTACTTACTGATATTATATTATAAATTAAGTATTTTTACAGAATGAACATGATCATAATATCAGTTTATACGCAAGTTCTTATTTTACGTTGCTTAATGACTAAAATGCCCTTGCGAGGCATATTTTGATTTTCCAACCTTCATGGGCATATAAGTTGCTAACCTACTGATGTTACAACTTATTTAAAGTATATTGGCATATAGGACTTGTTCATGACTCATCCGGTTACCCGATATCGCTTATATGCGTACGGGTAAGCTTATGTAACTAGTTTACGTAAGTTTACCGAAACGGGTCAATCCTTATCCTTTTTACTTCAAATTCCAGAATGTACATTGTTTACCCATATTATACAAGTCTTATTACTTTTTGGGTTTTAACCACATTCTATTCCGGTCATCGCTTAATCTACTGTATCGTACCATTTTCGATATTTTAAGTTAACCGATCCAAGTCTACGACTTGAATAAGACCCGTTGACATTCTAATTGGTTACTTATACCATCATTCCAGACTAGGGCCTTCCAGTAAATTACAACCTACCTTAGTTATTTGATTAACGGCTGAGCTATTTATAATTCTTGCATATTAAGACGATTTTTAGCCCAGGTAAATACTCTTAACCTATTTTCCCTATATGGGCTTGGGATACAGTAAATTATTACCGCTTGGTTGGGTATGGGATCATATGTCGGATTGTGACTACAAAATCTCCATGACCCATTTTAATCTGTTTTGTCTGATAACTTAAACATTGGGGGTTAACGCGACCGTGTCCTGGATATCCTTGACTCATTTAAGTTGCTAATGGCCATGACCGAGCACGGGGTGTAGGCATACACCTGCAAGATGCTAATGCTATTATAAAATGTTTTTCCTACTCGTTAATCGGAGATAACTCCTTTGTGGGTTTAAGTGGCGTGTCGGTTAATCATGTCTCGATGTTTAGTACTAGGCCCCATATGTATTGACAGGCATGTAAAACTGTCTACAAGATCATTTTGAATTGTCCCAAGTTATTTATAAAATCATGTACCTTGTGCACTTAAAATGATTGAAAATGTTTTCAAAACGAGTCGGTTGATTGTATTTACCAGTGTAAACTGACGTATTTTCAAAAGACTAAGTTACAGGTGCAAGGATACATAAATAGGCTGGAAGTTACTCGCTAATGCTAGAAAAGGAATTTGCAACTCCTTTGCATAAAACCAAGTAGTCTGTTGATCTCCTTTTGTACTTTTTTACGATCCGCCTGTGGATCTTTATTACAAACCGTCTGTATATATATATATAGGGTCCGGATTTAGAGAAAACGGTGGAAAGTGTGAGAACTGTGAGAACGCTTATCGATCGTCCGATCAAAACAATCTATGGACTAGATTGGCGCGGTGGCGTTTTCGTAAATAACATCAATTTTATTACGTGGACGTGCTTCATTAAGGGTAAAAGGGTCTTTTGACTTCTCCACACAAAACGCCATCTCATGAAATAAAACGCCAAAAACAAAAATCCCAGACCATTCCCAGTAAAAACGTCATTATATATAAAACGCCAAACTTAATTAGAGTAAAATCCCGCCTAAAAAAACCGCCAAAAAATCCTATATATACAACATCTCAGACCTCCAATTAAAAACACAAACAAAAATCCAAACGCCATATTTCATATATCCCATTCGCCTTAGAAACGCCAAAAAAGCCAACCATCAAATACCTTCTAAATCAAAGCGTTTTTTTGAAATTCAGTTTGGTTGTCTGAAACATCGTTCATTGTGAAATTCAAGATTGTTCGCTGAAAAGGTCTAAATTCAATAACATTTTGCTGCATAAGATGGACAAATCTTTAAGAAAAAGATGCTGATGTCAGACTGTGTGCTTCCAAACAGCGACACATAAAACGACTTGAAAAACAAAAAAAAAAAACAAAATGAATCATACGAAAGTCGAACCAGCCAGTTAACATGATTCAAAAACGAAGAAAGAGACTTCTGACAGTGAAGATTTGGAATATCAATTGTTTATATATATATTTTTTTATTTTCCTTTTCAGTTGATTGTTATATAATAAAAACGCCATATATAATAAAAACGCCAAAACAACCAAAATGCTTGTTTAAACGATATCATCCCGTTAAACGCCACCAAAAACTCCCAAACTATAATAAACTTACTTTGAAAAGTATTATAAAAAACCCAAAAAAATAAAAAATAAAAAATAAAAAGCAAACTTGAAAATGTAACTAGAAACAAAAAATACAAATCAGTAATACTGAAGATAGGGAAAATTTATTATATTAGAATCTAAAACGCCGAACTTGAAAGATGGGACGTGTTACAGACTTCAGAGATAAAGCTTATCAAAAACAATAATTACAAACAGTAACTGAAAAGACGAATACTTTATTATAATAATGCACCGCCTAACTTAGGCGCAAAAAAGACATCCTATAAAATGATACGTCTCAGCAACTTCCATTTGATCAAACAAAAAAAAAAAACGCCAATACTACTAAATACCACTCACTAAAAAACGCCAAAAAAATCAAAGATGGCTAATATGCTTTCTTGGATATTGATAATTGTTCTTCGTGAAGTTTTACTGAATGAATTATTATCAGAAGGGAGTAACTCAGAAAGATTTTGCTGCATGAGATGGACAAAAATTCAAGAAAAAGATACTAATGCCAGTCATATGGCATTTTGTATTTTTTGTTCTTGAATAAAGTTTGGATGACGAGAAGAGATCAATGACAATGAAGAGTGGGTTGATTATAAAAATGAAGATCAAGATCAATATAAAGAAAAAGCAAAAAACCCACTCACACGACATAGATCTATGTCGCCAAACATTCACAAAAAAAAAACCATATCAAAGGCAAACAAATCAAACCAATGTGTTTGTTAAGTTTTGCATAAAACGCCATATATTTGGTGGTGACAGTTCTAGTACTATTAAAGAAAATAGAGACTGATGACAGTGAAGATTGGGAAGAGAGATCCGATTAAGATTTTTAATTTCTTTTCTTCGCTTGTATTTTTTTCCTGTGGTTGACATATAATATAACAATAGTAAAACACCAAGATAACACAAACGCCAAAATGTTTATAAAAAAATAATAGAATAATGGGCCATCTTGTTTAAAACGCCTTGGAAAACGCCATTCAAATAGATAATGGCATATGATTTGAATAAACGCCATAAACGTCAAAATGTTAATACAATTAAACCATTAAATGCCATTAAATATTGAATTTGGTTAACGCCAAAAATCTTAAAAACCAACAATATTGGGAAATGCGGAACTCGAAAAGCAGAAGATGAAAGGACAAAAAAGCCCCTCGGCCCTTTTCTAAGCGGCGTGACACGTGTTGGGCCAGGAAGCGTTCTCACCATTATCATACTTTTGAGCGTTTTCTCCTGATCCTGTTTCTATATAGGGTCGGGATTTAGAGAAAACGGTGGAAAGTGTGAGAACGGTGAGAACGCTTATCGATCGTCCGATCAAAACAATCTATGGACTAGATTGGCGCGGTGGCGTTTTCGTAAATAACATCAATTTTATTACGTGGACGTGCTTCATTAAGGGTAAAAGGGTCTTTTGACTTCTCCACACAAAACGCCATCTCATGAAATAAAACGCCAAAAACAAAAATCCCAGACCATTCCCAGTAAAAACGCCATTATATATAAAACGCCAAACTTAATTAGAGTAAAATCCCGCCTAAAAAAACCGCCAAAAAATCCTATATATACAACATCTCAGACCTTCGATTAAAAACACAAACACAAACAAAAACCCAAACACCATATTTCATATATCCCATTCGCCTTAGAAACGCCAATAAAGCCAAACATCAAACACCTTCTAACCCAAAGCGTTTTTTTGAAATTCAGTTTGGTTGTCTGTAAGATTTCGCTCAATGAAATGGACAAAATCCTTAAGTGAGGATGTTGTCCATTTCATTGAGTAAAATCTTATTGACTAATCCTCAACTTCCATCCAATTTATAACGCCAAAACATAGAGAAACATTATTGAGCTTTGTTGTCAATAAAGTTTAGCTGTATGGGGTGGATAACATTGTCAGTTATCTTTCTTAATAGAGGATTAACAATGTTATCCATCTCATACAGCAAAACATTATTGATTTTAGCATGATCAAATTTTGATGTTTAAGGTGCTCTTATTTCGTGGCGTTCTATTTATCGGTAAAACGCCAAAAAAGTTAAAAAATCAAACATCGTTCATTGTGAAATTCAAGATTGTTGGCTGAAAAGGTCTAAACTCAATAACATTTTGCTGCATGAGATGGACAAACCTTCAAGAAAAAGATGCTGATGTCAGACTGTGTGCTTCCAAACAGCGACACATAAACGACTTGAAAAAAAACAAAATGAATCATACGAAAGTCGAACCAGCTAGTTAACATGATTCAAAAAAGAAGAAAGAGACTGCTGACAGTAAAAATTCCTTGTTTGTCAACACGTGACTAATTTACTATTTTACCCTTTTTCTCGTTATAAGTTACCTCATAAGGTAACATTTCAAAAATTCCTTGTTTGTTCGTCATTCCATGACTTAGTTACTGTTTTACCCCTTTTTACCATTCATTATAGTTTTACATCATTTTCATTTGTTCCGACCCGTATCAATCTACATCGGAACATCGTATTTCAAGCATTAGCTTATCATATTCATAACCTTTATTATAATTAGGCATTCTATAAAAGGGGGTGTAAGATTTACTTACCTCGCATCCAAATTTCGCTTTTCTTCTCCTTCTTGATTCGTTTAACCCGCTTCCTCCTCCAAGCTTCCACCTAGTTTGTTAAGCGTCAAACTATCATCATCGTTTACAAGGTGGTTAGTTTAATCATAATTTAATACGATTATTCCACCTTACGCGTTTTATATCCAAAATTATCATTCATCGTATTCTAGGTCCGTTTGACTTTTTAAAAGTCAAATGCCCATTAGTATATAAAATGCAAATTCAAGTTCATTAACAAGTTTAGGCATTCACTATTTACCCGGTAGGCGTTCTGTTAAGCCACCATTTTAACTAATCTTTTAACCCGGTTCATTATATTTTCAATACTTCAACTAGTTCAAGCGATTATCAAAGCTAACTTATTTATTCATTTCACAAGAACTAAGGGTCCTTATCTATTAGTAAAACCTGTTTCGTCATATCATTAGCATTCATCCGAACACCTAATATAATCGAGTTCTACATGTCGACTAGTAGATATCATGATTTCAAACATCCATATTCATGAAATAAATTACTAATTTCATCATAACATTCAAGACCCATTTCGAATCATGTATGATTAAGTACTCAAACATGAAATTTGTTTAAGTACCTTGCCTTTACTATCAAATATGATGATTCTAATCACTAGTTAGGCACTAACATCATCATATTACAAAAACCCACTTAGCTTATACTTGATTAGTTGACTAATCACTAGTTTATGGAACAAATTCAACAAGTTTGCACCTACGGTTTTGTTTCTAGACTTAAACTCACATCAATTTCACTAAAGCATTCAACTTTCATACAAAAATTTCATTCATGCATGATTATCAAAATTTCAAAATATCACCAAATTATAAATTCGACATACCTTACGATCCCCTTGACTTGGTGATCGTTTATACATATATTCAAATCCGAATTTGGCATTCGATTGATCCTTCAATTTGAAGATTTGGTTGAGTTAGGGTTTCACCCCTTTCTTTTGTCTCCTGATGTTCGATCGAGAACACACACTTGGTGCGTGTGTTTTGTTTTAAATTTTCTTTTAATAATTAAACTTCCAAGTTTTTCCCAGTTTGGCCCCTCAAGTTTTGTTAATTAGTAAGTAGGCTACAACCTACTTATTTTCAACGATATTTTGTCTTGTTAACTAGGTTAAACATTCCTAGTTAACTTAGTGAGTTCGAGGAGGTTATAACCCGTTTTATTTAAGTCACGTTAACTCAGGCTTCTTATAACCTTTATTTCCTTGAAATCTTTTATTCATTTTTTTATATTAGGTTTGGTTTATTTATTTAAATTCTAATATTTACCGGGTTTACCTTTACCACTAACGGTATTTTACCCGTTTATTTTTGGTTAATTTAATATAATTAACAAACCCGTTTTTGAGATGTTACAATTAGCCGTCAAGGTGAAGGACTACGTCCAAGCCTTATAGCCTATATGATTGAGTTAAATCATGGCTAATATCATCAATGCGATGATCATATTTTTACATCCTTAGTGATGCTTTGCCTACGGGCTATACTATATTGTTAATTGGGACACTGACAGTTGTGACCTTTATGGTTCCCTATCCAAGGTGGTGGGCTATGCCCAAGCCTCATAGTCTATATGGTCAATAAGATCATGACTAATATCATCAGTGCGATGATTGTTTATTTAACATCCTTTTGAGATGTCAATTGATTTGCCTACGTGCCATATTATATCGTCAATTATGACGAAAACAGTTGTGGTCTTTTGACGCCCTGTCCAAAGGTGGTGAACTATGTTCAAACCTTAAAGCCCCTTGATCAAATGAAATCGCGACTTATATATATCTTTCTGTCCTTCGTGACAAGCCTATGTGCTATATCTTTATGTCCTTCGTGATAGGCCTATGTGCCATATTTTAATGTCCTTTGTGACGAGCCTATGAGCTATCTATAATTGTCATTATGACAATGACAGTTGTGACTTTATGATCCACTGTCTTATAGGTAATGGACTTTGTCCAAACCTAAAATGCCATTGATGGTCCTTTGTGACCTAGGCCAAGTATATACATGATTATTTAATATACATTCATTAGAAATGTTAAAACTTGGTAGTTGTGTCGTTGTGCACACTGGTCTAAAAAGGGGTGACGGATTTATATATCCAATCCTTATAACCTATATGGTTTAATGATACTATGACTGATGCATTTTAAGTCATCTGTAATTGATGACCAATTATTATATTGCAACTTAGCAATCAATTATTTTTGGTGTTTAGTACCAAGCTTACGAGTATGGAAAACTCGGATGAAGCCAATAGCAGTCGCAACAATAATGATGATGCGAATGTAAACCGCAATGCCGATGGAGTTAATCTCCAGGCTATGATTGCCCCCTGAAGTCGGCAAGGCCATGAATGCGTTCATGGCTAATTATAGGGAATCGAGTGGTACTCGTTCCAAGTTCCAATCCATTCCACATTCATCAGCTCATAGAGAGAGCTCACATCACTCTTCAACTGCAAAGAGTGAACCTAAGAAGCAAGTGCTTTACGATAGATTTCGTTCCTCTAGGGACGGTTGCACCTACAAATATTTCGTCTCCTGTAAGCCCCGAGACTTCAACGAAGAGAATGGGCGATTGAAGCCATGAAATGGCTTGATAAATGGAGACGGTGGTTGATATCAGCGGTTGTGCTGATAGGGATGTTGTGAAGTTTATTTCACAATCTTTTAAGGGCGACGCCCTCACATGGTGGAAGGCCATGATTCAATCTACATGGAAGAATCCCCTGTAAAACCTTGAATGATCCAAGTTTGTGGACGTTATAAAGGAGACTTACTGCCCTCCGCATGAGGTGGAGAAAGTAGACTCAGACTTTCTAACGCTGACTATGAAAAACTTGGTTTGTCGGAAGTAAGTTTCCGACTTCAACTCGTTATCGAGGTTAGTGCCCTATCTGATCACTCCAAATTCCAAACGCATTGTGCGTTTCGTTGGTGGTCTAGCACCAGGAATTGGTCAAAACGGATACCAACGGGAAGAGGAAAAGGGAGGAGGACAACTCCCAAAAGTCCAAGAAGAAAGGTAACTATCGGTTCAAGAAGAAGAACTAGCAGTGGTCTGATGAGAGACCCGTCTGCAAGACCTGCAACAGGAGGCACTAGGGACAGTGTTGTTCGGATCAACAGGCAAAACCTTGTGGTTATGCAAGAAGACAGGGCACAAGACCTTAGACTGTAAGGATCTTAAGGATGTTGTCTGCTATAGTTGTGGCCAGAAAGGCCACATTAAGATGAACTTCCCTAAGGCCACTAGGGAAGGTACATCTAAGCTTGGTGGGGTAAAGAAAGGAAATGCTCGGGCCTTCCAAATGAATGCAAGGGAGGCAGTGAATGACAATAACGTCATAACGGGTATGTTCCTTATCAACGGTATCTTTGCTAGAGTTATGTTTGATTCGGGTGCTGATAAGTCTTTCGTAGACCATAAGTTCAGCAAACTATTAAACTTGCCCATAAGAACTCTAGATATTACTTATGAGGTAGAACTTACCGATGGAACCATAGAAACCGCATCTTCCATTCTTGATGAATGTTCCATATCCATTAAGAATCATTTCTATTCCTATCTCTCTTCTACCAATGAAATTGGCGGGGTTCGATGTAGTTTTAAGCATGGATTGGTTATCACATAATCAAGCTCGCGTTGCTTGCGATAAGAAACTCATCCGGTGAAATGATCACCATCCAAGGAGATTTACACTACGGATTGCCTGAGAAGGTGATATTACTCAAGGCATCTAAGTGTCTGAAGCGCGGGTATGTCATTTACATGGCACAGGTGACGGTAGATGAGCCGAAGCCCAAGATAGAAGATATCTATGTTATTTCTGAATATCCTGATGTCTTCCCTGGAGAACTACCCGGTCTACCTCCAGAGAGGCAAGTGGAGTTTAGGATCGACATCCTACCCGGAGTTGCACCTGTTGCAAGAGCTCCTTATCGTTTGGCGCCAACAGAGATGAAAGAATTAAGAAACCAACTTGATGAGTTATTGGAGAAAGGCTTCATACAACCTGGCTCATCACCATGGGGAGCTCCTATTTTGTTTGTCAAGAAGAAAGACGGTTCAATGCGCATGTGCATTGACTACCGTGAGCTTAACAAGATAACGATCAAGAATCGTTATTCGCTGCCCAGGATCGACGACTTGTTCGACCAACTGCAAGGGGCTAGCTACTTTTCTAAGATCGACTTAAGGTCGGGTTATCATCAGCTGAAGGTCAAGAGTGAAGATGTTCCAAAGACTGCCTTCAGGGTGAGGTACGAACACTATAAGTTTCTAGTGATGCCTTTTGGGCTCACTAATGCACCCGCAACATTCATGGATCTCATGAATAGAGTAAGTTCATAGGTCTTACAAACCTGTTTAAACATTTAAACTTGGGGGGGGGGGGGGCGTTAAAATATCCTATGTATATTTCTAGTTTTCAGTTTAAATATCGTTTATTATTTCCTAACCATTTACCCTTTCTTCCTTTACTTCGTGTTATTTGAGGTTTGGACTTGAGGTTATGGACCGGCTTATGTGGGCTAAATATCTGAACTTGGTGCTTGCTAGGCTTATCCAAGATCAAGACCCTTTCATATGGGCTTAAGGGTTTCGGAGGTTTTACGCGTAGAAAGAAGATGCTGCCTTGGGATTCTGAGACACACTCATCGCCTCTCTTCTCCTTCTCAAACACTTTGTTCCTTCTCTTTGTTTCTCCTCACACGTTCATTCGTGAGGGTTTGTAAGAAGATCATTTGTTTTGATAATCTTTTGGTTCTTATTGTTCACCAGTCAATCTGTGATGACTGGTTGATTTCTCTTGTATTGTTCGTGAAGATTATTAATAAAACTGCATTTTGTTTGTTAAATCCTTGAAGTTCTGACAATCAGCAACCCCAAAGCTCTGATCAGTTACTAGTGTAACTCATGTACCAAATTAAGGGTTGATAGTTCATAAAATGCGACATACTACCAACCACATGTATGTGTAGTTGATTCTAACATTACATACGAACCACGAGCAACAGTTGACCTTGTGAAATGAAAAGCCTCTGATGTTACTTTTGTCTCTTCCATGTTGTATAAGGGGTTCTGTAACAAAGCTTCGAGCAGACATCAGTACCAAACTATATGAGTTTTTATTTAATAACTATCGCTTTGGAAAGATCTTTTAGAAACTCACATATATTTTTATTAAAAGCTACTTTTGTTATTACTGTTGCCCTACACGAGAAAACATAGAGCCAGTTGCATATAAAGTGCATTAAACCTATTGAAGTAAATCGACATAACTACACATGCACAAAAGAAATGTGATACGCAAAGTCGAAGGTTTAAAATTTAAATGAAAATACGCGATATAAAGGTGATGCATCATGCATGATACAAAATTTAAAACATTGTATCATGCAATAAAGTTGGATATGCAAAGATACACAATCATGTTGTCACGTAAGTCGTGTTTATAAGGGTTACCCCTTTCTTCCAACGTACTACAGTGACATATCATAAATAAATGACGTGCTTCATGATTTTCTCTTAAACTTAAAATATTTGTAAACCGATAATGTTGAATCACCGAACTGTTACACAAAATAGAACGTTTAACGTTCTATATTGCTTGGTGGCCATACTACTTATTGATTAACTTATAAATTACGTACCGAATAGGGTATAAAGTATGGGTTCATGCATTAGGTTCATAATCTAATATATGAATATATTTTAACATACAATAAGGGTGAGGTATTTGGACATGATCCCCCAAAATTAGGTACACATCCCTTCTATACGACACGTATAGGCCTATACGCGTCGTATAGAGGTTAAGTGCATTAAATGCGTCAGAAAAAAACATGCCTATACGTCGCGTAACAATACGCGACGTATAAGATTATGGTAGTGGAAGCATCAAACCCCATACGACACGTATAGGCATATACGCGATGTATACGTACGTACAACGTACGAGGATTTTAAGGTGTAATTATTGACATTGCAAGGAGTCCAAACTGAAAAAAAAAAAGTTTGAAAATGTGCCCTATACGACGCGTCTAGGTGCCCTTATACGCGTCGTATAGCGCACCAGTGAATGTCCAAATATATAAAGAGTGTCTAAATAACATATCCCTATAACGCGTCGTATAGGGCACCAGCGAATGTCCAAATATATTGAGGGTGTCCAAATAACATATCCCTGTAATAAATACAACTTCTTGACCTATATATTAATATGAAGAAAAAAACACAAAGATTTAACCGAGCATAATTGAAGAAAAAGCTTAACTAATCATCCCCAAATTGTGAACGACACTGATACAGGAAGGTTCCTAATGTACTAAAGTAGACGATGAATAAAGCAGCACGTGGAAGGTAACGAAGTCAACCTAAAGATAAACCATGTACTAGGTACCCAGTATACAGCCACTTGGTGTAATAAAAGAGCCACTACACCTGTACTAGGTACCCACTATACAGCCACTTGGTGTAATAAAAGAGCCACTACACCTTTTTAGGGTTCCAAAATGGTTTCCTTTTGCAGATGGATTCGAAATACAATGACAACCACTAAGCACTTATCTACAAGTCTTGTGCCCCACATAAACCATCCATTTGGTGTATTAGTTTGTATGTATAGAAGGCTGCAACTAGATAGGACCATTAAAGATACATAATTTGGTTTGTCTTTAGCACAAGTTGGTCACATTAGGTTAAATGGTGGAACCACCACTAACTTTTTTGACAATCCGATTGTCTTATTTACAAACTAGAAAAACGTGATTCAGTTTATTACCCTTGCTTAGTTAGAGTACGTTTAGTCTTCACCTTAAGTTTTAACCATAATAAATTAGAGTATTCGCATACCATCCGCTATAACGCTTCCAATTATTAAATTTTAAAGAGATTGCTTAAAAAACTTTGCGTCCCCTCCCTCTATCTTCATATCCCATCCCTATATTTTAAGCATAAACCTGCACGAAAGGTTTAGATGTAAATGCATATTCTTTGAATTCCCATTTTTTACAATACAGAATTTTTAGAAACAAGTGAAATACACATATATACTTTGTACGATGAGTCTGAAACTAGGGAATAGATATACAAATACAGTAGTTGGTTTTTTTACCTTTTTTACAGCAACACATCTTTCGAGCATCTACAACGCCTTATTTGTGGGTGGCCACCATATGCCAACGTGGGTGTGGGCATTTCATCTTGAAGCATTGGAGGAAAAATCTTTGGATGAATTTGTGAGTGTGCATTCGTCCGATGGAGAAGAATGGATGAGGTGGGGACATAATTAAGGTTGGCTTTTTATTTGTGTATTTTAGTTGTATGTTACGTGGGCTTATAACTTTGGGAAATTTACCAAAATAGCCAAGAATAACTTTGACTTACTAAAATAGCCATTTCATGAGTCGGTGGAGCAGGGCATCACGGATTCAAATGTGTGAGATGCCTCTTTCAAGACCCCTCATGCATCTTTAAATATGGGAGTGACACGTGTCTCAATGATTAGGTAGACTTCTCCAATGCCCCTCAGCAGACTCTTCCAATGCCCCTCAGCAGACTCTTCCAATGCCCCATCAGCAGACTCATCCAATGCCTCAGTAGACTCTTCCATTTAAAAATATTTTTTTAAATTAAAAAAAGTCTGGAAGTGCCGGGATGCGTCTGGGAGGTGCCGGGATGCGTCTGGAGGTGCACGGGATGCGTCTGAAAGTTGCAGTCATCTCCGGCGAGTTGCAGACGCCTCCAGCTCCGTCTCCGGCGTGTTGCAGACGCCTCCGGCTCCGTCTCCGGCGAGTTGCAGACGCCTCCAGCTTCGTCTCCGACACCTGCAACTAGGGGGCTCGATTTCAGATCGTTTTTCCGGCAACCATGGCGGCGGTTGGGATTTTGGGGTGGAGATCCGTCGTGCCACCGTCGTAGTCGGTCGACCGGCCACCCTTCATCTCCGCCTTATTATTTTCAGCCATTTTTATAATAACTTGCAACAAACTGAATATTTAACCAGTTGCAGGTGTCGGAGACGAAGCTAGAGGCGTCTGCAACTCGCCGGAGACGGAGCCGGAGGCGTCCGCAACACGCCGGAGACGGAGCCGGAGGCGTCTGCAACACGCCGGAGACGGAGCCGGAGGCATCTGCAACTCGCCGGAGATGACTACAACTTTCAGACGCATCCCGTGCACTTCCAAACGCATCCCGACACTTCCCAGACGCATCCCGACACTTCCAGACGCATCCCGACACTTCCCAGACGCATCCCGGCACTTCCCAGACGCATCCCGGCACTTCCAGACGCATCCCGGCACTTTCAGACGCATTCCGGCACTTCCCAGACTTTTTTTAATTTAAAAAAAATATTTTTAAATGGAAGAGTCTGCTGAGGGGCATTGGAAGAGTCTGCTGAGGCATTGGATGAGTCTGGTGAGGGGCATTGGAGGAGTCTACCTAATCATTGAGACACGTGTCACCTCCATATTTAAAGATGCATAAGGGGTCTTGAAAGAGGCATCCCACACATTTGAATCCGTGATGCCCTGCTCCAACGACTCATGAAGTGGCCATTTTGGTAAGTCAAAATTATTTTTGACTATTTTGGTAAATTTCCCTATAACTTTTACCATGTTCGTGCATGAATGACATCATCAAATTTATTTTTAGTTTTTTTAATTTTAATTATTTAGAATGTAGTATTTAAATAGTAAAATAAAAATGTATAATGCTTTATTATATAAACATAAAATATATATAATCTTTTAATTTAGAAAAGATTAAAAATATGTTAGATTTTATTTTTAATAACATTAAAAAAAATGATGATTTAATGATATTTGTTATAGAGAATTAGTTGTTATATTCTTTAAAAAATAACTTTTACCGTAGATTAAACATTTATAAATGTTTGTGAGTCTTATTACTAGATTTATCATCAACGGTTTACACCAACAAATAGTTCTAATCTATCTCTTATACTAAAGCAAAATAGTGGTTGATTATTTGACTTTGATGTGGCTATTCTCTTTGGCCAGAGAATTGTGATTTTAGGCGCCATCTATCTCTTCTCTCTATTTTCTTTCAATTTCCTTCAATTCTCTAATACGCTTCCTTTAGATTATATATGGAAGGTTGAATACTGATTCAAACTGGAAGTTTGTTTAGGAAATTATGGAACCGTTTCCAATTCTATCGCTTATATACAAATTATTGCTTTTAATCGGATGTTTCAATTGATCGCTGAAGAATCGTGCTCTGTTTTATGTTCATCATCAGACTTCCAAAATACAAGGATCGGTAAGTTGGATTCCACCTCTGTATGTGATTTTTTAGTTTTTATTAGAAAACCCCAATTTTGTTGTATGATTTGTATGTTGTTGTGGATGTTAACGGATCCGCTAATTCTTTGTGATATGAGATTTTAACCAGTTGATTGTTGTAATTTGTCTGTTTATTGATGTTCTTATACACCTTAATGGATTTCTATTTGTGTCTGGTTAATCCTCTTTTGTTAGTTTTCCGGTTCATTTATTCCATCATAAACCCTAAATCGCTTTTTTTATGCGAAGATTGAGGATTTGAGTTGGGCACGGAAGGTTAAGATGGGTTTTGATTCGGACGTGGTTCTGGAAACTGGGTTGCTTGATTTTTATGCGAAGATTGGGGATTTGAGTTGTGCACGGAAGGTGTTCGATGAAATGTCTGAAAGAGATGTGGTTGCTTGTAATGTTATGATTTCGGTGCGTGTAATGTTATCATTTGATTTTGATTTTCAAACGTTTTTTGCTAGGGTTTCTTCGTATTGGATCTGTTTGCTGCTCCGACACACAACTGTCGCTCAGGTTTGCCTTCTTTAATTTCTATTTGTAATTGTAATGCTTTCTTTTCTTCTTATGTCTCATGTTACGATTGTTGTCTTTGATTTTCAAATCCTTGCGTCTGCTCTTACAAATTGGGTCGCAATTGTTTTTGTTTGGGTATATCTTTGTTTTGATTCTAAAGTTTCAAGGAAATTGATATTTATTAAACGTTGTTCACTTTTGTTTTTACTTATAAGACCTATGCTATTAATCTATGCTATTAATCAGGTAGGCCATTCAGTTCATAACGCAAGAGGAAAATAACAGAGAAATAAGATTTTTTTTTTTTTTAAATCAACATACTATATAGAAAAAAAAAAGCTCCATAATCCCCTTTAAGTTCCATACTATATTTTAGATTATCCAATGGAACATTCTTTTGTATTTTATATTATTTTTGTACTTAGGGATCATATAAATTGAAGTGTTATGTCATATTAGATTTTTAATCTGATGATTAATTGAGGTTTTGTTTATTTTCTTTTTTTTATGATTTGCAGTGAATCATAACTATTGTTGGCTGATAGTTTGGTGCTTATTTGCAGTAAATCTGGAAATTATTGCTGGAAAAAAAAATGTGCCTAATGTGTATGTGTGTGTATTAATTCTTTTCTTTAGTTATGCAATGCTTATTGGAGTAAAAGAATGACTATGATAGTTTATTAATGAGTTTCATTTTTAGCTACTTCTCATTTATCCATGAATTGATATGGAATCTATTGTGTAGAAATTTGCAATTATGGCTGATGAGAGTTCTTATTCATCATTGACTATAGGTAATTCATGCTTATCGTTTATCAAGTTTAACATACCATGTTTATGCAGACTTGGTATTTTGGTGAATTTAATCAAACTTCATCATGGCTAAAGATGCACTTGATGCAACTATCATGTTATGGTAAACTTAAGAGTTTGACATCCAATACACATCTGGTAGGTGGATCGATGGATGGGATCCTGCATATTTCATTGTGCTTGCTCAAGAATATGTATGGATGTTGTTCACGCAGGTATGGCTTTGAATCTAAGTTTAAGTTTGTTCATGGTCTTAACTATATATATGTTGATTGCCTTGACCCTGTATAATTAAAGCTTTTTGACCCGCTTCTCAATTTTTCCTTCATCCACCGCCTCACATGCTCCATTCGTTTCTCTGCTCCAAACCCTAATCCCAAATTTGTTAACCTCCATTGATCGTTGCCTCCTCCAAACCCTAATCCCATTTTTTGGCCTCCATTGATCGTCGCCTCCAGTTACAGGATTTTGGTATGTTAAATTTGTTGGATCAATGGGGCATCCATTGATCGTCGCCTCCAGTTACAGGTTTTTGGTATGTTTCTTCAACCTAGAGGATGTCACTCCCCTGCAAGTTATTGGGTATGGCATGGTAAGGCTATCTATTTTAAAAAGATGAATGTCGTTTATGTTTCTACAGAGTACAGGATCAACTGGCTTTTAGAGTACAAAATATGCTTGACCTATGTATATCCTACTGTTGGTTTGAAAACCCATCATGTGTGGTGATTGTTAAAACTTGTTTCAACTTCAAACATTTATCATTAGAAACTAAACTTTTTATGTCAAATGGGTCAAGAGTCATCCAAAATATATTCAAATGATTACAACCTCCTTAATTACGTTATTAAGAAATGATAGTATCATTTTCCGTTAACCAACACACCAACTTTCCCCGGTGCCACCTCTATGATACCATTATGGCGTTACCACTTTTGGTCTAATTTGTGTGATTCTTTATCTACAAGGTTTCCTGGTAGCTGCTTATGCATTGTTAATCTGTTAGGTTTGTATCTTTTCCAAATTTTGCTTTCAAGAAAAAAGACCTTGCCACGATGGAAATTAACAAAAATACTTTTGAATGTCTGTGAAGTCATTTATCAGAATACATATGGTGAATAACTTACTGAAGTGTCAACATCTATTTTTATTTCATATATCTTCGTTTTTTAGTAGAGTGGGAAATAACACTACAACTCATTGCTATTTTTGGCATTGGGCAGGTACTTTTAATTATCTGCATATTAGGACACTTAAATGTATATTTTAGCGTAAATAAATAAAATTTTAAGTTGATACACCATGAGTTTTCATATATTTAAGCGCAAAATATAGTTGTATGTTGTGATTTAGTTCGGACATGCTTCATCAATACTTTATGTTACCTTTTCATTCTAAAGTTTTGTTTGGCGTTTTAATATTTGGTGCAGAAGGTATTTATCTGGCGACCCTTAGACGTGAGGCCTAAGTTTGGAAAGGCCTAGAACAAAAATAATGATCTACATGGGCTTCAATGCCAGTAGATATTATATTCTTGTGTTAAGCCACCCGCGAAACTCGCGGGATCTTAGACTAATAATCGAAAAAAATAATCGAAACTCGCGGGATTGTTATTAATTGTATGTAAGTTTATTAACCCTTTTCAATTACCTAGAAGTTCTAACTTTATGAGATCCCTTTAATTATATATATATATATATATATATATATATATATATATATGTATGTATGTATATTTTACAGATGGGGATTTACCTCTTCAGCAGAATGTATGAAGAAATGGCCAACATGGTAATCGTTACTTAAGAGTCGTTTGTATATCGTTTGAAAGCCCATCTATGATGATGGATTTCGATTTTTAAGATCTTTTGAGATTTAAAATTGTGTTTACAGGTCCCTGTTTTCGGCTATTCTCCTAACCAGCACAATTAAGTATTGGCATGTTCTGTGGTGATACCTGCACTAGGGGATACATATTTTGTACTATGAAAACCAGCAAGCATGACCCTATGGAACCGCAGAACACAACCGTAGCCGTTGTTAGTTTGGGGTATCTTTTATAAACTTTTATTTATATATAGTAAAAATCTTCATATGTTTGGCCATCATATTCCTACAAAATGTATGTTGGAATATGGTTAATGCAATGTGGATTATATTGTTCTAACACGTGTGGATCGCGGTGATCTTCCAGATGTTGGGAGTTGTCATTTCGCAGACACTGTTAGACAATGAAGGTATAATGTATACAAATTCTACTGACTCCTACATATTATATATAGTGGGCTGCGGATAACTGAGGATCATGGCATGTTCACCTATGAACCGGTGTAATGATGATGTGGCAACGGATGCGTAACTGAAACATGAGTGTATGTTACATGGTTAACTTAAAAATGATCTTAAATTAAAGTCGTTTGAAAGTTTGTCGTCTAAAAAGCGTGTTCCACGGCAACGCGCGAGCTTGGACTGCTTGGGATTTGAAATTGACCACTCTATGTAATGAACATAAACATGCCTCAATGCTTTATAGCTGATTCTATTCAGGACTAATGTAGGATATATGTCTTTTTTCTTACATGATTTAATGACATTTGGTTAGCTTTTGTTCAGTCTAATCTATTTATTGGACTTGTGAATTTTTCATTTTCATTTTTTTTTTCAGTTTATTAAGCTGACCAGAACAAAATTCCTATTGCTTATTTATGTTTTGCTGACCTTAAAGTCATAAAAGAATCTTGAAATACATTAAACTAAATCTGGTTTTACAGATTTAGGGATGGCGGCATCCTTGGGAAGGGCATGGACATGCAGACGAACGTTAGGTAATATCTTATGTTGCTTATTATCTTTGCTATGAACTTTAACTAGAACATGTGTTAAGGTTGAGTTTTTGTGAATTGTGAGTGAACAATAATCACTCATGTCTTTTGAATCACATTCATGATTCCAACTCTACATAAATGAGGTGCATTTTTTTACGGTTAATCATGCTAAACCCGTATGTAAACGGTCCTGGTCATCATTGTTCTCCCAAAAATTAACTACTTATTACGACTAACGTAAATACCCCCCCCCCCGGCCTTATTTAATCGGGTTGTTATTCGTGTATTCTGAATCCGTGGTAATATTTGTATTAGTTAGATGCTTTGAGAAATTAGGAATTAATATTAGGGGTTTAGACTAAATTTAGGGTTTTGTGGAGCCTATTGTTGCGATCTGGCCATTTTCTTTTTTTCTTCTTAGGTGACTTTGAGGAGGTTAAGAAAGAGCTTAATCTGGTTCCATCAGTTCCTCAAAAGTCTCTTGCTCAACAGAAATATGAAAATATGCTGATGTGGTTGAAGCTTCTGTTAATGAACATATTAAGTGAGGTTCTATTTTTAGTTTTCTTTTTCATTTGATGATTGAAGTGTAGAGTACAAGTTTTTAGTGTTAGTTAATGTAAATGTATGCAATTGAACCCTATATCATTATAGTTGAGACTTGATTCATTCAATGGGTGCCAAACTCATCTATTTCCAGTTCCACCATAAAGCACCAGTTTGTATCAGCAGTCCAACACCTTCACGGGCTTCAAGTATGTGTGTTCCTACACTTATTCTTATATTGTTTGTGTAAAAATTTTCTATTCATGGCTATCTCAAGTTCCTATTTTTTTTACTGAATATGTTTCTGTAATGTTTATTTTTATGTATGTATTTATTTCGTTGTACCTTTTGTGATTGAGACGCTTTCAGACCCACCATTGATTGAGATGTAACAAATAGGAGGATAGAGTGATCTAAGAGGTTCAAAAGCTTCAGAATGTGAGGGGGGGGGGGCAATATATCACCCACTCTGAAGGTGAATATACATAAGAAAGGTGGGAGGTTTATTGGTACTCCAAGGACTAACACTACCACTCCCATTACTACTGGTAAAAGTGGTAAAAGTCAGTGAGGGGATAACCATTGCTCACCTGCATAGGTTAAATAAAAAAATAAATCTGCTTGGAATGTGAAATGGTTGATGAAGTGTTTTATCTACTTCAGACGAGCAACTGCAGGGTGCGACGGGGGATGAAGACGAGTATGCGGTACGTATCACAAACGGAAAGCAAGCGGAAGTTGCAGCCAAGAGAATATTCTTGAATGTTGCTAAACCAGGCTCCAAGTAAATTCTATATTTTAATTTAATGTTTTTTAATCGATTTTGTGTTTAACCATTTTTTACTGGTTCATGTTTTGTGTGGTAAAAATACGATATATAGGTTTGTAAACGAGCTGAGCTGCAATTGAGTTACTTGAGATTGGCCTTGAATCGAGCCAAGCATAGACCTCGTTTAATAAACAAGCGCGAGCTACGCTTATGGAGCTTGACTAGGTTCGCAAGCATGCTTGAATCTATTCTATATATATATATATATATATATATATATATATATATATATATATATATATATATATATATATTTCTATGTTTTTCTTTCAACTAGAGAAAACAAGTAGTGTTAAATATATACATGTTTGAAAAATTAGTGTTAATATATACATCTTTGAAGTAGCTTTAAATATATACAGGTTTGAACATCTATTTATCTCTGATTGCAGGTGCCCGCTTTTTTAGAAGTTTTGATTTCACGCCTTAGTTCATCGCTTCATTACTTGCTAATGTTATGTTGTGGTCTATTGTTGATGTTATGTTGTTGTTCCTCACAGGGCCCGATCGGCAGTAGTGGCAGTGTTCTATAAGTGACTGATGGCTCTAAGGACTATGGTTTGTTTTTGGTCATCTCCCCATTTTCGATGAGAAGGGCGAACTTTCAAGTACGTTTTTGTGTGCCATAATGTAAAATGACTTATAAGTTTTAACAATTTTTAATGATTATTATGTCTTTCTAGGTCGCCTTTGATTGCTTGTGAGATCTTTACTTGTGAAGTCGATATCATTCTTAAAGCCTTGGTGGAGGATGAGGAGGTACAAAAGACTTGATCTTTTTTCTAAGTTTCATGTGAAGAAAATTAAACTTTTATTGTTTGTTTATATTACTTAGAAAACCAATATCTCCATTAAAGTTTTAGCCTTTTGGGACGTGACAACATTGAGTAAAGTTATATGCTTAATCACCAAACAGAAACTTGAGATAGTTTATGTTGTCTTATAAAGTATTGTTATTAACTCTTTGGCGTCATTTAATGAAACACCAAATGTTTCAGGTGTGTCAAGTTGTTATGTATTCAAAAGTCGATTGCAAGAGTATGCTCAAAAGGCAGGACTCAACACCCCTATTTATCATACTATCAAGGAAGGCCCTTCGCACCAGCGAGTATCCAGGTCAACTGTCGTAGTAAATGAGGAAAGCTATCATTCCCTGACCGGATTTTTGAATCGAAAGGTGACTGAACAATCTGCTGCTGAAGTTGCTCTCATTGAAATTGCTAAAAGTGGTGCAACAGATAAAAGCGTCTCTCATCCCGTGGTAACTATTACTTTGTCAACTTTCGCATTAATTTTGTAGGTTCTCTTCTAACTGACGATAATAATAGGGAAAACATGATCAGTTACATTAGATGGGTAGCTTTGGTCTTCCTTTAAAAACGTATAGAGATAAAATTTAGAAGTAAAATGCCATTTTTGTCCCTGAGGTTTGGCCAGTTTTGCAACTTCATCCAAATGTTTGTTTTTTCGCATTTGGATCCAAAAGGTTTGAACTCTACCATAATCCTCTTGCTGTATCTTTATTATGTTCTCTTTTTAGAACAAAAATGAAACAAAAGTTATATTTATATATATAAATACTTTGATACACAAATTTATAGCACAGCTATTTGTTCACCAGTTGGTATGGATTTCACAGAATTGTTATTACTAACATCACACTTTTAGATTAAGGCATGGATTTTCGAAGCAAGCAAAGTTTGATATATAGGTCATCAGTCAGTCAATCTTTCTGAATACTATCATTGTTTTCCTATTTGATTTGATTTATCTACTATAGAATGGGTAAAAATGATATTGTGAGAGTTTCCGAAACTTAAAAGGATATACATGAAAACTTAAACTTTTAGAAAGATGTATGTAAAGTTACTCCAAAGTTATGTTATATAAATAATAATATAATATATTGAGGCGAGTTGGATACGCCACCTTGAGCCTTGCACCATTGGAAACTATGTGCAACTTGATTGAGGCGAGTTGAATACGCCACCTTGAGCCTTGCACCATTGGAAACTATGACTTTTGCTTATGAGCTTTTGACTCTTTAGCCAACGAATATTTTTTTTGTTTTTTCTTTTCGAAAAGCATACATACTTATAAACACTTAATATATTTTTTTATAATTTTTGTCCATCAGCCAATGGGGACATGATTTCGTCCAGATTATAGAGTACCAGGGGTGTCTTAAGCAAAAAATTTCAGATGTTCCAGTAATGGTGGTGATTGCTACTGCGACAAAGTCAGTTCATAAGGTATTATTGTTCATTTGTTACGCTTTTAGAGGTGACAATTTAAACCCATTTACTTAAGAGTAGATATATTTGGCTTGTGTGAATGTGTTTCATCTCAAACTGGTCGTCAAATTAAAAAAGGATAAGGGAACAAGTCAGATAGGTTGAAAGTCACCCAATAGACTAAAGATTACAATCTTTTATAAATGTGTTGGTGTTTGGACTTTCCATCGAAACTAATTATTTGATTGTTGTGACTTGAAGTCGCAATAATCAAGTAATATGTTCCGATGAACATATAATGCTTCTAGAAATGTGATTATATAAGGTTCAAATAACTAATTCAACACTAGCTGCAAAAATTCATTATCTAATAGTACACTAAGAATACTAATTTACCAGTTACTTTTAACAATTTAAGAGACTTCAACTTTATTTTAATTTTCACAAAAATGTCACAATTGGTCATCATGTTTAGTAATTTATTAAACAAGCAAAATTTGCCAAATGCTCAAACATTTACTTTTTTTAACGGTTTAAATTACACTAAATCCGTTTTCAGTGGGGGCTCGAACCATTGACCTTATGGAGAACAACATCTTAACCCCAATGGCTTTGCCAATTAAACCCAACCCCCACCCCGCTCAAACATTTACTTATGTGATTATTATAACTTTAAGAAAACACATCCAAACACCATCCTCATGGTCTGTTTATTATAGCTTATTGTTTGATTTCAATTATTCTTTGTAGTTAGTTCATCTGAGCAAATTTACAAATTACGACCAACATTTATCTATATATTGTATCATGCAGCTTTCGGTAACGATGTAGCAAGGTGTTACAATTGTTATCTCCCATCTACTCTCTCTCATCAAGGACCGAATAGTTACTTTGAACCTCAAGTTTGGAGTAAAATGTTGTTTCATTCTTTTTTTATAAATTATTCTTTGTTGGTTTCTATAGTATTTTTGTATATTATGCTTGCGGTTCTAGATTTCGTCATAATATAGGAATACCATATGTATTTATTTAAAGACTTGTGATTTTTTCTCACTCATTTTTTTCGGTTCATTGTAATTTAATATTTACATAAGAAATGGAACGTTTCTATCATTTCAAATTTTATCTCAACACCATTAAATATTAAATATTTTACTTTGAATAACCCGTGTAACACACGGATACATAGACTATGTTGTATATAAAGAGATCTTCAATGAGTTGTGAAATTTTATGGTATTCATGTATTTCAATTATTTGATGTACTCTCTATCATTTATGTTAGTATTTGAACATATATATAATTAAATTATTTACATCAACACTGTTAAAGTATAATTTTTTTGTATAGCCACTCATGTATTACACGGATACTTAGACTAGTTATGTAGTATAAAAAAGAAATGAGGGAAACGAAAAAAGAGATCTAAAGAATTTATAGCCATAAAGATCTTAAAAACTGATATTAATTAAAAATTAGGGGAGGATAAATGTACTTTCCTTTTTTTTTCGCTACTAAATATTACACTTGGTGGGTATTAAACTCATGATTTCCCCCTTCTAAAATATTTAGATGGTGTTTGTTTTTCTAAAAAATATCTGCGCAGTCTCTGTCGTCTGCACCGCGCATATCACGCGCAGACATTGTTATCTGCAGACTGTTTGTTTTTACGAAGACGTTTCGTTAAAAAACGTTTGCTTGAACTCTTCTTTGTGCAGACTTGGTCCAATAACTTCTAAGATGTTCTAAAGTCTGCAGAGGGTTAAACACAACCACCCACCACCCACCGACCACGTCCACCACCAACCACCGCTATCTAGCACTACCATGAACACCCATCACTTTCGTCCATACACCACCACCAGTTTATTTTAAAAGTCTACATATGTTAAAAAAACAAACAGCCTTCTTCTTGTAAACTATAGACATTTACCTTTTAAAAAACAAAAAGCACTTTAGAGTTTTTCTCTCTGCCACCACTCGGCCAAAGCCTCAATGGCTATACTCCCCCCTTTTATTTTTCACACCCTTTTTTATAAAAAGAAAATAGTTTTAAACTTGTCAAATTCTACACTTTAAAATTCCTTATTTTTAATTCTCTATCTAGATCTCTTCTTGATATTGCATGTAAACGAATTGCTTTTGTGTTCAGAAATCTGTTTGATCTTGCCATGGAGAAAAATCAAGACCTTCACCTTTAGTGGCGAAGCTTGAGATTTTCGAGAAGGAGTCGAAAATGTATATACCTAAAAATTTCTATAGAACTAGGGGTCGAAAAAGTATAAACCCAAAAAAATTTATACGAAAACTACATACATAACACTATTGAGCGAAAAGTTCCGGGGTCAGGCGCCCCTCTCCCCCCACCCCCCCCCCAAGTCCCTTCTAACCTTGACTGTAAGAACTTCTTATTCTTGTCACTAGCATATAATTGTATAAAAACAAATATAAGAAACAAATGTTGTGTTGCTTGACTGATGGAAACAAATGTTATCTTCTGCCATATATTATACTAGGTATAGATCCATGTATTACGTGGGTTGAATAAATAAAATATCTCACCTAAGTTAAAGATGATAAATATCAATACAAAAATTCCTTAAAACCACCAACAATCAAAAAAATATCAAAGTTTTTTCTTTGAAATTTAGAGAAAAATATAATAATTTTGAAAAATTTACACATATTAAGAGGCCAATATATAACCAGTGGCAGACCCAAGATTTTTTTTCCAATGGGGTTCATTTTTTATGTTCAAAATTTTCATAATAAAACGTTAAAATATTCGGGTCGGTCCTCGTTTGGGTCGGGTCAGGTCAGAGCGAGGTTTGAACTAGATTTAAAAAAAAAACAGAAAAAACAGAAAAAACAGGCTATACAAGGATTGAACCCATAACCTCTTTTTTTTAAAGAGAGAGGTTTACCACTACACCAGCTTTTCTTTTCTTTTTATAGTGTCCACCTAATTGTATTTATGGGTCCTTATAAAATTTAGAGTTAAATGCTTGGTTGGTCCCTGTGGTTTGCAAAAATTTCATAGTTGGTCCTAGTGGTTTACTAATTACACACGTGGTCCCAAAAGTTGTCAAAAATGAACTCGGTTGGTCCCCTGATCTAACCTCTGTTAAATTTCTCAGCTAACTATGTGTGAAATGACTATGTTACCCTTGAACAATTAAAAAAAAAGACATACCCATCATCTTCTTCTTCTCCATCCTTCTCAAATCAACCTGCAACACCTCAGGCTCAAACCTAGCCACGACCATGACTATTATCGGTCCTATACAAAAATGTTTGCAAGTAACCAGATGTTTAGTGGAGCTTGCCGGAAAACGTGAGTCGCCGGAAAAGATCTGAGATCACGGAATGGTTTGTACGGCCACCTGAGAGTCTGTTCTTGGTCCGAAACTGGTCAGAGACGCACCACAACCCTCCAATTTGTTCCACTGTCTTCAACCCTGCTTTGCAAAAACCATCACCGCCCCTATACTGTCGCGACAACCACTCAATGCCTCCTTGAGCCGCCACTAGCCGACCAACCACCAAACACCCACCTACCGCAGCCTCCCCCTAACGGATTTCGCCACCGTCCTGCCACCACAACATCACTTGAAGAAACCATTGGAGGCCACCGCTGAAATTCGTCGGAGGAGGGCAACCCCCCCCCCCCCTTTCTATCTCCATTGGCTCCCTCAATCTCGCTCCTGTATATGCAGATGTGTGTGTGTTCTGTAGAAGCGGTTGGGTTGACAGTAGAATTGGAGGTGGGGGTGGTGGTGGGTTTGAGGTGGAGGTGGATTTAACAGCGAGAGAGAGAGGGGGGGGGGGAAGTGTGGTTAGATCTTAGTTGTTGGTGGTAGAGGTATATATATTTTTTATTTTTTAATTGTTCAAGGGTAATACAGTCATTTCACACATAGTTAACTGAGAAATTTAACAGAGGTTAGGTCAGGGACCAACCGAGTTCATTTATGGGACCACGCATGTAATTAGTAAACCACTAGGACTAAGTTTGAAATTTTTGCAAACCACAGGGACCAACCAAACATTTAACTCTAAAATTTAATATACCGGATCTACTAAATTTTTTAAAAACCATTGGGGTCCGGGACCCCGACCCATTCAATGTGGGCCTGCCCCTGTATATAACAGATAATTATTGCTAATTATTATTAAATATATAAGTTAAAACTTACAATTTAGACAACTTGAATTCTAAATAATTTGAAATGGAACACTAACATAAATACTATGCTAGTAGTTCTAAATGTTGAACATAGAGCATGGATTTCATTAACGGTTTTCACCTTAATATATATTTTCTTTTCTTTTGTGTTTTTATGACAAGAACATTAATGTTTAAACATTTTTGAAAATAACCATAAAATTTTTATACTCTGAAGTTTAACGACTTTATTTCTTTGAGTTTTTTCTTTCGATTGTTATACAGAGTGTCATTACCGTAATGAACCAAACCGATATCGATCCAAATTGAATTCCCACCGAATCGCACAAGGGATTTCAGTAATTATTGTTTCAAATTATATATTTGTTATTGGTAATAACTAAAGCAAATCAAATCTGTCCCGTTAGTGTATCAAACTGATTACATGTAAACTCAAGATGCTACATAAATATCCTCTACAATAATTAGAAATAACTTAATTATTATTGATTATAAATTAAAATATAAGTTAAGGGTTATATAAAATTTAGTTTAAATACTCATTTAATTATTTATATGTTTATAATTTAAATATTTCTAATGAAAAAAAGAAAAGAAAAACAAAATATATGTAATCTTTAGAAAATAAAGTTTAAGAAATTGATGCAAAGATAAATCGGGATAATGTATAATAATAATTATATATATTTATATATTATTAGATATATCAATAATATTTATATATTCAAAACTATAAATAAGCAACAATTTTAGGCTAAGGGTAGTTGTACCCTTAGCTTTGGGTGCTTTTCAAAAAAAAAAATGGATACGTGATCCTGTTGCTTACACGTGCCAAACACTGTATCATCTTTCTTTCTTCCCCAAAACACAGCATCATCTCTTCTTCCTCCAAAAACCCTTTTCTATTCTCTCTGTTTACACAGAGAAGCTATAGAAACATCCATCGTTGCCGACACGAGAGAGATGAAGTCGGTTGAAAAGGCTCGAAAACAAACTTTAGGGTTTCCAATGAAGACAACGTTTGGAGAAAAAAAAAAAAGAAAAGAGAAAGTCCGACATAAGGTTTTGTCAAGCTCCAGGGCATAAGGTTGGGCCAAGTAAGTTCAAACCACAATACACTGTATTGGCCAAACCAAAGATTAAGAAGGTGGATGAGAAAGTTGAAAGGTAATACATATATATTTTCATATAAGATTAAATATTTTAGCAGTAGTCTTTTCTTTATTATTTTGCTTTAGGATTGAGCAAAGATTATTGTCATCACAAAGCACAGTAGTCAGCTGATGCAATCCCGAAATTGGATGATGATATATGATATTCCTAAACTGCAAAAAAATATCGAATGATGAAAAAATATTGGAGGAAATTACGAAGAGCTCCAAATGTATTCTTGTCAAGCTCCAGGGCATAAGGTTGGGCCAAGTAAGTTCAAACCACAATACACTGTATTGGCCAAACCAAAGATTAAGAAGGTGGATGAGAAAGTTGAAAGGTAATACATATATATTTTCATATAAGATTAAATATTTTAGCAGTAGTCTTTTCTTTATTATTTTGCTTTAGGATTCAGCAAAGATTATTGTCATCACAAAGCACAGTAGTCAGCTGATGCAATCCCGAAATTGGATGATGATATATGATATTCCTAAACTGCAAAAAAATATCGAATGATGAAAAAATATTGGAGGAAATTACGAAGAGCTCCAAATGTATTCTCTTATGCTCACACACAAAGTAAAATACTGAATATTAGAAACGTGATTAAAGATTTAGATACTATGTACCCTGATAATAAATTGGCAGGTAGTTTTGTTATAGTTTAAATTTGAATGATTAAGCATCAGCTCAATCACCTTTAACAGTTGAAACCGAGGCATTCCGTTCCGAGGTTGCCAAAGTTTGTGCTGAACTAAAGCTTTGGGTAGAAAAACTAATTGAGCACCAAGGAAAACTTGAAGTTGCATCTACCGGAAAACAACTTCTATATGAGAAGGTGAGAGGCATTTATTAAATGCTCTCTGCTTTAGAAGTAAAATACGCAAAGTTTTACTGATTTATTTTTGATGTTTACATAGACAACATATTCTATGTTTTTATTTTCTGGTTTCTTCTTCAAATACGAATGTTATTAATGATTGACTTCAATTACGTATTCAAATGGTCAGGAACAATTGTATGAGATACAAAAGAGAATTGTAACAAATACTTCTAGAATACAGGACATGAAAACCGGATTAAAGAAAAACGAGTTTGAATCATCAAAAGCTTACAAAATAAAATCTGAACCACGCCCCGAGGAAGACGATGATATTAACTTAGACGAAACGTGACAAATGGCTCAGACAAACGTGATAGATCGCATGAATATTTTAAAGGTGGTGGTTTATATTATAAGCTTTTCTAATCTAATTTTATGATATGTGATTTACACAAAATGCATATGCGTTTGACTTCTTTTCAAATACAAATTTATTCAAGTACCGAAAGACATAGGGTCGTTCAACTGTGGTGCCTTTGTTGCTGGGACAGTAAGGGAATGTGGTTAACTTTAGTTCACCATGTTTACACAATTGTAATATAATTTTTTACTTGTGTTGTTTTTTAGGGTGTTTTAGACAATGCGGGATTCCCGACTGTTGTGGCTGCTCATTTTGTTCCGGTGGACGGTCAACAATGACATCGAACAACTATTTTGATAAAGTTTGCTGAGGAGGTAAGATACTATGCCATTTGCCATTGTTAAATATGCTTTCTTTGATTTCAAAGGTGTTGGTGACTGTCTTATGTTTTGACTTTCAATGGATTTGCTTTTCAAGTATGACCATCTTACTCCAACAACATAATAGGTAGCCGGCTCACTAGAAGAGGGTATGAACATTAATATGTGTATATATGATTAGTGAACGGTAGCTTCTGGTCAACAGGTACCCATGGTTTACATTATAAATTTATTTATTTGATTTTAAAGTTGAGATTTTGATATGAAGAATGGGGCTTTGGGCGACAAGCCTTTTTTTAACTAATTTCTTCTTACCCTTGCCACAACATAATCAAGCTGCACCAAAAAGAAGGCGCGCCAGGAATGATCGCACAGAAAACCGCTTTTTGGAAGGCGCACATGACAAATAAAAAACCTCTGTAAGGAACTTTTTTGATGGCTACAGATGATGAAGTCTAGACAACCGAAACCCGAAAGAAGCCATCGCTGTACAGAACCTTAAATAGAAGCATACCATTTGTACAAGTTATCTACATAGCACGCTAAGTGTTAGTAAGGTAAGTTATGATCAACTTTTTGCAGTTAACATTTTGTATTTCCATGATACGTAAGCTTGGTGATGTGACTATGGAATGTACATCTAACAAACGCTTGGGTTTTAATAACTATGACACATATGAAATGGATCCCTGCCGCATTGCGGCGGGTGATATTGTACTGTACAAATCGGTTATGCTTCTTTTGGCCATCTGCTGCCACGTTTCTTTGTCAGCGCACCACCCTTTTTCTTCTTTTTTGTTTTCATTTTACTCGCACAACTCAAAACCCTAGAGAGATATAGACAGATAAAGGGGTGTTGGAAGATGATCAACCAACTGCTGGGAAAAGATAGATTTGAAAGAAGAAATCAAACAACTTAACTTAGAACTCACGTTACAAAAGGACACATCCGAGCGATTACGAATGGAAAGTGAATAATCCATTTCATCATGGAGTGCGAAACAAATTGGATTCATAAGTTGTATAAATAAGACATATGAAGAAAATGCCTCGCTCACACGCTATCAAAATTTACAAGGCCCCGCGGGGCAATGCCCGCGGGTCTAAATTCTAGTTATTAAATATATATCAACAATTAATAATATTAGAGATTAATCTAATATATTAAGATAGTATTAATTTAATATAAAATTTAGTTTAAATACTCATTTAATTATTTATATGTTGATAATTCAAATATTTTAACAAAAAACAAAGATAAAATCCATATAATCATTAAAAAATAAAGTTTAAGAAATTGACGCAAAGATCAATTAGGATAATGTATAACAATCATTTATGTTTATATATTATCAGATATATTATATTATATATTAATAATATTATAGATTAATCTAATACATTGATAGTGTTAATTTAATATATAAATGAATAAAATAAGAGAATGTTACATAGCACTAGATGAAAATAAATGAAATGAGAAAATGACACTTGACATTAGATGTATTTCTTTAGAGTGAATTTGTAACGCCTGCGTCCCTGAACTTTTAGCTATTGTCAATTTTAGTCCCTAAACTATGTGATTCTTGATACTTTTGATACTTTGAATCTTTATGCTATGATGCTCGATCCTTAATACTAGATTCTTGATACTTAAATCTTGATTCTTAATACTATGAGACTATGATTCTTGATACTTGATTCTCGAGGCTTGATTCTTGATACTTGATACTTGGAAACTAGATTCTTGATACTTTGGTGCTTGACTCTTGAGGCTCGTGAAACTTTAGACTTGGTTGAACGAGAGACTGGAGACTTGTCACTGGCGGAAACTATGAAACTTGGAAACTTTTGTGTTAACGATATAATCTAGTTATGTGATACTATTACACAATAATACGCAACGCAACTCTTAATCTAACTTGCAAAATGAATTAAAGACGGAAAATGGCAAAAGGATGGGATTGACCGAATGGCAATCCGATCGGATGACCATCTGATCGGAGGGCCACTCGTTCGAAGTGCCATCCGATCCAAGCGCCACACCGCCTTTAACTTTCTCTTGCACTATAAATAGGATCTGTCACATCATTCAACACTGATGTGACAGCCTCCTTCGACCAGACGCACGCTCTCCCACTTTTCTTCCATTTCTCGGCGATTTCGGTATGTTTTACACAAGATTCTTGTACATTTTTTATCTACACATTATTCTCTACACGAATCTTCATTGAAATCACACTTTTCACCGTGAAATCTCTGAGATTTGAGCTCTTGAGGATGACGTCATCATGCCGGCTGTACAAACGGTTGTGTGATGTTATCCAGTCGAGATCTAGCTCAGATCTAAGGAATTTCATGTGTTTTTATAACAAATCTTCACTAAATCTAAGCTTTTTAGTCAATTTCGTGTTATCTTCAAACCATCCTTAAACTTTCTACTTTAAACGGTGGAATCCGGACCCAAACGGACTCTAGACTTGATAATTAGTCTGAACATTGATGTGTTTACTGTTGTCTCAATACGTACCAAGCCATCACCGTTAAACTAAAAACTTAGAAACTTTGCAAGGTTCGTGAAACGAGACAAGGTCCTCTCAATCGAATGCCAATCCAATCGGACTGTCGTCCGATCGAATGGCCATCCGATCGAAGTGGCATGTGTCTTTCAAACCTTCTATGCTTAAACTAGTTTGAACTTTGAAACTTGCACACGAAGAGTCATTCGACCGAACGGTCAACCGATCGGACGACCATCCGATCGAAAGCCCTGGTTTGAACACTTGGTTAATCATTTTGAAATCTCAACACTTGGATCGAATGACCATACGATCAAATGGCCATCCGTACGGATGACCATCCGATCGGATGGCGGTCCGTCCCAACACACATGGGTCATCCGACCGGATGGCCATCCGATCAGGTGACTAATCCGACACTTGCACGATTCTTGTTTTTTTGTCCGACACTTATCTATTGTAATCTAATCAGGCTAAACCTAAAGAGCACCCTTTGATCCAATAACAGTTAAACTGTTAAGCAATCACTGTGAGTATACTCGATCCCTTTTTGTTTTAAACTTTGGGATGTAACATGTATTCTATAAAACTTGAAACTTGATACTTTTGAATCTAAGCTCTCTCCTATGTGAATGTGATTCTTGTGATTCTTGATTCTTGATTCTTTATGCTATGTGAACTTTTAATCCAGAGTGTGTAGTTCCACCTTAACAATAGTAGCTCTATAGGAAGATGCACCTCCCCATTATTCTCGGGGGTATTGCTAGGAGGATTCTAGTTTTCCTTGAGTCTTGGGAAAACACCAAAGCATCGGGACACTTAGGCTATCACTTGGACTGTGAACACTAGCATGGCTGAAACTATTTTATCATTTACATTATGTATATGAGTCTTTTAATCTATTATGCTATATACTCAAACTTGTATACTCGCCAGTACGTTTTTGTACTGACTTTATTTTAATACATGTTGCAGGCTGATAGGATGCTGTGAGTCAAGAAAATGCTAGGATTCATGAACTTGCTAGGATGCTGCTTAGAAACACATCATAGCTAAACTAGAAATTTTGAAACTATTTTAATGATGATTTGTAATTGGTGTTTTGTGGTTGATACTTTATACAATTATTATGAAATGAATTTAATCTATATTGAAATATCTAGTGTTATGGAATCTCATGAGCAATCTGAACGCTTAGTGCCGCACCCCGATGCTTCCACCATCGGTTGGGGTGCGACAGATTGGTATCAGAGCCATAACTATAGGGAATTAGGATAAGTAGGAATACTTGCCCTAGTCTATAGTTCTAGGAATCTTGACTCTTATTTGTTGTTTAGGAATTATGCATTCTACCGTATCTGCTTCCTAGCAGCACATTTCCCTGTTAAACTTACATACCTTTCCTAAGGCTGACACAATATACACTTGATACTTTGAAAACACTGTTAATCAGTGTTTGTATTTTTGCACGAGATTTGCCCTCAAGTCAGGAGTGACATCCGAACCTTGATGAGAAATCTCCTTATTATACTCTAGTAGGTCTTACCTATTGATAAGTACCGACGCTATTAGGGTACGATGTTGTCAAGATAGAGGTGAAACTCAGACCTTGATAACTAGTCCCACTCTTTGATTTTTATGTCTCACTAAAGTCTCGAAATTCCCAATCAATTAGGAACGTGAAATGACCAAAAGGACGAATATCGTAGGCCTAACATCGATGACGTACTTGTCTAAGTAAGTCAAGACACGTTGCCTCAATTCAAAAGGGGTTCGAATCACTTTGGTTAGTCACCGTTCCTCTACCCAGAACAATCCTATGTTTTATGAGCCTATCTTTTGTGTTATCTTGATTTTTATGAATGGTTTTAAGCTTGATTCTTCGTTTATTTTGAGGCTTTTTGCACAATTCACACGTATGTCCGCAATCTAAAACGATAATTCTAATCTCTCAGATCAAACTAAATTTACGAAGCTTTATTCATGATGTTAATCTATGTGGGAATCTTGATCGACTATGATACTATGTGAATCTATCAGCTAAATCTATGTGTTGTCGTGGTTGTGAAACACTAAGCGTAACATGGCATAGAAATACGAGACAGAAGTGACGTGTCTGAAACATGGTGGATACGCCGCTGGTACTTCCTATATATAAGTGTTTCCGACATGTTACCAACTTTCGTACCACGTGCCATGCGAAACTTAGTGTTTTGCAGATCGGTGGTGAGAATGTTGAACTCTAAACTATGGGAAACTACTTGTGTAATCTATGTGCAATCTATGTGTACTCTAACGTAATCTATGTGTAATATATGTATGTGTTGTTTTGAGACACAAAATACGAAACGTAGCTTAGCGCCGAAGGCGAGGCGGACGTGGCATGTCCAAAACATGGTGGATACGCCGCTGGTACTTCCTATATATAAGTGTTTCTTGCATCTTACCAAACCTTCGTACCACGCGCTAAGTGAAATTCGTAGTTTTGTAGGCTCGGGTTGAGATTGTTGGAATCTACTTGATTAATCTATGTGAAGGTTTTGTGATGGTGACGGAATCTAATGGTATGGTTAACGAAGCATGACACTGATGACGAGACGGACGTGGCATGATTGAAGCATGGTGGATACGCCACTGGTACTTCCTATATATAAGTGCTTCCATCATGTTGCCGAACTTTCGTAGCATGTGCCATGTGGGATTCGTTGTTTGTGGACTGTTATGAGATTGTTAACACTGATCTATGTGAATCTATTGAGTAATCTACGTTAATCTATTGGAATCTATGTGAAACCATTGGGTTAATCTATGTGAATCTATCAGGTTAAACTACGTGTGTATGATGATGATCATGAGTATGATACTACATTAGGCAATTGCGACACGTAACATGACACCGAGTACGAGGCGGAAGCAATGTGCCCAAAGCGTGGTGGATACGCCGCTGGTACTTCCTATATATAAGCGTTTCTGATATGTCGCCAAACTTCGTACAACGTGCCATGCGAAGGTCGTGGGTTTGCGGTGTTGAATCTATTGGAATCTATTGGAATCTATGAATCTTATTGGAAACTTGAATCTTTAATTTTGAGTCTTTAATCTATCGTGTGTGAATCTATACTGTGAGACTTTGAGATCTAGACTTATGCGATCCTCTTGTTGGATCTTTAGATGTCTTCTCGTAAGCTATCCGACACTCTCAAGAAATCCAGGGAAAAGTCTCAGAAGAAGATGATGTCCTTCATGGCCGACCAAATCGCTCGAGTCGTGCCAAAGATCGTCTCAGAGATCCGAGGATCAAACACTTCTCCATCCTCTGTGGAATCGAAAGGCGAAAAGCTAAAGCTTACTAAGTTCAGCTACAAACATTTCATCTCTTGCAACCCTAAGCCTTTCACGGGCAGTGATGGGGTGACCGCTATGCTCGAATGGTTTGACAGCATCGAGGTTACCTTCATTAACAGCGAGTGCCCAGAGCAACTAAAGACTAGGAGCGCAACGGGAATGTTTCAAGGCAGAGCGTTCGAGTGGTGGTCAAATGAGAGAAACATCTGTTCTAATGTTGAAGCCTATGCTCTTCCATGGGCTGAGGTGAGTGAGCTAATGATGCTTGAGTTCTGCCCTCCCCGTGAACAACTGAAGCTTGAAGAAGAATTCTGGCACTTGAAGCAGATTGGTGATGATAATCTAGCTTATACTACCCGTTTCAAGCATCTCAGCTTGATCGTTCCTCACTTGGTTTCTACTCTTAAGCGCATGATAACCAAGTACATCAATGGTCTACCTCCTACTATGCATGATTCTATTGAAGCAGCTCAGCTCAAAACTATTGAGGAAGTCTACCGCCTTGCAGCTAGTCTCAACAACAACCGTATTCGTGATAAGCAGTTTGCTACTTCTTCTCCTCCTAAGTCTGCAAATCAAGTTACCCAGCAGCCAAGTGGCAGCAAGAACAAAAGGAGAAAGTCTCAGGGTTCAGGATGCAATGCTATTGTTCCTACTGCAAAACCCCGCAGCTAAACCTTCTCCTGCTGCTGCTGTTCCAAACCCTGCTGCTCCTGAAATCAAGAAGTAGTACACTGGGCCCCATCCCAAGTGTACGACTTGTAACTTTCATCATCCTGCTAATTCTGCATGTCGTTTGTGCACCAACTGCAATCGCTATGGTCACACGACCCCTTACTGTCGTCAAGCTAACCCGGCTCAACCAACTCAGCAAGCCCAAGTTCAGGCAACTTTACCAGCTCTTCCAGCTCCTCAGCAAAATCCTAGGCCAGTCAATGTTGTTCGTGCATGCTACAAGTGTGGAGATACTACTCACCTCCGTAATCAATGTCCTCAGCTTAATCAGGACCAATAGCCAGCTGCTCGTGGACGAGCGTTCAATCTTAATGCAAATTAGGCTCGTAAGGACAATGACGTCGCTAATGGTACGTTTCTCGTTAATAATCTTTAAGCTTTGATACTATTTGATACTGGTGCCGACAGAAGCTTTGTGTCTGTAGAATTTGAATCTTTGTTAAATTGTGCACGCTCTAAGTTACCTAAGTCGTTTTCGGTGGAAATTGCCGATGGGAAGTCTATTCTAGTTGATTCTATCCTCTATTATTGTTCTTTGACTCTTAATGACCACATATTTACTATTGATCTAATACCCATGCAACTGGGTAGTTTTGATGTCATAATCGGCATAGATTGGTTGCGTAAGAATCATGCCGAGATTGCTTGTCACGAGAAGTTTGTTCGTTTACCTCTACCGTCTGGCGATATTTTGCATGTTTATGGAGACCGACCTTTGAGAGGACTAATTTGATGTCATGCACTCAAGCGAACAGGTGCTTACGTAAACAGAACTTTGCCTTATTGGCCCATGAGGTGGAACAAAAGGGCAAGGGGAAGAACATCAGAGATGTTCCAGTAGTGTTTGATTTCCCTGACGTCTTTCCTGAAGATCTTCCTGGTCTTCCTCCTCCTAGATCCGTTGACTTTTGTATTGATCTCATACCTGGTGCGACTCCAGTCGCCAAGGCTCCTTACCGACTTGCACCTTCCGAGATGCAAGAATTATCCAGTCAACTGCAAGAACTACTCTACAAAGGATTCATTCGCCCAAGTACCTCTCCGTGTGGTGCTCCCGTGCTATTCGTCATGAAGAAGGATGGTTCATTTCGTATGTGCATCGACTACCGTGAACTTAATAAGCTTACCGTTAAGAATCGTTACCCTCTTCCCCGTATTGATGATTTGTTCGACCAACTACAAGGCCTGTCCTGTTTCTCGAAGATTGACCTTCGTTCTGGTTATCATCAGCTTCGGGTTCTCGAGGATGATGTACCCAAAACCGCTTTTCGTACTCGTTATGGGCACTACGAGTTCGTGGTCATGCCTTTTGGATTGACCAACGCACCCGCCGTGTTCATGGATCTTATGAATCGTGTGTGTAAACCCTATTTGGATCGTTTTGTGATAGTCTTTATTGATGATAGTCTTATTTATTCTAAAACTAAAACGGATCATGCTCGTCATTTACGCTTGATGCTTGAACTTCTACATGGTGAGCGTTTCTATTCTAAATTCTCTAAGTGTGAGTTTTGGATTAACGAAGTACAATTTCTTGGTCATGTCGTTAGTAAGCAAGGTATTCATGTTGACCCGTCTAAAATCGAAGCCGTGAAGAATTGGGGTACGCCTAAATCTGCATCTGAGATTCGTTCATTCCTCGGATTGGCGGGTTATTACCGCCGATTCATCTCGGGCTTTTCTAAGATCATTGTTCCTCTCACTTCGTTGACTCATAAAGAGAAACCTTTTGCTTGGGGTCCCGAGCAAGAGGAATCTTTTCAGACTCTTAAGACACTTTTGTGTAATGCTCCTGTTCTTACTCTCCTCGACGGGAACGACGATTTCGTGGTATATTGTGATGCCTCGAACCGTGGTTTGGGATGTGTGCTCATGCAGCGGGACAAGGTTATTGCTTATGCCTCTCGTCAACTCAAGATACATGAGAAAAACTATACTACTCACGATCTGGAACTTGGTGCAGTTGTGTTTGCATTAAAGATCTGGCGACACTACCTGTATGGTACTAAGTGTGTGGTTTTCACTGACCATAAGAGCCTTCAACACATCTTTGACCAAAAGGAACTGAACATGCGACAGAGGTGTTGGGTGGTATTGCTTAATGACTACAACTGCGAAATTCGCTATCATCCTGGCAAGGCGAATGTAGTGGCCGACGCTCTTAGTCGTAAAACTCATGTTAATGCTATTCGTATCTCTAGTTATCTCCATGCGTGTATTCGTGAAGCTCAGTATTCGTCAGCTAATGAAGGTAGTCTATTCGTTGAAATACGTGGTGCTGCTGTGGATCAACTCGAAACTAAGTCTGATGGACTTCAATACTATCTCAATCGCATCTAGGTACTGGATCACGATAATCTCCGTGAACTCATTATGAATGAGGCTCACAAATCTCGTAACTCTATTCATCCAGGTGCTGATAAGATGTACCAAGATCTGCGTATGACTTATTGGTGGCCCGGTATGAAGAAGGACATTGTTGTTTTCGTCTCAAAATGCCTTACTTGTACAAAGGTTAAGGCTGAACATCAACATCCATTAGGACTCTTAGAACAACTGGAAATCCCTGTTTGGAAATGGGATAGCATTGCTGTGGAATTTATTACCAAACTACCCCATACACCTTCTGGTCACGATAGTATCTGGGTGATTGTTGATCGTTTGACCAAATCAGCCCACTTTCTTCCGATTCGTGAAGATTATAAAGTGGAGAAGCTTGCTCGAATCTATACTGATGAGATTATATGCCGCCATGGCATACCTATTGACATAATCTCTGACTGTGATGGTCGTTTTACTTCACGTCTTTGGCAAACCTTTCAGTCCGCTATGGGTTCTCATTTGAATCTTAGCACGGCATTTCATCCTCAAACGGATGGACAGACCGAGCGTACGATTCAAACCCTAGAGGATATGCTGAGATGTACATTATGGATCGACTTTGGTGGTAACTGAGATGTACATTTACGATTGATTGAGTTCTCATACGACAACAGCTATCATTCCAGTATTTAGATGGCTCCTTTCGAAACTTTGTATGGTCGCAAGTGCCGATCTCCTCTCAGTTGGCATGAGGTTGGTGACAAGCAGTTTACTGGCCTTGAAATCATTCAAGAGACAACGGATAAGATTCTTCAGATCCGTGATAACTTGATTAAGGCTAGGAGTAGACAAAAGAGCTATGCTGATAAAAGGCGCAAGCCTCTGGAATTTGATGTTGGTGATCGAGTTCTTCTCAAGGTATCTCCCTAGAAGGGAGTGGTTTGTTTTGGTAAGAAGGGAAAGCTCGCTCCTCGCCATGTGGATCCGTTTGCAATACTCGAAAGGATTGGCAAGGTGGCGTACAGACTCGACCTGCCCCAAGAACTAAACAATGTGCATCCAGTGTTCCACGTATCTAATCTACGTAAATGCCTAGCCGACGAGGAACTGCAGGTTCCCCTTGAAGACTTGCAAATAAATGAAGCCGTATACTTCGTGGAGAAACTGGTCGAAATCTTGGATCAAGGTGTCAAGCGACTGAGGCACAACAAAATTCCCAAAGTCAAGGTTCGATGGGAAGGAAAGCGCGGCGCCGAATTTACTTGGGAACTTAAAAGTGAGATGAAGACCAAGTATCCGCAGCTCTTCGAGCAGTCTTCTTCCTAGATTTCGGGGAAGAAATCTCCTAAAGGAGGGGAGACTGTAACGCCTGCGTCCCTGAACTTTTAGCTATTGTCAATTTTAGTCCCTAAACTATGTGATTCTTGATACTTTTGATACTTTGAATCTTTATGCTATGATGCTCGATCCTTAATACTAGATTCTTGATACTTAAATCTTTATTCTTAATACGTGAGACTATGATTCTTGATACTTGATTCTTAAGGCTTGATTCTTGATACTTGATACTTGGAAACTAGATTCTTGATTCTTGATACTTTGGTGCTTGACTCTTGAGACTCGTGAAACTTGAGACTTGGTTGAACGACAGACTGGAGACTTGTCACTGGCGGAAACTATGAAACTTGGAAACTATTGTAATAACGATATAATCTAGTTATGTGATACTATTACACAATAATATGCAACGCAACGCTTAATCTAACTCGCAAAACGAATCAAAGATGGAAAATGGCAAAAGGATGGGATTGACCGAATGGCAATCCGACCGGATGACCATCCGATCGGAGGGCCACTCGTTCGAAGTGACATCCGATCCAAGCGCCACACCGCCTTTAACTCTCTCTTGCACTATAAATAGGACCTGTCATATCATTCAACACTGATGTGACAACCTCCTTCGACCAGACACACGCTCTCCCACTTTTCTTCCATTTCCCGGTGATTTCGTATGTTTTACACTAGATTCTTGTACATTTTTTATCTACACACTATTATCTACATGAATCTTCGTTGAAATCACACTTTTCACCATGAAATCTCTGAGATTTGAGCTCTTGAGGATGACGTCATCATGCCGGCTGTACAAACGGTTGTGTGATGTCATTCCAGTCGAGACCTAGCTCAGATCTAAGGAATTTCATGTGTTTTTATAACAAATCTTCACTAAATCTAAGCTTTTTAGTCAATTTTGTGTTATCTTCAAACTATCCTTAAACTTTCTACTTTAAACGGTGGAATCCGGACCCAAACGGACTGTAGACTTGATGATTAGTCTGCAGACGGCTTGGAAATGGATTGTTGCCGGAGAAGATGACCGGAGTACGGATTCCGACATGAACACAGTCAAGAAAAGACACTTGATCGGACGGGGTGATTCCCATCCGATCAGACCGGCTGAACATTGATGTGTTTACTGTTGTCTCAATACGTACCAAGCCGTCACCGTTAAACTAGAAACTTTGCAAGGTTTGTGATACGAGACAAGGTCCTCTCAATCGAATGGCAATCCGATCGGACTGCCGTCCGATCGAACGACCATCCGATCGAGGTGGCGTGTGTCTTTCAAACCTTCTAATCTTAAACTACTTTGAATCTAAAACTTTGAACTTTGAAACTTGCACACGAAGAGTCATTCGACCGAACGGTCAACCGATCGGATGACCATCTGATCGAAAGACCTGGTTTGAACACTTGGTTAATCATTTTGAAATCTCAACACTTGGATCGAATGACCATATGATCGAATGGCCATCCGTACGGATGACCATCCGATCGGATGGCGGTCCGTCCCAACACACATGGGTCATCCGACCGGATGACCATCCGACCGGATGGCCATCCGATCAGGTGACTAATCCGACACTTGCACGATTCTTTTTATTTTGTCTGACACTTATCTATTGTAATCTAATCAGGCCAAACCTAAAGAGCTCCCTTTGATCCAATAACAGTTAAACTGTTAAGCAATCACTGTGAGTATACTCGATCCCTTTTTATTTTAAACTTTGGGATGCAACATGTATTCTATGAAACTTGAAACTTGAAACTTGATACTTTTGAATCTAAGCTCTCTCCTATGTGAATGTGATTCTTGTGATTCTTGATTCTTGATTCTTTATGCTATGGGAACTTTTAATCCAGAGTGTGTAGTTCCGCCTTAACAATAGTAGCGCTATAGGAAGATGCACCTCCCCATTATTCTCGGGGGTATTGTTAGGAGGATTTTAGTTTTCCTTGAGTCTTGGGAAAATACCAAAGCATCGGGACACTTAGGCTATCACTTGGACTGTGAACACTAGCATGGCTGAAACTATTTTATCATTTACATTATGGATATGAGTCTTTTAATCTACTATGCTATATACTTAAACTTGTATACTCACCAGTACGTTTTTGTACTGACTTTATTTCAATACATGTTGCAGGCTGATAGGATGCTGTGAATCAAGAAAATGCTAGGATTCATGAACTTGCTAGGATGCTGCTTAGAAACACATAATAGTTAAACTAGAAATTTTGAAACTATTTTGATGATGATTTGTAATTGGTGTTTTGTGTTTGATACTTTAGACAATTATTATGAAATGAATTTAATCTATATTGAAATATCTAGTGTTATGGAATCTCATGAGCAATCTGAACGCTTAGTGCCGCACCCCGATGCTTCCGCCATCTGTTGGGGTGTGACAGAATTTCAAGTTTAGTTCTTTATCTTTATACCCATTTACAAGCGGTGTCCATTGTCTGCAAAGCACATGAGGGTAAAATGGTCTTTTTACCCTGTTATTTAAAACAAAAAAATAAAAAGATTATATATTAACTCTTTGCTTTTCTCTCTTCAAGAAACCCTATTTCTCTCCCTACTCCATCTCTCTTCCACTTCCACCAACTCCTTCCATCACCACCACCACCACAACTAAATCCGGCCACAAAAAACCACTACTACCTAAAAAACGCTACAGTAATTTGCAAATCTAAAAACGGTAACCACTTCCTTCATTCCGTCCCATCTCTCTCTCTCAGTTCGAAAATTGCAGATCCAAATCCACCATCACCTTTATCTGGTTGCTGAAATCCACCAACGACAAACCATCAGATCCAACAACCTGCGATTTTTTCTATGTAACATTTGTGCTCTGTAAACACTGTATGATGTAAAACAATATCAAGTATCAATGAAACAATGTGTTTTGGTCTCAATATTTGTTTATTTGTGTTTGACAATTTCACGGTTCAATTTTTGTTCAATTTCAAGCTTTTAATCGCTTTCTGGAAAGTTAAACGCACACTATTACATAAACGTAATCAGTTTAACGCGACAAATACTCTGGAATAGTGACATATGCTTAACATACCTTAAATAACCTTTACATAACTTAGAAATAAGTTTTGAAGGGTTTGGTATGGCAAAAACAAGTTTATTCGATCACATGGACTAATTGCGACAAACTGCAAAAGTCTGCCAATTCGTAAAGCAACGTACACTCCGGAACAAGATCATAAGCTAAACATACCCTAAATACCCTTAACATATCTTAGAAATAAGTTTTGTGGGGTTCGGTATGCGAAAATACGCTTATTTGATCATAAGGACCAAAAGCGTCAAAACTGCGAAAGTATGCCTTTTTTGTGCATATCTTGCGTTCGGACCATATCCGGACATCCAAAAATTTTTGTAATCACTAAAATATTTTATTTTAGTGATAGGAATGCAAAAATACCATTCGTCGCGTAATTTGAATCGTTTTTCGCTTCCGTTCGATTTCCGTCGTAATTAACCGAAAAACGCAACCGTACGACCAAACGAACCGACATCTGTAATATTTCCAAGCATATTTCAAGTCCCCTACGCTTTGAAATCCTTGTAGAGCCTTTAAAATGGGTTAACGGGGGTTAAACGCTTCGAAAAACAAGTTTGGAGCTGTAGGGACCATTTCTGACATTTCCGATATTTTGGTCTCTGGCGGGGCGCGAGAGAAATGGTCTAGTCTCTCACGGGGTGCTAGAGAGCATCAGAGTCAGCAACTTGCTGGCGACTTCTTGTTTACTTGCTTTGACACCTATAACTCGAATTTGCCACACTCTCTATGGTTGCAACACCTCATAAAACACTTGTATTGATCTGAAATCAAGCCCTAACACTTGGAGTGATCTTGTAGCTTCAATTCAACTATAAATAGGCCCTTGATCATTCACTCAACTTGCTCATTTGCTTCTTCTTCTCTAATCTGCTCTAAGTGGAGGCAACCACATTGCTGAAGGCCACCTACCTGAGCATTCTTAGTCTTCTTTTCAAGCATTGGACTCTTGTAAGTGTTCCTCTATGCTTGTCTTGTTATTTTAAGCAAGAAAGTCAAATAGTGTTTGACTTTCAGATTTGACCATGAATTGGTCAAGCAAAGTTCGTTTGAACTTTGCAATGTGAGCGTAATCACGATGGTTATAGTCCCTTGTGACTATACCTACTGATTACCACGTTGATTAGTTGAAGTGAGGAGTCAAAGTTTCGGTCAAAATGCACGATTACGTGCATTTTGCGACGAAACTATTCTCGGGTATCAAAACACTTTGTTTTGATATCAAAACAATTTTCTAACTTAGTTAAACGTGTTTTAACATGTTTAACTCGTCACTTTTACTTTAGTGCTTACTTAGGGTCGTAAGTCAAGCGGTCTAAACAACCGCTTAGACTTTCGAACCCGACCCGTTTGGTCGATCATTAGGATCCGACCAAACATAATTTGTGACCATATTTGTATAGGGAATAACCTTCCGAGGTTATACCTTATGGTCACTTAGTTTATTTAGTTGTATGATAGTAGTTTATATGCCTTAGGAAAATGACCAAAATGCCCTTTTCATGCATAATTTGAATTTAAGCTTATGTAACTTAAATTTTGACACTTAAGCTGATTATGCAACAATATTAAGCATGTTAGGGCATATAATACTTGTCATAGGACTAGTTAGGCTATTCGAATGCGCTTTTGCACGTTAAAGTAGCGTAGACTACCTTAACGGGTCATAAGCACTTAGGATAGGTTTCAAACCAGAATGTAGGCTTGTTTAAATCATATCATATGAGTTTCAACACTCATTTGGTTTACGAGAACTCATCTACCCGATCTCCCGATTTAGGTCCCGAATTATTAACATAGTGATCCGATACTAGGTGCCACTTGATTCCTTGATTGTCCGAGCTTGTTAGTTCACTTAATTGAGGATACCTTGCAATCTCATGAGAGTACATAGTTCCCCTATTTTACTGCTTTCAATTGTTTTGGGGTGATTCATATGTGCTAAAACGATTTCAAGTTTTCAAAACCAAATGCTATGGTTTATATTAAACACAACGATTTCAATAATGTGAACGAACTTGTTGGTGCGTTAGTACATAACACGAATGACATTCATTAACAATGATCAAGCCGATCAGTAGTATGTTATGGTACCATAGGATCTGACAAATCCTGTTATCGGACTATCGCCATGGTTATGGGGTATTATGGGTAACGACAGAACCTGATGAATTTTAACAAACCCTTTGGTGGTTTGTTAGTCGATTTAAAGATACCGTTGGTGGTATCTTCGAGTCAAAACACAGGTTTGAATGTATTCAACGAGAACGACCGAAAGTTAGTCTTTCACAATTAAAAACATGAATGATTTGAACGATTTGAACGATTTGAACGAATTAAACGAATTGAACGATTGAACGATGGTTTATAACACGAACGAGTTGAACGATTTGAACGATTGGTTTGATAACACGAACGATTGATAACACAAACGAAATGAACGATTTTGGACGATTTTGGACGAATGATTTCAAATGATGACACGCAACGATGTTTACTAGATGATATAAACCATACAAGTTTTTTTACAAGGACGATTTACAAAAACAAATGTTTTCGTCAAGATTCATGGCGACGAGGTTTTCTTAAACATATAACCAACTTGTTTTAGTTGGTTAATTTTTATTGCAATACAAAACACTTTTCAATACAAGGTTTTCAATTATCGACTCTTATAATCGTACAAGGTAATGCAATAAGTATACAAGCTATGAATTTCACACACTCACAAAACCTATGTACTCGTCGGCATCTTTATGCTGACTGTTTTCACATGTGTTTCAGGTTCTATTATGTGACGTTTGCTGATTGCTTACTACACATAGGAAGGACGTGGGCCTTAGCGACTTAAAACTTGAAAGACAATTGTTGTACTTATCTGGTTTATATCAAAACAACGAGTCTGTTAATGAAATAAAACAAAACTTCGATTACTATGTGTTCTGAAACAATGATTCTCTTACGACACTCCCTGACGTTTCCGCCGCGGTTTGTTGTATTACGCAGTCGGGGTGTGACATTCTATCTCCATCGCAAATCACAAATAATTCACCGTCGACCACAGCGATTCCGAAAAATCTCATCGCCTGTAATATTAGACATTCCTCATCAGATTCGAATCTTCTAAAATAGATTGAAGTTCACTAGTACACAACTCATTTATTGGTGCTATGGGTTGTTTTTTAATGATGTGGTTCCATCAAATTAAAATTCACGAGCACCATTTTGGCAAGACCCGCACCTTCAAAAATCAAAATAACCATTAAAAAAAGAAAAAAAAAGAAATACAGTAAAATAAAAACCTTCTTCTACCAAACATAAGTCACCAAAACTTGTTCCCCCCAAAATTTTCATCAGCAAAACCTTTTTCCCCCCAAAGTTTCTCCACTCCCCTCGATATGACATATTAGGTGAACCATTATATCAAAAAGTTGCCATTTGTGTATGTATTTATGTATGTATTATGTATGAATCAAGAACGCTTTCAGTTGCGGGCCATGGTTTTTTGAACTATAAGTGATTTCCAGCATATGGTAATTTGTCAGGATACAGTACAAAGGGTAAGAAAGCTTGCCCTGTGTGTGAAGTGGAGGCCAGTTCAATATGGTTAAAAAATTGCAAAAAACGGTATACATGGGACATCAAAGATTCCTTCCGGTTGGTCACATTTTTCGGAATAAAACGAATGAGTTTAACGGAAGCATCGAGCTCAGATCGGTGAGGAAACGATTTGATGCATTTTCACGAGTTGAAAAATTAACTACTGTGTTGGGGAAAAAAACTCGTGTTAACAAAAGAGCCATTGATAAAAAAGCCGGTAAAAGAGCCATTATCAAAAAAGCTGATAAAAGAGCAATTGATACAAAAGCGATCTGGAAAAAAAGTCATTTTTTGGGATTTACCTTACTAGAAGCATTTAGATGTTAGACATTGTCTAGATGTTTTGCATATTGGAAAATATGTATGTGATAGTTTGTTAGGCTTATTGTTAGACATTCCCAGAAAAACTAAAGATGGGTTTAATGTTCGTAGAGACATGGAAAAAATGGGAATACGTAAGGAGCTTGCCCCCGTTGAAAGAGACAACTGTTTATATCTACCACCTGCTTGTTATACTATGTCAAAGGCAGAAAAAGAAAAGTTTTGTAAATGTTTACATGATATCAAGGTTCCATCAACTTATTCGGCAAACATTAGAAGGTTGGTGTCGATGAAAGACCGTAAATTACTTGGAATGAAGTCTCATGATTGTCATGTTTTGATGACACATATGATTCCCATCACTATTCGTGGATTGTTACTAGATAACATCTGATATACAATCACAAAGCTTTGTTTGTTTTTAACAACATCAACTCAAAGGTTATTGATTCAGAAAGTTTGGATAAATGGCAAAAGGACATTACCATTACCCTTTGTGAATTAGAGTTGTACTTTCCACCGTCATTTTTTAATATAATGGTTCCACCTGATATGTTATATCGTACAAATTAATTATAAGTTGTCATTTATGTATGTATGTATGTATTATGTATGAATAATATGTGTGTATGTATGCGTGGATATTTGTATGTATGATATGTCATGAGTATAAACATGTATATATATTTGCGTATAATATGTATGTATGTATGTATGTATGATGTATTGATATAATTTATATACGTATGTATCATGTTTGTGTGTGCGCATGTATTTGAATGCATATACATATTAGATAACCCTTTAGATATACATGTTCAAAATTTATCTAATAGAAATAAATTTTGGATTGTCCCTGTTTTGGGACTGCTTTTTGAATATTTTATCTCAATAGGACGTGTATACATTTTAACGTGTTGACTATCTAAGAAAAAATCGACAGTTGTTTCTCCTACTATTTTGGGTTTGCGTATTATACACATACTTGGGGAGTTAAGGGGAAATGTTTCCGGTTTTTTCTTAGATAGTCAACCCGTTAAGCTATATACGTATGAGATAGAATATTCAAAAATTGGGTTAGGATCCACCATCTTAAGGCGTTGGTTTACATAAGTTTACATCAGTTGTTTGTTTATTTTAATTTTCAGATTGCACGTGCTTATTGGATGTTCGAAATTTGGCATGCTTCATCAATATATATGGAGGGTGTTAAAAGTTTTCTTAAGGCTGCCAAAGCTAACCGGGTGAATAAAGGAAGCATGATGATTTGCCGTCCTTGTCAAATTTGTAATAATTTTATGAGCTTTAATGATATCACAGTCACAGAGTTTCATTTGGTGAAAAATGGTTTTATGCCTAAATACAGTTGTCAGTCAATGCATGGAGAGTCATTACTTGATCATAGCACGTCGTCAATCAACTCACATATTAATGATAACAGAGAGAATGATACATACCTTGATACCGATAACGACCATTCAAATTCAAATGAACCCAATGACAATTTAAATGAAATGTTACATGATATGGAGACTAATATTAGTGATGATGAGCAAGAAAATTTACAACACCTATTTGAAGAAGCATAAAAACCATTATATACCGGATGTAAAAAAATATATAAAGCTTGATGTTGTGTTGAAGTTGTTTAACATAAAGTCGAAAAACAGATGGAGTGATAAAAGTTTCACAGATCTATTAGTGCTTTTGCATGACATGCTTCTGGAAGGCAATGAGTTACTAATTTCGACATACCAAGCGAAAAAACTGATGTGTCCAATGGGATTGGAAGTTGAAAGAATATATGCTTGTCCAAATGATTGTATGTTGTATAGAAAGGAGTTTGAGGATCTACATGAATGTGTTATCCGCCATGCATCAAAGTATAAACGTAAAAAAGAATAAGATGAAGATGAATATGACAATGATATGACAAAAAATGGACCACCGGCTAAAATGCTATGGTATCTCCCCATTATAACGAGACTCAAAAGATTATTTTCAAACGAAAAAGAAGCAAAATTATTACGTTGGCATTCAGATGAGTGTGTAACTGATGGAAAACAAAGACATGCGGCAGATTCCCCACAGTGGACAAACATTGATGACATGTATCCAGAATTTGGAAAAAAGATTAGAAATATACGGTTTGGGCTTGTTTCAGACTGGATCAATCCTTTTGGGAACATGAGCAGTCTCCATAGTACGTGACCAGTTCTTTTATGCATCTACAATCTTCCACCATGGTTATGCATGAAACGAAAGTACATTATGATGTCATTGTTAATTCAGGGTCCAAAACAACCTGGCAATGATATTGATGTGTATTTTTCTCCTTTGATTGATGACTTAAAAACTCTATGGAGTTCAGGTGTCGACGTGTATGATGCTTATATGAAAGGACGACTTCAGTTGCGGGCCATGATTTTTTACACTATAAGTGATTTTCCAGCATACGATAATTTGTCAGAATACAGTACAAAGGGTAAGAAAGCTTGCCATGTTTGTGAAGAGGAGACCAGTTCAATATGGTAAATAAAATTGCAAAAAACCGGTATACATGGGACATCGAAGATTCCTTCCGGTTGGTCACATTTTTTGGAATAAAACGAATGAGTTTAATGGAAGCACCGAGCTCGGATCGGTGAGGAAATGATTTGATGCATTTTCACGAGTTGAAAAATTAACTACCGTGTTGGGAAAAAGAACTCGTGTTAACAAAAGAGTCATTGATAAAAAAAAGCCGGTAAAAGAGCTATTATCAAAAAAGCCGATAAAAGAGCCTTTATCAAAAAGGCCGATAAAAGAGCAATTGATACAAAAGCGATCTGGAAAAAAAGTCAATTTTTTGGGATTTACCATACTGGAAGCATTTAGATGTTATACGTTGTTTAGATTTTATGCATATTGAAAAAAAATGTATGTGATAGTTTGTTAGGCTTATTATTAGACATTCCCGAAAAAACTAAAGATGGGCTTAATGTTCGTAGATACATGGAAAAATGGGAATACGTAAGGAGCTTGCCCCCGTTGAAAGAGACAACCGTTTATATCTGCCACATGCTTATTATACTATGTCAAAGGTAGAAAAAGAAAAGTTTTGTAAATGTTTACATGATATCAAGGCTCCATCAACTTACTCGGCAAACATTAAAAGGTTGGTGTCGATGAAAGACCGTAAATTGCTTGGAATGAAGTCTCATGATTGTCATGTTTTGATGACACATATGATTCCCATCACTATTCATGGACTGTTACTAGATAACATCCGGCATACAATCACAAATCTTTGTTTGTTTTTAACAACATCAACTCAAAGGTTTATTGATTCAGAAACTTTGGAGGAATGGCAAAAGGACATTACCGTTACCCTTTGTGAACTAGAGATGTACTTTCCACCATCATTTTTTGATATAATGGTTCACCCTTTGTGAACTAGAAATGTACTCTGCAAATTGTATACATAAAAGTTTAGGCTTCTTTGATATTTTGGTTTTTCTGTAAAAAAAATAATAAAATTCTACATTTTGTAATTATTATTATTATTACTCGTTATAAGAACATGTTAATATATATTAATTTATGGAGGTGAAATAAAACGGGTTCTACACCATCAAAAAAACATTGAAAGACACCAAAAAAAAGATTAAACACCACCAAAAAAACATTAAAAGGCACCAAAACAACATTAATCGGAGATGAAATAAAAGGGTGCCAATAAAATTGGTGCCACACCACCAAAAAACATTGAAGGGCACCAAAAAAGCATTAATCAATAAACTAAACCCTAAAATATTGTTCCCACCTAAATTTCCCCACTGCACCATTTTTGCTGTGTGTCGTTAGTGACATGCAAAAACCTAATTAACCTAGGTAGCTAGGGTAAGCAGGGTATCGAATCCAGAGGAGCATGTGGTTAGTGTTACATGTTTTGTTTGTAAATTTTACTAAACTAACCGATGATTATAAAGCTGCTATGAAATTAAAAACACATGAAATAAGGTGCAATTAGGAAAAAGATTGAGTTGTAACAAACAATAATGAGAAAAGGTGATCACTCCGGGATTCAGATTCTGTAATTACTAATAACCTAGTTCTGATTTTATTGGATACTATTGATTGAATGGTAAATCTGTCACATCTACCAATTACCTATGCAGTTCAAAATCTTAATATTAATTGATCAGAGAAATATTAAAACAAACATCATAGGAATCATTCAATCAACAAAAGCATAATTGGATTCAAAACATAATTATAACTCTGACTGTCACTCAGGATTTGTCTGTCACACAAATAATATAATCATGCAAATAGTCGGCTGTCATCCGACTACAAATCCAATTCTCAATACAAACATAAACTAGAATTAAAAGTGTCTCACAAGAATCATTCACCCGGAGTGTTCACGAGAGATTTAGCCGCACATGTTACTCGTTCGATCTTCAAGGACTTGAGAAAGAGTTGAATTCATGATATGGAATGATGATGTTATCAATGATGTTGATTAAGATGTTATCCCCCGAAATCTTGAATGACGGCTATCGAATGAATGGATTCCTCCTCCTGTCGTCTTCCATGGGCCACCCAAAAGAATCTCCTAAGTCACAAGCCCACTTGTGATGGCCCTTTAACCGCCAAAAATGACATCACGTATACTGCTCCGAATATTTTGTGATGTTCATCATTGTGTGGCGGCCCAATCAAAGAAGTCGGCCCAGCCCCTTTACTCCACGTGATATGCTTCCTTTCAATGTATGTGTGATGATAATGATAGATAATGTGCCCCTCTAGTCTAGCATGTGCATGTGTCTCCCTTCAAATGTCGGCCTACTCCTTTTGATGATGTTGTTATTATTTGAAAAATAATAACCCTTGACTTTTTGTGCCTGCACCTTTTTCAATATGCCGTCAAAGATGAGATGCATGATTTTTTTATTAATAATCAAAAGTCATTCCCCCAATGTCTATGTTGGCCGCCAATGATGATGATAAGTTTCTTGTTGTTTTTTTGACTTTTGAAATCACCACTTCCTTTTACAATCCACGAGACTAGCTAGAAGCCATCATGATGTTCCTTAAGAAACAAAGCCCCTTGGTTTATTAATATTGTTCCTTGTTTACGTGTGCCCAAGAAATCCAGCCCACATGTGAATTATGATGGGCCCAATCCAAAGTGCGTTGCCATCTTATCTTCACCGTAGCCTACGGGTTAACACCGTAGACTACGATTCAATGTTTCTGTCCACCTGTGTTTATGTTGACCGTATGCTACGGAATTCAACCGTATGCTACTGTTGACTTGGGCTGGAACTCTTTTGCTGATGTCTCGCTCCTTGTGACTTCATTTTAACATGCATTTCAACTTTCAACTAATGACAAACAGCCTCCTGGACTTCGTTGCTTCGTGTTTCTCGTGCTTCGAAGTTGTTTTATCACCCGCAACAAGTACCTAGCAACGCGATGTGCCTCGGTTATCATCCAAGTATTCCGGTTCATTACCAAACATTGTAACTTCACCGAATTACATGATTAACCTGTAAAACCACATACTTAAGTAGTTAACATATTCACAGCGGATAATCACATGAACGGTAGTAAAACACGTAAATTGAGCACATTAACACTCGGGCTTCACACCCTCCATCACATCCCCACACTTATCCTTGATTGTCCTCAAGCAACCATTACGAACATTACTCACCTTATTAACAAAACACTATTGAATCCTTTACCGAATTAGCAATTTAAGGTCCCAAGTCATACCCGTCCCATAGACTGACACAATCGAGATTGACAATCTGACAAGATAAATGATACGCATTGAAAACAACTTAAGACTTGCCTAACTAAAACTAACATGCTTATGATATTAAACACATGTCACACGCCCCTCACAATAATCACTCCTCTCGGCTTAATCAAGACTAGCGTGTAATATGCTAGTATATTTCACTCAAAACCAAATATGCTACCTTTGCAATCATTGTGACACTCGAGGTTTTTCCGAACGATCACCTTGTAATATTTTGTGTGTATATAAATATTATTAAATGGAAACGTGATTTTTACATGATATGTGTGATATGTATGTTATATATATATAAATGTACGTGAGTCGAGACCATGACTCGCGACCGGGCGGTTGCGAGTGGGCCCTTGGGCCGTAACCGGTTTGGGCCGAAACCCCAAGCCCAACCCGAAACCCCCCCCCCCTTGTATAAATCCCCAACCTTCTCCTCACTTTCCTTCATTTGCTACAAACCACACAAACACACTTCTCCTATTTTCTCTCAACAAGAAACCCCAAACAACATCCCAACCTTCTCCAACTTTCGGATTCAAGCAAGGATCTCGGACAAGGACTCGGTCAAGACCATCACTCGGACACTTCATCTTCTCTCATTCTCTTCTCTTTGTTTTCGGCTCCTCCTTTTCATAACCGGTTAGTGTTATCTTTTTGTGTATAAGATTTAGGCATGTTGTATGAACTAAGGAATGCTTGGTTAGTAGTTTTATGTATGATTTTTAGGATGGTTTGTGAAACTTGAACTATATGTGAAAACCCTTGTGTATGAAAGCATGATAATATGTTTACATGGCCAAAAGAATAGTGATTTAGGAATGATTATGCCAACCGAACCATGTCTAAAGTTACAAAAATGCATGTTCTTGTTCTTGCATGATGATCTTGCTTGAAATATGTGTGATTTTGGTTCAAAAATGTGTGATTATGTTTGACATGAAAACCCTAAAAATGATGAACATAAGATGAACTTGTTTGAATATGGTTTGAAGGTTTAAAAAATGGCAAAGTTTGATCTATGTTTTCTAATAGGCAGTTTAGGAAAAGTGTTAGTGAAACCTTATTGGTCATTTCCGGATTTGGGTCTGAATTCTCGGTACAAATTGGACTGTCATATCTGCATCATCACGTGTACTTGAAAATGACAGCATTCCGACTCGCAACTGCGCCGTTGCGACTCGCAACCAAGGCATGACAACTCGAGACCACGTAGTTGCGACTCGCAACCACTGCATGACTACTCGAAACCACACGATTGCGACTCGAGACTACGTCGGTTGCGACTCGCAACCACAGCATGATGACTCGAGACCACGGTTACGACTCGCAACCATAATGTGACAAGCCGAAACCTCCTGGTTGCGACTCGAGACCAGCTGGTTGCGAGTGGGCTGTCCATTTTGGTTATTGGGCCAATATGTGTTTAACTTGGGCTATCTGTTGACTGGATTATGTGTTGCTGTTGACTGCTTAATTGTTTAGGCCGGCCCAATAACCCAACGACTGTTTATTGATATGAATGTTACGTGCCAGTATGTGTTTTACGTGAATGCTTGTATACCGAACCTGACCTATACCGGTAACCATGTTAGGACGTGGTGACCAACGTGATTGACAAGTAACCTAAACCTACCGAGCAACCAAGGTGAGTTCACAACTTAAAAGCATGCGTCCCGGTGGTTTGGGACACGAGACTAAAACAATCCTATCCCCTGGTAAAAGGGGATGCCATTTACATACCTTCCCTAGTTATTGGGAACAAAACTTACTTTTCCTTCCCGGGTATTGGGAAACCTTTTGGTTAATTACTGTTTATACGGATTGCAACTAACGGCACTAAACGAAACTCTATCACTCAAGTCCCTACTACAAATACCGATTAGTCGCCGGGGCCAGGCGAACGGGTTATTAGTTGATAGCGCTATTTAGGTGTTTACCAGCCTCACACCGTGCCCTGGTTTGGGATCGGTCGTGAACTAATGTACTCAGGCATCCGTCAATGATGATAGAACATTGACATCGGGGCATCCTGCGGATACGCAACGGTTACCTAGTGTTCGGTATTGGAAAAACAGTTTAGTCGCTAACTTTTGGGGTAGCTCCCCATGGCATGTATAAACGGATAAATTAACCGGTGAAACAAGTTTTTGGTAATTAAAACTGGATAACTAGTGAACTCACTCAGCATTATTGTTGACCCCCTTACTGCATGCTTTGCAGGTAACCCGTGACGAAGGAGCTTGCTGCTTGGGAATGTGTAGTGTCTGTTCACCCTTGTGTTGGGTGTTACCCTATTTTGAAATATGAACTTGTTTAAACTGCTTTACTTATGCTTCCGCTACTTAATAACTGTTTGAACTTAAAACCTTAATCTCTGAACTTGATATTTGCTAGTCTTATGGTTAGTAAGTATTACTTTTGTTATCAATTTAATTATTCAGTATAATTGGTGGCTGGATCCTGGTCAGTCACGCCCTCGAAGCGGGTGTTATCCGCAGGTGGATTTTGGGGGTGTGACAGATTGGTATCAGAGCCATTGGTTATAGTGAACTTGGTTTTAAAAAGGGGAAAATCTTTTTGGAGAAAACCAGACTATAACCCGTGACTCGCAACGACACTACACTCCTAGTGCAAGGCTCGACACATTTGACCTCATAGCTCGGACCAGTGTTTACTTGTTGCTTACTTTATGTTTCCTGTTATGCTATACGTACTAGTGTGCCTAAACTAGATAGATACACCTCTCTCTTCTATCTCATTCTCGCTACATTACGACATCACACTCATACTGTGTTCTCTGGTTATGAAGACAATGAGTGGACGCGGAAGGGGAAACATCAACATGACGCAGGCTCAGTTCACTAACCTGCTCAACACAGTGGCTGCAGCTTTCGCAGCTCACCCTATAGGTAAGCTCGATGTTTTAGGATGTTTAGATCCTACCGCCACATCGTCTTTTCGCCTCTAAGTCTATACGCTTCGCTTCTCACGAACAGGTCAGCATGCACCTGCGCAACCACCCGTGTGTACTTTCAAAACTTTCATGGATTGCAAGCCTCTCCCATTCAACGGCACTGAGGGTGCCATAGGTCTTCTGCATTGGATTGAGAAAATTGAAGCTGTTTTTGCTGTCTGTGAATGTCCCCCTGCAAATTGGGTGAAATTTGCTACTGCTACGCTTGAAGGAAGCGCCCTTTCTTGGTGGAAGGCGCAGATTCAGATGTTTGGTTTGGAAACTGCAAATGCTACTGCATGGGAGGATTTCAAGGATATGATTAAGGAGGAATACTGTCACCGGGATGACATCCACAAGCTTGAGAATGAGTACTATGAGCTCAAGATGGTTGGGTCAGAGATTGAAACTTACACCAAGCTGTCCAATGATTATGCTGCTCTTTGCCCAAACATGTCTCGACCTATGTATCGAAGAATCGAACTGTACATCAAGGGTTTGGCTCCAGAAATTCGAAGCCATGTAACTTCAGCCAACCACACTACCATTCAGCCGATCGTTCGACTTGCTCACAAACTCACTGACCAGGCCGTAGAGGAGGGCAGGTTGCCCAAAAGGATCAGTGCTACTGTCGGAATTTCTAGTGACAACAAGCGTAAGTGGGAAGGAAGTCAGGGCAAGGATGCAAACCCCACTCAGGCCCCAGCTCAGCAAAGGAAAACTGAAAACAACAAAGGCACTCAGCAACAGGGTGGCTACCGGGGAAGCTACCCAAAGTGCAACAAGTGTAACAGACACCATAATGGGGCATGTAACAAGGGCCAGTGTCAGCGATGCCACAAGATGGGGCACGAAGCCAGGGAATGTAGAAGTCAGTTCCCAGCTAGACAGAATCAGCAACAACCCCAACAGCAACAGCAGCAGGGAAACAACCGGGCATGTTTTAAGTGTGGAGCTGAGGGGCACTTTAGGAAGGATTGCCCTGAACTGAATCAAAACCGCAACAATAATCAGGGAGCTGGGAACAACAATCAGAACAACAATGCTGGGAATGGTGCTAGAGGAAGGGCATTCGTGATTGGAGCTGGAGAAGCAAGGAATGACCCCAATGTCGTGGCGGGTAAGTTCCTACTCGATGATCGTTATGTTTCTGTGTTATTTGATTCTGGTGCCGATGCTAGTTATGTATCCCTACGTATTAGTAAGAAGCTTAAGCGTCCGCTTTCGTTACTAAGTTCTCCTCACATCGTCGAGTTAGCTAATGGTAGAAACATCGAGGCCTCACATGTTGTCAAGGGTTGCAAACTAGAGTTGTCTGGTCAGACATTCAGTATCGATCTTTTCCCTGTTACCCTTGGAAGCTTCGACGTCGTTATTGGTATGGATTGGTTATCCAAGCATCGCGCTGAGATCCTCTGTCAAGAGAAAGCAGTTCGTATTCCCCGCCGTTCTGGCAAACCCCTCATTGTACAAGGTGGCAAAGGTGGAGAAATCTCCGGCGTTATCTCTTTCTTGAAGGCCCAGAAGTGTTTACGAAAAGGGCACACCGCTATCCTAGCACTCGTCACCATCACGCAGGAAAAGGAAAAGAGGATTGAAGACTTTCCAGTAGTGCGTGACTACCCCGAGGTATTTCCTGAGGAATTACCTGGACTCCCTCCCCATCGTCAGGTCGAATTCCGAATCGAGCTAGCTCCCGGAGCAGCGCCTATAGCTCGTGCGCCTTATCGACTAGCCCCCGCAGAATTGAAGGAACTCTCTACTCAACTACAGGAACTTTTGGATAAAGGATTTATCCGTCCTAGTTCATCACCCTGGGGAGCACCGGTACTCTTTGTTAAGAAGAAGGATGGCACGTTCCGAATGTGTATTGATTATCGTGAGCTGAACAAGGTTACCATCAAGAATGTTACCCCCTCCCTCGAATCGACGATTTGTTTGATCAACTGCAAGGATCGAGCTACTATTCCAAGATTGACCTGCGATCAGGCTACCATCAGTTAAGGGTCCGTAATGAAGATATTTCCAAAACTGCATTCAGAACTCGTTACGGTCATTATGAATTCCTCGTTATGCCCTTTGGAATGACCAACGCCCCTGCAGTATTCATGGATCTTATGAACCGTGTATGCAAACCCTACCTCGACAAGTTCGTGATCGTGTTTATAGACGACATCTTGATCTACTCGAAAAGTCAGGAAGAGCATGAACAGCATCTACGCCTTATCCTCGAACTCCTTCGCAATGAGCAACTGTATGCCAAGTTCTCGAAATGCGACTTCTGGCTTCGAGAAGTCCATTTCCTTGGGCACGTGGTTAACAAGGATGGAATCCACGTCGACCCGGCTAAGATCGACTCTATAAAGAATTGGCCTACCCCTAAGACTCCGACTGAAGTCCGCCAATTCTTGGGACTGGCGGGATACTATCGAAGATTTATCATGGGATTTTCAAAGATCGCTCAGCCTCTCACGGCTCTTACTCAGAAGGGTATGGTTTATAAGTGGGGTGAAGCTCAGGAAACCGCGTTTCGGAAACTAAAGGATAACCTCTGCAGTGCTCCTATTCTCTCGTTACCTGAAGGAACGAACGACTTTGTGGTTTACTGCGATGCGTCCATTCATGGGCTCGGTTGCGTGTTGATGCAACGCGAGAAAGTTATTGCCTATGCATCCCGACAACTCAAGACACACGAAAGGAACTACACAACACACGACTTGGAACTAGGAGCGGTGATATTTGCGCTTAAGATATGGAGACATTACCTGTACGGTACCAAGTGCACCATTTACACCGATCACAGGAGTCTTGAGCATATCTTCAAGCAAAAGGAATTAAACATGCGACAACGTAGATGGGTCGAACTTTTGAATGATTATGAATGCGCCATAAAGTATCATCCGGGCAAGGCCAATGTTGTGGCAGACGCCCTCAGCCGGAAAGACACTATACCAAAGCGCGTGCGAGCGTTACAACTTACCATCCAGTCTAACCTCCCTATCCAGATCCGAAATGCTCAGATTGAAGCTCTGAAACCGGAAAACATCAGGGCTGAGTCCCTGCGAGGATCGAGACAACAGTTAGAGCAAAAAGAAGACGGCGCCTACTATGTGGCAGGGCGCATTTGGGTCCCACTTTACGGAGATCTACGAGAGCTTGTGATGGACGAAGCCCATAAGTCCCGTTATTCAGTACATCCTGGTGCAGATAAAATGTACCACGACTTAAGGACCACTTACTGGTGGCCTGGCATGAAAGCCCACATAGCTGCCTATCTTGGCAAATGTTTGACCTGCGCAAGGGTCAAGATCGAGTATCAGAAACCAGCAGGCTTACTCCAGCAACCGGAAATCCCGAAGTGGAAATGGGAGCAGATTTCCATGGATTTTGTTACAGGGCTACCTAGATCTCAACGCGGGAATGATACTATTTGGGTGATAGTAGATCGATTGACTAAGTCTGCGCACTTTCTGGCCATTAAGGAAACAGACAAGTTTTCTACCTTAGCAGAAATCTATTTGAAGGAAGTAGTCTCCAGGCACGGGGTGCCAACTTCTATTATTTCCGACCGAGACGCCCGTTTTACTTCCGAGTTGTGGCAAGCTATGCACAAATCCTTTGGCTCACGTTTGGACATGAGCACCGCTTATCACCCGCAAACGGATGGGCAGTCTGAACGCACCATCCAAACCTTGGAAGACATGCTTAGAGCATGTGTGATCGATTTTGGCAAGAACTGGGAGAAGCATCTACCGCTGGTGGAATTCTCCTACAATAACAGCTACCACACCAGTATTCAGGCGGCACCTTTTGAGGCATTGTACGGTCGTAAATGCCGATCACCCCTCTGCTGGGCGGAAGTCGGTGATAGTCAACTCACAGGCCCAGAACTGGTAGTGGACACAACAGAAAAGATTTCCCAGATCAGGCAACGCATGGCGGCAGCTCGTGACCGTCAGAAGAGCTACGCTGACAAGCGTAGGAAACCACTAGAATTCCAGGTCGGGGACCGGGTTCTACTTAAAGTCTCACCCTGGAAGGGGGTGGTCCGTTTCGGTAAACGGGGCAAGCTGAATCCACGGTATGTTGGACCATTCGAAATTACCGAGAAAATCGGTAAGGTTGCTTATAGATTGAACCTGCCTGCAGAGCTGAGTGCAGTGCACAACGTATTTCATGTATCTAACCTGAAGAAGTGTTTGTCGGATGAAACACTTGTGATTCCTTTTAAGGAACTGACGATTGATGAACAGCTACACTTTACTGAGGAACCGATTGAGATCACGGATCGAGAGATCAAAACCCTCAAACGTAGCCAGATACCCCTTGTGCGAGTTCGTTGGAACTCACGACGCGGCCCAGAGTTTACCTGGGAGCGGGAGGACCAGATGAAGTCCAAGTATCCCCAGTTGTTCCCAAACGAAAACCCCAGCACTGAAGCTACAACCGAATTTCGGGATGAAATTCCAAACTAACGGGGGGATGATGTGACACCCCGTTGAAACACGCTAGCTTGGCAGTGGCTGCTTCAACTTTCGGGACGAAAGTTCTTAAAACTTGGGAATAATGTGACACTCGAGGTTTTTCCGAACGATCACCTTGTAATATTTTGTGTGTATATAAATATTATTAAATGGAAACGTGATTTTTACATGATATGTGTGATATGTATGTTATATATATATAAATGTACGTGAGTCGAGACCATGACTCGCGACCGGGCGGTTGCGAGTGGGCCCTTGGGCCGTAACCGGTTTGGGCCGAAACCCCAAGCCCAACCCGAAAACCCCCCCCCCCCTTGTATAAATCCCCAACCTTCTCCTCACTTTCCTTCATTTGCTACAAACCACACAAACACACTTCTCCTATTTTCTCTCAACAAGAAACCCCAAACAACATCCCAACCTTCTCCAACTTTCGGATTCAAGCAAGGATCTCGGACAAGGACTCGGTCAAGACCATCACTCGGACACTTCATCTTCTCTCATTCTCTTCTCTTTGTTTTCGGCTCCTCCTTTTCATAACCGGTTAGTGTTATCTTTTTGTGTATAAGATTTAGGCATGTTGTATGAACTAAGGAATGCTTGGTTAGTAGTTTTATGTATGATTTTTAGGATGGTTTGTGAAACTTGAACTATATGTGAAAACCCTTGTGTATGAAAGCATGATAATATGTTTACATGGCCAAAAGAATAGTGATTTAGGAATGATTATGCCAACCGAACCATGTCTAAAGTTACAAAAATGCATGTTCTTGTTCTTGCATGATGATCTTGCTTGAAATATGTGTGATTTTGGTTCAAAAATGTGTGATTATGTTTGACATGAAAACCCTAAAAATGATGAACATAAGATGAACTTGTTTGAATATGGTTTGAAGGTTTAAAAAATGGCAAAGTTTGATCTATGTTTTCTAATAGGCAGTTTAGGAAAAGTGTTAGTGAAACCTTATTGGTCATTTCCGGATTTGGGTCTGAATTCTCGGTACAAATTGGACTGTCATATCTGCATCATCACGTGTACTTGAAAATGACAGCATTCCGACTCGCAACTGCGCCGTTGCGACTCGCAACCAAGGCATGACAACTCGAGACCACGTAGTTGCGACTCGCAACCACTGCATGACTACTCGAAACCACACGATTGCGACTCGAGACTACGTCGGTTGCGACTCGCAACCACAGCATGATGACTCGAGACCACGGTTACGACTCGCAACCATAACGTGACAAGCCGAAACCTCCTGGTTGCGACTCGAGACCAGCTGGTTGCGAGTGGGCTGTCCATTTTGGTTATTGGGCCAATATGTGTTTAACTTGGGCTATCTGTTGACTGGATTATGTGTTGCTGTTGACTGCTTAATTGTTTAGGCCGGCCCAATAACCCAACGACTGTTTATTGATATGAATGTTACGTGCCAGTATGTGTTTTACGTGAATGCTTGTATACCGAACCTGACCTATACCGGTAACCATGTTAGGACGTGGTGACCAACGTGATTGACAAGTAACCTAAACCTACCGAGCAACCCAAGGTGAGTTCACAACTTAAAAGCATGCGTCCCGGTGGTTTGGGACACGAGACTAAAACAATCCTATCCCCTGGTAAAAGGGGATGCCATTTACATACCTTCCCTAGTTATTGGGAACAAAACTTACTTTTCCTTCCCGGGTATTGGGAAACCTTTTGGTTAATTACTGTTTATACGGATTGCAACTAACGGCACTAAACGAAACTCTATCACTCAAGTCCCTACTACAAATACCGATTAGTCGCCGGGGCCAGGCGAACGGGTTATTAGTTGATAGCGCTATTTAGGTGTTTACCAGCCTCACACCGTGCCCTGGTTTGGGATCGGTCGTGAACTAATGTACTCAGGCATCCGTCAATGATGATAGAACATTGACATCGGGGCATCCTGCGGATACGCAACGGTTACCTAGTGTTCGGTATTGGAAAAACAGTTTAGTCGCTAACTTTTGGGGTAGCTCCCCATGGCATGTATAAACGGATAAATTAACCGGTGAAACAAGTTTTTGGTAATTAAAACTGGATAACTAGTGAACTCACTCAGCATTATTGTTGACCCCCTTACTGCATGCTTTGCAGGTAACCCGTGACGAAGGAGCTTGCTGCTTGGGAATGTGTAGTGTCTGTTCACCCTTGTGTTGGGTGTTACCCTATTTTGAAATATGAACTTGTTTAAACTGCTTTACTTATGCTTCCGCTACTTAATAACTGTTTGAACTTAAAACCTTAAACTCTGAACTTGATATTTGCTAGTCTTATGGTTAGTAAGTATTACTTTTGTTATCAATTTAATTATTCAGTATAATTGGTGGCTGGATCCTGGTCAGTCACGCCCTCGAAGCGGGTGTTATCCGCAGGTGGATTTTGGGGGTGTGACAATCATAAGCTTGTATGGCAATCATACCACCACTGTATCAAATAACATAACACATATCAAAAGAACTTTCGGGTTTTGGGTTAAAGGTAAAGGTAGGGATGTATTTTTGGTTTTTTGTTTTTTAATTTTATTTGGCAAACACAAATGAATATACCAAACCATGACAACTTTATTCACCATAGCTACTAACACATCGGGTTATTTTCGACCCATTTATTACACGAACATCAATACTAATTTTTTTTCTTTTTCTTTCTTTTTTCCTTTTTCCTTTTTTTCATAACAAATACACAATTGTCATTCATGGTTGGTAGGCAAACGTCAAACAAGGTGTAAGAAACGAAGGGTAGAAGGCTCAACATGGTTAACTAAAGTGGGTGGAATCAACATATAACACAATGGAAGGGATCCTAGTGCCTTTATCATCTATGCACACGTTAAATCACAATCTTGGCACGTATCAAACTACACAAGTTCTAACACAAAGAAACATATGTCCTACTCTCAGCAAATGAACATTTGTAGGAATTCAACTAACAACTAGTAGGCTCAAATATCTCACCGAATAGAAGGAATATGGGTTACCGACACGTATCATGTGTAATTCCTAAAACATGTTACCCCTAGTTAGGCATCTCTTCTCAACTATTTTGTAAAACTTGTCAGAAATACTCTCATGAAACTTAAAGGGACAACTATGACTAGGGATCTAAGTTAGTTTAATATCAGCAAGGAACCCATTAGCGATTGAAAATGTTGGTTTTCATGTAGTTCAAGCATACTTGAGACAAGAATTTTTTTAAAATTTTTTAATTTTTTCCATATCCAACCAATTCAAGCATTTAAAATCATCAATCTTACCAACCCTCTCTCGAGTTACCGCATCCCCACACTTGGGATACATTGTCCCCAATGTATGGTGCAATTTATAATCTAAACTCGAGAGGTACCACCCACAAACCATGAACGGCTAACAACCTAGACGACTCACAATTGACACCATTCCCAACACAAAGATTCACACCACCAAAAACACAAAAACAAATAAAATAAAGGATAGAGAGACACATTGACCTGATCAGTAAATCAGCAAGTGTCTGTAGCGGTGCAGCTGTTGTGATCAGACAGGGGCGTAAACTCCTCTTGGATTCTCTGACATCTCATCGGGGATGTTGCCAAACATCCCCACACTTGAATCATTGCATCCGCGGGAATTAAACGTAGTAACCTGCCAAAACAGAACACACACCAAAACAAAAGAACAAATACAATACAATACAATACTCTACATCCTCGGGCTGCCTCCCGAGAGCGCTAAGTTTAAAGGTCTTTAGCCAGACCGTACCTGATTTCCGCTACGGTGGTCTTAGTGCACACTTACCCACAACATTTCCAACGAATGCCCGGAAATTTACATGCCATCTCCATAAGCTTGTCAGTATAATGGGCATGCTCAGACTAAACCTGCGGGTTTCGCTAGTCCACTTCACGATATGTACCCCGATGTCTTGTTGTTTCACCCTTCTCGTCTTCTTCCTCGAACCCTCTTCCCCACACTTATTAATTTGAATGATTGATATGGGAAGAGGTTCGGTACACACATTCATCTCATCAGACTGCCTTGCCTCCTCATCCTCACACACCATCTGATCCACCAGTGACTCTTCATCAGATAAAGGATTCATTGGTGTGGTATTATCCTCCATAACCTCCTCCTCCATGTGAGAATAATCTCTAATATCAACAGGTAATGGTGAGAGACGCTCTTCTATTTCTATTTTCATTTTTAACTTCTGACACTTGGAAACTAGGCAGCTGATTCGATCTTCATCGGAAAGGTTGGGTGCTGATAAATACTGTTCGAGTTTGGACAAACTCGCTTCCAACGTAGCAAGCTTTTTCTCCTCCTCGGTCTGATAAACATACACACCCTCGGGCTCAGGATATTCCTCGGGATGATACTGTCGGTATCCCTGATACGGTTTTGAGATGTATGCATCCATCATTTTTTTATTCCAATACTCTGGATTTTCCAAATACACCGCGCACACATCCTCATCATAAGAAGTATGATAACGACCGCAACAGAAACATCGTCCATCCGTCCTTGGCTCATAATAAGCATCCTCGTCCCGATCCCATCCGTCAGAGTAATAACCATCCTCCACCATTGTATCAGAGTCATAGAAATATGGTGGAGGGGAAGGGTTATCATAGCAAGGCATCGGTGGTTCTGCCAATTTCGCCCTTTCCCGTCTAAATCGGGCCTCGTGGCAACCGATACACGGGTAAAGTGGTTCCCTACACAAAATGCATCTAGAAGAGCCGCAGAATATTGTAAGATCTTTCATCCTGCACAAACACAAAAACACAAGAACCACGCATAAATCTGAACAAAACAAAACAAAACAAAATTGACACTATTTTTGGATTTTTATTTTTTTTTTTATTTTTTTACTAAAACTTAACACTAAACACTTTGCGCACGCCTCCCCGGCAACGGCGCCATTTTTGCTGTCTGTCGTTAGTGACATGCAAAAACCTAATTAACCTAGGTAGCAAGGGTAAGCAGGGTATCGAATCCAGAGGAGCATGTGGTTAGTGTTACACGTTTTGTTTGTAAATTTTACTAAACTAACTGATGATTATAACGCTGCTATGAAATTAAAAACACATGAAATAAGGTGCAATTAGGGAAAAGATTGAGTTGTAACAAACAATAATGAGAAAAGGTGATCACTCCGGGATTCAGATTCTGTAATTACTAATAACCTAGTTCTGATTTTATTGGATACTATTGATTGAATGGTAAATCTGTCACATCTACCAATTACCTATGCAGTTCAAAATCTTAATATTAATTGATCAGAGAAATATTAAAACAAACATCATAGGAATCATTCAATCAACAAAAGCATAATTGGATTCAAAACATAATTATAACTCTGACTGTCACTCAGGATTTGTCTGTCACACAAATAATATAATCATGTAAATAGTCGGCTGTCATCCGACTACAAATCCAATTCTCAATACAAACAGAAACTAGAATTAAAAGTGTCTCACAAGAATCATTCACCCGGAGTGTTCACGAGAGATTTAGCTGCACATGTTACTCGTTCGATCTTCAAGGACTTGAGAAAGAGTTGAATTCATGATGTGGAATGATGATGTTATCAATGATGTTGATTAAGATGTTATCCCCCGAAATCTTGAATGACGGCTATCGAATGAATGGATTCCTCCTCCTGTCTTCTTCCATGGGCCACCCAAAAGAATCTCCTAAGTCACAAGCCCACTTGTGATGGCCCTTTAACCGCCAAAAATGACATCACGTATACTGCTCCGAATATTTTGTGATGTTCATCATTGTGTGGCGGCCCAATCAAAGAAGTCGGCCCAGCCCCTTTACTCCACGTGATATGCTTCCTTTCAATGTATGTGTGATGATAATGATAGATAATGTGCCCCTCTAGTCTAGCATGTGCATGTGTCTCCCTTCAAATGTCGGCCTACTCCTTTTGATGATGTTGTTATTATTTGAAAAATAATAACCCTTGACTTTTTGTGCCTGCACCTTTTTCAATCTGCCGTCAAATATGAGATGTATGATTTTTTTATTAATAATCAAAAGTCATTCCCCCAATGTCTATGTTGGCCGCCAATGATGATGATAAGTTTCTTGTTGTTTTTTTGACTTTTGAAATCACCACATCCTTTTACAATCCACGAGACTAGCTAGAAGCCATCATGATGTTCCTTAAGAAACAAAGCCCCTTGGTCTATTAATATTGTTCCTTGTTTACGTGTGCCCAAGAAATCCAGCCCAGATGTGAATTATGATGGGCCCAATCCAAAGTGCGTTGCCATCTTATCTTCACCGTAGCCTACGGATTAACACCGTAGACTACGATTCAATGTTTCTGTCCACCTGTGTTTATGTTGACCGTATGCTACGGAATTTAACCGTATGCTACTGTTGACTTGGGCTGGAACTCTTTTGCTGATGTCTCGCTCCTTGTGACTTCATTTTAACATGCATTTCAACTTTCAACTAATGACAAGCAGCCTCCTGGACTTCGTTGCTTCGTGTTTCTCGTGCTTTGAAGTTGTTTTTATCACCCGCAACAAGTACCTAGCAACGCGATGTGCCTCGGTTATCATCCAAGTATTCCGGTTCATTACCAAACGTCGTAACTTCACCGAATTACATGATTAACCTGTAAAACCACATACTTAAGTAGTTAACATATTCACAGCGGATAATCACATGAACGGTAGTAAAACACGTAAATTGAGCACATTAACACTCGGGCTTCACACCCTCCATCACACCCCCACGTTCAAAACCCCTCCATTCTCATTAACCCCAAATTTTCACCAGTTTCCCCACTACCCGGTTACCGCCCAACCCTTTCTCACAACCCGCCCAAATTCACACAGACTACACTGTTGCCGCTGCTTCAACACCAGCCCTCGCTCGTTCTCCCACCAGCCCTACTTGCTCGTTCGCCGCCACTAGGTATAATTCCTCATTGATTTTGGATTGCATGAGCTTTTTCTTCATAGTCTACCCTTTTGATAAATTTATATGGATTTGAACCTGTTGGATATACGTAAAAGTTTAAGTGGTCCCATATGCTGGATTGTTTTTTTTTTTTTTTTGTTAAATAATATAGTATATTCAAGTGTAGTTTGTTGGATTATGGTTTTTTATATGTTAAAGTTCTTACCTGTGTTTACCTAAGTATCCATGTGTTTATATATGCGTTTATGTGTGTGTATAGTAAATATGTGTGTATCTGGGCATTAACTATTTTGTAGACAACGCATCTCATAAACATTATATGAATATAAATTTTGTGAAATTGTGATACAAGTAAATAGGTACTTGATAAGTAGGTTTATATGTTTTAAAGTGTTTACCATACTTATACGCTTTATATTTTAAGGGAATTGTATTGGGTTAAACAAATAGATACTTGATAAGTATGTATGTATGTATGTATGTATGTATGTATGTATGTATGTATGTATGTATGTATGTATGTATGTATGTATGTATGTATGTATGTATGTATGTATGTATGTATGTATGTATGTATGTATGTATGTATGTATGTATGTATGTATGTATGTATGTATGTATGTATGTATGTATGTATGTATGTATGTATGTATGTATGTATGTATGTATGTATGTATGTATGTATGTATGTATGTATGTATGTATGTATGTATGTATGTATGTATGTATGTATGTATGTATGTATGTATGTATGTATGTATGTATGTATGTATGTATGTATGTATGTATGTATGTATGTATGTATGTATGTATGTATGTATGTATGTATGTATGTATGTATGTATGTATGTATGTATGTATGTATGTATGTATGTATGTATGTATGTATGTATGTATGTATGTATGTATGTATGTATGTATGTATGTATGTATGTATGTATGTATGTATGTATGTATGTATGTATGTATGTATGTATGTATGTATGTATGTATGTATGTATGTATGTATGTATGTATGTATGTATGTATGTATGTATGTATGTATATATGTTTGCGTATGTGTATTAGTAGTGTAGTATTTGGTTACTAGTATATAAATTTGATCGTTTTAGTTGATTAACTATAAATATGTTATATGTTCTTGTTTAATGCTAAACTAGATATGTCAAAAAGACGAAGAGGTAAACGAGGCTGTGCTTCTTTTACAAAGAAGTTAGATGCGAGTGATTATCACATTATTTTTGGTAAGGAACATTTGCCGGTTGGTCATATGAAAAGAAAGTTTATACCATGGTTTGGATTATGGGTTAAACAAAGATTGCGATTAGATCTTGACGCAAAGGAACTTCATGTAAATTGGTTTGATGAGCTATGGTTGGAAGCAAAGGTATTATATATTTTTTTGTAGATGATGAAAAATATGAGATACTTGCTAATTAATTATTTTGTTTAACTTATTGTTTTGTACACTCTAGTCACAATGGAATATTACTGATGAGTCAGAAGAAGTTAGAAAAGTTATGAGGGAGAAAGCTATCAGCATTCGAAAAAATTCAAAAGTAGGATTTTTAATGCATATCAAAATGAAGGTAAAGATCCTATTGTAACACATACATATCTAGATTCTGAGCAATGGGAAAATTTTCTTAAAAGAAGTAGTACCGAGAAAGCTGAGGAAAGAAGTAAACAAGCAAAAAAATGTGCAGCCAAAAACACATGCCCGACCCGCCTTGGATGAACTGGATGGGCGGGTTTTGAAGATAAAGTTGATGGAATATGGTCTTCACTTGAAGCAGCCAACAAATCCCTTGAAGGCGTAAAACATCCTTTCACTAAAAAATTTATATCGGGTCGAGTAAAAAAAACACATTAACAAACTCGTATGAACTTCCACCGAATGCAATTGAAGAATCCAATAAAGGTAATGCCTATGTATACAAACATTTATAATTTATAAATTGATATAGTTTGTGTGTGTATATATATACATAGAAATTGATTTAGTTTCAATATTGAGTTTATAGGTGTAACGCCCTGCTTCTTCGTACTTTCCATAATTAGAAGGTCTTGCTTGTAATTCTATTTTTGGTAGTCTTGTGTTCTTGTAATCGTCCGTTCGTTGTAATCGTTGTAAAATCCGAGACTTGAATCATAAATAAACTCGTATTTCTTTAAATTCGTGTTATACATACTTCATACATGTTCGTACATTTGAATTTGTGAAACAATTGATGATTTACTTAGAATTCTTGGAAACTATGTGTTAAACTTGTAAATTCGTGAAAGACATGAATAATACGCCTTTTGCATGCATACGGTACTTAATTTCGACATTCATACACTTAATCATACTTCATTATACTTACTTTATGTTAAGGATACTTGATAAGCCCTTAAAATATGCTTATATGTCATAATTTACCCTTAAAACAACTTGAAACATCAAATTATGGAAGTTAGGGCGTTGAAATTGCAAGAAAATCAAACAAATTCGTGCCTGATGGTCCCTGGCTACCCGCGACGGCTTTGGTCTGGTCCTTCGCGCCCCGCCACAGACTCGAATCCGAGACCAGCACACCAGCTCGCATGGGATTGGCTGTTTTTGTTGGTTTTGTTACCCTACCCTATACCATCCCCTATAAAACCCAAGCCTCCTCCAAGCATTTTTCACTTTCTAAACACTCTCTATTACTCTCAAACACACAAAAATCTCAGTTGAATCCAAGAACAAGACAGATTCATACCATCTTACAAAAGTGAGCATAACTCACTCATTTCTTAACCTTTTGCTTTGATTCTTTTTCCTACTCACTTGGATTGACCTTAGGAACATTTTCACATGTTGTTCATGGAAAACCAAGGTCTAGAATGTCACCAAAAAGGCTCCAAAGTGGACTGTAACTTTCTATTTTGATTCATACTTTGTTAATCTTAGTTAAATTTGAGTTATCTCATCTCAAACCTATGTCCTTATGCTCATAACCACGTCTATGGTTACTTGGGCTTAAAAAAAAGGTTGAGAAATGTAAAATCAGAGGTGTAAACCTCAGAAACTTTCTGTTTTGTTTATGGTTTTTACCCACAAGTAGTGTTCAAGCTTGAAGCTTGATGTTTGTGTGATTATAGGACAAGCTTGGGCTATCCTACTAAAAATCCACACATTACTTGATGATTTCTTAGATTAGTTGTAATTATTTCCTTTCTTATTGTATGTTCATAACCTTCCTTGAATGTTCAAAACATCAAGTGTAGTGGTGAACACCAAGAGGTACCTAAATGGAAGACTTGTTCTTCCTACCTCCTACATGACTTCTATGACACAGAAGAGATACTTAAATGGAGGATTCATCCTCCTACCTCATGCTTGAACTGTTGGACATATTGATATACTACATAACCTATATATTACCTAAGTAAATCAAACCTTTGATGATGAACTAGTGGTCACTTGTCAAAGTGTTTGGTTACATCATCTAAAACATTATGTGTTAAAGATGATTACTTTCATATGTTTATGTTCATACGTTTTTAAACTCCGAATCCTTACTCTACCGTCATACTCCAATACTCAAACGCCTTTGTTTCTTCGTGTAGAAGGACTTGGTGTTCCAACCTTCCATAACAACAACTCTCTCGTGGATTCACAAGTGGAAAGCTTGCAAAACTATGAGTATACTCGAATCCCCCTTTTTCCTTTGCCACTTTTGGGGTGTAACATGTTGAACTATAAACTACACTCAAACTTTAATTTTTATGCATGCACAAAACAATCCAAATACATGAAAGCTATGTTGTTATACTTGATACATATACTTGGGTGATTCTTATGTGATACAATAGTCATTAGCTTTATACGAGCCTCCATTTGACATGTATAGCGCTATAGGAGTAACGCACCACCCGTGAACGATAGGTCATGTTGAATTATATTCTTTATTGCGTAAACAGAGGGTTGACTAGAAATATTGCATACTATGTTATGTTGATCTTGAATAACCTAAGTTGCCATGTGGATTCGTTTTAAACTTTGATACTTATACTTATACTTAAACTTGTATTCTCGCCTTTGGTTTTGCATTGAACTTTATTTTAAACATGTTACAGGTTGAGGATGATGATGCTATGAAACGAAGCAGTGATGATGCTTAGATACACATTTAGACGTATTAGGTTTAAAATGCCGTATCAATTTTGTTTTTGTTATGTTATGAACATGTTGTTATTTGAATTATTATGTAATGTTGACAATTTGAAGTTATGAAATGAAAATGGTTGATTTAAATATTGTCACAAACAGTGTTATGAAGTCTCTTGCAATCTCGAACTCGTCCCACTCTGATGATTCCGCCATTAGTTGGGGTGTGAAAATAGATGCAACAAAGCTTCAGAAGAATAAGAAAACTAGTAGAAAACAAGGAAATAATGACTCGGGTGTCGATGTGAACCGTGATAGAGTCCCATCACCACGGGTGGACATGAGTCTTGGTGGACCATTTATTGACTATCCACCTATCCAGGTAATATATAATTATAATTTGTTCAATTAAATGTTATATATTTATATATATTAAAAAATTAATTATGTTTTTGCAAAACCCAACCAAATGTGAGTTGCTATCTCCCTATCAAGCTCTCGAGGAAGTGACGGTGGCTAAAGGTATTACATGGCCAACCCCTCCAAATATGATTATGAATGGGAGTTGTTTCAAAATTCAGATTCATTCTGTTGATGATGAACATTTGGGATTGTGTGTCCCGAATGAAACACGCACTAAAGTTTTCATAACCATGGGAGATATGCTTCATAGTTATGTTCAGTGGCCTAGATAACATGTAAAGGTGTATTTTTGTTTTATAATTTACATTATATTTTAGCATATCAATATTTAATTTTAATATTTATGGTTAAATTGTAGCTTCTGAATGGAGATGCACCAAGCAAATCAAGTGCCTCGAGAATGGCCTCGAGTCACGGATCACATTGTCATAAAAGTTTCTCGTCATAAACACAAGCCAATGACACCACGAAGACTTCAGATTATCGTCCACAGGTAGTTTATATTAATTTAGATTTATCTGTGCATTTTATTACACATTTTTTTTTGTTATTTTAGCTTGAAATTGGCCCATTTCTACAAATCCAACCTTCAGGATATGTGATGCAACCTCAATGCAGTTATATGAGTTTGGTAACTAATTAAAGACTTATTTCTATAAGAATACAATATATATGTGTATATATATATTATATCTGAGTACTATTTTTTATAATTGTTTGAGTTAATGAATGTGAACAACCTACAAACTGCTTCACAAAATTCAATGTTGAGCTAAATCCTAATCCCCTCCCCGAGCCGAAGTCTAAATTCGAGCCTAAGCCCAAGCTCGTGCCTGCATTTAGTGATCCTGATGTATGTCTGGCCTTGGAAAGGATAAAGCTTAAGCCTCCATGAATTCAAGAATTAGTTGATCAATTACAGATTGGCATTAGTAAGAACCATTACATTTGGGTCAATTCACCTGACGGGTTGTATCCCCGCCGGTTTATGAGAACATCTTGTATTCCGATTTGTTAAACATGCTTTTGGAGGGTTGCCTTGATGTCACAATATTACATTGGTTTGCCATATAAGTTGCTATTATTTTTATTATATGGTACCATAACATGTTTAGATAGAATTGAATTTACTAACTTTGTCACAATTTTTTTAGGCATTTCTTTGAGTCGCCCAATTCTCAATGTGGTTTTTTCAATCCACAAAAAATCACTGGATCACGGTGTAAAACACTTCTTGCAGACGTTTAAAAAATGTAAAAGAAATGCGTGAGCTTTATTCTAAAAAAAAGTGTTCTATATTGCACCATACTTAGCCGGGTAATATAAATTCGTCACCATACATACACATATGCATACGTATATAAATACATACTTAATATGTTCTATAATTTTTATTTTTGTAGTAAACATTGGTCGCTTATAATTGTTTGCATGGACTTCAAATTCGGCTATATTGTTGATTCTATAAATAAAGGGAAGACCCGTAAAAATTACATGCTCGTCAATATCATTGAAGAAGTTTTTGAGATTAATTTTAAGTGGCACATGGCACAGGTATGTGAATACTTTATTTTGTTTAAACTAATTCATTGTGAATATGATGCAGTGCAAACAACAGAAAGACAATTGGGAATGTGGATATATGGTAATTAAACACATGAATGAGTTTATCGACTCTATGCAACATGATTTGGTTAACCGAGTGAGTTTTTGTAAATATTCATTAACTTTGTCTATTGCATTAAATTATATATATTTGAAATCTAACTTTTGTATTTATTTGTTTTTAGCTTTGGAATGAAGAAGGCTATTTTGAAGAATCTCAAATTGAGAATTTAGTGATAGATTTAATGTCGGGATTTATTTGAAGAATTTCAAATTGAGAATTTAGTGGTAGATTTAATGTCAGAATTTATTAAAAATATGTTTTTTTTTTGAATGGCAAACCTTACATACTCCTAAATTACACCAAATAAATACTAATTTACTCCTTGCTTGGGATTGAACCCAAGACCTCCCACTAAGAGGCAAGAGCCTCTATCAAGTGGGCTACTCCCACATTGGCATTAAAAATATGTTTTGATCTTGTAAGCATTAGTTTGTGTTTCATACTTTTGTAATTCGATATAACGGGTTGTTTAATACTAGTTAACTTTTGTCGTGAGCATGTGTATTTGTGTGTAATTGGAATTATATTGGGAAATATTACTGAAAATCTAGAATTTTGCAAAAATATTAAAAAATTATATTTTTTTTCTTTTCTTATTTTTTTGGTGCTATGGAGATTTGTTTTTTTTTTTTTTTTTTTTTTTGCTATTTGTTATTTTTTGGTGTAATTGTTATTATTTGTTATTATTGAACAACAACCCAATAAATTTGGTGCTATATTTGTTGGTGCTCTATCATAAAACATAAAATAAAGCACCAAAAAAGTTATATTGTATAATAACAATAATAATAATAATAATAATAATAATAATAATAATAATAATAATAATAATAATAATAATAATAATAATAATAATAATAATTTTTCTTTCGCTTTTCATATTTAGCATGTTAAAATTCATTTGTATTTGATCATTACATTATATGGTATCATATTATCCACGGTTAAATACCATTAATTTTTTTATTATGGTTATTTATTACGCAATATATTATTCAGATTACATATGCCTTGCAAAGCTAACGAAAAGGATATAAGATAATCACGGATGAAGTACAATAATTATGCACACACATGCTACTAGCGATTAGAATAATTAAATGGACTATTAAGTTGCGATCGCCATATTTCTTGGACTACTAAGTTGTGAATACTCATTTTCTTGTTACAATATTAAATTACTATATTCGAAAATATATTGTATTACTCCCGTTGGCAAACTACCTGATGGTTTGGCTTACCCTCGAAATAAAAATCCATAATCATGGACTTCAATTTCAAAATTAACTTCGAAATTGTCTTTTTGAATTACCAAATCTTTAAGATATGTGTTTTCTTCAGTTGCATGAATTATTAAATTAACTACATCCAACTTAGGTGCATTATTGATGTTGAAAGGATGGAAGAGTCCTCTATGTTGTTTAGTTTTTGATCATATCACAAGCAAAAAACGTTACTGGCATATTACATTTAGGTAAATTGTTTTTCCCGTATAATGGCAAGGTGCCTTTTGTTAGTCTAACTAAGAAATGGAGGGTTCAAATTGTAAAAGTTAGTTTGCCATTAAAAATAGGTAAACTGTTTACTTATTTGAAATGTAATGAGTTAAAATTTATTGATATTTACAAAAAAATACAGTTGATGTGCCAAATTAATTATTTTTATTTAACTAAAACCATAAGTATAATTATAACAAAAATTGAAGTCCCCTTTTATGTATCTTTTGGATATCGGTTCTTCAAAGCCGTATGTTTAGTTAGAATCAAGAGTTTGGATCTGCATTTTTTTTTACTGAGTAGATTGGAATCTTAATATATGGTTGTTTATGTGATTTGAATTTAGTTATAAATGACTTGATGATGGTAATGAATATTCTTGACTATGTTTGTTCAAGATTTTCTTATTTGAGGTATATTCAGTTTTTAGGTTTTACAAATTTGTGTTATTAAATAGTTTGATTTTATGTTACGGAGATCATGTTCTTATGTTTCGAAGATTATGTTTATGCCCATAGTAACATAAAGACAATCTATATTAATTAATCTTGGCAAGCTTTCCGTTAACCTTTACGCCCCGCTTGTAGTATGCTCATATAATGTATATATGTGTGGGCCATCGGGGAGCAAAAGTGAAAGTGCACTAATTTTAACGTTATTTTACTAATTTCGTGAAAATAATGGTACATGCACTAATCGGTACTTGTCCCTGAAGAAGCATGAACCCGAGCGGGTCGGAACTTCTACGGTGATGAATACGGATATGGCCACACCTCGTCTTCTTCGCTCAAATCCTAGACCTGCAAATAAGAAGAGAGAAACGTGGACAATGTAGAGACGGCCGGTAGAGGAAAAATCCCCTATTTCCAGCTACAAAAGTATGTTGCCCTATATCTAATACCCTAATGAGGAGGTGGAGACCTCCTAGCTTATATAGGAGATATGGGAAAACTCTAACCTCAATGGGCCAGGCCCAGTTAGGGGTTGTCTCTACGAGCCCACAACCTAGTGTAGTATAAACTACAACGCGCTGGGCTTCGCGGGTTAGTACACAATAATAATATATAATTAATATAAAAGTGATAAATAGCAGAAAAGTCCGACCGTTCGGGTCGGGTCCAGTACCATACCTCGTCAGATCCCCCAGTCTAGTGTTGCTCCCGCGTGCAAGCGTGGGAGGAGCACTTAGACTTATTAGGAGCTCGGGAGTGAAGATCACTAATTTTAGGCTTACATGCCGTCCGGGTGCGAGAAAGTTGTTGGCCACGTTTGTTGTGGTTGTTGTTGGCTGTGAGTAGAGATAATGGAGCAATGAATAGTATACGATTGTTCATCGTGGAAATTGGTTGGGTAAACCTGACGCACGCTGATTGGTTATAGACAATTGTCATTTGTACTGGCGCATTGCCATGAGCTTGTTAAGGTTGCGCGTATGCGGTTGGGTCCCGCGTGTGAGCCTTGGAGCAGGCTGAGTTTTGGTAGTTCAGTGTCTCGCCCTTGGATGACTTTTGCGGATGTGGCCCTGCCTTAGCGGTGCGCACGCAGTCGTGTGGGCTACTGTAGAATATCCACCCTGTGGTGTGACTTTTGTTGGTTAACACATGGTGCGCTAACGACGTTTAACTTATTGAAAGAGTTGATGTTGATGTGACGACGGTCCCTACCATGCGTCCGTGTCATCGGGGTCTCCGTTGTCGTAATGTGCAGCCATTGGTGGTCATAGATGCATATGCGGATGTTATGCCACCTTAGGCGAATGTGAAACCGTTGGTGGTTGTACCAGTCGTTGTTATTGATGATCCGGTTATAGCAGTTATCGTTGTCGTCGGAAAGAATGATATACAATGCACCCCTGCAGAAGTGCTTGCTATGCTCAGTGACCTCGGAAGGGTGCTTAGAGCGTTATTTATGTTCCCCACAATGTTTGTATAATTGTGGGACAAGTACTTGGTTTTTCATCAGTGGTTGTGCATCTATTACCAAGATACCCACTGGAGTAGTAGTGGTTGAATACATCTATTACCAAGATGCCCACTCTTAGCGCTGTATATTTTGATCATCTGACTTTGTTATTATGAAAAATATTTCGTGTCAGAGTTGTTTTTTACCGTGATATGCAGTTCAAATGCGGTGGTAATATTTTGTACCGTAATATGCAGTTTAAATGCGGTGGTATGTTGTGTTTACAAATGTTTATATGAAAACTTGTAGATATCAGAAAGTACTTTATAACCCGTGCGGCGTTAATGAACACTTGAACAACAAAGTGTTTTCTACGCGCTTGGCGTGAGTGAACAATTGGTGAGATAATAAAATGCTTTATACGCGTTAGGCGTGAATGAGCACTTTGTGTAGGCTACTACGTGCTTTTCCTGGACGCGCACTGGCGTGTGGAATGCTTATAGTAGGCGGCGTGTCTGTTTAAACTGCCTCGTGCAAATAATCCCTGTCGCCTACGGTATGTGGGTTTTCGTTTATTCATATCGCCTATTGGCGTGGAGAATACACATCCGAATAAGTATTTTTCCTGTCGCATAGCATGTGGAATACTTAATCGAATAATCAAGTATCTTGGTTTTGTGTTGAGTGGTATAGTTGTAGGCCAAGTGATGTGAGAAGTATAAATATCGTCTGGCGTATTGAAAGATCCACATTATATAAGAACCGATGCAGGATGATGAGCAGTGGATATCATCTTAATGTGCAGCCTGAGAGAAAATGATCACTTTTAAGGCGTAATGGCGCTATACCCTGCTAGTCCCCTAGTTCAGTGCTGCTAAAGTATGTTAGTAGCTTTGAACTTGATAGGTAATAAAAAGAAATCGACAAGTAAACATGAAGTAAAACATGCTAAGAAAACTTCGAGATGCTTGTTAATCGATTTAACTGTATTGTAGACAAGTGTGCGTAAAATAGAGGTGAAACCTTTATCGACACTTTTTGTTTAGTGGGCGATTCTAATAGGCGCTCTTTTAATATATGACTTATGGAGTATTCCGTCAAGCTATCAAGTTATGTGAGAGCATCATATTTAAGGGTAAGATTAAGAACCTGTCACCCGTGAGTCTTGCGTGTAGATGTCGGACATAACGGTTGCGCCGATTTCAAGACCGTCTATCGGATATGATAATTCAGCAATTGAGGCGGCATGGTGAGAAATTACCTAGCTAAGTCCGCGTGCTTGCATAAGGATTATTTAATGTATAGTTTAGCATGTGTAAATATGAATGATACTCCCTTTAACCCGATGAATTACACCCGTGACTGGTTAACCAGTACGATAATACGCAGGTGTACAATGCACTGTTGACTGTACTTAGAAGGGTAACATAATAAATTATGAGGGCGTACCCTTCCCTGGTTCATATATTTACTTAATGGAGGTGTAACAATTATCAACAAAATTATATACAAAAAGTTTACGCAAAGCATGATGGATTCCTTGTCTATTAAATTGTATATGTCATAGAAGTGAAAAAACTTATCTGATCCGACTTGAAATTAGGCGATCAGAGTCCTTTCTCGTGCGCTGAAAATGCAAACCCCGTTTACAACTTTTGTGTGGAGGCCGGTAGGCAGGCGGATATTTGAAGAGTGAAGGTTTGTTGTCGTTAAACGACGTACAATTGCCATCATCTACCCTGCACTAGTTATGATCTAGCCTTTTTGTACCTCTTTTTGGGTTATATAGATCGAGGCATTGAGTTGATAAATGTCGTTCTCCTTTTGCATGCGAGCAAATAATCTTTCTTTGCCCTGTCTAAAAATTCAACCATCTTTGTTAAATGTTAGCTAAACTATATATAATAGCAGGATAAAATCCGAAGGTGGCGCGACTAAGCGAGTCTTGCACCCGAGGTGATGTGACGAAAAACCGAAAACGTGTGTCTATTTGATAAAATAGAAACATTTTTTATTAGTAAGCCAATCAGCAATGTGCATAAACCACATGGTGCAATCTTTTGTAAAACGAATAGCATATTACCAATATGTATTCAAAACTACACAATCATATTTAGTGAAATATATGCAGGCTAAAGGTGAAATTGTAAGTATGCACTTTATCAGGGATTACAATGATATTTTGTACATATAGTTTTGCCCATTACTATTACCCTTCTATGCCTACGCATTTTGAAGGTCATAAACTTGGCGCATAAACTATAAGTGTCGGTGCTAAGGTGTCATACCCTGCAAGATCATCATGTTCCGTGCTGCTAATTGATGTTTGGGATCATCGAAATATCCAAGTAAATAGTCCAAACGATCAAGGCATACCCTTTGTAATGGTAGAAATTATGCATGCCCCCCAAATTTCAAGTACTGGTTGTACTGATGTAAATGATCTCATGCCTTTTAACCCTCCACAATTTTTAAAATTAGAGAGCATTCTTAGCTTTATCATAAAAATTGACGTATACGGCGCCAGGTCATACAATTTAGTGATGCATCGTTGGGGGTGGGATGCTATCTCGCGTTGAGACCATCACGCCACGGTGGAGAAAGCTTAACTCCAGTGCAAGGTAGAGCGGAGTGAGTGTCCGACATGGACAGTAGGCGGCTTAGCCAACAACATTCAAGTGTCGCGAGAGGAGGGTGGCGCAACGGTGATGGCGTGACCAAAATCGTCCGCCTGAGGAAATTCGGTGCGCCCAAAGGGCGATTCGGAATCTAAACTGTTCCGACAGATATGGCGTGACTTAGGATGATGCCCGTCAGTCGATGGCGTTAGTTAGGACGGGTCTGCCGGAGATGGCGCGAGTGGACAAAACGTCCGCCGAGCGGCGGGGTGGGAAAAAAGCTTTTGCTGGGATTTGGCGGGTGGAACAAGAGCTTCCGTCAGAGGTTGGGTGTTGAATAAGAGCTTCCGCCAAAGGTAGCGGTCAGCGCATGTGTGCTCACTCGTATAAAGGAGCCTGCGCGCATGGCGACTTACGTGCTCGTATGTGGTGCAGCTTTTTAGGCTTTCATCGGTGTGCGTGAGGATCGCTCGTTGCGTTTTACCGATCGAATGTATTGCTAGTCCTGCAAATAAGTTGACAAGGTAAGTCGTAATAGAGAGTTTGATATATGAAAAACATTGTACTGAAACGTTGTCCTTAGGAGATGCTCGTTCTTTACATCCATACTCCGTAATATGTGAAAACAATTTTGACCCTCCAGATTGTGTTGCACCATGTTAGTCATTCCATTTATTGGTGCTAAATAGATGTTAGTAGCATTGTAATAATAAGCACGATACAAGTATGCGTTAATGCCACCTGGTTATTAATTTTTAAAATGATAACCGTGTCCATGAATTGATTTCACGTGCTTAACTTATTTTTATTGAAAGAAGTATGTAACACTGCTTTTCTAAATAATTCGAGTTCTTCCGGCCAAGTGAATATGAAATATGTCCATGCACGTATTGTTATAATATGCTAGAAGGCGTTGAAGCCATTCATATATGTTTAAAAGGCATGACACTTGATATTGATGTAAGTGTCACTTTATAACATTTGTGGGGACATTCACTAGAAAATATTGTGCGTTGTAATGGCGAAGACAGCTATGATCTTGATTTTGCATCATGACTAGAAATTTAGTTATTATATGAGAATAAATAAAATAATGAAGACCTTGTTTTGCCAATGGTTCTTAATTATATATTTCTTTTATAATAAGACAGTGGGCATCTTAGCTTGGTCCAAGACAAAATGTATTAATTGCCAAGGGATTAAAAATGTCCATATATAACTTGTAGGGGTGATTTGTGTGAAAAGTTGTGAGTTGTGATGTGAGTTTAAAAAAACAAACATATGTGAATGCAAACATAATATTAAGCACGTTTAAAAACAAACATATGCCAATGGTTCATAACCACAGCCTTGGACATAAGGCACATGACGAGGTATGGTACTGGACCCGACCCGAACGGTCTCACTGGAAGTAGCCTTATGTCCAAGGCTTGATGTAAAACTACTATCGAGCCGGGGGTCTCACTGGAAGTAGCATCTCTATTCCTACGGAGTAGAGGCAAGGTTGTTTACATGTTACCCTCCTGAGATCCTACCTTTGCTTGCTATTGGTGGGATTTACTGAGTATGATGATGATGAAGAAGCTTTCCGCTAACCATCTTATTCTTAACTATGCAAATTTAAGGGTGGAGAGTCGGCATCACCACGGAATGCATGAATACAATCCCGGTGACAATTCAAGCAAGTAACGATAACATCATAAAACAAGAAGGCGTATGAAAATCAATAAACCACAATTCAATAAACATTCAAGCATTAAAGACAATCACGAAGGGTTGAGTAGACACTACTATGGTAGAGAAAAACATTTTCAACTATGTTATAATAATTAGACACGTAGAGAAGAATGAATGATGTAAAAGACCCATTCAACTTGTTCAATTCTGCATAGAGCCACATAATTTAATCAAGTGAAATCTTAGGATTTATAAGGGTGTGTATGTCATGTACTTCTACTATTTGTTGTTCTCTAGACACATTTTTACTTTTCGGTTAATATCACTTTTGAATATAACAAATATATATATCTCATAGTCACATTGTCATATATTAAGTTACATTTCAATAATTTTGTCCCTATAAAAGGGAAGAGGATTATGTTGCCGACAGACATGAGGCCATTGTTCTAAAAGTCAACACAGTTATAGCCACTAATATTAGAAAGACTTGTGCTTATACGTTTTTTTTTAAACATCAACTTCATTAAAATCATCGAACCCGAAAATCGGGACGGGAAAACAAACTAACCAACTTACATATTAAAAAATTTATACCAATCCTCCCAGAGAAAAAAACCTTTCTTAGCCCTATGCTTGAACCACAAAAAGCTAACCGCCCTCACCTCACTAAAAATCTCCTCAACATTACGTTTTTTGTCGTTGAACCGCATATCGTTCCTAGCCTTCCACAGAAGCCAGCAAGCGGTGATCACAACCCCGTGCAAAGCCACCCTTTCCGGCTCCAACCTTTGACCCGCAGAAAACCGCCCTCACCTCACTAAAAATCTCCTCAACATTATGTTTTTTGTCGTTGAACCGCATATCGTTCCTAGCCTTCCACAGAAGCCAGCAAGCGGTGATCACAATCCCGTGCAAAGCCACCCTTTTCGGCTCCAATCTTTGACCCACAGAATGGATTTCTAAAAGATCTCGAAGGGAGAAGACATAGAAATCTCTCACCCGGCACCAAAAGCTAATCTTTTCCCATAGACCCAAAGCAAGAGGACAAGCAGTGAACAAGTGGAGGACTGAATGCTCAATGGATTAGCTACGAAAATTCCCCTCCTGTTTAACGCCTCAACCGTAGGAACCCTGTCCATCTCCGCACGCCAAACGAAGATGTTACATTTAGACGGGACCCACTTGCACCACTCCATAACGTAACGGTTGTTGTAATCTTTCTTCGAGGACAAAAAGCTCTTCACCGACGCCACTGAGAACATGGCCGGCCCATTACCAGCCCAAGTCCATTTATCGGGACTTTCGGACAGAGACACCGACCCGAGAGCCGAGACTAACGTCTGCCATTCCAACCTTTTCGAATCCGTTTCCAGATCATGTTTCCATAACCACAACCCCTCCCCGTCTAACCGATCTCTGACGGAACAAGTTTTCACCACCTCTAACCGGAAAAGAGACGGGAATCTAATTTTCAACGGAACCTCAAACAACCACGGGTCTAACCAGAACATAATAGCATCCCCTCTGCCAACCACTCCTCTAAAAAGATTCCGGACCGAAATATTATCCACAATTGGCTTCCTAATCACCGACACAATGTTGCTCCAAACGCCCCCATACACTTTTTTTGCCAGAAAAAACTCCCAATCTGAGCCACCTGGGTGAAGAGCACTAACAATCTTAACCTACAAATTGCACTTTTCATTTTTAAATCTCCACCCCCACTTTGAAAGCAAAGCCATATTCACGTCCTTTAAATTGTGAAGACCCAAACCCCCCGCTTTCTTAGGAGACGCAACCCTATCCCAAGCAACCCAATGTAATTTTTTCTCCATCGAGGTTCCTCCCCAAAGAAATCTTCTAATCATGCCTTCCAGATCTTCCACCACTTTTACCGGGGCCCGGTAAATAGAGAAAAAATAAGTGGGAAGGCTTTCAAGGACGGACCGGATTAAAGTAACTCTACCCCCTATAGAAAGAAAGGAAGCTTTCCATAACGAAAATTGTTTCTCGAAGATATCATACACTGGTCTCCAATTAGTAATTCGGTTCATATTAGCCCCCACCGTTAATCCAAGGTACGTAAATGGAAAAGAATCCGCTCTACATTCCACATAACCCGCCATCTCTTCAACATCCCCCATATTCAATCCCAAGCCGAAGATGCTCGATTTGCCGAAGTTAATTTGGACACCCGAGCAAACATGGAAACATCTAAGAATTCTAAACACGTTTAAAATATTCTCCTTATCCCATTCGCCTAAAATAATAGCATCATCAGCATAAAAAAGATGCGAGATAGTAGGACCGTCGTTAGGAAGACAAACCCCTTTCAAAATACCCAAGTTACTTGCCTTTCTAAACATACAAGACAACGCTTCCATGACAATAACAAAAAGGAACGTAGATATGGGATCCCCTTGTCTCATACCTTTATGACATTTAAATTCAAACGTCGGCGCGCCATTGACCAAGACCGAAGCACGAGCCGACGAGATAACTCCCTTAATCCACGCACACCATCTACTTTGAAAACCCATTTGAGTGAGGATGTCCAACACAAAATTCCAATTGATGTTGTCGTATACTTTTTCAAAGTCAATCTTAAGGATAAAAACCTTTCTTTTAACTCTTTTCGACCAGTTATGAATTTCATTGACGATTAACGGGCCATCCAATATGTATCTCCCGGTAATGAAAGCAGATTGGGACGATGATATAAGCGAATCCAACACCCTCTTTAGCCTATTAGCAAGAATCTTCGAGATAACCTTGTTAACAATCCCAACTAAACTGATAGGGCGGTAATCCTTCAACTCAGTCGGATCTGAAACTTTAGGAACAAGAGCAATGAATGATGACCCACAACCCATATTAATCACCCCGGTATTATAAAAGTCACCCAAGATTTTGTAAAAGTCATCCTTTAATAAGTGCCAAAAATGCTTAACAAAACGAAAATTAATACCGTCTGGACCCGGGGCCCTATCGTCGCCGCACTCGAACAACGCGGCTTTGATCTCCTGGCGAGAGAACCGAGCCTCCAGCCCCGTATCTTCGACGTCCGAAATTCTCCCGATATTAGAGCATATCAGACGCGGCCGATCCACACATCCTTCGATGAACTTTTCTTTAAAGAATCTGAATATCTCCTTTTTAACCAAGGCCGGCCTTTCCACCACACCCCATCAACATAAAGCCCATGAATCGCATTTGAAGCTTTCCTGCAGTTAATCATGGCGTGAAAAAATTTAGAATTCTCATCCCCTTCCTTTGCCTATCTTATCCTCGATCTTTGTTTTAAATCCCTATTTTTCCGCTCCTCTTCGTTAAGTAAAATCTTTTTGCTTTCCGCAAGAATCCATTCCTCTTCTTCCGTAAGAGCCCTCTCTTCCTGCACAACCTCAATACTATCAACCTCCAACATAGCCGAGTCCACTTCCTCGGAACTCCTTTTCAACATCTCGTCCCTCTAAGTCTTTAGCTTTGTTCTAAGACGATTCAACTTTCTCATCAAAATCACATCTGGAGGACCAACCGCATCAGGCTCGCCACTCAAAGATTCCGCGACCACCTCTTCGAATCCCGGTTTGCCAATCCACGAATCAAAAACACGGAAAGGCTTAGCTCCATAATGTGTGGAAACTGAAGACAAAATAATGGGACGGTGGTCTGATAAAAAGCACGGCAAGGCCATCACTCTAGCAACCGTCCACGCGTTAAAAAAGTTGAGGTTAACCAAAAATCTGTCAAGCTTACTCAACTTCCTACCATTATCTGTGAAACATGTGAACTTCCTGCCAATCATATTATATTCGATGAGCCCAGTATTATAAATAAACGTATTGAAGTTGTTCGCACACGAATTTTTAAATGCACAGTTCCTTTTCTCGTCTCGACATCGAACCGCATTAAAATCTCCAGCCGCTACCCAGAGACTGTCATTGTCGGTAATCACCTGAGCGAGTAAATCCCATAAATTCTTTTTAGCTGTGATACCTTGAGGAGCGTAAACATTCAGAACATTAAGAATTTCACCACTTCCGGTTAACTTACCCCTAATATGTAAAAAATTCTTGTTTTTGTCCCACCAATCTGAGCAAACACGGACTTGTCCCACAAACACACCAGGCCGCCCGATTGAGCAACAGCATCAACACTATCCAATCCAAAATTCCTGTTACCCCAAAAACCCAAGACGTCACAAACCGACACCGAGTCTCTTTTAGTTTCCTGGTAATCCAAAAATGTTGCTAATGCGGTTGGAACAATGCTTGAGATCCACCTCCACCTGGGCACCAATACCGATTGTAGCCTCAATTTCTCCAGTGAAAGTCGACCTCCGGGGTAGTCACACCGACCTTACCCGAACCCGAAGCCGACTCCACCACCGCTGGCGTATCTTCCACCAAGGTTTCCACCGAACCACTTGGGCTTGCCCTAACGTTCAAATCCAGATCTCTAGTCACCTGATGAGTGACTGCCTTCAAAGTCTGGACCTCCTTCTCCGCCTAAGCACCGTTGAACTTAGGAAGAGGAAAGTCAAAATAATCCTCAGAATCACCTCTCAGCCTTTTTTTGTCTCAAGCCTGAAGGTGAGGCCCCATTTTCCTGATTTTTACGAGCATGGGTTGAAATATTAGGCCTCCTCAGCCCAACACTTTTTAGCTTATTTGACCCAATATTAAAACCCCCTTGTTGGACCCCACTGGCCGAATCCCCACCTAACGGGCCCACTCCTTCAACTTGTCCAGCACATGTTTGTGATCCTACAACCTTGGAAAAAACACCACTCCCAGTCTTTCTACCTTCTTGCATGGGAACCTCCCCCACACTACCCTCAGCGAAATTATTAAGCACGTGCGCCGAGTTCAACTCCCTATGCAACCTTGAAACCCCATCCAAATTTGACTGCTCCTCTTCTCCGACCTTCTGGTTTCCAGGTGGATCACCCTGCATTTCCGACGACTGGTTCTCCGACCCCAACACCGAATCTCCATCGTCAGAAAACTCTGAGTCCACATCTTCATCGAGACAATCTGGAATCCAGTCTCATAAATCCTCCGAAACCCATACCCAGTATCTCTTATCTTGCCAATTCAAAGTGACTTCCTCTAAAATCCTCTTTCCATCTCCCACCAACACCCCTACACACACCATAGATAAGTCTCCATCATCTTCCGAAACCTGAGGATGCTTGGCCACAACTCCGTACCTGCAGCAAATGTCACTGAACACCTTATCGCACCAAAGGTGCAACGGGACCCCGTGCACTTGAAGCCAGGCCACCCTTTCAAAAGCAAGGGCTTGACCGACCCACAAATCCGCATGCGAAAACCAGGCTTTCTACTCCTCTTCACGCCTTAGAAATTCTGAAGCCGAAGACTCATTACCGAACACAATTAGCATATTGTAACCACCCACGTACTGGTATTCCACTTCCTTAATTCCAGCATCCGTCAGATTCTTCTTCAGCGAAATTAAAGTATTAAAATTTCGAACTCTAACCAAAATTGCTCTTCCATGGCGACTCCCCATAGTAGACACTTCAACCTCAACCATGATTTCCTCTGTAACCGAGCTTAGCTCGTTATCAATCTTCACAACCATGCTGTAAGAGCAGCCTGGTCTTGTGTAGCCTCCACTCGTCTTTTGATAACCCAAATTATCCTTCCTGCACTCCTGATTCCCAACCTAGGATCCTGTCGTCCAGAATCATTCTCAGCTCTGATTGGCTCAATGAAATCATTTTCCTTGGCAAACCTAGCTAGATTAATCTTGAGAGAGTTCTTGCCGAGTTTGACTCCCTTTTAACTTTCTTTCCATCTCCTTCCAATCCATGACACCCTTAAAACTCACAAAACCGAACTTAAGACCATCTTTGTTCCTCTTTCTAGAGATGTACGTACCCGAGATGCCACCGAAAACTTTGAGAACCGACGCCAAATCCCACGGCTTGCAGCCGTCAGGGATATTAGAAACGAAGAACTTTATCACCTGACCCTTCATCTAGACCGCCCGGAAGGCCCAAGCAGCGAATGGATGGATCAAAAACCCAATTAGAGAGACAGGTTATATCAAGACTCACTACCGGTAAGCAAGACGATTAAACCTAGCACGCTAATCAGATGTTATCTCCATCGTCGAGCATACTTGCGGCGGCGGACGGTTTGTCTTAGAGAGATACAATTGAATTTTGTTATTCACTTATTTTCTTGTGCTTATACGTTGGCTATCAGTCTTATTATACTCATTTTGTTTCCTTCTGTTGGTTATATGCTTTCATAAATCTCCTCCAACTCAATCCCAATGAAAGTGCATATACGCATATATATAAATTTAATATAACTGGAGTTGGATTCAATTCTAATAAAAAAAATTATTTGTTTAAGTACCACAAATTTAATTATACGTATAAATTTATAACAATTTTCACATTTCTTGAACATGTTTTTTATTACTAGTTGAATACTCCTCAATGTGTATAAATATGTGTGTAAACAGCCAATAACATATAATAACTATGTGTTGAATGTTATTACAATCACTTCTACTAGTGTATACAGGTAGATGAAAAAATACTTTAGGTTTAATTAATTTATTTTGATTGCAATTATAGCTGCAGGAATTTCACACTTGTTTGGGAGCCATGGTTGAGGTTCTAGCTGTTAAATATTTTTTTCAGTGTTGAGCCTGGAGGTAAGCTAATTCGTTTTTAAATAATCTAGAGTCTCGATCGGTAGCTTTTTGTTGTTCAAGTACGTCTAAGAAATCGTGTAATAAAAGTTAGAAATCGATATGTTTAGGATATTCTAATGAACATGCCAAATAAACTAGGATATTCTAATGAATATACGAAATAAAGTAACATGAAATATCCAAAAAGAAAAATTTGGAGAAGGCAAAAACCGTGTATTGAAATGCCAAAATTGCAAGGTTTTCAATGATAAAGCTCGCTTTACATATAAAAAAACCTATGGGTTACACTGTATGTGTAGATCAAATACAAAAGTTTTTAAAAATAAGAAGTCGTATAAAGGGTATCAAACGGAATCTAATTGTGCTTATTATTCAAGCGCCATTGTAACCTTCTCATCGAATGCGATGTGAGATTCTAGGTCTTCACTTTTAGATTTATAGGTTCTAGATTTTAGTATTTTTTTATTATCATTATTTCTTTTATTTATTATTGTGTCTTTTCTACATGTGTGTTATTGTGTCTTTTTTTTCTTGAGATTGTGTTATATTTTGCTTGGTATTGTGTCATCTTGTGCGATTCATTGTATCTTTGTACACTTCTTATTTTTTCGAAGCCTTTGTTAAATAAATTATCCTTGTGCTTTATTATACACGTTTTGGTTGTATCATATATTAGAGTTGAATTAAATACAAAAAAAACTGCACATATTTGGTTATATATCACCGTTAAAGTTTAGTTTTTATTATTTCCATATATATATGGGTCAAGTTATTCTACAAAGGCTTCTAATTGTAAGAAGTGTAAGAAAGATTTATAGAGTGACAAGTGTCCAATAACCTAAAACTAAACCCACTACATCACCACCAAAAACCTAAACACCCACCCCCACCCCACCCCACCAAAAAACCTAAACCCCCCCACCCCCCACCCACCCCCCCCCCCCCCCCCCGCAAAAAAAAAAACAAAAAAAAACTATACCTCACCAAAAAACCTAACCCCCCCCCCCCACCCCCCAAAAACCTAAAAAAAACCTAACCCCCCCCCCCCACACACACACACACACACACCCAAAAACCTAAAAAATCTAAAAAAAACTAAACATCCACCCCCACTCAAAAACCTAAACCCCTACCCCCCACCCCCTCGGCAAAAAAAAAAAAAAAAAAAAAAAAAAAAAAAAAAAAAAAAAAAATTTAGGGTGGGTGAGGGGGGGGGGGTTAGGTTTTTGGTGATGGTGGATGTCTAAGGTTTTTTTTTTTTTTTTTTTTGTAGTGGAGTTTTTTTAGGTTATTGGACACTTATCACTCTATAAATCCTTCTTACACTTCTTACGTGAACCTAGTCCTATATATAAATACAAACATACATTTATGTGCGAGGACAATAGATGGTGCTCTCATGACGCGTATACATTATTGTTATATTCAACGTGCTTTGAACTTTTCATACAAGTGGAGAACTTTAGAAAATGATGACGAAAGTTTGCAAAACACAACAATAAATATACTCTCATGAGTACTGTAAGTTACAAATATGTCCCTCAAATACAAAACAATCTAAAAAGTGGTTTTGATCAATAACTAGGCGTCAATTAATTGAATTGAATTCGTTTTGAGTAAGAAAGCAGGATCTCTTGTATTTAAACAAAACATATATGTAATAAGAACACATTCTCTTACATTTTTTAGATTTTTTTTTCAAATTATACTTGTTTTAATCCGGTTGTTATATTTGTCAGCTTTTATTTTTTGAAGGCAAACTTCATTATAACATGTCCACCCCGAAAACCGGCGCAACCAAAGACAAACAACCAGTTACATAATTACAAAGACTCCAACACGAAATCAAAACTATCCCATGAAGTGCTACTTTCTCCGACTCCCCTTTACCACAGTGGTTATAAATCTCAAGAAGATCACTAAAGGAAAAAAAACAAAAATACTCGGAACCCGGCTCCAAGCACTCAGCTTTTGCCAAAGAACAATCGCAATGCCAGATGTAATAAACAAGTGTTCCACTGTCTCTTCCACTGAATTACAAAGAAGGAAGTATTCATTTTTAACCATCATGGTTCCTTTTGGAGAGCGCCACAGCATTGGAATCCTATCCATTTCAGCCCGTCAAACAAAAATATTACACTTTAAAGGGAGCCACTTACACCACTCCATCACAAAGCAGTTACTATAATCGCACCTACTAGAGATAAGCCACTTAACCGAGCCCACACTAAATTGACCCGCGGGATCACCAACCCAGTGCCAACCATCCCCATTACTCGACAGGCTCACATAACTAGGCCTACCATTCAGATCTCCCCATTCTGCCATCTCCTCAGCCAAATCTGGTTCCAATCTCCACAACCACAAGTCCAAACTACCCAACCTATCCCTAATCGAGCAACCCTTATCAACCTCCAAGTTATATATATTTGGGTAACGATTTTTTAGAGGTTCATCCACTAGCCACTAATCAAGACAAAAATGAACATCTTCCACGTCCCCTACAACACCTTTAAAGAAGTGCAAAAGAGGTAAATTATTATTCACCGGCTGATTAACCACACTAACAATATTATGCCACACTCCACCAAGCACTTTTTTAACTGGGAGAAAATCCCAATTAGACGAACCTATATGCAAAGTCGAGATAACCTTGACCCAATGATTTTTTTTCCATTTAAACCACCATCCCCACTTTGTAAGAAGAGCCATGTTAATATTTCTAAGTTTGCTAAAGCCAAGACCCCCAACTTTCTTCGGAGAAGCCACCCTATCCCAAGCAACCCCTTCCTCCGAGCCATCTCCTGTTTCTTTACCTTTCCTCGAGTGACCGATGACCTCCTGCCACTGTTGATCGCCAGGTCTTCTCGTCGCCACCAATAGGGTTTTCTAATTCCTTTATGACTGGTATTAATTAGACAATCGTATTACTCTTCTTAAATATGCTTTCAAACCCCATATTTGTTAGTTATATATGACGATAAGAAAACCAAAGCCTTGTTTACAAACTATAAGATAACATGTTTACATACAAAATTTGTAGTGTTTGTTTTCTAATTGTATACTATTAACAGACAAGACAAACTGAATGAATAGTAATTTTTTGTTTTAAAGGTTTTTTATGTGTTATTTAGTGGCTTTTTATATATATCTTTTATAACTTGCGTTTGTTTTTTATCGATGTAAATCACGTGTCGGTATTTTTTGGTTATATCAAGATTTTTTTCTTTATGGGTTGTTGTAACGAGTGTAGGTGGTGTAACAAAACAAACCAATACCGATCAAATTCTCGTTGTGTTGGTATATTTTTGGTCATATCATGATTTTTTTTTCTCTATTGGTTGCTATAACAACTGTCAGTACCAAAGTTAAACGAACTAATATCCACCCACGGCGCAATGCAAGGATTTCCGGCGCAACGCGTGGATTTAATAGCACTAGTTAAATAAACAACGTTATTTTCTTCACTTAGATTTTTTAAAACGTGAATATGTTACATAACCCGTTTTTTCATAAAATCTAACTATATCAATAGATCCTTATTAAAAAGTAATTAGAGCATACAAGCAAATTTAAATAATATATATGGATAACTTAGGACACCACCTGTAACATCTAACCTTCAGACCATCAATATTGTTCACTTGCTCACGGAAAGTTTACGGATTTGAAAAAACATAAGACTTTGATTATATGTAACAAAACTAAGACTTTGATTCTTTTTTTGAAAAAACATAAATGGAGGTTTGCATTTCTTAACGATTTTCATCGATATAGCTAACTTGGTTTGTTTATTATATTTAGTCTTGGCTAATTGAACAGAATACCTTCAGGGACTCAAATGGGAGTTAATTTTTAAACATAAAAATATTGTACATATTAAAATTTTCAATATATATATATATATATATATATATATATATATATAGGATATGATTATTGTAAAAATGGTGTGTTTTGTGAGAAGTGTAGGAAGGAATCTACACCCTTTGATCTATAATCTAATGATTGAGATTATAATGGTAAAATTGTAAATAGTGTTTACCATTAAAATAATTAATTTTCTATATAAAGAGTATAATGGTAAATTTAATATTTTTAAATTAAAAAACACACATGCAATGCAATGAAGATGCAAGTTCCCCCCTCTTTTTTAAACGTCACTAATTTTTTATACGTAACTTTTTTTCAAAAAAAAAAAAAATTACACCATAATAATAATGAGTGTTTTTTATCTTTAATATGAGTATCATATTGTTATACTTATATAGAGAAAAAAATTTACGTTTCGATCGTATGTTTTACTCCATGGTGTTTTCTCTATATTGTTTTAATTGTATATGTTGTTTTAATTGTATAGTAATTCAAGCATTGTGTTTTATAGTAAATCACATGAACGTATATAAGACACCATAACATTGAAAATACCATTTACATTCAATCTTGTTTTCTATGGTGTTTCATTTTACAAGACACCATAATATGAGTATCATATTGTTATACTTATATAGAGAAAAATTTTTACGTTTCGATCGTATGTTTTACCCCATGGTGTTTTGTCTATATTGTTTTAATTGTATATGTTGTTTTAATTGTATAATAATTCAAGCATTGTGTTTTACAATAAACCACCATGAACGTATATAAGACACCATAACATTGAAAATACCATTTATATTCAATCTTGTTTTCTATGGTGTTTTATTTTACAAGACACCATAATCTGTTTTGAATTTCTAAAATAAAACATCATAGAAAACAAGACTGAAAGATTGAATGTAAGTGGTATTTGTAATGTTATGGTGTTTTATATACGTTCATGGTGTTTTACTGTAAAACACAACGTCTTGAATCACTATACAATTAAAACAAAATAGAGAAAACAAAATGGACTAAAACATTCGATTGAAATGTAATTTTTTTCTCTATATAAATATAGCAATATGGTGCTTATATTAAAGATAAAAAAACAATCGTTATTATCGTTTATTTTTTTTTAAATTACGTATAAAAAGTTATCGAAGTTTAAAAAAGACGGGGGGGGGGGGGGGGTTGCATGTGCATTGTATGTGGGCTTTTGAATTTTATTTTTAATTAGGTTTATTATTAAATTACTTAATTGCCCTTATCCTAATATTATATAATGACATGTGTCCTCAACATGTTTTTTCTTATCCTTCTCACAAATTTCATCTTTTTAGGGGATCCTAAACATATATATATCTAATGTATTGTTTAATGTTTAAAATTTATACCCTATTACAAAGTTTAAATAATCTACCTCTAAAGTCTAAAGAGATGTACCAAGAAAAGACACATACATATATATAGGGTGGAGTTATTGTAAAAAAGACCAAAAGTGTGAGAAAGGTAAGAAAGAATCTCAGCCATTAGATCTAAATTAATTGAAAATGGTATAATTGTAAATGCATTAACAAATTCAAATATGGTAATCCTTGATTTAAGGATTTGGAGAGAGAAAATCCTTGATTTAAGGACTTATAACCTTCCATAATCAGAGCATGTTCATGACATGGTGTTTTAAATAAATTCATAGTCCAATTCATGGTGTTTTTACAAAATAATATAACACCGTTCAGTAAACAAAATATAACACCATTCAGTACACAAAATAACACCATTCAGTACAAGATATATGTCACACCCTGGCTTTGCGGAAGCGTGGTTAATTTGGTGTGACTTCTTAATACCATAGCTTAATCATAACAAGCTATATGAAATAAAAATATGCAAGATCATCCATTAAAAATAAAAATATGAAACATTGTCTTAATGGGTTAACACCCAACAACCATAACTTGTCTAAACATTACAAATGCAAACTTGAAATAAACATGGTTCAGGGACTGTGACTTGTCCAGGAAAGAGTCACAAGCCTCGAACCCTGGATGACCTCGGGTCTAATGCAGCGGAAAACAAGCCATACCGCGCCAGATCGTTAATTTCCTGAAATACATGTAAGTTGAAAAATCAACAATAATGTTGAGCGAGTTCATGCGAAAGTGCGTAAACAAACCTTTATCTTTATCAAAAACCTGGTATGTAGCAAATAAGGAAAAAGAGATCACCAATGGTTTGCAAGGCCATTGATATGTGTGAAGTGCAAGTAGGGATGACTCAAACCTAGCGGATTTATGCGTCGGGCACTAAGTCACCCCGAGGTCCGTTATGCTGGACCTGGGGCTGGGCTCGCTACACCCAGATAGATCTACCGCTCCTGTCCCTCGGTCCTACTACGAGGATTAATGGCCTCAAGTTGTGCCTACCCACTCACATGATCTGAGTAACAAACCTCCTTACACTAACCATACTGTGTATAAACATATTCATAATCATAGTAACATGTATTTCACCCCCGCAGTTTATAAAACTGAAAACAGTTAAGAGAAAAGGGGGACATGAACTCACAGTGAGTGCGTCACAATACCAAGTAATCCAAATATCCAACTGCTGCGCAACGACCTACATGTGCTAATTCTATTAGACGGATGGCCGTGCCTTAGCTTTATAGTTTAATTTTTCGGGAAACGGTTAGACAACCGTTCCGTGTATATACTTGGTAGTTAATTTCCTTCCCAAGGATGGGGGAATTAATACATGTGCGTTTATAATATTAAGTCTCACTTAATATATTTTACTTCTCATTCCAAAATATAATTATTTTTCTCAAAAATAATATATTTTCTCTTTACATAATATTTTCCAAAATAATACGTTGACAAGATACGCATTCGTGAATATTTCCGTATAAAGCGTAAGTTACGTTTTGGCGATTAAGTGGTAATAGTAATTACCATTGTAACTTATATGTTTGTCGTAAAGGCGTTGGTATTATCTTGGGTTCGACAAAGTTAGTAAATATTATTTTTACTCTAAAAATAATATTTATACATTTTCACAAAATAATCATAAACAGTGTTGTGAAAAATATATTTATCGAATAAATATTTATCACGTTTATTTTTGTGAAAACCCCACCTCCGATTATTTAATAAATAAAGTCATGGCGAAATATATTTTGAAAACATTTCAAAATAGTTTAACACTTGTAAATAATTCTAAGTGTTATATTTTTAGAAAATTTCGCCAGAGTTTCCCCTGTAACTGGAGGTGGCCACGCTTTCAAGCGTATCATTTTCTTTTACAAAATCATTCCAACAATTTCTTTAAATCAACCAATCAATTTCCAACACATTTAAACAAGTTTCAACACTTCAAACTTGTAGACTAGTATGTAAAATCACAATATTGCATGAACTTGTAGTTTTTCTAAAACTATTGTGTAGATCTCGTTATATTTAGTGGATCTATATATATAATAGTTTAGCCTTGTAAAAACCCCGTTTTTAGAAAAAATCATCCGACAACTTTTATAAAAATTGTTATTTTGTCGGATCTTTCGTTTCACAAGTGTTCATACACTTGTAGTTTATAAAAATCACCTTTGTAAACATGTTATCCAACTTATATAAAAACATGATTTTCTCGACACTTGGTTCTACGGATGTACCACTTGTACATACGTAGATCGGCTCGTTTTAAACACTATTTTTCATGTCAAAACACTTTTACACAAGTTCATGTTTCCCGTGTGGTGGAGTTTCACCTTTTAACCCTTGTACAAAAGAAACAAGTGTATGTCAAGATTCGGGATCTTAACAAAGTCGGGTTAAACGATGATAAGAGCCACCACATCGTTGATCGGGTCTCTACAACCAACATATTCGAATACTACGACTTTTACACGCGTTATATGCTTTTAACCAACGATATTCGAGTTTTAATAGACTTTTTAGATTCAAAAGATGGGTTACCGACTTTTAACCGTTAAAAATCCTTTTAACCACTTTAGATACGATCAAGAACAAGTTTTAAATATTATACCTCTAGCTCGGGGCTAGGGAAGAATCTAGTCGGAAATGGCGTGGATAAAAGCAAATGAACGTGGTCCTTCAACTTCCGCTTGCTTCAAGCTTCCTCGTATGTGACCCCCGACACTTGTATACACTTGGAATGGCAAGACAAGAACCGAAAGTATGATGGATGGGGGTGGGTGGTCACGGCCGAGAGGAGAGGAGGGCAAGAGAGAGAGAGAGAAGTTGGTGGTGGAAAGTGTGAAGTCTTGTGTGTGTGTGTGGAGGGTATTTATAGAAAAATCAAGCGTTATCGTCCATCGGTTCACAAGTCCTCTAGATATCCACGAAACCAAATAAAATAATAAAAAGGTGTACCCTTAGTTCCATTAGAATGGAACCGGCCTAAAGGGGGGTGGGGTCACCCGGTTGGATCTCGATCGTTCAGTTAGTGTTTAGTTTGGTTAAGTCGGTTAACTTTAGGGATTAACCCCGTTAGTTGTTTAATGCGTTATAAAGCGGGTGTTAGGGTAATCAGGGACCCTAACTGGCTCAGAAAAATACCAATAATATTTCTGGCAATATTTTTATGTTCCGGGTATAGTCCGGTTATTCGGTCGGATAGTAATCCGTTAAAGTGCTTAAGTAATCCTTTAAGCGTTGTAATTAATATTTTTAGCGACACAATTTATTCTACGAAGTGTCAGGAATATTTTCTCATGTTTTGGCACTTTATTAGTTAGCTAGAAGCTAGTATGTAAATAAAAGTGCTGTGTTTCGTGCTTAAAGTATGTTTTAGGCACATCCAATCTCTGTATCTTATTCCTAGAGACGCAACTATACAACCCTTGTATCCCTACACACTCTATGGGTGTAGTAGAATATTTCTGGCTCATTCAGGCCTTTAGAGGCAGTGTTTGCCTGATGCTGGCTATATCAGCATGCTCCATAGGTTATCCGTTCAAATGCTACTGTGCTTTTGTGCATCATGTTTGTCACTAAAGTTCAGTAAATAAGTAATGTAGTGACGGAAAAATCAAAGTATGATGCAGATATGTACATGTATCAACAATCAAGTAGCAGTTTATCAGAAATCTCAGTTAAGCACAGTAATTAGGCAACAATTAATAGTTAATTAAGTCGTACGGATACCTGTTTTTGTGAGGGTTGTCACATTCTCCCCCCGTTAAATAAATTTCGTCCCGAAATTTTAAATTCTGCTTGTAGAAGCAGGGTTCTCAGGAAATAAGTGGGGGTATTTCTCTTTCATTCGGTCTTCACGCTCCCAGGTGAACTCAGGACCATGTCTAGCATTCCAACGAACCTTGACGAGCTTGACACTGCTCCGGCGGGTCTTGTTCACTTTCCAATCCGTGACCTCAACAGGTTCTTCAACGAAGTGGAGCGTGTCATTAATATGAATTTCGTCGGTAGGAATGGCAACGTTAACTTGAGTTGGACTTCTCTTCAGATTGGATACATGAAATGTATCGTGAACATTATTCAGTTCAGCAGGTAGATCCAACTTGTATGCTACGGTCCCAATTCTTTCCAAAATCTTGAAAGGACCAATGTAGCGCGGATTCAACTTCCCACGCTTCCCAAAGCATGCCACACCCTTCCAGGGTGATACCTTCAACAACACCATATCCCCAACCTCAAACTCCTGAGGTTTCCTTTTCAGATCTGCGTAGGTCTTCTGACGGTCACGAGCCGCACTAATGCGATCTCGGATTTGTGCGATCTTATCTGTAGTTTCCTGAACCACATCGGGACCTACCAACTGTCTATCACCTGCGTCAGACCAACAGAGCGGCGACCTGCATTTGCGTCCATATAACGCTTCGAATGGCGCGGCACCAATACCGGTGTGGTAGTTGTTGTTGTATGAAAACTCAACCAGGGGTAAATGCTTATCCCAGCTACCGCCTAAATCCATCACACATGCTCTCAGCATGTCCTCCAACGTCTGAATCGTCCGCTCACTTTGACCGTCGGTCTGCGGGTGAAAAGCTGTGCTCATATTCAGCTTTGAGCCAAAAGCTTCCTGGAAGGACTGCCATATCTTCGACACGAACCTTCCGTCTCTATCAGAGATAATCGAGAGAGGTACTCCATGGCGCGTAACAATCTCTCTCATGTAGATTTCAGCCAATTTGCTTGTATGATCCTTCTCGCGGATAGGCAAGAAGTGTGCTGACTTCGTTAAGCGGTCCACTATCACCCAGATAGTGTCATGGCCTCTTGGCGTCCTTGGCAACTTTGTAATAAAATCCATAGAGATTTCTTCCCACTTCCACTGGGGAATTTTTGGTTGCTGCAGAAGTCCTGAAGGCTTCTGGTATTCCGCCTTAACTTTGGCGCAAGTTAAACATTTGCTCACGTAAATGGCAACATCGCCCTTCATCCTAGGCCACCAGTAATAATCTTTAAGATCCTGGTACATCTTATCCGCTCCAGGGTGGGTAGAGTACCGCGACTTGTGAGCTTCATCAAAGATAACCTCTCATAAACCACCAAACAGAGGAACCCAAATCCTTTTCTCAAAACACAACGTTCCTTCCCTGTTTGGCACCACAATCTTCTCCATCCCACGGAGATATTCTTCCTCAAGGTTTCCCTCCTTGAGAGCTTCCTTCTGTGCTGCACGAACGCGTGAGGAAAGGTCGGTTTGAATTATCATTTCCATAGCCCTAACCCTTATGGGCTTGATTCTCTCTTTACGACTTAGGGCATCAGCGACCACATTCGCCTTCCCTGGATGATACTTGATCTCGCAGTCGTAGTCGTTCAACAACTCGACCCATCGTCTTTGCCTCATGTTCAACTCCTTCTGATTGAATATATGCTGGAGGCTCTTGTGATCTGTAAAGATTGTACACTTCGTACCGTAAAGGTAGTGTCTCCAAATCTTCAAGGCAAAAACCACTGCGCCTAGCTCCAGATCATGAGTGGTATAGTTCTCTTCATGCACCTTCAGTTGGCGTGATGCGTAGGCGATAACCTTTTGGCGTTGCATCAACACACAACCCAATCCTTGACGCGATGCGTCACAGTATACCACGAAGTCGTCGGTGCCTTCTGGTAGAGCTAATATTGGCGCGTTGCAAAGCTTATCCTTCAATGTCTGAAACGCTTCATCCTGTTTGATTCCCCAATCAAACTTCTTATCTTTCTGCGTGAGGAGTGTCAACGGTTGAGCGATCTTTGAAAAGTTCTCGATGAACCTTCGATAATAGCCTGCCAAACCCAAGAATTGCCGAATCTCAGTTGGCGTCTTTGGCGTTTCCCAATCTTTGATCGCCTCGATCTTGGTCGGGTCCACGTGGATTCCATCTCCATTCACCACATGCCCAAGGAATTGCACTTCACGTAGCCAAAACTCACACTTAGAGAATTTGGCGTACAACTGTTCCTTCTTTAGCAGCTCCAAAATGGCTCTAAGATGCTGCTCGTGCTCAGCCTTCGTCTTTGAATAAATCAAAATATCATCGATGAATACAATCACGAACTTATCCAAGTACGGCTTACAAACTCGGTTCATCAAATCCATGAACACTGCAGGTGCGTTTGTCAAACCAAACGGCATAACGAGAAACTCGTAGTGTCCATATCGAGTTCTAAAGGCTGTCTTTGGGATACTCTCCTCCTGTATCCGTAGCTGATGGTATCCAGATCGAAGGTCGATCTTTGAATAGAAGCTTGAACCTTGAAGCTGGTCGAACAGATCATCAATCCTTGGCAGGGGATACCTATTCTTGATCGTCAGCTTGTTCAACTCTCTGTAGTCAATGCACATACGGAAACTACCGTCCTTCTTCTTCACAAACAAAACTGGAGCTCCCCAAGGCGAGAAGCTTGGTCGGATAAAACCCTTGTCTAACAACTCTTGAAGTTGTGTCGACAGTTCTTGCATCTCAGATGGAGCAAGTCTGTAGGGTGCCTTAGCCACAGGCGCGGCGCCTGGAACTAAGTCGATGCGAAACTCCACTTGCCTTTGAGGCGGCAAGCCAGGTAAGTCTTCTGGAAAGACTTCTGGGTATTCCCTCACGACAGGGATGTCTTCGATCTTCGGCTCAACAGCCTTTTTTATCCACAATGTGTGCCAGAAAAGCAACACATCCTTTCTGCAAACACTTTCTCGCTTTCAGGCAGCTAATCATCCTTAACGGCGTCTCACGCTTCTCCCCATGAACAACAATGGTCTTACCATCACCGGTCGGGATACGAATAATCTTCTCGTGACAAACTATCTCCGCTTTGTTACTCGATAACCAATCCATCCCTACTACCACGTCGAAGCTTTCCAACTGGACTGGTAGTAGATCGAGAGCAAACTCACGCTCTCCCAACTCGATTACGCAACCTCGAGTCGCCTCGTTTGCTTCTACTAACTTCCCATTCGCTAATTCGATCGAGTACGGAAAAATTCTAACTTACGAGCGGCTAAACCAAGCATATTCTTAAACTCTAACGATACGAAGCTATAATCGGCACCAGTATCAAACAAGATAGATGCAAAGGTTTTGGTTGTTAAAGAACGTACCAGTAATCATGCCTGGATCCTGGCATGCTTCACAAACTCCGATGCTGGGTGTTCTCTCACGGCCTTGTTTCAATTCCGGGCATTCTCTCTTAAGATGTCCAATGTCCCCACAATGGAAGCATCCTAGCACTCGGCCATTTCCTTTCCTGCTTCCACCTTGAGCGTTGTTACTGTTTTCTCCTTGTTTGGGACTCTTCATCCCGCAACCATCCTTGTTATGCCTTTTCCTCCCGCACCTAGGCTTCCGACATCCACATTCATGGTGATATTTGCACCCAGCACGTCTTGCTTTAGTTTCTAAGCAAATCTTATCATTGGCCTGTCTGTTGTTAGGGCAATCTTTCTTGAAATGCCCTTTGTCTCCGCAGTCAAAACAACCTCGAATAGATCTTTGTTCATCATTATTTGTTCGGGTATCTTCGGTAAGCTTCCTTTTGTTCTTTCCAGATGACTCTACCTGAGTCTCCCTATCAGGGTTTGCAAGTTTTTCTAGTCTAATGGCTTCCGTAACGAGTGCCAAACCCATCTTGCTTGCAGCAATAGTTGTTGGTGGCGTAGATGCTGCCATTAAGCTCATGACTTGTGGTGCCAGTTCCCAAATGAACTGTCCCAATTTCCTCATTTCTGTTTCCGCTAAGTGGGGAATAACTCGTGCCAAGTCATGAAGTCTTTGCATGTATCCCAACATTTTTGGACCTTCCATTATCAGGCTCTGGAATTCCCCTTCCAACTTCTGGGTTTCCTCTTGGGAGCAATACTTCTCATGCATCATTCCCTTCAGTTCATCCCATGATAATGCATATGCTGCGGTTTCGCCCTTCATTTGAACCTGAAGGTACCACCATAGTCGAGCTCCATCTTGAAACAACCCAGAAACGTATAGGACTTGTTGTTCTGGCGTACAACCACTCATTCGAAAGATGGAATCCATACTCTCAATCCATTTCACAAAAGCTATGGCACCTCCAGTGCCGTCGAACTTCGGAGGCTTGTAGTTGAGGAAGTGCCAGTAGGGACAACTGTTATTTTCCGAGGTACCTCCGTTGCGCTCGGAGTGATGGGCCTCGTATTGTGCGATGACTGCAGCAATGATTTCCTGAAGTTCCGCCTCGTTGGTGGGTATGCGCATTTCGCGTCTTGGTGGCATCTTCTAAAAGATGTTTCACATAGGTTAGGTCGTAGCAGGTAAAATGTACGTATGTATTCAACAATATCAGCACATAACAGCTCATGCTATCAATAAATCAGCCACATAACATCTCATGTCATAGAACATAAACCATAGATCAAACATCACAAGTGATGAGAATACTACGATTGCATTACCACAAATCGAGACCACAATGTAAAGCTTATATGTACATAACTGTATCATACAACAATAATGACTTAGTAGGGGACGACCCTAGGCAAGTCGTGCGATTCCTAGCCATGTTAAGGAATCTCGGGTCTCTCCATTTTCAAATTCCAGAACTCCACCTTAAGCTTCTGAATTCCAGTCCTAGAACAACATTTCTTCTCAATCATTTCCTTGAGCTCGTCCCAGCTCAGTGCATAAGTAGCATCCTTGCTAAGGGCCTGAACATGATGGTCCCACCATGAGAGTGTGTCGTCTAGTAATGACCTTGAGGTAAAGGTATCACTCCAGTTGGGGCGAACAGTTTGTCTTTCTTAGAATGGAGTCAATCTTTTCGGGCCAACGAACAAATGCAATGGCGCTTTCTGTTTCATCGAAGTTCAAAGGCTTGCAGTTTAGGAACTGCTTATAGGTGCGGTCAGCTAGGGATTATTTCCAATAGTGCCATTGTTGTGCTAAAAGCGGAGAGCTTCATGTCGTGCAATTGCCTGTGAGTTGCGTTTTTGCAGCTCGGCTCCTATCCTTGGCAACATACTGGTGTTTGTGTCACGCCTGGGTGGCATTCTCTTCTGCCGGAATGGCATGAAGTGGGTTAGACAACTTTCCAATTGTCTATGAGATACATAGCACCGTAAGCCATCATGTACTGACCCAATTTTACACATAAATATACTCAATGTATGGGTGGGGAAAATAAATTTTCTGAGCCCTCACATAGGCTTGCCAATTTGGCTTGTTGCTTGAAATAGAATGAACTCGAGGCTTCATCGCCTTGGTCATTCGTGTTCGAGTTATTTCCTGCTACATTGGTTGTCATTAGCTTGACCCACAGAGTCAACCAGGATTTCTGTGCACTACAAGCCGTTATTACGTGGGCCCCCGTAATAATAAATTGTCTTGCACAGTCACCCCACATTTTCTCTCGTCCAAGCAGATGATCAACCAAGGAGCGACAGCAGGTGCATTGGCATGAACAAGGTCATGCTCTAATGCGGGGTCAAGAGCAATGCCTGGCTCAGGGCCATGGCTGGCTCTGGATCAACAAACTCTATCTCAAAATCAGCTGGATTAACCATCACGGGGGGTTACAGGATCCTCCAAGGGCTGGCCTAAGCGTATGAACTCAAGGTCTTGGTCTGGATCAAAACCAGGTGGAAGAACAAGATCACCCTCAATACTGTGATCAAACTCAAGCTGTGTGCGGGAAAACGGTGCAGCTGATGATGCCGTATCAGGGTCGGCGTCGTGTGAATGGTGCTGCACTCCCTATATATGCGAAAATGCAGATGTCAGAAATTCAAATGAGTCTGGGACAGGGGAATGGGCATAAGTTTCCCCTGCAGGAGCGTCCGCAAGCAGTAGGTTAATTCCAGCAGCAATAGGGCCTCGCCCTCAAATGGGTCCTCTTTCTAGTAGATCGTTATCGTCGTTAGAGGCCACGTCAGGGGGGCATATCAACAATAGGATAAGCGGCAAGGGGTACAGGAACAGGGATCACCACGAGTGGCAAATTCCCAACAAGATGGCCATCAGTAGGCTCTGCTACGACATCAGGCAGCGCAAAAGGGGCTGAAAGTCGTCATTGTCTATGCCGGTAGTATCGGAAATGTACACCTCGTGCTCCGCTGCAACTATGTCGTCTGATACTATGGCCATGGGATTCGTAGTGTCCATCCTTCTAGTACATGGTGAAAGCATGACGTTTGTAACACAAACACATATACGTATAATAATCAATCATATATTCATGTAAACATGTAAGTCAACAATAAACAATCAAATAATTCTCCTAGTCCCACTAGCCTCCCAGTCTCCTAGACTGACATTCCTAGTCCCACTAGCCAAATTCCTCACAGTCTCTAAGACTGCTCTATCATCCACCTCGACCTCTTAGATCGAGCCTCGGCCTCCAAGACCGAGCCTCAGCCTCCAAGACTGAGCCTAAAACAACAAACATCTACCTCGATCTCTAAGATCGAGCCTCGGCCTCCAAGACCGAGCCTCAGCCTCCAAGACTGAGCCTAACATAAATAACATCTACCTCGATCTCTAAGATCGAGCCTCGGCCTCCAAGACCGAGCCTCAGTCTTCAGGACTGAGCCTAATAATGAATAAATGAAATGTGCTCAACATTTGTTTGTAAAAACGTTTTGGATCTGGACTTAAGTGGTATGCAGAAAATGTTTTCGTGAGAGCCCTAGTGATCATAGTCTAGACTCGAGAAGGAATCCTAGTTCGCTATGATCAGAGCTCTGATACCAAGCTGTCACACCCTGGCTTTGCGGAAGCGTGGTTAATTTGGTGTGACTTCTTAATACCATAGCTTAATCATAACAAGCTATATGAAATAAAAATATGCAAGATCATCCATTAAAAATAAAAATATGAAACACTGTCTTAATGGGTTAACACCCAACAACCATAACTTGTCTAAACATTACAAATGCAAACTTGAAATAAACATGGTTCAGGGACTGTGACTTGTCCAGGAAAGAGTCACAAGCCTCGAACCCTGGATGACCTCGGGTCTAATGAAAGAGTCACAAGCCTCGAACCCTGGATGACCTCGGGTCTAATGCAGCGGAAAACAAGCCATACCGCGCCAGATCATTAATTTCCTGAAATACATGTAAGTTGAAAAATCAACAATAATGTTGAGCGAGTTCATGCGAAAGTGCGTAAACAAACCTTTATCTTTATCAAAAACCTGGTATGTAGCAAATAAGGAAAAAGAGATCACCAATGGTTTGCAAGGCCATTGATATGTGTGAAGTGCAAGTAGGGATGACTCAAACCTAGCGGATTTATGCGTCGGGCACTAAGTCACCCCGAGGTCCGTTATGCTGGACCTGGGGCTGGGCTCGCTACACCCAGATAGATCTACCGCTCCTGTCCCTCGGTCCTACTACGAGGATTAATGGCCTCAAGTTGTGCCTACCCACTCACATGATCTGAGTAACAAACCTCCTTACGCTAACCATACCGTGTATAAACATATTCATAATCATAGTAACATGTATTTCACCCCCGCAGTTTATAAAACTGAAAACAGTTAAGAGAAAAGGGGGACATGAACTCATAGTGAGTGCGTCACAATACCAAGTAATCCAAATATCCAACTGCTGCGCAACGACCTACATGTGCTAATTCTATTAGACGGATGGCCGTGCCTTAACTTTATAGTTTAATTTTTCGGGAAACGGTTAGACAACCGTTCCGTGTATATACTTGGTAGTTAATTTCCTTCCCAAGGATGGGGGAATTAATACATGTGCGTTTATAATATTAAGTCTCACTTAATATATTTTACTTCTCATTCCAAAATATAATTATTTTTCTCAAAAATAATATATTTTCTCTTTACATAATATTTTCCAAAATAATACGTTGACAAGATACGCATTCGTGAATATTTCCGTATAAAGCGTAAGTTACGTTTTGGCGATTAAGTGGTAATAGTAATTACCATTGTAACTTATATGTTTGTCGTAAAGGCGTTGGTATTATCTTGGGTTCGACAAAGTTAGTAAATATTATTTTTACTCTAAAAATAATATTTATACATTTTCACAAAATAATCATAAACAGTGTTGTGAAAAATATATTTATCGAATAAATATTTATCACGTTTATTTTTGTGAAAACCCCACCTCCGATTATTTAATAAATAAAGTCATGGCGAAATATATTTTGAAAACATTTCAAAATAGTTTAACACTTGTAAATAATTCTAAGTGTTATATTTTTAGAAAATTTCGCCAGAGTTTCCCCTGTAACTGGAGGTGGCCACGCTTTCAAGCGTATCATTTTCTTTTACAAAATCATTCCAACAATTTCTTTAAATCAACCAATCAATTTCCAACACATTTAAACAAGTTTCAACACTTCAAACTTGTAGACTAGTATGTAAAATCACAATATTGCATGAACTTGTAGTTTTTCTAAAACTATTGTGTAGATCTCGTTATATTTAGTGGATCTATATATATAATAGTTTAGTCTTGTAAAAACCCCGTTTTTAGAACAAATCATCCGACAAATTTTATAAAAATTGTTATTTTGTCGGATCTTTCGTTTCACAAGTGTTCATACACTTGTAGTTTATAAAAATCACCTTTGTAAACATGTTATCCAACTTATATAAAAACATGATTTTCTCGACACTTGGTTCTACGGATGTACCACTTGTACATACGTAGATCGGCTCGTTTTAAACACTATTTTTCATGTCAAAACACTTTTACACAAGTTCATGTTTCCCGTGTGGTGGAGTTTCACCTTTTAACCCTTGTACAAAAGAAACAAGTGTATGTCAAGATTCGGGATCTTAACAAAGTCGGGTTAAACGATGATAAGAGCCACCACATCGTAGATCGGGTCTCTACAACCAACATATTCGAATACTACGACTTTTACACGCGTTATATGCTTTTAACCAACGATATTCGAGTTTTAATAGACTTTTTAGATTCAAAAGATGGGTTACCGACTTTTAACCGTTAAAAATCCTTTTAACCACTTTAGATACGATCAAGAACAAGTTTTAAATATTATACCTCTAGCTCGGGGCTAGGGAAGAATCTAGTCGGAAATGGCGTGGATAAAAGCAAATGAACGTGGTCCTTCAGCTTCCGCTTGCTTCAAGCTTCCTCGTATGTGACCCCCGACACTTGTATACACTTGGAATGGCAAGACAAGAACCGAAAGTATGATGGATGGGGGTGGGTGGTCACGGCCGAGAGGAGAGGAGGGCAAGAGAGAGAGAGAGAAGTTGGTGGTGGAAAGTGTGAAGTCTTGTGTGTGTGTGTGTGGAGGGTATTTATAGAAAAATCAAGCGTTATCGTCCATCGGTTCACAAGTCCTCTAGATATCCACGAAACCAAATAAAATAATAAAAAGGTGTACCCTTAGTTCCATTAGAATGGAACCGGCCTAAAGGGGGGTGGGGTCACCCGGTTGGATCTCGATCGTTCAGTTAGTGTTTAGTTTGGTTAAGTCGGTTAACTTTAGGGATTAACCCCGTTAGTTGTTTAATGCGTTATAAAGCGGGTGTTAGGGTAATCAGGGACCCTAACTGGCTCAGAAAAATACCAATAATATTTCTGGCAATATTTTTATGTTCCGGGTATAGTCCGGTTATTCGGTCGGATAGTAATCCGTTAAAGTGCTTAAGTAATCCTTTAAGCGTTGTAATTAATATTTTTAGCGACACAATTTATTCTACGAAGTGTCAGGAATATTTTCTCATGTTTTGGCACTTTATTAGTTAGCTAGAAGCTAGTATGTAAATAAAAGTGCTGTGTTTCGTGCTTAAAGTATGTTTTAGGCACATCCAATCTCTGTATCTTATTCCTAGAGACGCAACTATACAACCCTTGTATCCCTACACACTCTATGGGTGTAGTAGAATATTTCTGGCTCATTCAGGCCTTTAGAGGCAGTGTTTGCCTGATGCTGGCTATATCAGCATGCTCCATAGGTTATCCGTTCAAATGCTACTGTGCTTTTGTGCATCATGTTTGTCACTAAAGTTCAGTAAATAAGTAATGTAGTGACGGAAAAATCAAAGTATGATGCAGATATGTACATGTATCAACAATCAAGTAGCAGTTTATCAGAAATCTCAGTTAAGCACAGTAATTAGGCAACAATTAATAGTTAATTAAGTCGTACGGATACCTGGTTTTGTGAGGGTTGTCACAATATAACACCATTCAGTAAATAAAAAAATAACACCATTCAGTAACGAAAATATAACACCATTCAGTAAACAAAAATATAACACCATTCAGTAACTAAAATATAACACCATTCAGTAACGAAATATAACACCATTCAGTAACGAAATATAACACCATTCAGTAACGAAATATAACACCATTCAGTAACAAAAAAATAACACCATTCAGTAAATAATATAACACCATTCAGTAACGAAATATAACACCATTCAGTAACGAAAAATAACACCATTCAGTAACGAAAATTAACACCATTCAGTAAAATAAAAAAACACCATTCAGTAAAAGAAAAAAAAACACCATTCAGTGAAGAAAATAACACCATTCAGTAAAGAATATAACACCTCTGTATCATCTTCTCCACTTCCGGCACCACCACTGCCGCTCCGCTGCCGCTGTCGTGTAGGGAGAGAGATCCGCACCACCACTGCCGATCCGCACCACCACTGCCGATCCGCACCACCACTTCCGGCACCACCACTGCCGCACCACCACTGCCGATCCGCACCACCACTGCTGCTCGCCATCGCTGCCGCCGCTGTTCGAGCGATTAGAGAGATAGACGAAATTGTAGAGAGAGAGAGAGAAACTGTTCAATCGATTGGAGAGAGAGATCGGAATTGTAGGGATTTTGATTTACAGTTTTCTATTTTGAATGGATATAAAGACTTTATTACCCCTAGAATTTTCAATTCAGTCCAAAAAAATAAAAAAAAATTTACAATTTGGTCCCTATTAATCTTAACCATTTAGATCAAAAATCTAATGGTGTAGATTCTTTCTTATCATTATCACACTCTTGGTCTTTTTTACAGGATCCTTTACCTATATATATATATATATATATATATATATGTATATATATATATATATATATAGGGGATGGTTCGAATGAAAACCATTTTTATTGTGAAAACTCGAAAACTAACTAAAAAAGCCTAAAAACACAAATAAATTTTTTTTTTCAATTTTTTATAAAAATCGCAGGTTTTTTTATATGAAAAAAAACCTTTTTTCAAAAAAAAAAAATTGTAGTACACATACACATGTGTAGTATTATTAAACATGTGCACTACAATTTTTTTTTTTTGAAATTTTTTTTTATAAAAAGCTGCGAAAATTGGTATGCAAAAAAAAATCGTATGTTTTTTGGCTTTTTTAATTAGTTTTCGAGTTTTCACAATAATTAGTAGTTTTCATTTGAACCTTCCCCTATATATATATATATATATATATATATATATAAATGAGATGGATTTGGGCTAGGTGGCATTTGTATTTGGCCATCTTGGCTGATGTGGCAATTTAGTTTAGGAGGGAAATCACATTTTGGTTCTACAATCAGATTCCAAGAAAAAAGAAGCGGGATCCGAATGCATTTGGGTGACCCAATGATCCATACGGATCCTTTATATCCCTTTTTACTCTCCTTCTTTCTCAAGCTTCACCATTCTACACAAACCCTAAAACCAAAGTTGTTCGTCAGTTTCTTTCGTTCAATAATCCTTCGTCGCCACTTTCATTCTTTGTTGTGGCGATCAGAGGTTTGATAAACGTTCAATTCCCCACAAACCCTAAAACCAAAGATGCCATTCATCTTCAATCGTTTTTCGTCGATTCAAGGTTGATAAACAAAGGTATGTTCTAAATTTCATTCATCTATGTTTTTATTGTTACTTTCATTCCTTTTCAATCAAGTATTTGTAGATTTTCAATTAAATCTTTGTTGATTCCGATGGTGCCGTCATCGAAGAAGATAAGTGCACCGGTGAGGAACTATTTTGGAACGATCGGACGGGAATGTGAGATTAAGGCGTATCACTTTCTTGTGGATCTAGGTCAAAAGGATGAAAAAGCTCAGGTATATTTTGGTAATTTTACAGATATTAAAAATCTCAATAGTTAATTTTTTTTCACTCTGATTCATAATGTACAATTACATCGTTTTATTTTTTTCTTAATCCTCTTTTTTCCGTAATGTAACGTGGATATAGTTCCGTGGTGGTTTGTTTTTTATGGCTGTAATCATGGATTTTACAATATTTGTCATGTCTAGATGAAGGATCCTGAACGTGCTTATAAAGGGTGCATTTTGATAGTGATTATAAAAAATTTGTACAACAAATCCTTCATCTATTTGTGGATGTAAGATTCAGTTAACCAGACTTTGGATGTTAGTATGTTACATAATCTAATAAAAAACAACTGATGACTAAGCTATCAGATTTTACTTTCAAGTCTGGCCTGGATAAGTGGCTGAATCGACTTTGGTTTCTGTTATGTGGGCCTGGAAGTCTCATTCCATGGAGTTAGGGGCTGAATCTAAGCTTATATAACTGATGGTTAGTTTTCTTCCATTTCTCATTTAAATTATGTTTCATTTCAATTTGAATTTTTGATAATTTTTCATTCGATATTGATGAAATTTATGTTCATAGTAGTATGTCGTGGATTTAAACAATTACAGGAATAATATGTGAATGTTCTAAAAAATTTTAGTTAACCTGATGTGTAGGGGATCCATATGTATGAACAATGATATGTAGGTGGCCATACAAAAATAGAATTTGGACTTATGTTGGGAATAACCTCCTATGTTATCGTTTTTCGTCGATTCAAGTTTGATAAACAAAGGTATGTTCTAAATTTCATTCATCTGTGTTTTTATTGTTACTTTCATTCCTTTTCAATCAAGTATTTGTAGATTTTCAATCAAATCTTTGTTGATTCCGATGGTGCCGTCGTCGAAGAAGATAAGTGCATCGGTGAGGAACTGCTTTGGAACGGACGGGAATGTGTGATTAAGGCGTATCACTTTCTTGTGGATCTAGGTCAAAAGGATGAAAAATCTCAGGTATATTTTGGTAATTTTACAAATATTAAAAATCTCAATAGTTAATATTTTTTTTCCACTCTGATTCATAATGTACAATTACATCGTTTTATTTTTTCTTAATCCTCTTTTTCCGTAATGTAACGTGGATATAGTTCCGTGGTGGTTTGTTGTTTATGGCTGTAATCATGGATTTTACTATATTTTTTTTAGGGGCTGTTTGGCTAAGCTTATTGGAATGACTTATTTGCTTATTTGAAAAGCAAATAAGTCATAAGGGAATGACTTATTTACTTATTTCTCTCACATAATAAGCTAACCCAAACACCTTTTAACTTTTCAAAAAGTAAATAAGTCACTAAAATAAGCTTATCCAAACAGCCCCTTAATCCTCTTTTTTCTGTAATGTAAGTGATTACTAATATTCCAGTTTTGATTTTTTTTTTTTTTGTTTTAACAAGTGATGATAGCTTCTTGGTACAAATCAATCTAATTATATAGAAGATTACAAATTGGATCAACTGCCATGATTGGAAGTACGTTGGTATGTATGTAATAAAACCATTCTTTTTCCCGTTTCTTCATATATCAGAGTATAGGATATATTGTATTCTATTTATTGAAGTTATAATCTTTTAAAGTTATATTCTGAGTTTAACTTGAAAAACGAACAGGTAATCAATCAGACCAGTTGCTTTGGTTTATAACTTGGGTGTAAGGGGCATTTATGAATGTAACTATCAGTGTAAGGATACAATGGAATTACGACACCTTTGGTAGAAAGATGAAGGCTGTTGGAGCCTTTTTAGCTCGTAGCCTTCTACGAACTTGCATTCTTTTGCCATGAAATGGGATATTAGTGGGGTGTTCGGTTTTACGGTATATATGTTACTGGAAGTTTTATTACAAACCTGTTAAATTTTGCCTGGAAATTGGAACTTAGTGGAGTGCTTGATTTTAAGTTTTTTATACTGTTAAAAGTTTTATCTGGTTGCATTGGGTTATTAGTATGGTAGCATTAAATATTAATAATCGAAGAGGCTGCACATCACATAATGTTTGGGCATATCCTGCCATAAGTTGGAAAACAACATAGTTTGGCTTCTTTAATTTTATTCAGTGTAGTCTGTAAACTATCATTCTTCACATTGTAGTTGTTTTTCTACTAATTTCTAAACTATCAAATTGTGTGTTTTTATAGCTATCATGGCAGCTTTAATCACTTACCATGTAAGTTTTGATAACAGTGTTTTGTTAGCACATCTTATTCCTAAATCAGCTATTTGATTTGGTGTATCATAGGTCTCTGCTACACATTGAAGTTTGAGCATCTTAATATTAAAGGTTGCAACTACGGGCCTCCTTATGAGTGGCAAGTATACATGTATGTGTCAAACCCTAATTGTTTCAAAAGATGTTTTTAGGTTTTTATTATTTTATAAGGTAGTTTGTGCACATTTATAATGCAAAAAGTTCAATGAATGGATGCTATGTTATTCCATTTGTCCGCTACAAGGGCCGACAAGGTGATTTCTACTCTGGTGAGTTTTGGCTTGTACCTTTTCACTTCTATGACCAGCTTAGTTTTTCTATAGTATAGCATGAAAAAAAAATCATCTTTTTCAGACCATGTCTTTGGGATGTTTGGAGTTCATATCAATTCTTGAAAAGCTTCACTCAAAGGGGTAATATATATTACATGCCTTACATTTCAAAGCATAATTTATATGCTTATACACCCATAAGGAGCAGAAGGTTCAATCACATCAGTATACTGCTAAAGTCAGGATAGTTTAGTGGATCTGTTTGTTTGAAAGGGCTTTGATTACTGTTGTTGAGGTAATTTTTCAATGGAATACCTTATAAACATATGGTATATGATATCTCTGATAGTTGTGTTTTCTTTATTAGGGTTCAAATTGCATATGGATGCTACTTGGTATTACTTCCGGTGATCTTTTCAATTGCAACCTCCGGCCAAGCTTTTTGGTTTGTTTTGTTTCTTTACTTTGTTCGTAAGGCTAATGGTGAGCTTTTCTTCTCATGTTCATTTTTTATTCATGTTTGTTTTATCTATGTTTTGGTTTTGATCAGGTTTGGATCCCGAAGCAAGTGATTAGCAAATACAAATTGCACTTCACTCTTCTCGATATTCAGGTGCGTGTCTTTTATGTTTTAAAATTGTTATCAAGAACTGACAGTGAAATTTATGTGAAGTCTTTAATTATCACAAAATTTGCCACATGTTTGAAGGCTAAAGTGATTGTGGTTTCTATTTTTGTGACAAGTTTGAAGACTGATTTTCATTTACTAAAGGGGATGAAGGGAGCACAAGACTAGATGTGGAAGAACAAACCAACCGGTTTAGTTAATTTTTGTAGTCTATATTTTTAATAATTAATTAATATTGTATATTCCATTTATCTGAACCATTTGTTTCAGTTTCACTTTTTGTTTTGTAGCTATAGAAGACAATCAACTGTACATTTCATTTTTTTGAACCTATGAAGGTTGTGGCATTACTTGACACTACATTTCTTTATCAAGTCGGCTGTCAAATGGCTGCTAGAAGAGTGGATCTATGTTTTGGTTTTGATCAGGTTTGAATCCCGAAGCAAGTTGATTAACAAATACAAATTGCACTTCACTCTTCTCGATATTCAGGTGTATGTCTTTCAAGTTTTAAATTTGTTATCAAGAATCGGCTTTGAGAACATCACATTTTACCATTTCTTTTAACTGCTGTTCACTTTTTATCCAATTTTCAATTCTTTTTAGAAATATTTAAAATCCTTTTTAGAAATAGTATGATTAAATTTTATTACCAAACGATATGTTGTAAGCAATAAAATTGCACTTTTGGTAACTTTCGAGTTTCGAACGGTTCAACCCATATTGAAAACGTTAGAAATAAACGTAACCCAGATAAGCAAAAGGATTGGATTTGCCATCTGTACGTGGACGAGTCACATATTGTCTCTGTTAAGAAAAATTATGGTTTGTATCTTAAGGTCTTGGTTACAACATGAATTACATTTGTGGGAGAGATTGGGTTGATCTATTTACTCATTTTTGTCCAATATTAAAGTCTAATTTATCTATACCTATGTCTAATTATATCTAAATGTTTGCATTTTTGTAGGTACGAGTGTATGTTCATTGGTCAAGTCAACCAAAATTCGCTAAACTCAACTGTGACATGTATGAAACGGGTATAATGAATCCTTATATTACATCCAACCTCCTAAATCATGTATGACACTACTTATTTTTTATTAGAAAAAGGTAAAAATCTAGACAAAAAATTTGGGTGAGTCTGACTCAGTCTATTTCGAATTGTACAGAAAAAACACATCTTAGATTTTACACTTGTGATACACAGACACGTGTATGCTATTTTTCCATTTTACAAGTATTTTTGCATTAAATTCTCAAGTGCTTTGATTTGAGAAGTTAAATCCTTCATTTACTCTTAATTGATGTTTTTTGGTTATTTTATTTCAAGTGCTCTACGCAGTTGTCTACTTTCCGAAAGCCTTCAAGTAACTACCTTTAAACAACTCCCAGAGTATCATAATTGTGGTATGTGTTCTTTTGCCATGCCCCTTTGTTCCAAAGATAAGAGTAATGTAGTTTGAATTTTGAGCAGTCAACCCATTTATATACCAATTTCAAGCTGTCAAAGATGATTTTGTGATTAACCTAACAAGCTCTTATGTGCAGTACTTTTGTTTAACTAGGTTTCTTTTTAACTATCAAAAGCTCTAGAAAACGTATATTATATTTAAAAGTTGACATTTACTATTGTTTGACTTTGACCATTTTAAGTCTTCGTCCACATAGCTCTCTGCTTCTAATAGTTAATGAACATATTTTAATTCTTATGGAATTTGACACATTTGAATGTATTGAAGCTATGCGGGTCGTATAAAAGATGGGTTCGGGTCAGTTTCATGCTGAACCCGCGAACCCGTTTAGGTTAACGGATCGGGTTCGGGTCAACTCGATCAGGCTGGCGGGTTGACCCGTTTAACACATTTATATTATATTGTATTTTTTACAACTTATTTTTTGTCATAAAATAAATGGGGTGTGTATTTTGTGCCATAATTACAACTTAGAAAGAGAAATTAGCATAATATTTTATAATTTAATATAATTTTGTTATTTACATTTGTGTTTTTAAGTAAATCTTAATTTTAGTATATTAATTTCAGGAAAAAAAATAGGCTTGAACGGGTCCTGTATGACACTAAAAGGAAGAGTGTCATTTGTGCTTGATTCCACATTATTATTTCACTTCCTCTGGCATCTGACCCTCGCGATTTACATCTTTGCTTTCCGCTTACCAGGTGAAGATATCAAGAAATGCTTATATGTTGTTGCTACTTTACAAACTAAGGACAATGACGAGGTTAGTTATTGTATTGTAATATATCCTCTTTTCTGGTCCTATAAGTAATTTAGTTCTTTAGAACTAATCTTTTATGTTGTACATTTGTGCATTAACTGTTGTACGTTTGTTGTTGATTTTGTACGCATGATAGGTTTACTTGAGTGATATGCAATAAGGTTGCTTGGGCGATGTTGTTGTTCTCTTCCAAGCAGACACGCGTACTGCGTACAACTTTAACACGTGTCCAGTTTCGTTCAAAGTTGAAAGGTAATATTCTGTGATCAAATGGTTACCATCTCATTTTTAACATATGCATCTCACATAGATGAATACGCATTTAGTCTACGATATTGGGTGTCAATCCTAGATTTAATGTCAGTGTTATTTTAGGTTGATCACTGTCATCATCTAGACCTATGTTACTTTGTGGAATAAAAACTGAAAATAATGCAGAGCCTTGGTTAATACCGATCGTTATTTGGTTCAGAAACATCAATTCTCCCACTTTAGATGCTAAAGACAGGTCAGATGGTTAATGTCAATGTAGTAGCTGGAGGTAGGGGTGTTTATGGTACGGTTTGGACGATTTTTATGTTAAACCGTGAGCTAAACCGTTAGTAACGGTTTTTGATCTTCGAAAACTGAAATCAAACTTTTACAAATTGAAACCAAACTGAACCGTTACTAACGGTTTGGCTTCACGATTTGGGAGTTATAATAATCTAAAGTGGTAACTAGCACCTTATAAGATCATATTAGTTTGTTCGAAACAGATATTAGTATACACTGTTAAAACCAACTTAGAACATCATTTTGACCAAGATCATCATGTAAAACCAATTACTTAAGACTAAGGGTGTGAATTTCGGACACGACCCGAAAACATGACACGAACCTAACACGAAATTCGCGGGTATAGGTTTAGTCTAGATGGGTTCGGGTCAGTTTCATGCTGAACCCGCGAACCCGTTTAGGTTAACGGGTCGGGTTCGTGTCAACCCGATCAGGTTGGCGGGTTGACCCGTTTAACATAGTTATATTATAATTTATTTTTTATAAGTTATTTTATGTCATAAATAAATGGGGTGCGTATTTTGTGCCATAATTACAACTTAAAAAGAGAAATTAGCATAAGATTTTATAATTTAATATAATTTTGTTATTTACATTTCTGTTTTTAAGTCAACCTTAATTTTAATATAATTCTGCAACACTGCCATTGTTTTTGTTGTTCAAAAAGACTGGTTTGGTTGGTTACATTGGTGGTTTCTTTACCAAGAATCTATACTAAGCATAGGTTTCAACTTGGAACAGACCATGAGAAAGCACACAACTAACTAAATTATAGAATACAAGTTATTTACCATGAAAAATTACGTTGTTACAAGTTAAGAACAAGGAGCAAAGGAAGATGAATGATGCATAATATGGGGATTGGAGTCGAGTTGGATGATGACAGAGAGTTTAAAGATGAATAATGTTGGTGCTTCTTGGAAGATGGCTGCTAATAAGAGTTTTGAAGACTAAAGATTTATATGATCCCTGAACTTATTATTTTATTTTATTTAGACATAAAAAGATTTATGTATCATTCCGTGATTAAGTTTATGAAATGTTTATAACTCCTATTGGGATTTCATTGTTAACTTTTGTTCTATGTCTATGTGGCCATTCTCTCTACTAATCTTGGTTAAACCTTCATTTTCTGATTTTACACTAATTTAAAGACTAAGAGAAGGATGTGATCAAGTATGGAAAACATTTTGATACACCAATGAGTATTGTAGGATTTTAGATACTGATTAGTGTCATCTATTTTTTTAATTTTTTTTTGAAATGATTGTCATTCCTTTTGCAGACCATAATCAGTTTATTTAGTTAGATATAGATACATATGTGATTTTACATTTATTCCAATTAGTGGTTGTCTTAAGATCCATTAAAGTTTTAAGTGGTTTTGTGAGTTTTTACTGGTGTACCGGAAATAGTATAATAGTGATCTAAAGTTTACAACAAGAAAACGTTTAACAAATCGAATTAAAAATTTATGGCGGAGAAAAGGGAAAGATGATACTTTAGAGGTTAAAAATGTTATTTTTATACTTTTATTTGTTCTAAATTAAATTTTCCTACCCGTATATGGCTATCCGAGTTTGGCCAGCACTCCTAGGTTGGGATTACAAGTGTGGCATGCTCACTGTGGCCCTCCGTGTTTGGTGGCTTTGGCTCCGGGTTTATTGTAGAATAAAGTTGATTTCTTACATTGTTTGGTTTTTGTATTTGCTTCTTATATGACTAATATACCCTTCATTCAAGGTTGCATAACATACATGGAAGAAAGTAGAATAAAGTTGATTTCTTACATTGTTTGGTTTTTGTATTTGCTTCTTATATGATCTTGATTTTTTACAACTAATTATGTGTTTCTTTTGTGATAAGAGCACTTACCAGGAAACTAAACATACAAGTGGCAAACATGATTGGAATATGTAGTCACGTCCCATGTCTTTGTTGAGTGCTAAGAACATGCAATTAATTGGTATGCTTCAACGCTGTATTCTTATATTATGTGTATTCAATTACTTAGCTGCAATATGATTGCTTATTTCATTTCTTCATAAGTGCTTTGGCTTAACCGGTACCGTATCGCATAGCATAGGGGTGCACATGTAAAGAAAAGGAAGGAGGCGTCCCATGGAAAAAAAAGTGTTATTTTACGGCAAATAACGTTTGAAAACATGTCTTTTAATTTCAACATTGGTACCGCACAGTATTGACACCAAATTTTAACTTATTTATTTAAACACTTAATAACGTTTGAAACCATGTCTTTTAATTTATTTAATGACGAAATTAGATTATAAATTGATTTTTTCTGCCTGGGAAGTTCCCGGGTTATAAAGATTCACAAATACATGGTATATTTTTATTAATTAATATATATAGATGTATATTTATTTTTTAGATATAAAGATTCACAACCCGGGAGTATTCCCGGGTGATAACCTAGTATGTATATATATATATATATATATATATATATATATATATATATATATATATATATATATATATATGGTAATAAATAACTTACTATTTATGGCTCTAAACAATCCCAATGCAAAGGTATGGTGAGTTCATGATAAAAAATGGTATTTAAAAGAGTAGTTACGATAGTTGTATCTTCAATTTGTGTAATTGCTTATTAATTAATTTGGCATGATACGACGGAGAACACAACACATGTTACACCGTAAAGCGCATGATCACGTATTATTTAAATTAAAAAAATCATATCAATACCATACTCAAATTATATATTTATAAGTTGTGTAGTTTTATACATAATTATTTTTTACGTGTGCGTAATTATTGTGTGTAATTATATTTATAAGTTGAGTAACTATATTACCTTAAGTGTAATATATATACACACACATATATACATATATACACATATAATATTTTTTATAGGTTAGATTATTTAAACTTTGTATATATAAGAATTTTAAACATCAAACGTTAAACAATTTTAAATATATATAATATTTTTGTATATAAGAATTGACTTCAATTTCAGTATCTGAGGATATTCTTGTTAATTAGCCAAGACTTAACAGAAAAAACAAATCAAGTTAACCATTCATGAAAAACGTTAAGAAACACAAACCTAAGAGCTAGATTTGTTATAAGTTAGATTTTTGGAGCGGACTAATTAACATAGACAAACCTGTGGAACGAAAATAGAAATTTACTCTATATATTAATTTAACTTATATTATTTTGTTTTTCAAAAATTAATTTTAGATGGTGATCGAGCCTTTGCCCACGTGACAGTGTGGTTTAATCCGAATATGGTCACCTAAAAATAATTGATGGGCCATGCACGTACGGATATGATATTTATATAATATTTTTGTATATAAGAATTGACTTCAATTTCAGTATCTGAGGATATTCTTGTTAATTAGCCAAGACTTAACAGAAAAAACAAATCAAGTTAACCATTCATGAAAAACGTTAAGAAACACAAACCTAAGAGCTAGATTTGTTATTAAGTTAGATTTTTGGAGCGGACTAATTAACATAGACAAACCTGTGGAACGAAAATAGAAATTTACTCTATATATTAATTTAACTTATATTATTTTGTTTTTCAAAAATTAATTTTAGATGGTGATCGAGCCTTTGCCCACGTGACAGTGTGGTTTAATCCGAATATGGTCACCTAAAAATAATTGATGGGCCATGCACGTACGGATATGATATTATCCGCTTGACATTTTCTTTTTTCTAATATGAACATTGAATGTGAGCTTCTTTCACATGTATCGTCGTCTCATTGATGCCCCTTTACAATATTTTATTTGATTCTTTTTTGTTTATTATGAAATCCGAGATATAATCAATGAAGTGAATGCGTAAACCATAAACAAGCTAATAAAGTGGCTTGTTATAACATGCGTGTTAACTTTTCTGATATAAATTACATCCCAATATTTTAATTGTGTTTAATACGTTAAGGTGTTCCAAAAAAAAACCATAAAAAATTGTTGTGGAACCCGATAATTTTCACAAAAACGGACGTTGTTAAAGACAGGCATTTCTTATTTGTCTCGGGAAGAATTAAAGTGCAGAAGCAAGACCTTCACATTTTGAATGTGTATGCGCCACAAAGTCCAGCAGCAAAACGGGACCTGTGGAACAAAATTAAACTCACCCTTAATCCTAGGTCAGGTCAATGGGTTTTGTTCAGTGACTTCAACGTTGTTCGATGCGAGGAAGAACGTAAAAACTCAGCTTTTAAACATCCAGTGGCGCAAGATTTCAACGATTTTATTCATGATATGGATCTGCACGAGTATACCATGAAAGGAAGGAAGTTCACTTTTTGCAAAGGTATGAACACAAAACCGAAACTCAGTAAAATCGATAGATTCCTTCTTTGTCACAGGTTTATGGAGAATTGGTCAGACGCTTGTCTATTGGCTCTTCCTCGCTTTCTCTCAGACCATTCTCCTTTGGTCCTTGCAATTGATCCAATCGATTTTGGACCGAAGCCTTTTCGTATTTTCAACTCTTGGCTTGAAAAGGACGGATTCTCTGACGTTGTCAAAAGGGCCTGTAATTCGTTCGTATCAGCAGAGCAACCTGATCTACGGGTTTCTAATAAACTGAAGCATTTAAAAACAGCTATCAAGTCTTGGGCCTCAGATTGTAGATTAAAAGAAGAAGAGTTAAAAGACGAAATTTCAGCCGATTTATCCAGATTAGACAAAGCACTGGAAAATAGGGATTTGGAGGAGGAGGACCTATGGGTTTACTCGGAGTGTAAGGCGACTTTACTCGACATAGAAGCCACGAAATCCAAAGATCTCAAACAACTTTCGAGGGTTAAGTGGGCTTCTTTTGGTGACGATAACACCTCGTACTTTGATGTCATAATCAAAAGTAAGGAAACCAGGAGTAAAATGCATGGTCTGAACATAAACGGTGTTTGGTGTAACGTACCAAATCTTGTGAAAAAAGAAACCTTTAATTTCTTTGCCACAAGGTTTAAAGAAGAGTGGGAGGTGAGACCTTTGTTGAAATGTCCAGAGTGCAAAAAGTTATCCGATGAGGAAGCGACACGTCTTATCGAGCCTTTTTCGAATAATGAAATAAAGGAGGCGGTTTGGGACTGTGGAGATGATAAATCCCCGGGTCCCGACGGGTTCAACTTTCGATTCATAAAACGCTTTTGGGAGGAGTTAGGTCCGGACTTTACAAGCTTGTTGCATCACTTTTTTGAGTTGGAATCTATTGCGAGGGGTTGCTCCTTCTCGTTTATCGCCCTTATCCCAAAAGTCAACGACCTCGGGGGTTTGCATAAGTTTCGACCCATTAAGCTAATTGGATCCATTAGCAAGGTTATTTCCAAAGTCCTTGCTAATAGACTCAAAAAGGTTATTAGCTCGGTTATCTCAGATTCCCAATCGGCTTTCACTAATGATAGGAACATCATCGACGGACCCTTAATAATGAATGAAATCATCGGGTGGTGGAAGAAGAGAAAATCAAAAGCCCTAATGTTTAAAATTGATTTTGAGAAGGCATTTGATCACATTAATTGGAACTACATTCTATCCATCTTGGAGCAAATGAACTTCACACTTAAATGGAGGAAATGGGTTTTGGGGATTATGTCTTCTGCTAGATCTTCGGTCCTTGTCAACAGCTCCCCTACCTTCGACTTCCAATTCTCTAGGGGTTTAAGGCAAGGGGACCTGTTGTCCCCCTTCTTCTTCATCATAGGAATGGAAGGGCTTGTGATCATGATTAACAAGGCGTCGGATCTCAGCTTATTCAAAGGCTTCCAATGCCCAAAGGAGGGTCCGACTATCTCTCATCTTCTTTTCGCTGATGACGCGCTTCTTCTTGGGGATTGGTCAGTTGAGAATATTCTAAACATGACACGCATTCTAAGATGTTTCCACTTAGTTTCGGGGCTGAAAATCAATAACTCTAAATCAAAACTCTTTGGGTGGGAGTGGATTCGGATGATGTCCTCTCTTTTGCAAACTTGATTGGCTGCGAGTCGGGGCGATTACCTTGCACATATCTCGGGCTCACCATTGGATCAAACATGAACAATATTGCAAATTGGAAGCTGGTGTTAGATGCTTTTGACAAACGTCTTTCCTCATGGAAATCTTCAATCCTTTCATCAGGAGGAAGGCTTACACTCTAAAAGGTGGTCATGGAGACTCTACCCACCTATTTTTTCTCCCTCTTTAAAGCTCCCATGGGTATCATCTCCAAATTAGAAGCCAAACAGAGGAACTTTTTTTGGGGAGGTAGCAAGGACACGAATAAGATAAATTGGGTAGCTTGGAAAAAAGTTACATCGCCAAAGGATATCGGTGGATTTGGGCTTACTCCTTAGGGGATGCTAACATTACCCTTTCAACCAAGTGGTGGTGGAGATTCAAGACTGAAACGGGCGCCCTTTGGAGGAGAGTGATTGTTGCTCTCCATTCGTCTAACCGCTCTTGGCTTATTCTTCCTTACTCAAAGAGCCTTAATGGCACATGGAGTTCCATTGCAAAGTTGGAAAATTATCTCGCTTACTCGTACATTAATATCGGTTCATTTCTAAAAGGTGAAGTTGGAAGGGGTGACAAGATTCGATTTTGGCTAGATCCGTGGTTAAATGAAGACCCGCTGCGTTTATCGTTCCCAAATCTCTTCCACATTGAAAAGCATAAAAGTCGTCTTATCAGCGATATGTTTGAAGTTTCGGTTGATGGGATTGTTTGGAAATGGGATTGGAAATCTTCGGATTGGAACGGAAGTGAAGAATCTGAGTTAAACAACCTTCTTTGGATGCTAGATACTTTCAATCCGTCACAACATCCGGACAAATGGATCTGGCAACTTGATCAAGCGGGCAAATTCACAGTCTCCTCGATGAAAAGGGCCCTCCTCGATGCGACTCTTGACAGTGACGACTCTGGATTCGTTTTGGAATGGAACAAAAAAAATTCCTAAGAAGGTTAATATCTTAGCTTGGAAGGCCAGCCTCAACAGATTACCTACTCTAATCGAACTCGCGAGAAGAAATGTTTCGGTCAGCTCCACTTCCTGCAAGTTATGTTCTGAAGAGGATGAGTCTGGATCCCATCTTTTTATCTCCTGTAGTTGGACTGCCCAGATTTGGCATAATATTTCCACTTAGTGCAAGTTAGCGCTGATCTATGCTTTCACTATGACGGATCTCTTGACAGTTCACGGTAATTATAGATTGGGACGGCGAAAGAAGTATTGATAATACGGGATTATTCTCACAACTTGTTGGTGCATATGGAAGACGAGGAACGAACTTGTCTTTTCGAACTCTCACAAATCCATCAGACTAATCACGGAAGATATTAAAGCGTTGAGTTATTTTTGGATTAATAATAGGTCTCAGGCTAAGGACTTAGTATGGAGAGAATGGATAAATTGCCCGTTGTAATTGTTGTTTCCTTGTTTGTTTAGCCTCTAGCTTCTTGCTAGTGTGCTTTTTAATGAAATTCGCCATTCAAAAAAAAATTTAAATAAATCATGAAATAAAAGAATATTGAAAAAATAGAGTTGTAGATAGGAGGGTTATTAAATATTTTGTGGGATTTGTGTTAGTTGATTTAATAGAGTTAATTATATGAATATTCTGTATGGCTTGTTAAACTTAATACTATTGAGGTTAGCTAGACTTTAAATTAAGGGTTATATATTTGAGGTCTAACATTAATTGCTATTTTGTATATTTTCATGGTCTAACATTAAATTTAGTTGAAAATTGTATATAACTTTTTAGAATAATAATTTTACCTTTTTAACAAACCATCTATACTTTCTATAAAAGGAGAAATCCTAATGACATAAGAAAAGCTGATGTGTCAGCAGGAGAGGCTGTCAAACAATGTTTTTCTTATGTCATTATTACATCATAAAGCCTAATATATAAAATTACTTTAATTTTCAAAGGTCAAGCCCACATCTAGAAAATCACTTTAAAATCAATTTAAACATCTGCCCACATCTTCAAATGGGCAGCTGTTTATAAAACCATTGCAAACCTCTGCCCAAATTCAAAATTTAAAATCCTGGCTCCAAATTCAAAATTCAAAATACATATGAATCTGCCTCCCTATAAATAACATATATGAATTTGGCTCCACATTCAAATTTCAATTTATCTCTCTCCTTTATATTTGCGATCATATCTCTCTTACTCAAATGCATAGCTATCATGATTGAGCCGGTTAATCTTCGATTACAGTTCTTTGTTCCAATATCATTGTTCCAACATTGTTGTTTCATTGAAGCTCTGTTTCACACACTCACGTTGGACCTAGGCTTTTCTTATGTCACTTGGTTTTCTCTTTTTATAGAAAGTATAGATAGATTGTTACAGGATGCCAAATTTGCATATTCAGTCTGTTCATCTGCGATACAGCTTTTTGTACTTCACGAAATTTTTCCAACATCATTGTTGCAACATCATTGAGGGTATGTTTTTTTTCTCTGATTTTGAATCTTAAAATTTAAACTGATCTGTTCTAATTCTCTGTTTATATTTCAGCCTAATCAGAGTTGTTTAAAATTCAAACAATCAGTTGCGGGTTATTTTAGGTTTGTGGATTCTTTTAAACTGTTAATATATGTTGATAATGTTTATTTTAAGGTGTTGATATATTTCAGCTTTTTTTTTCGACCGAGCAGTGGGGAGTTCTTCTGCACTATTTTTGAAGTCTGAAGTGCAGAAAGTGGAGTACTTCGTTAAGCACCGATGTTGTTCCAGGTTTTCTTGTATTTATTATCACTGATTATGTCCATTTTATATATTAGTTCTTTTTTGGGAGGCTTTGCATTGAATGGCTGTTGTTTTGTATTAAATGTACACGTTTTTGTCTCCTGGATTAGTTTAATGGTGTGGAGAAGTTAGTATGATTGTCAGTTCAGAAGCTTTTCATCACTTTTTACTGCGATTATATCCTTCTTTTACATGATACTTGAAGAAATATACAAGTTAAAAATGTCATCATACCCTTTTGTAGGTTCTTATGATTTAAAGTATCGCTTTATCAAGCAAGTTGAGGATCAAGTATATGAGGATAGGGCTACTGTTCAACAGCTGAAGAGGTGTTTTGATGGACTGCGTCTTCGTCTGTTTATGAGAGACCAAGTGTCCAGAAACCTGATGGTGATGTCTTTCTGCACTTCAGACTTCAAAAACAGTGTAGAAGCTTTTCATCACGTTTTACTACCATTATGATTTAAAGTATCGCTTTATCAAGCAAGTTGAGGATCAAGTATATGAGGATAGGGTTACTGTTCAAGAGCTGAAGATTATTAAATTTCGTTGTTCAGTTCTCAATGTAATTGTAGATCTATCGTCACATGTGATATGTAAATTTTAATTATATTAATCTTTGTAGAGCATTTTATTTTTACTAATTTGACCATCAACAGTTGTTAGAGTTGATACATGCTATTGTAAATGTTGAGTTGCTACTGTTGCCAGCATCTGTTATTCCCAACTGCAATTTCCAAAGAATTTTCAACCATTAACACAATAGAAGTTCTGAACCTTCTTAAAAAATAGGTATTTTGAAAAATTTGACAAAAATCTTTAAAAGTCTGTTGAAAACAGCTGTTTTTAAAACATCTGTTTGGCAAAAGATTCATTGACTGTTTAAAGGTATTGTCTGTTCTCATAATTTCTGTTTTTTGTAACGACTGTTGAGTTGCTACTGTTGTCAACATCTGTTTTTCCCAACAGCAGTTTCCAAAGAATTGTCAACGATTAACACAATAGAAGTTCTGAACATCTGTTATTGTTCAACAGATCTTTGTAAAATGTCTTCAAAACATCAAAACTCTATTCTTAAAAAATAGCTATTTTTTAAATATTGTAAAACTCCATCAACAATGCTTTTTTTAGGTTATTATTGCATCATAATCATAAGTCTTAATATATTGCATAAGATCTGTTGTTGGCCAACAGTGGTTTCCAAACACTACTGAAGGGTATTTCTGTTCTCATAGGTTCTGTTTAATCTAAGGACTGCTGAGTTCCTAATGTTGCCTAACATCTGTTGTTGGCCAACAGTGGTTTTCAAACAACTGTCATCCATTATCAGAACAGAGGTTCTGACGTGGAGAGGTGTTAGCCATCAGATCTTTGTAACTTCTGACACGTCAGCATTGACTTTTTTACTTTATAAACCCCTGTTTCATCCCTAAACAGAGGTTTTACTTTCGTGTCGAGTTTAAAATTCATCAGAGCGGTTTCCACCTTCTTCTTCAACACTTCTTCGTCAACCTCTCGCAACTTTCAATTCCGATCATGGCTTTAATGATGAAAAATTCCCATAACTACCTTGCTATTTTTGAGAAAACCGAGAACAATACTCACTATCATTCAATGATTGATGTTCTTACATCATCAAAATATAATGTGACACCCCAGGGAAACCAGTGAACGATATAACTTACCTAGCTTCCTCAGTGAGTGCGTACCAAATTTCGGGACGAAATTTCTTTTTAGTTGGGGATAATGTGACAACTCGTATTTCGAACCTACTTTGTCTAACGTATGTGAACGTGTTATGATTATATGAGCGTTGATTTATTGAATGTTATGATGTGCATGTATGTATGTTATGTGAATGTTACACGAACCGATCGCACAATAAGCCACACAATCGCACAAGCCCACTAAGGGCCGTATTCTTCGTTTCCGGATCAAGGGCAGCCCAAGTAAGGGCCGGCCCATTTCTCTTTCTCTTATGCGTACAACACACAATGGGGGGGGGTGGTTCCTCATTTGTTTGCTAAGCACCTTCACACACAAAAACCCTAGTTTTCTCTCATCCTCTCTCTCTCAACCCGACGGCAACAATCCTTGGCAATCGAAGATCTTGTTCTTCATTCGGATCACTCTCTCCTTATTTGATTCTAATCGGTTAGTGTTTTGTTTATGCTTTCTTGTTAAATGATGTTATGATTCCATGCTTAGGTTAAACCGATTAGAGTTGCATGATAATAAGCTAGAACCGATGTGATGTTACTATGTTGCTATGCTTTGTCTTTGGATTGATTGTTGTGGTGATTAAGGTTGAATGAATGGAATCGGATTTGTATAAATGTTAATCGGCTGCATGAAACCAGAATGTTATATGGTCAAGATAGAAGTATCATGAGATGATTGAAACCTTTAAATAAGTATGTTTAGGTGTTTTGAATGATTGTTCATGATTATCGATCATCTAGGGTTCATGAGAGTTCATATGGATTAAAAGATAGTTGCCTTGTTTGATCGATTCTATGCTAAATGAATGGCTGGAAATTTGTTGATTGACATATGTTAAATTGGAAACAATGTAACTAATTTCGTGAATGAAGGAAACCTGTAACCGACTTGCATAATATCCGGTAATTAAAACAATCACACAAATCTGATCCGAGCGCACAAGAGGCCACTCGCGCAAGCCTTCGTGTCGCACAAGGTACCCTAGTCGCACAAGGTTGTCGGATCGCGCAAGCTTGTCCAGTCGTACAAGCTTGACTGGATCGCACAAGATGTTTGTTCATTTGGGCCGTATGTTATTTATTGGGCTAGACTAATCCCAATCGCACAACCCGGCCGGATCGCACAACCCAATCCGGACCGCATAAGTCACATATGTGTTTTTATTTGGGCCGAAATGTGTTACTTGTCTGTATGATAGTTGGGCCGGTTACTTAGTTAACCACTTATGTTACATGTTGGGCCGGGTAGCTTTGGGCTCCAACGGATGACTCGCGCAAGGCCCTAAGCTTGTGCGAGCCCAATCTGGAATTCAGGATAACTGTTGAACGTGATGTTGCGTATTTGCTATGATCCGTATGTGTTTTCCTATATTTTATCTTATGTGATACATACGTGCATTACTTTAGTCAAAACCTGACTTGTATGGTAACCCTGTTAGGACGTGGTTGACCACCCTTAGTTCAAGAACCTTTTGTGTATCTGCCGAGCAAACCAAGGTGAGTTCACACAGCCAAGGCATGGGATTCCCGGGTTGGGAATTGGGTTGGATTTATTTGAAATGGATAATTACTCGTACTTACGCTATCACTAGACTATAGACCATCGTCCTCAGGTTAGTCAGGACACTTACGTAAAACCTACGTAAACTAGAATCTACCATTGTCTCCCGGGTCGGGAGGACACTTACGTAAAACCTACGTAAACTAATACCTACTACTGTCTTCCGGGTCGGAAGGACACTTACGTAAATCCTACGTAAACCCCACACGTACCACTGTCCTCGGGGAATGGCACTCACGTAAATCCTACGTGACCTAGTATGTATTCCTGTTCTCGGTTTAAGAAGAACACATGGTTGCAAATAGTCTAGTAAGTACAAACATGGGAAGCCCCCATTAGTAAAGATAAACGTGGGAAGCCCACACCAGTAATACATATGACCATGGGAAACCCCCACTATTAGTACATACTTACATGGGAAGCCCCCCCCCCCACTAAATGCATATATGATTTCTTATAACGAACTTATCTTCTGTGAACTCGCTCAACTAGTTGTTGACTCTCTGCTGCATGCCTTGCAGGACCTTAGGTACTTGTGGAGCTTGCACAAGGAGGAGCAGGTCGTTGTGGGCATGGATCGTGAATGCTTAATAAAACACATATGACATTTCATGCATTATTATTTTATGTTGGGTTTACTTACATGCTTCCGCTACTTAAACAAAGTTTGGTTTTGAACATCAATCATGTCGTGATGAATTACATTATCTACTTTTATTATTAAATGCTATGTTCGATATGATTGGTGGCTTGATCCTGGTCAGTCACGCTCCCAAGCGGTGGTACTCCGCGAGTGGATTTTTGGGGGTGTGACAGATTGGTATCAGAGCCATTGGTTATAGAGAACTTGGTTTTAATATGGGAAAAACGTTTTTATTAAAACCAGACTATAACCAGAACAGTGCTCTCAACGATCCACAATGACGCTTCGCTCCACGTGCAAGACTCGACATTCTAGGTAATATGGTGTATGTTTATTACCTGCTTGCTAGAAATGCATAGAACTTGCTCGTATTACGTTAGATACACATGACACTATTGCTTGAGAACACCTATGTACTTACACTTTTCTGTCATCGCACTACTCGCGAACCATTCTCACTTACGCTACTTTTACTTTGAAGAACATGTCTGGACGAATTAACATGACTCAAGTCCAGTTGACGGCTCTCATTAACGAACAAGTTGCTGCGGCACTTGCAGCCGCACAAGCAGGAGGTATATCCTGTAGTCTTAGCACACACTAGGGTCTTTTGATCCTACACTCCTAAACCAACTCTCGTATTTAAACTTTGTCCTATTCGTACACAATAGGTCAACCCGCACAGCAACCTGTCTGCACATTCAAGAACTTCATGGACTGTCGTCCAAGCACATTCAGTGGCACAGAAGGAGCAGTGGGACTACTCCATTGGTTTGAGAAGCTCGAATCGGTATTCGAGATGTGTGAATGCCGTGAGGCTCACGGGGTCAAGTACGCCACTGGCACGTTGGAAGGAATCGCGCTAACCTGGTGGAACGCGCAAGTACAGATACTAGGGTTGGCAGCTGCTAACGCCACCCCTTGGAATGAATTCAAGGAACTTATCAAAAGGAAATATTGCACGCGTGACGACATCCACAAGTTGGAAGTGGAGTTTTACCATTTGAAAATGACGGGGTCAGAGATTGAAGCTTATACGAAACGGTCAAACGAACTGGCCATCCTGTGTCCAACCATGGTAGACCCTCCGATCAAGCGTATCGAGCTGTACCTCAAGGGTCTAGCCTCAGAAATTCAGAGCCATGTTACATCGGCTAACCTCGACAACATCCAAGACATTCAGCGTCTTGCTCATCGCCTCACGGATCAGGCGGTGGAACAGAACAAGTTGCCCAAACGCATCAGTGCTACCACTTCAGCCGCTACTCCCACTACACCCAGTGACAACAAAAGAAAGTGGGATGGGGATTCTAGCAAAGGTTCAACAACAGTTCAGTCTCAAGTTCAGCAACAGAAGACTGACCACTACCAGAGTCCTAGTCAGCAATCCTCTGGTGGTCATAGACAGAGAAGATACCAAGGGTTTCACCCCAAGTGTCACAACTGCAACAGACATCACAGCGGCCAGTGCAACAAGGGTCGTTGTCAAAGGTGTCTCAAGATGGGTCACGAGGCCAAAGACTGTAGGAGCCCACGACCTTCAAATCAGAACCAGCAACCGCAACTACCAGCTCCACAGAATCCACAGCAGCAGCAACCACAGCGTGGAAACCGGGGATGTTTCCAGTGTGGAGCAGAAGGTCATTACAAACGTGATTGCCCTCAATTGAACCAGAATCAGAATCGCAACAACAACAATCACCAGGGCAATGGTAACAACGGTGGGAACAACAACAACAATGGCAACGAGGCAAGGGGTCGAGCTTTCGTGCTGGGGCGAGGAGACGCAATGAACGATCCCAATGTGGTTATGGGTAAGTTTCTCCTCGACGATATTTATGTTACTGTTTTATTTGATTCGGGTGCGGATACAAGCTATATATCTGTGAAAGTCAATAAATTATTAAAACGTGCACCAACACCCCTAAACACTAAGCATGTAGTAGAACTAGCTAATGGTAAGAGTTTAGAAGCCACGCAAGTAGTCAGGGGTTGTAGTATTGTCTTAGCCGGCCAGGCTTTCTCCATCGACCTTATTCCCATAGTCTTGGGAAGTTTCGATATCGTTATCGGGATGGACTGGTTATCCCAACATCAGGCAGAAATCTTATGCAGCGAGAAGATCATTCGCATTCCCCGTTCTGGCAAGGAACCTCTCGAAGTTCAAGGCGACAAGAGTGGTGCTGTGGTTGGCATTATCTCTTTCTTGAAGGCTCAGAAATGTTTGCGGAAGGGTCACACCGCCATTCTAGCACTTGTCACTGACACATCGACGAAAGAAAAGAAATTGGAGGATATTCCAGTGGTACGCGACTTCCCTCAGGTGTTTCCTGAAGATTTACCTGGTCTACCGCCTCATCGTCAGGTCGAATTTCAAATCGAGCTCGCTCCAGGAGCAGCACCCATAGCTAGAGCACCGTATCGATTAGCTCCAACTGAACTGGAAGAACTGTCGAAACAACTACAAGAGCTCTTGGAAAAGGGCTTTATTCGTCCAAGCTCATCGCCTTGGGGAGCTCTAGTGTTATTCGTGAAAAAGAAGGACGGTACCTTCAGGATGTGCATAGACTACTGGGAACTCAACAAGGTGACAGTGAAGAACCGTTATCCTCTTCCACGTATAGACGACTTATTCGACCAGTTGCAAGGGTCGTGCTACTACTCCAAGATAGACTTGAGGTCGGGTTATCATCAGCTGAGAGTCCGGGATGAGGACGTCTCCAAGACAGCATTTAGAACTCGATACGGCCACTACGAGTTTCTTGTCATGCCGTTCGGGTTAACGAACGCGCCTGCCGTATTTATGGATCTGATGAACAGGGTGTGCAAGCCGTACTTAGACAGATTTGTGATAATGTTTATTGACGACATTCTGATCTACTCCAAGAGTCAGGAGGAGCACGAGCAGCATCTACGACTTATTTTGGAACTCGTACGAAAGGAACAGCTGTACGCTAAGCTTTCGAAATGTGACTTCTGGCTTCGTGAAGTCCACTTTCTAGGCCACGTAGTAAACAAGGATGGGATCCATGTCGATCCATCCAAGGTAGATTCGATCAGAAACTGGCCTGTACCCCGTACACCAACGGAAATACGCCAATTCTTGGGTTTGGCGGGATACTACAGACGGTTTATCAAGGATTTCTCAAAGATTGCCCATCCGCTTACACTACTGACACAAAAGGGTGTCACCTACCGTTGGGGTAACACTCAGGAAACTGCTTTTCAGCACCTAAAGGATAGACTTTGCAGTACACCTATCCTCTCATTGCCAGAAGGCACGGACGATTTTGTAGTTTATTGTGATGCATCCATCCAGGGTCTTGGATGTGTGCTAATGCAGCGCGACAAGGTCATCGCTTACGCTTCGCGCCAACTTAAGGTTCACGAACGGAACTACACGACGCACGATTTAGAGCTGGGAGCTGTTGTTTTCGCGCTTAAGATATGGCGACACTACCTGTACGGTACCATGTGCACTATCTACACCGATCACAGGAGTCTCGAACATATCTTCAAGCAGAAGGAATTGAACATGCGTCAACGACGATGGGTTGAATTACTTAACGATTACGAATGCGCCATCAAGTACCATCCAGGCAAAGCCAATGTTGTGGCTGACGCCCTCAGTCGAAAAGACACTTTACCTAGACGCGTACGAGCACTACAGCTCACGATTCAGTCTAGCCTTCCTGCACAGATACGAGATGCTCAGGTAGAAGCATTGAAACCAGAAAACGTCAGGGTTGAAGCCCTACGCGGCTCACGAAAACGGTTAGAACAGAAGGCAGACGGCGCCTACTATGTAACGGGGCGTATTTGGGTCCCACTTTTTGGCGGTTTACGCGAACTTGTAATGGACGAAGCGCACAAGTCTCGCTACTCGGTACATCCAGGGTCGGATAAAATGTACCACGACATCAGAACAACATACTGGTGGCCTAGCATGAAAGCCCACATCGCGACTTACGTCGGCAAGTGTTTGACATGTGCAAAAGTCAAAGTGGAGTATCAGAAACCAGCGGGCCTACTTCAGCAACCCAAGATACCGCAATGGAAATGGGAAGAAATTTCCATGGACTTTGTTACAGGCCTACCCAGATCCCAGCGTGGGAATGATACTATATGGGTGATCGTGGATCGACTCACCAAGTCTGCACACTTCCTGGCTATAAAGGAAACGGATAAGTTCTCCACTCTCGCAGACGTTTATCTTAAGGAAGTTGTTTCGAGGCACGGGGTGCCCATCTCTATCATTTCGGATCGGGATGCACGATTCACGTCAGAGCTATGGCAAGCGATGCACAAATCTTTTGGCTCACGGTTAGACATGAGCACAGCATATAATCCTCAGACGGATGGGCAGTCTGAGCGAACGATCCAGACTCTTGAAGACATGCTTCGGGCATGTGTTATTGATTTCGGCAACGGCTGGGAAAAGCACCTCCCGTTAGTGGAGTTTTCATACAACAACAATTATCACACCAGCATACAAGCCGCTCCATTTCGAGGCATTGTACGGACGTAAATGCCGGTCACCTCTCGGTTGGGCAGAGGTGGGGGATAGTCAGATCACGGGTCCAGAGATTGTAGTGGACGCCACGGAAAAGATTGCACAGATACGACAACGCATGGTGGCAGCACGCGACCGTCAGAAAGCCTACGCGGACAAGCGTAGGAAGCCTTTGGAATTTCAGGTCGGGGACTGGGTTTTACTTAAAGTCTCACCCTGGAAGGGTGTGGTACGTTTTGGCAAACGGGGCAAACTAAATCCGCGGTATGTCGGACCGTTCGAAATCATTGAGAAAATCGGCAAAGTGGCCTACAAGCTAAATCTACCAGCTGAACTCGGTGCAGTTCACAACGTTTTCCACGTGTCAAATTTGAAGAAATGCTTGTCAGATGAGACCCTCATAATTCCCTTGAAAGAGCTCACTATCGATGAGCGGTTGCAGTTCGTCGAGGAACCTGTAGAAATCACGGACCAGGATGTTAAGGTCCTCAAACACAAGAGAATCCCTCTTGTCCGAGTTCGTTGGAACTCCAAACGTGGCCCAGAGTACACCTGGGAACGCGAAGACCAGATGACAGAAAAGTACCCCCAGTTATTCGAAACCAATGCAACCACTACTGAGACTGAAGCTACTACTGCGGAATTTCGGGACGAAATTCCAGATCAACGGGGGGAGGATGTGACACCCCAGGGAAACCAGTGAATGATATAACTTACCTAGCTTCCTCAGTGAGTGCGTACCAAATTTCGGGACAAAATTTCTTTTTAGTTGGGGATAATGTGACAACTCGTATTTCGAACCTACTTTGTGTAACGTATGTGAACGTGTTATGATTATATGAGCGTTGATTTATTGAATGTTATGATGTGCATGTATGTATGTTATGTGAATGTTACACGAACCGATCGCACAATAAGCCACACAATCGCACAAGCCCACTAAGGGTCGTATTCTTCGTTTCCGGATCAAGGGAGCCCAAGTAAAGGCCGGCCCATTTCTCTTTCTCTTATGCGTACAACACACAATGGGGGGGGTGGTTCCTCATTTGTTTGCTAAGCACCTTCACACACAAAAACCCTAGTTTTCTCTCATCCTCTCTCTCTCAACCCGACGGCAACAATCCTTGGCAATCGAAGATCTTGTTCTTCATTCGGATCACTCTCTCCTTATTTGATTCTAATCGGTTAGTGTTTTGTTTATGCTTTCTTGTTAAATGATGTTATGATTCCATGCTTAGGTTAAACCGATTAGAGTTGCATGATAATAAGCTAGAACCGATGTGATGTTACTATGTTGCTATGCTTTGTCTTTGGATTGATTGTTGTGGTGATTAAGGTTGAATGAATGTAATCGGATTTGTATAAATGTTAATCGGCTGCATGAAACCAGAATGTTATATGGTCAAGATAGAAGTATCTTGAGATGATTGAAACCTTTAAATAAGTATGTTTAGGTGTTTTGAATGATTGTTCATGATTATCGATCATCTAGGGTTCATGAGAGTTCATATGGATTAAAAGATAGTTGCCTTGTTTGATCGATTCTATGCTAAATGAATGGCTGGAAATTTGTTGATTGACATATGTTAAATTGGAAACAATGTAACTAATTTCCTGTGAATGAAGGAAACTTGTAACCGACTTGCATAATATCCGGTAATTAAAACAATCAAACAAATCTGATCCGAGCGCACAAGAGGCCACTCGCGCAAGGCTTCGTGTCGCACAAGGTACCCTAGTCGCACAAGGTTGTCGGATCGCACAAGCTTGTCCAGTCGTACAAGCTTGACTGGATCGCACAAGATGTTTGTTCATTTGGGCCGTATGTTATTTATTGGGCTGGACTAATCCCAATCGCACAACCCGGCCGGATCGCACAACCCAATCCGGACCGCACAAGTCACTTATGTGTTTTTATTTGGGCTGAAATGTGTTACTTGTCTGTATGATAGTTGGGCTGGTTACTTAGTTAACCACTTATGTTACATGTTGGGCCGGGTAGCTTTGGGCTCCAACGGATGACTCGCACAAGGCCCTAAGCTTATGCGAGCCCAATCCGGAATTCAGGATAACTGTTGAACGTGATGTTGCGTATTTGCTATGATCCATATGTGTTTTCCTATATGTTATCTTATGTGATACATACGTGCATTACTTTAGTCAAAACCTGACTTGTATGGTAACTCTGTTAGGACGTGGTTGACCACCCTTAGTTCAAGAACCTTTTGTGTATATGCCGAGCAAACCAAGGTGAGTTCACACAGCCAAGGCATGGGATTCCCGGGTTGGGAATTGGGTTGGATTATTTGAAATGGATAATTACTCGTACTTACGCTATCACTAGACTATAGACCATCGTCCTCAGGTTAGTCAGGACACTTACGTAAAACCTACGTAAACTAGAATCTACCATTGTCTCCCGGGTCGGGAGGACACTTACGTAAAACCTACGTAAACTAATACCTACTACTGTCTTCCGGGTCGGAAGGACACTTACGTAAATCCTACGTAAACCCCACACGTACCACTGTCCTCGGGGAAGGGCACTCACGTAAATCCTACGTGACCTAGTATGTATTCCTGTTCTCGGTTTAAGAAGAACACATGGTTGCAAATAGTCTAGTAAGTACAAACATGGGAAGCCCCCATTAGTAAAGATAAACGTGGGAAGCCCCCACCAGTAATACATATGACCATGGGAACCCCCCACTATTAGTACATACTTACATGGGAAGCCCCCCCCCCCACTAAATGCATATATGATTTCTTATAACGAACTTATCTTCTGTGAACTCGCTCAACTAGTTGTTGACTCTCTGCTGCATGCCTTGCAGGACCTTAGGTACTTGTGGAGCTTGCACAAGGAGGAGCAGGTCGTTGTGGGCATGGATCGTGAATGCTTAATAAAACACATATGACATTTCATGCATTATTATTTTATGTTGGGTTTACTTACATACTTCCGCTACTTAAACAAAGTTTGGTTTTGAACATCAATCATGTCGTGATGAATTACATTATCTACTTTTATTATTAAATGCTATCTTCGATATGATTGGTGGCTTGATCCTGGTCAGTCACGCTCCCAAGCGGTGGTACTCCGCGAGTGGATTTTTGGGGGTGTGACATATGAGGTCATTATTACCGCTGACGCACCCATTTACCAAGAGACGCTTCGCGATTTTTGGGCAAATGCGAATATCGAAGAACAAAACAATGTGGCCGTAAGTATAACTTCAAAAGTCGAAGGTGAATCGGTTGCTATTACCCCCAGTACCATATCAACAACATTTGAGGTAAACGACTTGGTAGGTAAGACCTCTTCGCCGAAAAATGAGATTCAAACATACTTGATTGGGAGGGGATATGATGCACAGTTGAACCAGGCAACTATGTTTAAAGGTAATTTTCCACCACCAATGAAATTCCTATTCCATACTCTCGTAATTTGTCTCTCAAATAAAACGACTTCTTTTAATGAAATACCTTTGAAAATTCAGTCATTGGGGTATGCAATTTTCACAAATATTGCTTTTAACTACTCCCAGGCACTATTTATTGATTTGGTTGCAAATTTTAAAAACATTAAAAAGGGGAAAATTGCTGCTATTAAAAAGGGGAGAACTGTTGCTATTAAAAAGGGGAAAACTGCTGATTTTCTTATGTTCCCTAGACTATTAAGCTACTACCTGCAAAAACTTGTTTCTCAATAGGTTTTCAAAGGTAAAGCTATTAAACTGAATAGTCTAACATCCGAAACTTTTACTCGCCTTATGGCTAAAGAGGTAGATATTTCCAAAACTGAAGCAGAGGGGAATGAGAAAATTTTAGATGAGTCCAAAACTCTTCTCAAACCTCTGTTGCTGAGCCCACTGCTCTTGGTGATCACAACACTAAAACCACTGCCGTGAAACCCCCACCAACAAAACTCAAAAAGACCAAAACAAAATCCAAAAAGCCCACCAAAACCAGCAAAACGGGTCCTCTGGAAGATGAGATCCCAGAGGTTAACCCTGTGAAAACACATGTCACTACAAACCACTGTTGCTACTTCCTCACGACATGTGGAAAGATCTCAACCCATAAACCAAACTCCTCATGATTCCTCACAAAATGAACATGTTGTATGCACAAGGACACCACAATATGATGTCATACCCTCATATGAGAGTATACTTAAAAGTCCTTCTTCGGGGGCAATGTCTCTTTCGACAGTAATCCCTACATCTTCTATTCCACCAAAGTTTGTAACACTGCTTCAAGCTATTGACATTCAGACTGATAGTTATCCCTCCCACAAACACTTTACTGAGAGTTTAACTTCAACAATAGCTATGTCTGAACCTTTTCAATTACCTAACCCAGAAATTGTGACACTCTAGGTTTTCCCGAGTAACCCTCTTGTATTAGCAGTGTGTACGTATGAATTATTAAATGAAAGGTGTGAATTATCTTGATGTGCTATGTGTTGATAACGTGTATGTAATAAATATATATGTGTATAAGTACTAAGTGAACCGAGACCACGACTCGAGACCGCTCGGTCTCGAGTGAACAGTAAACAGTGGGCCGGTTGGGCCGTGGACCTCCTTGAGCCCACACGGAAATCCATTAAGGTGGACCGACCTTAGAACGGGTATAAAACCCATACCCAAGCCAACATTTCCTCATTTTGGACACTCAATCATCATCCCAAATCCTCAAACATCCCCTCACACTCACTCCCACACTCTCCCACACTCTCTCTCTCACTAAAACCCTAAGACACCACCACCGTCCTCCTTCTCACCTCTCGGACTCAACCGGCAGCAATAGGACTCTCGGAAATCGGCTCATTATCATCATCCGGAAGCTAGTTCATCGATCCTCCATACCCTCAATATCTAGCCGGTATGTGTTTTGTAGTTTGTTTGGTCTTTAAGGTGAATTTAGGGTACACTATGATACTACTTGAATGAATGTGTAGCATAATAGGTCTTTGTTGTTTTGAATGTTTAAATGATGAATGATGGGTAAACCGTGATATGCAACTTGTTGATGAACAATGTGCTCCTTATAAACCGAATGAATGATGAATGTTATGGATAAGCTAGTATGTCTGAACAATGGATTCATGCTAGAAAAGTGTAAGGATATTTTAGTAAGGGGTTGTAAGATTGACTTGATATCAAGAATATATGTTCACATGATCCTTGATCACAAAATTTCATGCTTGAATGATCTCATGAAGAACATTATGAATATGTGTTGAATATGATATCATGAACTATTTGAATATGATATGAATATTTGAAAATGTGATGTTTGATTTGTTTTAATTAGAATTTAGACAAGAAAACATGTTTGTGCATTCTGGTTGGATAGTACACAATTTCATGAACATGCAATTTCATTGGACAGTACATCAGTGGTTCTAGAAGGATCTCTACATCAGACAAACGAGTCGAGACCCTCGGTTGCGAATCTAGACCATCAAAGTGGCAACTCGAGACCAAGCAGCAGACATCAAGGACTCGGGACCAGCAAGATTTCGACTCGAGACCTCGTGATCTCGACTCGAGACTGAACTCGAGACCTCTAAGATTTCGACTCATGCCTGCACCACTCTAGACCAGCCATTCACAATTCAAGACCTCTTGGTTGCGACTCGAGACCGCGTGTTCTCGAGTCGAGACGACCTAGTCTTGACTGGGCTACTTGTCTTCATTATTGGGCCAAAGTGTGTGGACTGTGCATTTTGGACTCTGTGATACATGTTGCTGTTAACTGTTAGTATGATAGGATAGGCCCAATAACACTTTGTATTATGTATGATATGTGTTAACTGTTACTGCTTAATCTAGAATCAGCCCAACATTAGGGATGCTAGTATAATATGCATGTTATGTGATAGAAACGTGTAAGATATACGTGACTTGTTTATATCCGAGCTTGACCCAAACTGGTAACCATGTTAGGACGTGGTGACCAGCGTGCTTGACCAAGTAAGCTAATCTGCCGAGCAACCCAAGGTGAGTTCACAACTTTTAAAGCATGCGTTCCTGGTGGTTTGGGAAAACGGAACTTAAAACAACGTTATCCCTTTGTAAGGGATACAAACCTATTTTCTCCCCTTGTGCGGGACCCTTAGTTAATTACTGTTTATACTGGATGCAACAAGCAATACTAAACGAAACTCTATCACTCAAGTCCTCACTACTTAATACCGATTAGTCGCCGGGGCCTGGCGAACGGGTTATTAGTTGATAGCGCTATTTAGGTCTAACCAGCCTCACACCGACCCTTGTTACTGGGAACGGGAGTGAACTAATAGACTCTGGCAAACCGTCAATGATGATAGAACATTGACAAACGGGGCACTGCGGAAACGTACGGTTAAGTAGTATTCGGTATTGTAAAAATAGTTTAGTAGCTTACATATGGGGTAGCTCCCCATGGCATGTATAAATGAGTAAATTAACTGGTTAAAACAAGTTTTTGGAAATTAAAAACTGGTCGAACTCGTGGACTCGCCAACATTATGTTGATACCCTATTGCATGCTTTGCAGGTACCCAGTGACTCAGGAGCTTGCAGCTTGGGGATGGGTAGTGGTCGTCTAACCCATGCGTTGGGTTCTAAATAAACTTGAACTATGAACCTTGTTTTAAACTGTTTTGTCTATACTTCCGCTACTTACCTAAACTACTATTTGAACTTAAAACTTTTGAACTTTGATTATGATATTTGCTAACCCTGTGGTTGGTGAATATTACTTATGTTATTAATTAAATTGCTCAGTATAATTGGTGGCTGGATCCTGGTCATGTCACACACCTAGCGATGGTTCTCCGCATGTGGATTTTGGGGGTGTGACAGATTGGTATCAGAGCCATTGGTTATAGTGAACTTGGTTTTAAAAAGGAAGTCTTTTTGAGAATAACCAGACTATAACCCGTGACTCGTGAGGACACTACACTCCAAGTGCAAGACTCAACACATTAGACCTCATAGCTCGGACTAGTGTTTACTTGCTTGCTTACTTTATGCTGTCTGTTCTGCTATACGTACTAGTGTGCCTAGTTAGATAGATACACCCTCTCTTCTATCTCATTCTCGCTACATTACGACATCACACTCATGCTATGTTTTCTGGTTATGAAGACAATGAGTGGACGCGGAAGAGGGAACGTTAACATGACTCAGGCTCAGTTCACTAACCTGATCAACAAGGTGGTTGCAGCTTTCGCAGCTCACCCTGGAAGAAAACTCGTTATTTTAGGATGTTTAGATCCCACCCCCGCATCGTCTTTTCACCCCTAAACCTATTCGCTTCGCTTATCACAACAGGTCAGCATGCACCCGCGCAACCACGTGTTTGTACTTTCAAAATCTTCATGGATTGCAAGCCTCTCCCTTTCAATGGCACTGAGGGTGCCATAGGTCTTCTACACTGGATTGAGAAGGCCGAAGCTGTCTTTGCTGTCTGCGAGTGTCCCCCTGCTAATTGGGTTAAGTTTGCTACTGGTACGCTTGAAGGAAACGCGCTTTCCTGGTGGAAGGCGCAAATTCAGATGCTCGGTTTAGAAACTGCTAATGCTACCGCGTAGGAAGATTTCAAGGACATGATTAAGGAAGAGTATTGTCACAGGGATGACATCCACAAGCTCGAAAACGAGTACTTTGAGCTCAAGATGGTTGGATCAGAGATCGAGACCTACACCAAACAGTCCAACGACTATGCTGCTCTCTGCCCAAACATGTCTCGACCTATGTATCGAAGGATCGAATTGTACATCAAGGGTTTGGCCCCAGAAATCCGGAGCCATGTGACTTCAGCCAACCTCAATACCATTCAGCCAGTCGTCCGTCTTGCTCACAAACTCACTGATCAGGCTGTGGAATAGGGCAAGTTGCCCAAAAGGATCAGTGCTACTACGGGAACTTCTGGTGATAACAAGCGTAAGTGGGAAGGAAATCAGAGCAAGGATGCTAACCCCACTCAGACCCCAGTTCAACAAAGGAAAACTGAAAACAACAAAGGCCCTCAGCAACAGGGTGGCTATCGAGGGAACCACCCTAAGTGTAACACACACCACAATGGGCCATGTGGCAAAAGTTAGTGCCAGCGATGCAACAAGATAGTGCATGAAGCCAAAGACTGCAGGAGCCAGTTTCCGGCTAGGCAGAATCAGCAACAACCGCAACAACAGCAGCAAGGAAACAACCGTGTATGCTATAAGTGCGGAGCAACGGGGCACATGCGAAGGGATTGCCCGGAACTGAACCAGAACCGCAACAACAACCAGGGAGTTGGAAACAACGATCAAAACAACAACAATGCTGGGAATGGTGCATGAGGAAGGGCTTTCGTTATTGGAGCTGGAGAAGCAAGGAATGACCCCAACGTCGTGGCGGGTAAGTTCCTACTCGATGATCGTTATGTTTCTGTATTATTTGATTCTGGAGCCGATGCTAGTTATGTATCTCTACGTATTAGTAAGAAGCTTAATCATACGCCTACAATATTAAGACTAAGCATACCGTTGAGTTAGCAAATGTAGAAATATCGAGGCCTCACACATTATCAGTAACTGCAAACTAGTGTTGTCTGGTCAGACCTTTAGCATCGATCTTTTTCCTATCGTTCTTGGAAGCTTCGACGTCGTCATTGGTATGGATTGGTTATCCAAACATCACGCTGAAATCCTCTGTCAAGAGAAAATGGTTCGCATTCCCCGCCGTTCTGGCAAACCCCTCATCGTTCAAGGTGACAAAGGCGGAGAAGTCACAGGCATCATCTCGTTCTTAAAGGCCCAGAAGTGTTTACGAAGGGGGCACACCGCTATCTTAGCACTTGTCACCGACACACAGGAAAAGGAAAAGAGGATTGAAGATTTTCCAGTGGTACACGACTACCCCGAGGTATTTCCTGAAGAACTACCTGGACTCCCTCCTCACCGTCAGGTCGAATTTCAAATCGAGCTAACTCCCAAAGCAGCACCTATAGCTCAAGCGCCTTATCGACTAGCCCCCGCAGAACTGAAGGAACTTTCTACGCAACTACAAGAACTATTGGATAAAGGATTTATCCGTCCTAGTTCGTCACCCTGGGGAGCACCAGTGCTCTTTGTTAAGAAGAAGGATGGCACATTCCGAATGTGCATCGATTATCGTGAGCTAAACAAAGTTACCATCAAGAATCGTTACCCACTCCCACGCATCGACGATTTATTCGATCAGTTGCAAGGATCGAGTTACTACTCTAAGATTGACCTGCGATCAGACTATCATCAGCTGAGAGTCCGTGATGAAGCATCTCCAAAACTGTGTTCAGAACTCGTTATGGTCACTACGAATTCCTCGTCATGCCTTTTGGAATGACTAACGCGCCTGCGGTTTTCATGGATCTCATGAACCGAGTGTGCAAGCCTTACCTCGACAGGTTCGTAATTGTGTTTATCGACGACATCCTGATCTACTCGAAAAGTCAAGAGGAGCATGAACAACACCTGCGTCTTATTCTCGAACTCCTTCGCAACGAACAACTGTACGCCAAGTTCTCGAAATGCGACTTCTGGCTTCGAGAAGTCCACTTCATTGGGCACGTGGTCAATAAGGACGGAATTCTTGTCGATCCAGCTAAGATCGACTCTATAAAGAATTGGCCTACCCCTAAGACTCCGACTAAAGTTCGCCAATTCTTGGGATTGGCAGGATACTATCGTAGATTCATCAAGGGATTTTTGAAGATTGCTCAACCCCTCACGACTCTCACTCAGAAGGGTATTGCTTACAAATGGAATGAAGCTCAGGAGTCTGCTTTTCAGAAGCTAAAGGATAACCTCTGTAGTGCTCCTATTCTCTCGTTACCTGAAGGTACCGACGACTTTGTGGTTTACTGCGATGCGTCTATTCATGGGCTCGGTTGCGTGTTAATGCAACGCGAGAAAGTTATTGCTTACGCTTCTCGACAACTTAATACTCACGAAAGGAACTACACTACGCACGATTTGGAATTGGGAGCAGTGGTTTTTGCTCTTAAGATATAGAGACATTACCTGTACGGTACCAGGTGCACCATTTACACCGATCACAGGAGTCTCGAGCACATCTTCAAACAAAAGGAGTTAAACATGCGACAACGTCGATGGGTCGAACTCCTGAATGATTACGAATGCGCGATCAAGTACCATCTGGGCAAAGCCAATGTCGTGGCAGATGCCCTCAGCCGAAAGGACACTACACCTAAGCGCGTGCGAGCATTATGACTTACCATCCAGTCTAACCTCCCTACTCAGATACGAAGTGCTCAGGTTGAAGCATTGAAACCTGAGAACATCAGGGCTGAGTCCCTGCGAGGATCGAGGAAACGTTTGGAATAAAAGGAAGACGGAGCTTACTATGTGACAGGGCGCATTTGGGTTCCACTCTATGGAGATCTACGTGAACTTGTGATGGACGAAGCACATAAGTCTCGTTACTCAGTACATCCTGGTTTGGATAAGATGTACCACGATCTCAAAACCACGTATTGGTGGCCTGGTATGAAAGCCAGCATAGCCACCTACGTTAGCAAGTGCTTGACCTGTGCTAGAGTCAAGGTCGAATACCAGAAGCCGTCGGGCTTGTTGCAACAACCGGAACTGCCAAAATGGAAATGGGAGCAAATTTCCATGGATTTCGTCACAGGCTTACCAAGATCTCAAAGCGGGAACGATACCATTTGGGTCATCGTGGACCGCCTAACCAAGTCTGCACACTTCCTCGCGATCAAGGAAACAGATAAGTATTCAAAGCTCGCTGCCATCTGCATGAAGGAAATAGTTGCTAGGCACGGAGTGCCAATCTCTATCATATCCGATCGTGACCCACGCTTTACATCCGAATTATGGCAAGCTACGCATAGATCTTTTGGCTCACGTTTGGATATGAGCACTACTTACCACCCACAGACCGATGGTCAAACGGAACGTACCATCCAAACGCTTGAAGACATGCTGAGAGCATGTGTTATTGATTTTGGAAACGGGTGGGAACGACACTTACCGTTGTTAGAGTTTTCCTACAATAACAGCTACCACACCAGCATTCAGGCAGCACCCTTTGAGGCATTGTACGGTCGTAAATGCCGATCACCTCAATGTTGGGCAGAAGTTGGCAAAAGCCAAATTACTGGCCCGGAACTTGTAGTCGAGACTATGGAAAGGATTGCCCAGATCAGGCAACGCATGGCGGCAGCTCGTGACCGTCAGAAAAGTTACGCTGATAAGCGTAGGAAACCGCTAGAATTCCAGGTCGGGGCAAGCTTAATCCGCGATATGTCGGACCATTTGAAATTACCGAGAAAATCGGTAAGGTTGCTTACACATTGAATCTACCTGAAGAGCTGAGTGCGGTGCACAACGTCTTCCACGTGTCTAATCTGAAGAAGTGTCTGTCAGATGAAACACTCATAATTCCTTTCAAGGAACTCACTTTTGACGAACAGCTACACTTTACTGAGGAACCGGTTGAGATCACTGATCGAGAGATCAAAACCCTCAAACGTAGCCACATACCTATTGTACGAGTTCGTTGGAACTCGCGCCGTGGCCCAGAGTTTACCTGGGAGCGGGAAGACCAGATGAAGCGCAAGTATCCCCAGTTGTTCCCAAATGAAACTCCCAGCACTGAAGCTACAACCGAATTTCAGGACGAAATTCCAAACTAACGGGGGGATGATGTGACACCCCGTTGAAACGATCTCACTAGCTTGATAGTGGATGCCTTAACTTTCGGGACGAAAGTTCTTAAAACTTGGGGATAATGTGACACTCTAGGTTTTCCCGAGTAACCCTCTTGTATTAACAGTGTGTACGTATGAATTATTAAATGAAAGGTGAGAATTATCTTGATGTGCTATGTGTTGATAACGTGTATGTAATAAATATATATGTGTATAAGTACTAAGTGAACCGAGACCACGACTCGAGATCGCTCGGTCTCGAGTGACCAGTAAACAGTGGGCCGGTTGGGCCATGGACCTCCTTAAGCCCACACGGAAATCCATTAAGGTGCACCGACCATAGAACGGGTATAAAACCCATACCCAAGCCAACATTTCCTCATTTTGGACACTCAATCATCATCCCAAATCCTCAAACATCCCCTCACACTCACTCCCACACTCTCTCTCGCTAAAATCCTAAGACACCACCACCGTCCTCCTTCTCACCTCTCGGACTCAACCGGCGGCAATAGGACTCCCGGAAATCAACTCATTATCATCATCCGGAAGCTAGTTCATCGATCCTCCATACCCTCAATATCTAGCCGGTATGTGTTTTGTAGTGTGTTTGGTCTTTAAGGTGATTTTAGGGTACACTATGATACTACTTGAATGAATGTGTAGCATAATAGGTCTTTATTGTTTTGAATGTTTAAATGATGAATGATGGGTAAACCGTGATATGCAACTTGTTGATGAACAATGTGCTCCTTATAAACCGAATGAATGATGAATGTTATGGATAAGCTAGTATGTCTGAACAATGGATTCATGCTAGAAAAGTGTAAGGATATTTTGGTAAGGGGTTGCAAGATTGACTTGATATCAAGAATATATGTTCACATGATCCTTGATCACAAAATTTCATGCTTGAATGATCTCATGAAGAACATTATGAATATGTGTTGAATATGATATCATGAACTATTTGAATATGATATGAATATTTGAAAATGTGATGTTTGATCTGTTTTAATTAGAATTTAGACAAGAAAACATGTTTGTGCATTCTGGTTGGATAGTACACAATTTCATGAACATGCAATTTCATTGGATAGTACATCAGTGGTTCTAGAAAGATCTCTACATCAGACAAACGAGTCGAGACCCTCGGTTGCGACTCGAGACCATCAAAGTGGCAACTCGAGACCAAGCAGCAGACATCAAGGACTCGAGACCAGCAAGATTTCGACTCGAGACCTCATGATCTCGACTTGAGACCTCTGAGATTTCGACTCATGCCTGCACCACTCGAGACCAGCCATTCACAATTCGAGACCTCTTGGTTGCGACGCGAGACCGCGTGTTCTCGAGTCGAGACGACCTAGTCTCGACTGGGCTACTTGTCTTCGTTATTGGGCCAAAGTGTGTGGACTGTGCATTTTGGACTCTGTGATACATGTTGCTGTTAACTGTTAGTATGATAGGATAGGCCCAATAACACTTTGTATTATGTATGCTATGTGTTAATTGTTACTGCTTAATCTAGAATCAGCCCAACATTAGGGATGCTAGTATAATATGCATGTTATGTGTCAGAAACGTGTAAGATATACGTGACTTGTTTATATCCGAGCTTGACCCAAACTGGTAACCATGTTAGGACGTGGTGACCAGCGTGCTTGACCAAGTAAGCTAATCTGCCGAGCAACCCAAGGTGAGTTCACAACTTTTAAAGCATGCGTTCCCGGTGGTTTGGGAAAACGGAACTTAAAACAACGCTATCCCTTTGTAAGGGATACAAACCTATTTTCTCCCCTTGTGCGGGACCCTTAGTTAATTACTGTTTATACTGGATGCAACAAGCAATACTAAACGAAACTCTATCACTCAAGTCCTCACTACTTAATACCGATTAGTCGCCGGGTGTAACAACTGTCACTAAAATCAATAATTAGGACGATAATTAGACAATAAGAAAACCCTAATTGAGACACCCAGATAATTCTGCATTAGCCCTAGAATTTTCAGAACAATCGGAATCAGGATCAGGGCCCCTAAAACTCAAGGGGGGCAAACCCTAGTTGATAGTTATCCAAAATAACTCGTTGCTAGCATCTGATTGGCTGAAGTTTTGATTCAGCAAGCCTAGTCCCGAGCCTAGGCAGCCTATAATTAGACTGCTTAGCTTACGGACCGTAAGGGATCAGGCATACGGTCCGTAAGGGAGTCCCAAAAATTAGTATAAATAGCAGACATCGGGACTTGCCTTCTGTTCTTATTTCGACGAAGAAATTCATTGTGTACGAAGAGTTATATCACAATCAGTTCAATAACACACACAATTCACGAAGTGCTGCCGCAATCAGGGTAATAACTCGATCGCTATTACGATTCAACGTCCGATCGATTATAACTATCCAACGATTGTCCGAGTGCTGCTCAAATTGAGCTTGTACTTTGATTATTCGTCGTGATTTCGACTTGAATATTTGAGTACTGTTCGAATTCGGACTATGCTCTGTTATTCGTTGTGAATCCGATTGAATTATTAAGTATCGCACTTGTTAATCGATGTGAGGGTTTAATCTCGTGAATTGACGTAACTGCTGAATTAGTTACTAACCCGTTTGTGTGTGTGCATTATTGTTAAATTAGGAATAATCAAGGCTAATCATGTAACACCCCAAAATATGCTATTCATTTACTTGTTTTATTAAAGGTGTATAAATTGTAATAATTAACCAAGTCAAAAGATTTTGGTAATTGTTAACTAGAAAGAAAATTAGTGTGATAACTATCCACACTTATAACCCTAGGGACTAAAATTGTGATTATGACAAAATTTTAATAACAATAATAATATAACAAAAACCAACACACTGGTGTTGGTGGGGGATCGATCGAACAAGCAGAGAGAAGGGGGAAACCCTAGCTCAAGCAAAAACAAGCAATTGGATCTAAATTCTCAAGATAATCTAGTGCATGAGTCCATAAATCTGAATAACTAACCTCAATTTCGTAAGTGGTAAGCTTGATTTTCTGAATTTATGATTTTTAGAATGAGGGGTTAGACCAAATCTCGATTCCTTGTAACCAATGTAATGAATCTGAGTTAAGATTGCTTTTTAGAATAGGAATCATGCTTGAAATTATGTTCTATAAAAAGTGTAGTGAAAAACCCACTTTGTAAAGATTTTGTTACTAATAGGAAATTCATGAGAATTAGGATCATGAGTTAATTGATATGTGAAATTGTTGTGATGCTCGAATGCTAGATAAACTGATTTTAGAATGGAAATTATATGAATTTAGAGGAAGATGATTCTTGTGTTGTGATGAGCTAGTAGGGACATGCTTAGTAAACTTGTACCTTGTGCCTTATGTATGATGCTTACCAAGTGTTCGATGAAATGCCTAAAAGAAGAATTTATGTGGAAATAGTATAATGATGCCACAAACTAAATAAAGTGAACGAATGTTCTAATGTAGGCGTGAAAGAAGAAGGTACAAGCACTAAGCAAGCGGAAGGAGCACAAGATCGAGGTATGCTTCGTGTCATACGAGTCTTTATTATATTTCCCATTTATATAAAATTTCGTTGTAAAAGCTATTCTTATATAACGAGATCGACGATGTAGTAAGCAAGCGACAAATCCCTTGTGGATTTGGGTATGTTAATGAAAGTAGTGTTGAGTTATGCTAACCCAATTTCATGGGTCGAATGTGTATGCTTAGCTCTCTACGAGAGTGTTTATGCTAAACCCAATTTCATGGGTTGAATGTGTATGCTTAGCTCTCTACGAGAGTGTTTATGCTAAACCCAATTTCATGGGTCGAATGCGTATGCTTAGCTCTCTACGAGAGTGTTTATGCTAAACCCAATTACACGGGTCGAATGCGTATGTCAAACTCTCTACGAGAGTGGTTATGCTTAACCCAATTATTGGGTTGTTGTATGCTTAAGAGTAAGAATGTTTTATGTGGTTAAAGCTAAATCGAAAGGTTATGATTTTCTATGAGATAACTAACTTATTAAATTTGTGAATGTTAATGTAGGTAAAGCACCTCTATAGGCGATTTGGAGTTATGGGACGAGCACATGTTCAAGCTTTATAATACCAAGCGCTTCCGCAACTCATATGCATACTTTTGGGTCCATGTTTTGCCACTTTGTTAGACTTTGTTGAAATGTTTTAGATTTAAAAAACTCGTTACTTTTGTTGGAATGGTTTTATGTAAATTGGGTCGTAGGTAAACGTTGTATGTTATGTAAAAACAGGGGGTATGTCCGTTTTACAAACGGGTCATGCCCAATTTTTGTAAAAATTTCTTTAAGCGTCAAAGTGGTATTTTAATTCTCCGAAAAATCTTGTTTATGTAGTTAATCTATTATTTTTGAAAAGCGGTCCTTACAAGTTGGTATCAGAGCCATGGTTTGAGGGATTCGAGCTTTTAACGCGATGCTTGAACTCAAACCAATGGCTCGTTCGAAAGTGTGCTCGCTCCCGGATCGCCAATGAGGTAATAATGTATGATTTCGATAAATGCTAGTATATGTTATGAGTTTAAGATGTAAGGTTAAGTTAAATATGTGAAGTAACAATTATGGGCATCAAAACAAGTAATTCCGGAACCCGGGCAGCTGGTACGGACCTGGAAATGGGTTAAAACACAAAAAAATAAAGTTGCAGCGAAATGATCAGGGGAAGGCCGTCGCCGACGCCCTGTAGGTCCGTCGCCGACGCCTTATTTTGGCCGACGGCCTAAGTTCCTGTCTACGGACATTTTTACCCGACGCCCACTTTTAAGAGCCGTCGCCGACGGGCTACCCTGCCGTCGCCGACGGCTAGCGTGTGTCTGTTTCGCTGATTTGCCTTGTTTTTACCCATTCTAAGTCCCCGTATCAATTGAAAGCCTACTAAATTGCGATGAAAAGTCCATGAGGGACTTCATAAGTATGGGGAACCATAAATAGAAATTTTGAAGTGATGAACTTGAAATAATCGGAGGTGACGAGTCGAATAATATGAACGAAAAGTAAAAATTTTAAAAGGCAAGTAAAATTCAACTAAGGGAAGGTGGATGAAATAAACTTGGAGTAATGAAATATGACGTAATGAAAGCTTGTTAGTTGTGTTAAATATAAATGTGATGTTGTGTAGATGGCCGATGCAAGAAATATCAATGATGATAATGATGATAACAATGATGCGGCTAGACAAGAAGCATTCGAGAACAGAGTTACAGAAGTAGCGGAAGGGGTTATACAAGCCAATCTTCCACGGTTGGCTCAAGAAGTAGAAAGCCGAGTTCTAGGGGTTGTGGATGCTATGATGACTAATAAGTTCGAAGAGTTGAGGGAATTAATCGAAGGATCCAAGAGTAAAGGTAAGGAACGAAGGTGCACTTACAAGGATTTTATGGCATGCCATCCGATGACGTATGACGGTAAAATTGACCCAGTCGAATGTCAAAGATGGGTCTCGAATATAGAGGCGGTGTTTATACGAAGCCGGTGCGATAAGGAGGACCAAGTGATGTTCGCTACCGGTTTACTAACCCATCAAGCGAAAGATTGGTGGGATGCGCACAGCAAGGAAATAGGCGAAGATAGGCTGCAAGCTATGACTTGGCAAGAGTTCAAGGGGCCCTTCATGAGATATCATTGTCCTCAGTCGGCGATCGACAAGATTCAGGAGGATTTCTTACGCCTCCGGCAGAAAAACGAATCAGTGAATGAAATAGCAAACAATTTTATGGATAAGATGAAGTTCTGTGGAGAATTGGTAACAACCGAGAGGATGAAGATAAGTCGCTTCTATGGCGTGTTAAAAGCAGAAGTTAGAGAGTTCATCACTCCCTCAAAATGTGAAACTCTTGAAGAGCTCATCGATTTAGCGCGGGATAGAGAGATCGAAATTAAAAGGCAAGAGGAGCGAGGTGAAAAGAGGCCGAGTGAAAAAGGTACAAGTTTTAGTCCATCCAAAAAGGGGAAGTTTCAGGATCAAGGAAGAAAGGGTAAGTCGAAAGGTGGGATTACACCATGCAAGACATGTGGAAAGCTCCATACCGGAGAGTGTTTGCTAGGTAAGAAGGGGTGCTTTAAATGTGGTAAGGAGGGGCATTCGTCCTATCAATGCCCGGATAACCCAAAGACTTGTTTCAACTGTTTCGAAAAAGGGCATATCAAGTCGGAATGCCCAAAGCTTCAACAAGGGTCAAAGAAAGAAGATAGGAAGCAAGAGGGTTCTAGGGCAAAGGGGAGAATGTTTCAGATCACGTCTGAAGAAGCCAAGTCCCAGCCAAATATGGTCTCAGGTATTTTTCTAATAAATTCTATACCGGTTTACGTTTTGTTTGATACCGGAGCTACCATGTCGTTTATCTCTAGTGAAATTGTTCAACATCCATCCTTTAAGATTGAACGAATGCCGTTGCCCTTAGAAGTAGAGATAGCAGATAGTAAAAGTTACTTGTTGCACGAAATATGTAAAAATTGCAAATTGACCACTGAGGATGAGGAGTTTGCTATTGATCTTATCCCCATGATCTTGGGGGAATTCAAAGTAATAGTGGGTATGGATTGGATGTCTCAAAACCATGCAGAAATAAAATGTGAATCCAAATCTATATTTCTTCAAACTCCAAGTGGAAGACGATTAAATGTACAAGGCGAAAGGAAGATGGAAGCGAAGCTATGTACTCTCGTTCAAGCCACTAAGTACGTGCTCAATGGGAGTAGAGCATACTTAGCTTACGTAGCAAATACTCAACAAAGCTTTCCAAAGCTTGAAGATGTTGAAGTTGTGAACGAATTTCCGGATGTATTCCCGGAAGAATTGCCGGGACTCCCTCCCGAGCGAGAAGTGGAGTTCAATATCGAATTGAATCCGGATGCGAAACCAGTCGCGAAGGCTCCCTATAGATTAGCTCCCACGGAAATGCGGGAATTAATGACACAAATACAAGACCTCTTAGACAAAGGTTTTATACGCCCAAGTGTGTCGCCTTGGGGAGCGCCCGTCTTATTTGTTAAGAAGAAAGACGGGTCGATGCGCATGTGCATCGACTATAGGGAGTTAAATAAGCTAACCATAAAGAACCGCTACCCTTTACCTAGAATTGACGACCTTTTTGATCAGTTACAAGGGGCGAGTTGGTTCTCCAAGATAGATCTGCGATCGGGGTACCATCAGGTTAGAGTACGAGAAGAAGACATTCCAAAGACCGCATTTAGAACCCGTTACGGACATTATGAATTTTTAGTTATGTCCTTTGGGTTAACAAATGCGCCGGCGGCATTTATGGATCTTATGAACCGTGTATGCCGACCCATGTTGGATAGATCGGTAATTGTATTCATAGATGACATTTTGGTTTATTCACGAAGCAAAGACGAACATGCGGTACATTTGCGTGAAGTACTTGAAACTCTCCGTAAGGAGAAGCTCTACGCAAAATTTTCAAAGTGTGCCTTTTGGCTTAGGGAGGTACAGTTTCTGGGGCATGTGATAAATGCGGAGGGTGTTATGGTCGATCCTTCAAAGATCGATGCTGTAATGAAATGGGTTCCTCCGAAAAACCCAACAGAGATAAGAAGTTTTCTGGGTCTTGCTGGATACTACCGGAGGTTCATACAAGATTTTTCCAAGATAGCCTTACCCTTAACAAAACTGACCAGAAAGAAAGAGAAGTTTGTATGGGAAAAAGAACAGGAGGAGGCTTTTCGAATGTTGAAAGAAAAACTATCAAGTCCCCCAATCCTAACGTTACCAGACGGAACCGAAGACCTGGTGGTCTATTCAGACGCTTCACACCAGGGATTGGGTTGTGTTCTAATGCAAAGAGGGAGAGTTATCGCTTATGCTTCGCGACAATTGAAGCCTCATGAGGTGAACTACCCCACACACGACTTGGAATTAGCGGCCGTAGTGTTTGCATTAAAGATTTGGAGGCATTATCTATATGGGGCAAAATGCACCATTTACTCGGACCACAAAAGCCTTAAATATTTCTTTGAACAGAGAGACCTAAACATGAGGCAGCGGAGGTGGTTGGAACTTATCAAGGATTATGATTGTGATATCCTCTACCATCCGGGGAGGGCAAATGTAGTAGCCGATGCATTAAGCCGTAAAGAGTATCCATCTCCCATAAGAGTGAAATCCATGAAGATGGTAGTTACACCACGATTACTTGAGGAGATCCGCGAATCCCAGATAAAGTCGCTCGGAGCGGACGACCTGAAGAGGGAACGATTAAAAGGTGTGATCGATGATCTAGAAGAAAATTCGACCGGGCTTAAGACGCGGTTCGGCCGAATTTGGATTCCGCGATTCTGCGAAGTCAAAGCTGCCCTGCTCGACGAGGCACATAAGTCTCGATATTCGGTCCATCCCGGGGCTACAAAGATGTATCGGGACTTGAAAGCCAATTATTGGTGGCCGGGTATGAAGCGCGACATAGTTAAATACGTCGCGAAATGCTTAACATGCTCCCAAGTGAAAGTAGAACATCAAAAGCCGTATGGGAAATTACAACCCTTGGAGATACCGGTATGGAAGTGGGAGGAACTAACGATGGATTTGATAACCAAACTTCCTAAAACAAAGAAAGGGCACGATACAATATGGGTAATCGTAGACCGGCTTACAAAAAGCGCTCACTTTTTACCCATCAAAGAAGCTTACTCTTCCGAGAAATTGGCAGAAATTTATATGAACGAGATCATATCCCGCCATGGAGTGCCCGTGTCGATTGTCTCGGATCGGGACACTAGATTTACTTCTCGTTACTGGCGGAAGTTTCACGAGAGTGTGGGTACGAAGTTGCACATAAGTACCGCTTACCACCCTCAAACGGACGGCCAGTCAGAAAGAACCATTCAAACGCTCGTTGATATGTTGAGGGCGTGTGCCTTAGATTTTGGGGGAAGTTGGGACGACCAATTGCCACTGGTCGAATTTTCTTATAACAACAGTTACCATAGTGGTATTCAAATGGCACCTTACGAACTATTATACGGGAGAAAATGTAGGACTCCCGTATGTTGGGGCGAAGTGGGACAAAGGGAGCTTGCACCAAGTGATTTAATAGCAGTAACGAATGAAAAGATTGAAATGGTTAGAACAAGGTTGAAAGCAGCTCAAGATCGGCAAAAAGCTTATGCAGACAAGAGAAGGCGTCCTATCGAGTTCCAAGTTGGAGATTTTGTCTTGCTAAAGGTGTCCCCATGGAAGGGTATAATCCGTTTTCGCAAACGGGGAAAGCTAGGTCCTCGTTACATTGGGCCGTTTAAAATTTTGGCTCGGGTTGGAAGGGTTGCGTATCGATTGGAATTACCGCCTGCTCTAAACGGGATTCACAATACCTTCCACGTGTCGCAATTAAGAAAGTGTCTTGCGGATGAGACAGCACTAGTACCACTCGATGATATCGAGTTGGATGAAGGGTTAAATTATGTCGAAAAACCCGTAGCCATTAAGGACTTCAAGGTGAAGAATCTCCGAAATAAAGCTGTTAAACAAGTGTTGGTCCAATGGCGACACCGAAAAGGTTCGGATCTTACATGGGAAACTGAAGACGAAATGAGGAAGCACTACCCTTATCTTTTCGGTATGTCAATACTTAAATTGTTATGTGATCAGGTTTCGGGGACGAAACCTCTTTTAAGGGGGGTAGACTTGTAACACCCCAAAATATGCTATTCATTTACTTGTTTTATTAAAGGTGTATAAATTGTAATAATTAACCAAGTCAAAAGATTTTGGTAATTGTTAACTAGAAAGAAAATTAGTGTGATAACTATCCACACTTATAACCCTAGGGACTAAAATTGTGATTATGACAAAATTTTAATAACAATAATAATATAACAAAAACCAACACACTGGTGTTGGTGGGGGGTCGATCGAACAAGCAGAGAGAAGGGGGAAACCCTAGCTCAAGCAAAAACAAGCAATTGGATCTAAATTCTCAAGATAATCTAGTGCATGAGTCCATAAATCTGAATAACTAACCTCAATTTCGTAAGTGGTAAGCTTGATTTTCTGAATTTATGATTTTTAGAATGAGGGGTTAGACCAAATCTCGATTCCTTGTAACCAATGTAATGAATCTGAGTTAAGATTGCTTTTTAGAATAGGAATCATGCTTGAAATTATGTTCTATAAAAAGTGTAGTGAAAAACCCACTTTGTAAAGATTTTGTTACTAATAGGAAATTCATGAGAATTAGGATCATGAGTTAATTGATATGTGAAATTGTTGTGATGCTCGAATGCTAGATAAACTGATTTTAGAATGGAAATTATATGAATTTAGAGGAAGATGATTCTTGTGTTGTGATGAGCTAGTAGGGACATGCTTAGTAAACTTGTACCTTGTGCCTTATGTATGATGCTTACCAAGTGTTCGATGAAATGCCTAAAAGAAGAATTTATGTGGAAATAGTATAATGATGCCACAAACTAAATAAAGTGAACGAATGTTCTAATGTAGGCGTGAAAGAAGAAGGTACAAGCACTAAGCAAGCGGAAGGAGCACAAGATCGAGGTATGCTTCGTGTCATACGAGTCTTTATTATATTTCCCATTTATATAAAATTTCGTTGTAAAAGCTATTCTTATATAACGAGATCGACGATGTAGTAAGCAAGCGACAAATCCCTTGTGGATTTGGGTATGTTAATGAAAGTAGTGTTGAGTTATGCTAACCCAATTTCATGGGTCGAATGTGTATGCTTAGCTCTCTACGAGAGTGTTTATGCTAAACCCAATTTCATGGGTTGAATGTGTATGCTTAGCTCTCTACGAGAGTGTTTATGCTAAACCCAATTTCATGGGTCGAATGCGTATGCTTAGCTCTCTACGAGAGTGTTTATGCTAAACCCAATTACACGGGTCGAATGCGTATGTCAAACTCTCTACGAGAGTGGTTATGCTTAACCCAATTATTCGGTTGTTGTATGCTTAAGAGTAAGAATGTTTTATGTGGTTAAAGCTAAATCGAAAGGTTATGATTTTCTATGAGATAACTAACTTATTAAATTTGTGAATGTTAATGTAGGTAAAGCACCTCTATAGGCGATTTGGAGTTATGGGACGAGCACATGTTCAAGCTTTATAATACCAAGCGCTTCCGCAACTCATATGCATACTTTTGGGTCCATGTTTTGCCACTTTGTTAGACTTTGTTGAAATGTTTTAGATTTAAAAAACTCGTTACTTTTGTTGGAATGGTTTTATGTAAATTGGGTCGTAGGTAAACGTTGTATGTTATGTAAAAACAGGGGGTATGTCCGTTTTACAAACGGGTCATGCCCAATTTTTGTAAAAATTTCTTTAAGCGTCAAAGTGGTATTTTAATTCTCCGAAAAATCTTGTTTATGTAGTTAATCTATTATTTTTGAAAAGCGGTCCTTACAAATCAGTAGGCTTATACACTGCTCGTTAAATCTGCAATGTGAGTCCATTCTCTTTTCTCACAGTTTGTGAGTCATTTTCTTTTTATCAACTGCTTTACAATACTCCAAATTATTTTCAAAGTGTTATAATTACAGGGACTAAGTCGTGGATATCTTGATTTATTGGTTAGTGGGGTATTGTGCACATTACTATTTCTCTCAGTTAGGTTCATTGACCTACTAGGGAGGAACGTCACTATTAGAGTTCATTGACCTAATAGTGGTATGACCATCGTCACCATTGTGACTTGTCACCATTGTGACAGAAAGCCAGATAAAAATAAGATATGAACCATTGTAATCGCTCTTATGCTGTAATTTATAACTATGGGTCATTTCCTCAAAACCTGAATGAACTCACTCAGGAATTTCCCCGCTGACAAAACCTTTTTCAAACATGTTTCAGGTGATCTGTTGTGAGCAAAGAAAAGTGCCAGGAAGCACTACCAGCTTAAGAAAGTGGCTCATTGTAAATAAATAAAAGAAACATGTTTTGAAAATAAAGATTTCCATTGAAATCACCGTATTGTAAATTACTGGGTTTTATCCCTAAATTATGTAACATGCAGTTTAAATTATTAGAAGATCCTGTTTTAAAAAGACTTCCGCTGTCGCCTAAATTAAATACCGCAGGATTTCTGTCCCGCGGCTCCTGAAACGGGTCAAACCGGGTCGGGGGCCGTGACAGAAATAAGGTGGTATCAGAGCCACTTCTTAAGCCACTGATTTAAGCCAATTAAGTATTTAGAAAATACTTAATTTCCATTAATTGCTATTTTGTGATTATTTGTTTATTTATCTGACTAATTATGTATAGTATGAGCAAATCTTTATATGCTAGTCAATGTAGCCAGTAATGTAAATTCTTAAATAATTTGACTCAAGTATTAGTACCTTTATTATCTACAGTTTAGAAGTCTTATCAAGAAAATCATAAAATTTACAAATAAAACCTCGCGTGATGTAAATTTCAGTTATTTTAATAATACCCAGTAGGAACCAATATTTAACAAGTAACTTGTCTGAGGCCCTTCAGAATTTAAATCTCTATCCAGTAAGAGTAGAGGTTTCCAGAGATTTCAATAGATATATACCAGACATAGAGGAACCTATAGAATTCGATGCTTTACCTCTCGAGAAACCCAAGCCTAAGGAAATAGAAATTTGGGAAAATTCTAGGCAAATTGAAAAGCTACCATCTCAGGAAAAGTTAGATTTTATAATGGCAAGCTATAATACTATTAAGCCTGTTACTGAAAATATTTTTAATCGCTCTCTTGAAACACAACTACCAATGAACTTAGAACCAGCTATTCCAAACCCTTTAATCCACTCGCAAATAGACGAATGGTTGACTAGTGAAATACAGTTACAAAACCATCCCTATAAGCTTTTTCCTCAGTTCAATAGCTTTACCAAATCCACCAATAAGTAACAAGAATACGGCTGAACTTCGCTTTAGTGAAGAACTAATGGATACTGGGGATAGGATCCAAGAGATTGGGGGACAGATCTCCTGGAACTACGATGAGAGGGAACGCCATTACTAAAATATCATCTGACAAAGGATAGGGGATTTATGAAACTGTTGTTGTGTAATAATAATAGTAAAATCAGTATGTGTAAGATAAATAATAAAACGGTTGTATATAGAAGCATGAAATTTTAGAAAATTTACAAATTTTGTTCGTATACGTGATTATGTGCAATTAAGTGTGATATTGTATTATTTCTTGTATACTAATTATTTATCTATAAATTAGTTATCAAATGGAAAACGCTAATAATGAACCAGTTAATGATTCCGAGCAACAACCGGGGAATCAATATATGACTAGGCAGGATATAGAAAATATCGTTGCTCAAGGGATAGCCAACACTATTCCAACAATGATAGCTCAATGGATAGCCAACGCTATTCCAACAATCATTGCTTCTGTTAAGAATCCGGTAGAACCACAGCAAATCGTTCCTAGCAAACGTATTTCTGAAGATAACTTCAGTAATAGCGTAAACGGAGGCAATGATCATCATGACCATGAACCACAACAAGCGCCGCTCCCTAAGAAAATGAAAGTTGCAACGCCTGGTTGCACATACAAGGTATTTCTTGCTTGTAAACCATCTGAGTTTGCAGGCAATGAAGGAGCGACTGCGGCACTACGTTGGTTAGAGAAAACTGAGGCAGTAATTGCCATAAGTAAATGTGCTCAGGATGATCAGGTCATGTACGCGTCAAATCTTTTCAAAGAAGGAGCGCTAGAATGGTGGAATACGGTGTTACAAGCAAAAGGAAGAAGGATGGCGTATGCTATGAACTGGGAAGAATTTAAGAGCTTAGTAGAAAGAAAATTCTGTCCCGAATATGAAAAGGAACAAATGACAAATAAGTTTCTAACCCACCGGATGGTGGATGTAGATTGTCGAAAGTATACTACGACATTCTTCGAGTATGCTTGAGTAGTACCAACCCTGGCTTCGCCAGAGCCGGTACTTATTTCTCGATATATTTGGGGATTGATTTCTGAAATCCGTAACATCGTCAAAGCTGCGAAACCTCGCACGATTGATGATGCGGTGGATCTAGCCAATACTCTGACTGACGAACTAGTACGGACAAGAGAAGAAAATAGAAGGAAGGAAGTAGCCCAAAAGATTACCCAGGTAATCCGTTCGGATAACCATAACAATTTCAAGAAAGGAGGGAATGGGCAATCTTCCACTAGTCCATTTTGCAATTTTTGCAAAAGAAATCATTTTGGAAGATGCAAAGGATACTGCAATTTTTGCAAAATTCCGGGGCATCAGGAAGAAGACTGCAGGAGGAAGAAATTTTCAGTTTGTTACAACTGTGGAGAAACTGGACATCTTAGGCCAAATTGTCCAAAACTAAACAAACCATCTGACACTAAAGCCAAACCTGCAGAAGAAGCAAAAAGGAATGCAAGAGCGTTTCAATTGACTGCTCAGGAAGCAGAGCTCATTCCAGATGTGATAGCCGGTACGTCCTAGGTTACAACATTTACACAAAAAATATTATCTGACTCTGGTGCAAACCAAAGTTTTATAAATACTTCATTCTGTCAAACTCTTAACATATCATTAATCGAACTTAGGCAAATCTTTACAGTCGAAATAGGCAAAAAGGAAAATATAGAACTCTCAGGTCATAGAATTCTTCGCCAATCTAATTCCTATGGAATTAGCCGAGTTTGATGTTGTAGATTGGTTAGTAGCCAACCCTGCTCGAATTCTCTATGATAAGAACTTTATAGAAAATCCAGGCACCCGCCGGAGAAGTATTTATGATTACAGGAAATAAACCACGTAAGGTCATATGATGAATCATGAAGGTATTCACTTAGATCCTGCTAAGATAGCAGCAAATTACTAAAATGAAAGATTTCGCAATCTCTAAATGGAAATTAGAAATTTTGTAAGTTTAGCCAGATACTATAAGCAGTTTATTAAGGATTCTCTTAGATAGATATATCCTCAACTAAGCTAAAACAGTTAATTCTAAATAAGAACCTAAACAAAAAGAAGCCTTTAGCATAAATTAACAAATATTCCAATCCTAGCCTTACCAGAAGAAACAGAAGATTTTAAAGTATACGGTGATGCTTCAAAAGCTAGAATTTGAATGTATGGTAATGCAACACAAAAAGGTAATTGTGTATGCATCAAGGCAACTGCAAAAGCACGAAGAAAGCCATATCACTTGTAAACTTAAAAATTAGAAGCTACAAGTTACCCTTAAGATTAGGAAACATTATCTAAGCAAGTTTACTATCCATATGGGTCATAAGAATTTAAGATACATATTAGAGCAACAAGAATTAAACATGAGGAAAAGGAAATCCTCGGTGACGACGACTGTGATATTTAGTATCACGAAGGAAAGGCTGAAGACGGATAGAAGAGTGATACAAATAATAAACGAGAGCCATCGGAGTTCAAGTGGGAGACAAAATACTATTAAAAGTATCTCCTTGGAAAGGAGTAGTACGATTTGGTGAGAAAGGAAAACTGAGTCCAAGATATGTTGGACCATTCCTAGTGATCCAACGAATAGGACCAGTAGCTTATCGTTTACAACTACAAGAAGAATTAGCTGGAGTACATGATGTGTTTCATGTATCCAATTACAAGAAATGTTTATCAGATGAATCCCTGGTAGTACCTCTTCAAAATATAGAGGTAAATGAAAAACTAAAATTCGTAGAGAAACCCCTACAAATAGAAGATCGGAAGATTAAGTTTCTCAAACACAAACGACTAGTGCTAGTGAAAGTCAAATGGGAATCCGGAAGAGGACCAGAGTACACTTGGAAACTGGAATCAGAGATGAAGCGAAAGTACCCTCATCTATTTCAATAAATCTCAAGGACGAGATTTTTCTTAAGGTGGGGAGGATGTAACAACTGTCACTAAAATCAATAATTAGGACGATAATTAGACAATAAGAAAACCCTAATTGAGACACCCAAGTAATTCTGCATTAGCCCTAGAATTTTCAGAACAATCGGAATCAGGATCAGGGCCCCTAAAACTCAAGGGGGCAAATCCTAGTTGATAGTTATCCAAAATAACTCGTTGCTAGCATCTGATTGGCTGAAGTTTTGATTCAGCAAGCCTAGTCCCGAGCCTAGGCAGCCTATAATTAGACTGCTTAGCTTACGGACCGTAAGGGATCAGGCATACGGTCCGTAAGGGAGTCCCAAAAATTAGTATAAATAGCAGACATCGGGACTTGCCTTCTGTTCTTATTTCGACGAAGAAATTCGTTGTGTACGAAGAGTTATATCACAATCAGTTCAATAACACACACAATTCACGAAGTGCTGCCGCAATCAGGGTAATAACTCGATCGCTATTACGATTCAACGTCCGATCGATTATAACTATCCAACGATTGTCCGAGTGCTGCTCAAATTGAGCTTGTACTTTGATTATTCGTCGTGATTTCGACTTGAATATTTGAGTACTGTTCGAATTCGGACTATGCTCTGTTATTCGTTGTGAATCCGATTGAATTATTAAGTATCGCACTTGTTAATCGATGTGAGGGTTTAATCTCGTGAATTGACGTAACTGCTGAATTAGTTACTAACCCGTTTGTGTGTGTGCATTATTGTTAAATTAGGAATAATCAAGGCTAATCAGTAGGCTTATACACTGCTCGTTAAATCTGCAATGTGAGTCCATTCTCTTTTCTCACAGTTTATGAGTCATTCTCTTTTTATCAACTGCTTTACAATACTCCAAATTATTTTCAAAGTGTTATAATTACAGGGACTAAGTCGTGGATATCTTGATTTATTGGTTAGTGGGGTATTGTGCACATTACTATTTCTCTCAGTTAGGTTCATTGACCCACTAGGGAGGAACGTCAGTATTAGAGTTCGTTGACCTAATAGTGGTATGACCATCGTCACCATTGTGACTTGTCACCATTGTGACAGAAAGCTAGATAAAAATAAGATATGAACCATTGTAATCGCTCTTATGCTGTAATTTATAACTATGGGTCATTTCCTAAAAACCTGAATGAACTCACTCAGTATTTCCCCGCTGACAAAACCTTTTTCAAACATGTTTCAGGTGATCTGTTGTGAGCAAAGAAAAGTGCCAGGAAGCACTACCAGCTTAAGAAAGTGGCTCATTGTAAATAAATAAAAGAAACATGTTTTGAAAATAAAGATTTCCATTGAAATCACCGTATTGTAAATTACTGGGTTTTATCCCTAAATTATGTAACGTGCAGTCTAAATTATTAGAAGATCATGTTTTAAAAAGACTTCCGCTATCACCTAAATTAAATACCACAGGATTTCTGTCCCGCGGCTCCTGAAACGGGTCAAACCGGGTCGGGGGTCGTGACACCGGGGCCTGGCGAACGGGTTATTAGTTGATAGCGCTATTTAGGTCTAACCAGCCTCACACCGACCCTTGTTACTGGGAATGGGAGTGAACTAATAGACTCTGGCAAACCGTCAATGATGATAGAACATTGACAAACGGGGCACTGCGGAAACGTACGGCTAAGTAGTATTCGGTATTGTAAAAACAGTTTAGTAGCTTACATATGGGGTAGCTCCCCATGGCATGTATAAATGAGTAAATTAACTGGTTAAAACAAGTTTTTGGAAATTAAAAACTGGTCGAACTCGTGGACTCGCCAACATTATGTTGATACCCTATTGCATGCTTTGCAGGTACCCAGTGACTCAGGAGCTTGCAGCTTGGGGATGTGTAGTGGTCGTCTACCCATGCGTTGGGTTCTAAATAAACTTGAACTATGAACCTTGTTTTAAACTGTTTTGTCTATGCTTCCGCTACTTACCTAAACTACTATTTGAACTTAAAACTTTTGAACTTTGATTATGATATTTGCTAACCCTGTGGTTGGTGAATATTACTTATGTTATTAATTAAATTGCTCAATATAATTGGTGGCTGGATCCTGGTCATGTCACACACCTAGCGGTGGTACTCCGCATGTGGATTTTGGGGGTGTGACAGAAATAGTTGAGGAGGCTACACCTCTTGAATTTTAGCAAATTCTTGATAGTATTTCAAGTGGAGCAGCTTCTACAAATGTCAAATCCACTGATTTACATTTGGACAGTAGTTTCATTAGTCAGACTCCCTTGAAGGCAACCACTGTTGTGTTTATCGAGGTATCCACTGGTGAGTTCAAGTTAACCATGGGTGAGATCACTAAGGTAACTACTGATGCAGAGGGAAGTCCCCAGAACCAAGAACAAGGGGCATCTGCTAATAAAAATTTGGAGATACCTCCTCTTTCAAAAGCAAATACAACCACCTCTGGTGGGAATTCAGGTGATCCTATTAAGTTAGGTGATGGATTAAAATACCAGGATTTGACGCACAAGATATCTAACTTGGAAACAACTGTTGCTGATATGAAAGATCAATTGAAGTAGTTGGTGGATGCTTTCAAAAGTTGACCTTCTCATCAGCAGTTATGCCAAGAGCTTTGGAATTCGGTACAACCCATTCTTGCAGCTCAAAGGGAATTGGCTGAGATTCAACTTAATTCCCACATGAAGCTAATTAGAGTTATGGTTGAAGCAAAGATACAAAGACACACAGGCTGACATCAAGGGCATAAAAGAATGCATTGCAAAGTTAACTGGTACTACCCCTGCACCTGTGTTTGAAAAAGACGATGAAGATGATGCTGAAAAGAGAGAAAAGGATTCCATGAAAAACTTTGGCAAACCAACACCAAGGAATCAGCCAAATGAAAATCCAAAGCCTGCCAAGCAAAATTCTGCAAAATCTCCTGGAAAATCTGATACTGGTAAGAAAAGGGGAATTGATGATACCGTTAATAAACAGACAGATAATGAGATTGAACGAAAGCAGAAGAGGAAGCATACAAAAGAGGAAATTGAAGTGCTCAACATTGGAACTTCAAAAAGAAGAAAATCACACAAACCCAACGAATCTCCTATTGTCATATTTCCTAAACCAATATCACCACCAGAAAAATCAACCACTATTGCGAAACTTAAAACCACTGCTGAACCTAAGAAGCCAGATTCTGATACACCTAAAATAAAACTCTCACCAGAAAAACCACCTGTCAAAAAACAGAATACAAAATCCTCATTACCACTGCCAACCTCCACTGAAACAATTGTTGATGCAACAAATGTTTCAACACATGCTAAGACAACAGCGGTTGAGACACCAGTTGTTTCAACAGTTGTTAGTCAATCCACTGATTCTACCCAATTTCAATTCCCATCATAATCAACCCTTACACTCATAGCACATTTTTCTTCCCTAACTCCTCCTTCTCCAAAATCTGTTTACACAAGAAAGAGAAAATCCATGGTGCATGAAGAAGAGAAGGAAGAAAAAGATATACCCGCATCAATTCCGTTATCAGCTACTCCATTCATTCAAACTTCACCCAAACCATTCGTCCCACCTCCATCAACAAAGATCAACCCATTGGCAGTAACTTTCCTTCTGGAACTGCTTGCAGTTCAAGATGAAAGGACTCAATTTTACACAGAGGATGATCCATCCAAAAGAACCTTCCCATCTCTTCAGGGATTCGAAACTTCAAAGAATATTTATGAATATCTGAAGCTAAAGGGCAAGCAAGCAGAAGATAAGGAAAATGAAGAGTGTAAAGGGCTAGGAGACATTAAGTTATCAGCTCGCATGCAACATTGGCTTGGTGAATCAAGAAGTTGGAAGATTTTGCTAGAGACCTGAGTAAGAATATGTCAAATCTGTCACCAAATGCTGAGCTACAAAAGACATTAAGGAATGATTTCTTGAACACTATCATGGAAACCAAGCCTACGAAGCCTATAGGTCTGATTTCAAAGACTGGCCCCTTGAGGCTCTTAATGATGAAGTTAATAGAATTGAAAAGATGAATAAACATCCTCAAATGCCAAAATCTGCTCCCAACTGGAAACAATACAAAAAGGTTGAAGTGGATGAAGTGTTGAAGTACAAGAGAATGAAGGCAGAACTTGTTGCAGCTAAGGTTGGGACTGCTAGATAAATTGGAAAATGGTCTAGGCAGTATATTGATCGAGCTAACAATAAGTTAGAAGAGCAAAGAAAGACAGATCCATCCCTTCCTAAAAAGCCAGTATACAAAGATGAAACGACTGTTATATGTCGGCAGACCGTTACATCTAAAAAGCTGTTCTCATCAGCAGATGTATCCATCGCTGCCTTGAACCAAAGAAAAAGACAACAACTGATGGATGAGGAAGATGAAAATAGGTATGCTCAGTACAGAAAAGAGTCTATCAGAAATCAGTTACGATATGAATTGGATGATGCGTCGTTGCAATTACAAGCTCAAGTTGCTCAAGCACTTCAGAAGTTGGCAAACAGGCCTCAATCGCCAAACTCCTCTCAAATAAAACTTCTCCCAAGAAACCCATCAGATCCAAAAATAGTAAAGTGGAAGTCTAACAAACAGACCCATGAATTGACTTTGATCAAGTTTGATGGTAGTGTTGAAAAGATATCTAGGGTGAATGCACTTGGTCTGAATCCAGTTGACCTCCAAGATCTTTTTAACCTTCAGCTTGATAGGGATGAAGATGATACTGATTCCTTAGATTTTGAGCTCCAATTCAAAGGGCAAATCCGGGAAATGTTGATGAGAGAATAAAGATCTGCTGATTTCTAAACTCTGTTGATTCCTTGATTTAGTTTTGCTGAAAGTTGTTGAGGCAGGTGATTGTGTGTTTGTAGTTGACGTTTGTTAAACCTTAAGTTGTATTCAAATTCTATTAAGTACCTATGTCTATAAACAGTTTATATTGTCTTTTTGGGTAAATAGTTAAATTGTATGTAACTGATATATTAGCCGATAATCTATGTTTATAGTTGTCTTTTAGCTATAACAGATAACACGTTTTGGTACAATATCTATACACGTATCTATATATTCTATTAATATGTGTTATGCATGGTTGTCTAAGAAACGACCCGTGTTTGCAGCTCTCATTTTTAATGAGAGTACTAAATTCTTTGTTAATAACATTATTCTCTTAACATCTGTTTACTAACCTTTATAATTTCTGTTGACTGACCTTTTTAACATGGGTTGAGTAACATCTGATACTTACTATCTATCCATCTGGCAAGCTCTATTGAAGATAATGGATAACAGTTTTTAGAAAAGTCTGTTGGAAAGCAACAGAGGTTTTTAACAGTTAAAAGACAACAGTGGTTTGCTATCAACATAATGGAATTGCTGTTGAATAAACCTATTGACCATTAGTTTATATCAATTTTGTAAGTCTGCACTAATTATTTTTTTACTCTCTGTCAATATGTGTCAAGAATAAGTAAAAAAAAATTATAACTTTGTTGTGGAAGGGTGAATTGTAACTAATTATCTATAATAGTGTTGGGTTAAAATAGTGTTTTATGGAGGTTGAAGGAAAATGTTTGAATCCAAATATTATTTCGTTTACAAAAGATTAATAAATTGTATATTTTTGTATTTTTTATACTTTAAACTTTAAGTATTTACCGACTGACTTATTTATTTATTTTATTTATAAGTCTATATAAATATAACTATATTCATCATATATATTTGTTATGCATGGTTTTCTAAGAAACGACCTACGGGTCTTATCGCTAGTATATATAATATATAGATAATTTATGTAATTTATAACCAAGATAATAAGAAAAGGACTACAAAGACAAACCCAACCCCACCCAACCCATCCCATCCCATCCCTTCTTTGTCCCACCCCACCCACACCTTTGAAAACTCTTAAAGACTATCACGAGCTACAATAACAGAACAATAAAAAGGTCACACCCCAAAAACTGATCGTGTGACTTTTGTTGAATCTACACATTACATCCACAACAACAGAAGATATTTAAAACATTTTATTAACTGATTAGATTTTAAAAATTTTAAGTTAAAATTTTTAACAAAATCAACACTAATCATATTCTAGACGGAGATCGGTTTTTGCATAAATAATTTTCAAAGTTAATTATATAAATTGAAAATTATTTATGCAAAAACCGATCTCCGTCTAGAAACTTACTCATTTACGTGTGTTTGTTTATTTTGAACTTAAAGAAAAAAGTATTGAACTCAGCAGCAAATGGTGTACATGTGTTCCTCTTTTTAAGTCCTATGATAAACAAAAACTATAAGGGGTTGTTTGTTTACCTCTTAATAAGACTCTTAATGATTCAGACCTCTTACTGGTTCAGCAATTAATGGTTCAGACTGTTTGTTTCGCGAGTAGATGTCTGAAAGGTTTAGACATTTGCCTCTGAATGGTTAAGCATTATACTAAGTCTGAATGATTAAGACCTCTAATCTGAATTGGTCAAACATTTGCCTCTAAACGGCTAAGCATTATACTGGCTCTTAATGGTTCAGACCTCTTACTGATTCAGCACATAATGGTTTAGACCTCTTATTGATTCAGCACTTAACCATTCAGAAGTTGCCAAAAAGCCCCTAACTTTAACTTTAAGAGTAGGCTAAAAATTAACTAATATGACTCTTGTTACCCACCTTCATACCCATTGAGCCCATCCCACCAACCCAGCAATATGTAATAAACGCATCGATCCATTGGATCTGATCAGTGAGTTATATCTTTTTAATAGACTTGAACCTAAACGGGCCGAACGTAGATTTGGACCCAAATCCAATTTATTGACGGTTGACAATTCTAGCCTGGACTGCAAATTTAAGGTGCACCTCATCATCTATAAACGGTGTTTGGGGTTATTGATTTTTATACTTTAAATCACAAAACGAGTTGTAATTATTTGGATAAAATTGATAGCTAATTACTAAAAAAATAATTTTTTATAAGATTAGTTTATATTAATTATTTCAAAACAATCTTAAACACACTTCCTCATCGTTGTTCATGAACCGAGCTAGGACCAAACTTGAACTCAGATTGTCTACAAACTAAGCTGAGCCGAGTTGCTTGTTTACAATCAAGTTGGCTTCTAGCTAGCTATTGTGTTGGTTCACTGATTTAAATCGTTGTTATCTTCTTATAGTGTGCTTAAATCATTAATAGAAATGCAACTACAAGATTAAACGGATGATCATGTGGTGATGGTAGCAGGGGTCAGTAAGGGATGTTTGTTTATTGATTGGTTATGCACTGCACTATCATTATAAATTTACTTTTAGTGCAAAGCCACAACATGATTGTAACTAAGGCTGTAAACAAGCTGGCTCGGCTCAAGCTCGAATTTCAAATCGAGCTGAGATTTGAGGCTCGAGCTCAACTTGATTAAAATTCGAGCTAGCATGGCTCAGCTCGATCTAGCTCGAACTAACAAAAAACCACAAAATTGACTACATAAAAAGCCCTAAAAATGAATCTTTTCATAGACTAAGGGCCATAATTGCAATTTAATTTAACCAAATAGCTAAATATGCAAGTATAAATAGTTAACACACTTTGTAAATTTTCTTTACCTTCTTTTATAGGGGAGATACTCCCTTAATTTTTGTCTTCTGAGCAATGTGGGACAAAAAAATGAAGGATGTAAACCTTATCGAACCGGCTCACGAGCCATGAGTTTTTAAATACCCCTAGCTGTAACTTTTACATGGGAAGTAAGTTTTCTTGGTTTGTTATGTTATAGAAAAAGAAATGTAATTTTTATTTGCAGTGATGACCTTAAAGGGAAAAGGATCGTGGAAAATCAAACAGGAAGTATCCTGATTATGCTATGACAAGTTCATGACCCCAATATAAGGTGTTTCATATTCTTAGTTTCTTTTATTGTTCTATTTTGTTTTGCACATTTTGATTTATTATTTTAGGTTAAAACTCGCTAAATTTAGGGTCAGACATAGGGCTGCAAACGAACCGAACGAACACGAACAAGACCTTGTTCGTGTTCGTTTGTTAAGAAATATATGTGTTCACGAACACTTATCGAACGAGATTTTATGTTCGTGTTCGTTTGTTAAGGAAATGAACTTGTTCGTGTTCGTTTGTGTTTGTTTTTTAATTTTAGGCAACGAACGTCGACAAACACAAATGAGCACAAACTAATGTTCATGAACATAAATGGAAACAAACGAACACAAACAATCGTTCATGAACAGAAAATATAATACACTGACACTTATTAGATATATAATTTGTTAGAATTTTGAAGTATTTAAATATATATAAAAACTAAAAACACAAATGAACTATCGAACACAAACGAACACGTTACCGAACGTTCACGAACATAAATGAACGAACACGACCTCTGTTCATGTTTGTTCATTTAACTAAACGAACGAAATTTCTTGTTCGTGTTCGTTTGTTTAATAAATGAACAAACACAAACGAACTTCCCGCCGAACGGTTCACGAACTGTTCGCCGAACGTTTGGTTCGTTTGCAGCCCTAGTCAGACATGTTAGGAAGTACATTGAAATGGTCTGGGTTACGGAGTATGTTGAAATGGGTTGTCTTGAGAGAATTCATCAGAATCTGGTAGCGGAGATGACAGCGGACACTTCCTTCTCGACGACAACATGGTGGTTAGCACAGAGCGTCATCCCCATTACTTCTTTGAAGAAATCTGCAATTTTCGTGTCCTATGTCTACCGTAGAACACCACGAATATTCATCTGAAGAAATGTCTGTCAATCTTCCATCATTGAAATGGCCTAGAGAAACATTCGATAGTATGGTTCGAAATTTCAAGTTTCCTGATAGTTGGGATGCTCGATACCCTGATGAGGGTCAGACGGCGGCGGATGCTCCGGCCGGGTACATCACTCTTTTTTGGGATTTTTTCTCTGCAGGCAATTTTCGATTGCCTGTAACGAAGTTTTTCCTCGAAATTCTTTCGTAATACAAATTCCACGTCTCTCAAATGCACCCTATTGGGATGGTTCGAGTTCGCCATTTTGAATTTGTTTGCCGGTCAATGTATATTGAGCCAACGGTTAACCGTTTCCGAGTGTTTCACCAGATGCATTGTTCCTAGGGTTTTTACTCGTTTGTCCAACGAGCTTCGGCAAAAAAGATTTTCTTGCAACCCCCGAAGTCCTTTCATGATTGGAAACCGAAATTCTTCTTTATTAAAGCTGGTGTGATTCCGATGAAGATGACCTTTAGAAGTAAAGAGGATGTGGCAACAGAGACTATACAAACACCCTATTCCGTCATTTGTGCTTCCAGAGAAAGCCCTAGTTGGTGGTGGATGGAACGAGAAGATAAGCCAGTATAGAGTATAGATGGAAGACGGTAAAGGTAAGATTTGGGATTTTCTTTCTTTCTCTTTATATATATATATATATATATATATATATATATATATATATATATATATATATATATATATATATATATATATATATAGGGTTAGGATCATTGCAGTACTCTGTATATTTGCAGAACTTACAGAACCTTTTGTAGCCAATCATTTTATTTAGTTTTTCTGTTATTCATTTTATTTAAATTTCTTTTATTCTTTAGTAAAGGGTAAAAGAGTAAATATGAATATCCCAAATTATCATATATTTTAAATCTCCTTATTTTTCTCAGTTTCAAACGTACAATAACAAATTATTAATAGTTTATTTTGAAAAGTCAATTTAATCAAATCTTCCATTTTTTATTAAATCATTTAATGGAAAATGTAAATCAGGGTAACTCTTTTCTATTATTTTGGTTAGAATATCCTATTCTATTAGGCTACTCGGTATCGTGCCGGAGCCGAGCACGTCGCCGGAGCAAGACCGACGGGGGCGGCGTGGGAGGACGGCGTCGCCGAGGGGGAGGCCCACATCTTTGGTCCGTCTCAAACGGCTAAAGTCGGACGGCGAAGACGGGACGGAGCGGGACGGAGGGGCGGCGGCATGGGACGACGGTGGTGATGTGGCGGCGAAGTTGGAGGACCATCCTGGCGACGGTTCCATACCGTATGGCCTTATTTATAACATGTGTAACTCTTTTCTATTATTTTATACATATATGTGATCGACGTATTTATAGCTGTATATTTGACCAGTTTGCATGTATGTAATTTGCATTTTACATAGGATCCATCCGATTAATTGTATGTAATTCTTTATTTTTAACATGTATAATTAACCAAATTATATATGTGCAAGTGTCCTATATAATTACAGTTTATTAACATATGTAAATCTTCAAACTTATCATAAATATCTTCAAAGACTAACGTCTATTTACATACCTGAAAATCTTTATAGCAATCATACTTTTTAAGTTTACCATCTATTTACATAAGACTTCATACTAATCCTCCATTTTTCAAAGTGAGTGTCGATTTACATATATAATCTTCATATCAATTATCAAGTTTTTAAACTAATCGTATATTTAAATACACGTAAATCTTCAAGTTGGTCGTCTATTACATATATGTAAATTAACCATTTACATATATGTAAATGTTACATGTATCTATAAGTGAACTATTTACACATATATAACCACACTATTACATATATGTAATAATTTTTCTATGCATAGCTACCAAAATAAAATGAAATTCTAAATAAAACTTCAAAATTAATATTTATAACTTACTGGATCTATATTCACTAGATCCACCCAATTAATTACTTTAATGAAAGAAACCAAATGGATTGAAATCCTTTTTGAAACTAACTTTTTGTACCGTAGAATGAAAATGAAAAGCAAAACTAATCGGAACACTATAATTCATTTTGAAAAATAAAAATCAAAATCAAAACTAAAATATTGTAGACTTTCTTATCATTTAGACTTCCATTATGAGATTGCGTTTTTAATCCATGAATATTTTTTGCTACCGAAGATAGAATTTAGATACAGTGTGACAATAATATATGTTGTAGTTTCATCGGAGAATTAATAGGTGTGTTTTTGGATCCCATTTTTTCATCTGTGATAGAGAGCAAAACATGGAGAAAAAATAGGAAATGACTTTTTGAATCTTCCAAATATGCCCTTTTTAATTTATTAAAATGTGTCTCAAAATTGTATTTATTACTATAATGCCATTATAATTTCAAACCACTGATCAAATGATCTAACGTTTGTAATTAGTTTTGAAAGTTCTGCAAAAAATTTTAGTTCTGAAATGATCTTAACTCTCTCTCTCTCTCTCTCTCTATATATATATATATATATATATATATAGGATTAGGTTCAAGAGTGAACACCAGTGTATCTTGCGAACTGAGTGAACTAATCCTGGCCATACATGTGTGTAAATCAATGGGCAGGATTTGATGATGAAATACACTAGTGTATTTTACGATTTGATGACGAAATCCTAGCCATACATGTGTGTAAATCAATGGCCAGGATTTGTTCACTCAGTTCGCAAATACACTGGTGTTCACTCTAGAACCCCACCCTATATATATATATATATATATATATATATATATATATATATATATATATATATATATATATTGCATTTGCTCCTGTTTTCCCTTTTGCAGTTGTCTCGTTATACGTCATTGCATTCGAGAGAGAGGGTGGTTCCATGTCTACCATCCTGAAAAGGGCTGATGAAGAGCTTTGGTATCTACAAAGAGTCAAGTACTTCGCTCTTCCGCGAGATGAAGATCTGGTCGCGCAACCCCCAACTGGCGCTGGTAAGTTTTCTTTGAGCTGTAATATTGCTCTTTGCGCGTGGAGTAATATTGCAATGTTTTCTGTTTTAAGTAGGTGAGCTGACTAACCTGGGCATAGGCCCTGAAAAGAAAAAGTGTGCGCCTGCCGCTAATATTGCGCTAAAGAAAACTGATACGGGGAAGGCCCAGTCATCCAAGGTGAAAAATGTCAAATGAGAGAAGAAAGGTACGCGCCATTCCTCTGACTCCTGGTGTGACTATGTAGTGGTGTCTGACTCATTGGAAGGTCTTGCGCCTGTAGTTGTGAGGAAACCGAAGGCGGAGCCGCGGGACGCTGCTGATATTCCTGCATCTAATGCTGATAGCCCGATTGACTTAGAGTCAAGTGCTGAGCCTTTGTTGAGAACGAAGGCGGGGAAAAGAAAACAGGCGGAAGTTGATGCAGAGGCGCAGTCGGCCAAGAAGGTTCAGAGGAGAAAAATTAGCAGAAGAGGCAATCTGGATGCCTTTATTGTGAAACCTCCTCTTGGTAAGTATCTTCTTAGTTTGCTTTTTATGCGCACTGTATGTTTGTGATACATATTCTGTTTTGCAGAAAAACCTGCTTCTCCTGTTCATGCGAAGCCATCATCCACGGTTAATGAGGACCTCCTGCCTTCACCCCCTCGCGCCCCGATCAGTGAGCAGCTAGAAAGTACTCAAGCCGCTGGTGAGGATGGGGCGGAGAAGACTGCTGAGGCAGGAAACCCTGAAGTTGAAAAACCTGTTGAGGTTGTGGTGGAAACGGAGAAAGTTGTAGATCTGGAGACTGCGGAAGTTGAGTCTGCTCATCCTAAGTCTCCGGAAGTTGTGGCGCGTGACCCAGAGAAAGGAAAATCTGCTCAGGAAGATCCTGTGACCATTTTCCCTACTTCTGCTTCTGCTCCTGTGAATGTTGAGAGGAGTCCAGATGGTGATCAGGGCTCCTTAGAATTTGAGTTGGATTTAAAAGTTAAGTAGCAAAGTTTGAACGGTTGTTCTAACATGTGTGTTGAGTTTTTTTGATTTTTAACCTTTTTATTTTTGTATGGCATTTTCTTAGAATTTGTGAATGAAGAGTATATATGATGATTAATGATTAGTTCATGTTTAAGTGGCAAATACAATATTCTTCAAAGTATAATTATAAATCATCATTTTTTTTTGTCTTTGGGTTAGAGTACAGGTTAACCCGTCGGTGGGCGCTCTTCAAGAGATGGTGGAGCACTTTTAAGGTTATGGAAGTTTGAAGGATTGTATGAGAATCCTCCATTATGTTGTCCTGGTGGCCTTTGGAAGTTTGGAGATTATTGATTGCCAGAAACGGGAAAATGTTTAACAAGAAAAAAGCTCCATGATTAAAGCTAGCAGAAGATGTAAAATAGCTATCTTTCTTGTGGCTCATGTATCGCTAAATTTAGAGTCCGACATGTTAAGGAGTTCATTGAAATGATCTGGGTTAGGGAGTATGTTGAAATGAGTTATATAGGGTGGATTGAGCCACACTTTCATGTTCATTGTTTTGATTTTTAGAATTCAATAATGCATTAAATACTTATATCATTATACTATTGGTATACCCGTCTACCGGATGGGTACTAAACTAGTTATTTATATGAGAAGAAATTTTATAATATAAAAAAAGAAGAAAAAAACATAACCTTTAATAACATATTAATCATTACAAAATAAGCTTAATCAACACTTCCAAAATAAAACAAAAATTACATAATACAAAATATAATACATTTCTAAAATTCAACAAATTACGTGAAAAATAAAAATATTCAAGGATTTGTAACCTAATGGTATCAATGTGTGCATATAAGTGTGTTTCTCCATAAGTGTGAAAGATTAAAAAAAAAAATCAAAGCTGGTTTCAATGTAAATGTTTCTCCTAAAGTGGTTGGAAGTTATATTCTTATATGATCAGTGGGTGTCTCAGTGTCTGTCTGGGTGCATAAGCTTTGAGAATGGAATGGGCAAGTGAATGGAATGGGCAAATGAATGGAATGGGCAAGAGAATGAAATGGGTCATTACCATTCCATGGTCATGTTTGATTAACCTTTGAGAATGGAATGATACATTACTTTGTGTTATTTGGTATGCGAAAAAAGACGAATGAATGGAATACAATTCATTGAAAGTGACAACAATACCCTTGTCTTAAAATAAAGAAAAATTAATAATTTTCATAAAATTTTCCACTAAAAATTATAATAAATATATATTATGAGAAACAGAATATATTTAACTAACATAATTCAAAATATATTCAAAAGTTTCCAACGAAAATAATTAAAAATCATCTAAGATCTGCAAAATAAAAAAAAATTAAACATAATCCAAAAGTCATCGTATATCACGTCAAGCAATATCTTCAAGCATAGTCTTTACCCATCCAAATTTGCGTTCTTCATCAACCTTAAAAAAGATTACCATCAACTCTTCATTAGATACAATACCCAATTTGACCAGCAACGAATGAAAAATATATATATATGTGAGATATTAAAGTCAAAGTAGTCAAATGTTATAAAGGTTTCTTAAGTTTGGAAGGTTAATAAAGTCGAAGGGGCTGAATGCTTATTTCTTATAAACACAGGGGTTAATGTTGTCAATTCAGGTCATAGTTCTGTTAATAGTTAGTTAGCTGATGTAATAAAAGGGGGTTAGGGCTTGTAATAGAAGATACGAGTTCTTAGTGTAATTCTTTCAATTCAGTTTTGTAATCAGTTTCATTTCTTGAAAGTAATAATCAATTGGTGTTGGTGATCAATTATAGTCAATTTCTTGGTGTGTTTTTACAACAATTGGTATCAGAGCCTGGTTGTTGGCTCGATTCAAGAAGACGACGGTGTTCAACAGCAATTGAAGATCAAGATGGTTTCAACCAAGTTCGAATTGGAGAAATTCGATGGCAGAAACGATTTCAGTTTATGGAGAGTGAAGATGCGAGCGTTGTTAGTGCATAATGGCGTGGTAGATGCATTGAAGGGAGAAGATAGGCTTCCGAATGAACTCTCTGCGAAAGAAAAGAAAGAAATATTAGAGAAGGCTCATAGTGCGATAATTTTGAGTCTTGGAGACAGGGTTTTGAGGGAAGTGTCAAAAGAAGCTTCTGCAGCCGGAGTTTGGACAAAGTTGGAAACCCTGTACATGACCAAGTCTCTTGCAAATCGATTATACCTAAAGAAGAGGCTGTACACGTTCAAGATGGAGTCTGGTAAGTCTTTAGAAGAGCACACAGATGATTTCAATAAACTTGTTTTGGATCTTGAGAATATTGAAGTGACATTAGAGGATGAAGATAAGGCAATACTCTTTTTGACATCCTTGCCCAGTTCATATGAGAGTTTTGTAGATACTCTTATGTATGCTAGGGAAACTTTGTCTATGGAGGAAGTATTGGCTGCCTTAAACTCAAAAGAGTTGAAGAAAAAGACAGTTGATAAAGAAGAGGGCAGTGATGGGTTGTATGTTAGAGGAAGGCCTGAAAACAGAAGTTCTAAGTCATTCAAAGGTTCCAGTTCAAGATCGAAATCCAAGACTAAGTTCAAGAGAAAATGCTTTGTGTGCAATTCTGAGAAGCACTTGAAGAAGGACTGTCCAGAGTGGAAAAGGAAGAAAACTGAGTCCAGTTCCAAGTCATACACAAGCCATTCAGTTCAAGAAGACTCTTCTGATGGCTATGACAGTGCAGATGTGCTGAGTGTAACTTGGGATGAAGTTAAGAAGCATTGGGTGATGGATTCAGGGTGCTCTTTTCATATGACTCCAAGAAGAGAATATTTTAAAGATTTGAAGATGTACAGTCTTGGAACAGTCCAGTTAGGAGATGACAGACCATGTCAAATTCTTGGCATTGGAACCATTGTTTTCAAAATGAACAATGGAACTGAAGTGGTCTTGAAGAATGTCAGGTATATTCCTTCTTTAAAAAGAAGTTTATTGTCTCTGGGAACATTTGAAAGGGATGGTTATCATGTATTGTTAAAGGATGGGAAGGCTAAGGTGATAAAAGGGTCCCTGGTAGTGTTGACTGGCACTAGAAAAGACAATAACATTTATCTGTTAGATGGTAGTGTTGCTAGTAATGAAGTGTCTGCTGTAATTTCTGACAAAGAAAATGAAACCACCCAGAAGTGACATAGGAGATTAGGCCATGTAAGTAGTCAAGGTCTAATGGAACTAAAGAAACAGCAAGCTATCAAAGATTTAACCAGTTGTGATGTGGGGTTCTGTGAAAACTGCATAATGGGAAAACAGAAGAGGGTCAAGTTCATGAAAGGGAAACATAACACTAGAGGAATTCTAGATTATGTTCACTCTGATTTGTGGGGGCCTGCCAGAGTTGAGTCCCTAGGTGGAGCTAGATACTTCATGACAGTTATTGATGATTTTTCAAGAAGAGTGTGGGTATTCATTCTTAAACACAAAAGTGAAGCCTTCAAGAAGTTCAAAGAGTGGAAGATTTACATAGAGAATCAGACAGAGAGAAAGATCAAGAAGTTGAGAACTGATAATGGTCTTGAATATTGTAACAAGGAGTTTGAAGAGCTGTGTACAGAAAGTGGGATAGGCAGACATTTGACAATTCCAGGGACACCTCAGCAAAATGGGTTGGCTGAGAGGATGAATAGAACACTGCTGGAAAGGGTCAGGTGCATGAGGTTAAGTGCAGGTCTACCAAAGACTTTCTGGGCTGAAGCAGTGAAAACAGCAGCTTATCTTATCAACATGTGTCCATCTAGAGCTATTAATATGAAGTCTCCAATGGAAGTATGGACAGGAGAGCAGCCCAATTATGAAGATCTAAGAGTATTTGGCACCTTAGCATTTGCTCATACTAGTCAAGATAAACTTGAATCCAGGGCAATAAAGTGTATTTTCTTGGGTTATCAAGAAAGGGAGAAGGGGTATAGACTTTGGAAGATAGAAGGTGAAAGTCCAAGAATCATCAAAAGTAGAAATGTTGAATTTCAAGAAAAGATTTACTATAAAGATGTGATGAGTGGAAAGACTTCAAAGTCAGTTAATATCAGCCAAGAGGATGTTCAAATTGAGGTGGAGACATCTGAGGTTATGTCAAATGATGTTCAAAGTGAAGATAGTCCAACTGTTGAGACAGAAACAACCAGTGAGCAGAGTGATGATTACTGGTTATCTAGAGACAGAGAAAGGAGAAATGTTGTTAAACCTTTAAGGTTTAGACAAAACACTAATGTTTCTGTTGTGGCCTTCATAACAGCAGAAAATGAGTGTGTTAATGAGCCTCTTACTTACTATCAAGCAATCAGTTCTAAAGAAAAGGAAGAATGGTATAAGGCAATGCAAGAAGAGATGAGTTCTTTGATCAAGAATAAGACCTGGGAATTAGTGAAGAAACCTAAAGATCAGAAAGTTGTAGCTTGCAAGTGGATTTACAAGATAAAGGAAGGGATTCCAGGAGTTGAAAACAGAAGGTTTAAGGCCAGGTTAGTGGCAAAAGGCTTTACTCAGAAGGAAGGTGTGGATTACACTGAGATTTTCTCTCCAGTTGTAAAACACACTTCTATCAGAATACTGTTAGCTATAACAGCTGCATTAGATCTTGAGCTGGAACAACTTGATGTAAAAACTGCATTTTTACATGGTTATCTTGATGAAAAAATCTACATGGCTCAACCTTTGGGTTTTGTAGAAGAAGGAAATGAAGAAAAGGTGTGCTTGCTTAAAAGATCATTGTATGGACTCAAGCAATCTCCAAGGCAATGGTACAAGAGGTTTGATGAGTTCATGATAAGCAGTGGGTTTGCAAGAAGTTCCTATGATTCCTGTGTCTATTACAGGGAATATTGTCCAGGCAACTATGTTTATTTGTTGCTATATGTTGATGACATGCTTGTAGCATGTAAGCATAAAGAACAAATAAAGGAGGTCAAAGAATTGTTGAAGTCTGAATTTGAAATGAAAGAGTTAGGAGATGCAAAGAGAATTCTGGGAATGGAGATTTGCAGGGATAGGCAACTTAAGAGGTTGAAGCTTACACAAAGTGCCTATGTGAGAAAGATATTGAAAAACTATAGGATGGAAGGGTGTAAGGCAGTTAAAACTCCTCTTGGTGCTCATTTCAAATTATCTCTTCAAGATTCACCTAAGACAGAACAGGAAGAGAGGTACATGAATTCAGTTCCTTATGCTAATGTTGTGGGTAGTTTGATGTATCTAATGGTCTGCACTAGACCAGATTTGGCATATGCAGTCAGTGTTGTAAGTAGATATTTGTCTTGTCCTGGTAAAGTTCACTGGGAAGCTGTGAAGTGGATCCTGAGGTATTTGAAGGGAACTCAGGATTGGGGGTTAGTATTTGGGGATAATGCTAGTGATCAACAAAGGGTGGTGGGCTTTGTTGATGCTGATTTCGCTAAAGACCCTGATAAGGGTAGATCAGTCACTGGATATATGTTCAAAGTCCTTGGTAATATGGTGAGCTGGAAGTCACAGCTGCAACACATAGTAGCCTTGTCAACTACGGAGTCTGAATATGTTGCACTAACTGAAGCTGTGAAAGAAGCTTTGTGGCTTAAAGGGATTTTGAAAGAATTGGGAATTAAAGCTAAAGTTCCAGTGATCTGCTGTGACAATCAGGGGGCTATTCAGTTGTCTAAGAATAGTGTTTATCACGAGAGAACCAAACATATCAGTGTTAAGATGCATTTCATCAGAGATATAGTGAATAAGAAGCTGGTTGAGATCAAATGGGTCGAAACAGAACAAAATACTGCTGATGTATTTACTAAGTGTTTGCCGGGTTCAAAGTTCGACATGTGTCTTGCTGATATGAGAGTTGGTTAATGAAGATTGATACTTTGGCTTTAAAGGTGGAGATTGTGAGATATTAAAGTCAAAGTAGTCAAATGTTATAAAGGTTTCTTAAGTTTGGAAGGTTAATAAAGTCGAAGGGGCTGAATGCTTATTTCTTATAAACACAGGGGTTAATGTTGTCAATTCAGGTCATAGTTCTGTTAATAGTTAGTTAGCTGATGTAATAAAAGGGGGTTAGGGCTTGTAATAGAAGATACGAGTTCTTAGTGTAATTCTTTCAATTCAGTTTTGTAATCAGTTTCATTTCTTGAAAGTAATAATCAATTGGTGTTGGTGATCAATTATAGTCAATTTCTTGGTGTGTTTTTACAACAATATATATATATATATAGAAAACAAACCAAGTTTGACCCATTAGAGAATGCAGAACTAGCAGCGAAAGAAAATAATTCAAATACACACACATTAGTATTTACATATTTATTCAATTCAATGGAGTTAGTGGCTAACTACTTAGCTGGTTATGGGTCAAAGTGGGAAGGAATTGGCTGCAGAACTAGCAGCGAAAGAAAATAATTCAAGTAGAAGAACCATTCAAAAGAACATGGACTTCAATTACTTTCAAGTCTATTATATTAGGCAATTGTTATCCAATATCACTCGTTCGTGCAAATGTGGTAGTTGTTTGAAACAGAAGCATGTTATGTTATAAGACCTGAATAAATCATTTCACAGTGATCAATTGTGCATATAGTTGTCTGCAGTACGGTATACTCTAATTATATCAAACAACACTGGCACTTAAGCAATACAGAATGTCATAATTCAATGTCTAGAATGTTAATATGAGTGATAATCAACAAAACTAATTCTTAAATATTAAAAGATATCATAAACAAAATGTAAGTGTGGCAGTAGTTTGAACCAAAAGCATAAGGCCTCAATAAATCATTTCTCAGTGAACACTTGTGTAACTAGTTGTCTAAACACCCATATACAATATAATCAAATAACACTACATATCATAAACAAAAGCATGTTAAAAGACCTCAATAAATCATCTCTCAGTAATCAATTGTCTAACTAGTAATCAAATACACACACATTAGTATTTATATGTCCACGCTAGGGTGTAAATGAGCCCGAGACTAGGCTCGATCCCGGCTTGTCATGATTTTGTGAAGCTCGAGCTCGGCATAGTTCGAGCCTACTATTTTTCGATCGAGCTCGGCTCGCCAATATTAAATAATACGTATAATATTATATAATATTAAAATTGGTCTCGTTTAGGCTCAAGCTCGGCTCGGGCTCGATAAGGTCCGGCTTATTTCGAGCTTTTTCTCGAGCAGCTCGCGAGCCGCTCGGCTCGTTTGCACCCCTAGTTAAAACTCACAAAAAAACCGGTAATTCAATACATAGAACCGAAATAGAATATAAAATATGAACTATCAAAACAGAACAACAAGAATCGTGATATGAAAAAGGAAGTGTTTTCTTCTAATTTGTTACTTCCAATAGAAACAAAAAAAAAAAACGATGAATTGAATTATCATGGTGAAGATTAAAAACTAAATATACTAACAAATACTTCAATTTTGGTTAAAACTCACAAAACAGAACCGATGATATTACCAATTGATTCAGTATGTAAAGAGTTATGTTCCTAAGTTTCATTAAATTAAATGAGAGAAAAGAAAAGATTTGGGAGGAAATAATTTTTACTTGTGTTCCAGAGTTTCATTAAAGGAGAGAAAAGAAGAGAAAAAGAGAGATTTTTTATCTAAAACTAATCTTTCCAATTTGGAAAGAAATGGAGAGAAAAGAAAAGGAAATGTGAGAATTTTTTCTTTTCTCTCCTTAACTTAACTCGGGAACAAATAAATTCAGTGAAAGTCTGGGATGATAAAATCATAAGAATTGAACAAATAAATAAACAATTTACCAGAGGAGTGACGTTCTGCTATATGAAGATGGCGATATACATAACCAAAATCATAATCCATTCCTTGATTAGAGGATGTGCAAATCAGATATCGATGGAAGGAAAGGGATAATCGGTGAGGTGGGGGGCAAAACAGAGAAACAACCTTTTGTTATTGAACGGAATGAAAAAAAAAGCTGGGGGTAGGCCAGGAATAGATTTCAACAATTTTAGAAGGAATGGAATGGATGGAATGGGGTATGTAATGCTTTATTCCATTCACATAATCAACCAAACACTTCTTTTTTTCATTAACCTTGAATGGAGTATTCCATTCCATCCTCCATTACCTCATACTAAACACTACCTTAAAAATGAAAAGTCTGATACTAGTCTAACGGGCTCACTCATAACGGTCTTGGGGATAATTGGACTCAAACCGGTCTAAACTCCAAAGCCCAACACACGACAGCAACTCCACATATCATTTGTGGTCATCATCATCCAATCCACTCAACACTCAACCATCTCCACCAATAATACCTGAACTGAAAATCCCCCCAAAAACAACCTTCATTCTCTTCATCACAAGTGATACCAATCAAAATCAAGCAACCCAGTTGAAACAGAGCATATGCAAATGAAACATGCATGTACATAAAGTAACACACATGACACCTTTATCACCATCATCATCATCATTAGGGATAGGATCCATAAACCCACTCTCACCATCTCTCTTCTTAGGAAAAAGGATAAAGTTGAAACCTTTACAAGAACCCACCTCACAAAAGTCAAGATTCACAATCTTGAAGCCAAATTCCCACTCAACTGTTGTTGCTGCTGCAGTTGAATTGGTGGATCTTGTTCACAATGTTTTTGTGGGTGTGGGAGTTGGGCTTCCTTGTACAGTTATGGAGTGTGGGGATATTATCTATAGAAGCACATTGCCCAGATCAAATTCTTTGACACTTACTATCCCTGGTGCTGTTTTGGCTTTGGGTACACTTTCGTACCTTTGGGCTACTCCTGGTGTGGCCCCTGGCTTCTGGGATATGTTTGTTCTTGCCTTTGTTGAAAGATTGTTCAGACCAACATTCAAAAAGGTTGTTTATTTTTTTTATATGAATTTGTTGAAGTTGTTTGAGTATGTTGATGTCAGTGGCAAAGCTTGACGTTTTCGGGGGGGGGGGGGGGGGTCGAAAACGTATATAACCAAAAAATTCTATAGAACCGGGGGGGTCGAAAACGTATATACCCGAAAAAATTTATACGAAAACGACATATATAATACTACTGAACGAAAAGTATAGGGGTCGGGCGCCCCTCCCGGCCCCTTCAAAGCTGCGCCATTGGTTGATGTGTTGTTGTGGTTGGTTTTAACATGTTTTATGAGGTTGCATACAGGATGATTTTGTGTTGGGAAAGAAGTTGGGTGAGGGGGCTTTCGGTGTTGTGTATAAAGTCTCTTTGGCTAAGAAGACCTCAGGAAAGGTACCTTTCAAAGTGTTTAGAGAAAGTTGTGTTGTTTATTTAGTGAGTATAATATGAATAACTATATGAATGATCATCATTTGCGTGCGTATATGTTAACGACTTATGGTACTTTATAGGTTTGTAAACGAACCGAAGGAACATGAACAGGGGTTTTTGGTGTTGGTTGGTTTAAGTTTAACCTGAAAAATGGACGAACACGAATGTTTAAATGAACGGATTTTCCTGTTAATGTTTGTTTGGGAAGAAAATGAGCATGTTCGTGTCGATTATGTTCGTTTGTTTATATATTAAAGGAGCATAAATGAACGTAAATGATTGAACATAAACGAACGCAAATGAAGGTAAGTGAATGAAGATAATGAATGTGTTCTTGCACGTCCGTTTATATCGTTAGTCAATTTCCCAAGGCATGATGGGATAATTAATTTTGGTAATAAATAATGAATAAATATGTAAACGAACGTTTAAGAACATAGATGAACAGACAAGACATGCCTTCATGTTCATTCATTTAACAAAGCGAACAATTTTTTCTGTTCATTTTAGTTCGTTTATTAAATAAACGAGCAAAAACGAACTTCACTCTGAACGGTTCACTAAACATTCGATTTGTTTACAGGCCTAGACCACTTTATTTAGAGAAATTATCATATTAGTAGCCAATGCCTCTAAATTCCAAAACAACCATAATGTAATGTAGTGACTATGGTTTTTCTGGTGTTTGCTAAAAGGAAGGCGATTTAGTACTTAAAAAAGCTACAGAATACGGGGCTGTAGAGATATGGATGAACGAGCGTGTGAGAAGGGCTTGCGCAAATAGTTGTGCTGATTTCGTGTATGGATTCCTCGAGGTACGCTCTACTAGAATGATCGAGTCTATACATGATAGAGTTAATATTATAATATTGATAAAAATCATATTTGACTGTATTTTGTAGAGCTCTTCAAAGAAAGGAGCAGAGTATTGGCTCATCTGGAGGTTTGAAGGGGAATCGACACTTGCAGATTTGATTCAGAGTAAAGAGTTTCCTTATAATGTTGGTAACCCGTCTCAAGATTAAGTTTCGGTTTCTCGATATTGGATTCTATTAAGATCGAATTTCAAGTTTCAACCCTCTTGACCCATTCAACCCATTCCCTTTATAGCGACATTTTTTGTTTGACCCGTTTGAGATAAAGCACAATCCAAAGCGACCCGTTAGAAACAAACGGGTCAAAATTGACACCTATACTTATGATGGGTGCATTGCGCTTTAGATCGGCCCAAAGTGCTAGTTTTAAACCCAAAAATGTGTACAGGTTGAATCAATGATTCTCGGGGAGGTGCAAGACTTACCAAAGGGATTAGAACGAGAAAATAAAATCATTCAAACGATTCTCAGGCAACTCTTGTTTGCATTAGACGGTCTTCACTCAACAGGGATTGTTCACCGAGACATCAAACCACAGAATATTATTTTCTCTGAAGGTATATGTGACATCTTTTTTATTCCAAATTCGCCAAATTTCTACTCCGAATGTTATGTATTAATCCGTTTTTTAATATCAGGGTCTCGAACATTCAAGATTATCGATCTTGGAGCTGCTACAGATTTAAGAGTTGGCATTAATTATATCCCAAAAGAGTTTCTTTTGGACCCAAGGTGTGAAAGATTAAAATTTTAAACGTTTTAATTTGTGGGTCTCGTCTATGCGAAATGAAGACGGGATCCACGAATCTCCATAAATGTTTTAAGGTTGTTGTTGAAGCCTAAATATTCAAAACGTTTTCAGATATGCAGCACCTGAGCAATATATTATGAGCACACAAACTCCATCTGCACCATCGGCTCCTGTTGCAGCCGCACTGTCTCCGGTTCTATGGCAGGTACGATAGCCTACATTCAGTGTGTCCATTACGACTACAAATTTTTCAAATAAAATGATTTGAAACGTTTTGTGCATTAATATACGGAGGCTTTCGTCTCGACCCATTTGGCTCAATTCCTTTTTAGATAATCCTTTTTTATTATATCTGTTTGACAGTTGAACCTTCCGGATCGTTTCGACATTTACAGCACGGGTCTCATACTACTTCAAATGGTAAGTAGCCGAACTGAACCATTTCGTTTTGAAAAAAGTTACAAACAAGAATTTACAGTTTACGGTATCTGTTTACTTTAGGCATTCCCTTCATTCCGCTCAGACAGCGGTCTCATACAATTCAACCGTCAACTAAAAAGATGTGATTACGACCTCAATGCATGGAGAAAAAGTGTCGGGCCACGTGCAAACGCCGACCTCCGAAGAGGGTTCGAGTTACTAGATTTAGATGGTGGAATTGGATGGGAGCTTTTGACTTCTATGGTTCGGTACAAGGCCCGACAAAGGACCAGTGCTAAAGCCGCTTTAGCCCACCCGTATTTTGACAAAGAAGGTCTTCTAGCTTTATCCATCATGCAGAATCTTAGGCTTCAGTTTTTCCGGGCCACACAGCAGGATTATAGCGAAGCTGTTATATGGATCATTCAGCTCATGGCGCGATCCGGAACTAAGAAAGACGGTGGATTCACTGAAGCTCAGCTTCAGGAACTCAGAGTAAGTTCAAGCACCTTATAGGCCTTAGTAAGGGTGGAAACTGTGTCGGGTTGTCAGGTTTAAGTTGGTGGGTTGAATCCATGAACCCGAACACGACCTATGTATTTATTCATATCAAAGACATCAATCCAAACCCAAACCGACTTAACGGGTTGGTGAGTTGTAATTAAGTTGTGAATGTCAGGGGAGGTTCGTAGCTGTGTGTGTGTGAGGGGGGGGGGGGTCGCTAAAAGTTTATATGTATTTGACCCCCCCCCCCCCCTAAATGGGTCATAAGTTGGTTGACGAATGAAACACGACCCATTTAATTAAATTGGTAAAACAGATTAACCCAAACACAACCTGTGTATTAAAAAGGTTCTAACTATTTTCGTGTCTACGGTCGTATCATGTTTCGGGTAAAGAATTTAATCAAGCACCATAACTTTTAGCATTTTAAAGAATTTAATCAAGCTATAAAAGGATATTTCCATTGACAATGGGCTTATGTTCATGCAATCGCGGGTTGTTTACGCGTTTTCTTTTTGTTATTTGTTTGTAGGAAATTCGGCCGCAAAAGAAGTCAAGTGCACAGAGAAACGCTCTAGCCTCAGCTCTTCGGTTCCAGAGGAAGATCTTGAAGACGCTGAACGAGAGCATGGACGAGCTTAACCAGCGAAGGAAGAGCATGTGGTGGAGTAGATGGATTCCAAGGGAGGAATGAAGGAGATCTATATGTGTATATACGATACTAATATATCATACGATATTTGTAAATTTGAAGATGACAAATGTTATGAACCAAATGGGATTAAATTGTATGTCAATATTTGTTATCATAAAACCGACCAGAGTGCTCAACTAGTCACGTTTGCGGAATAGATGGGTGGGTTTAACCTGACACGAACCTGAAAATCGTGTCTGGAAATAATAAGCGGGTCGACCCTCGAACAGGTTAGGTTGACATGCACCCTATGGTGGTGAAACTATAATCTTTTAACAAGTGGGTCTGAAAAGACTTTTATTTTACATTAACAAGTGTACGTTGGTTATGCTTTTCCAACCATCAATATACTACGACCATCAAGTGAAATAAACAGTTGGTTAAAGAAATGTTTGAAGTTGATTCATACTTGTTAGTTGTGACTTGGGCTTTATTGTCACCGCTAATTCGCTAAACAAGAAAATATGCTGGGCTTTAATTAATAAAAGGCCCACTATCGTTTACAAGAGAAACATACCGGTAAATGGTAATTATGTTAGGGTAAAGTGTGTGGTCATGACTCCCATGACTACCATGACCCTCTATAAAGGCGTCATGTCATCAACCTCTAATCCATTATCCAAAACCACTACCCTACGGGTGTGGTCATGACTCAAACCACTATCCGCTTTATTATTTTAATTAATGTATTTTTTCTCAAAGTCATCAAATGGAGGGTCGTGGTAATCGTGGTTTAATCCACGCCAACCATCATCAATAAAGGAGGGGGTGATGTACCCTTCCATTCATGTTCCAACCTGGAGAATCATGTTCCAACCATTACCCCCACACCATTCAACCTGAAGAACCACTGTTGCGGGTAAGAGTATGTTCTTTGTCTCTATCACCATAATTTAACTAAAATTTATTTTTTTCCTCTAAACTTTGCTTATTTTTTAGAAAACTTCTAATACTAGATTCTATTTAGATATTTCTGTCTTACTCATAAACACTTATTTTATTGTTTTTCTGGGTTTTATGCGCTCACAAAATTTTGTTTTGAGATGAATAATGAATCTCAATATTTAAAGAACTAGTGTAGGTTCTTTAAACCTTATCCCTATTTTAGAGATGCTAATGGAGACGACAATAAACGGATAACTTTATTTTTTTCTCTGGCTCTGTAGCTTCTTGCTATGGGGTTGGTTTATGTTTTTGGTTTAATATAGTTTCGTTTGCCTTTCAAAAAAAAGAATGAAATAGAGAACCTCATACGAATGCTCAAAGTTTCCTTTCATCTGCCGAAAGATTTCTAATTTTCCCTAAATTGCTATTCTCTTTTCATCTAAACTCCTCTCAAACTAAAAATAGGCATCGAAGTTATATATAAACACTACAGAAAGTTTGACAGACCGGAGGGTCAGCGGACCCCCTTGATTGCCCTCCTGTGGTTCTGCCGATGAGAACCTACCGTTTAGCTAAACATGCCCTCCTGTGGTTCTGCCGATGAGAACCTACCGTTTAGCTAAACATGCCCAGAATTGATCTTGACCGGCTTAGACTAAAACCCAAAATCATGAATTTTGTTAGGTTTTTATTATATGTTCATGTGGTATTAGAAATTGACACATCTAAAACTTACTATTATTAGATCTTAATATGTGAAAAATAATGTGACCGGTACATCACATTTCGCTAGCTGGCTTTGTGTGTGTATATTGATCTAATAAGATGCTTAAGTTAGCAATGGGGTGGTGGTATAAAAAGAAATTTGCTATTAAAAAAAATAAAATAATAAGGCTGGAGGGTGTGGTACAAAGCCCCTAGGAGCTTTATCACGCCACGTCAAATCTACGTCAACGCCACGTCATATGGGGATTTTAAAGCCCTCCCTTTAACTTGTATGGTATGGTATAAAGCTCCCTATTAAACAAAACTAAAAAAAAAAAAAAGATTTTATTGGTTGAAAAGATGTGCCCCCACCTTCACACACTTTTAACCTCCACTATCACGTTGGCGAACAAACTATGGTGGCCCCCCTTTGAATGCCTCGGTGTGGCCGATGGCGCCCCCGGGGCGCTATGGAGCATGATGTGGCAGGGTGACGCCATATCACACCCACCGACCTAAGATGCTTAAGTCATAAAAAATTGATGTTGGGATTAGTGGAATATTAATGAGTAATTAATAGGCTAATCATGCTTATAAATATAGGTAGAATGATATACCTGTAATTAGCTCATAGTCTAGTGGGCAGCATTCGTGCGGTACTTCCTCCAAGTCAAATAAGTCATTAATAAGAAGTATATAAACAATTATTTATGAAAATTCGTTCCACAAGCATTTAATAAAGACGAGATCAAAGTTAAAAACGGCGACCTGGGAGGATTGGAAGGCGTTTGATTTATTAGATATGTTGTAATTTTTTCTTTTTCTCGTTTGTTTTGTTTGTTTGCCTGTTTCCAGTCGCTTGCTGGCTCTTTATATATATATATAAAGTGAGTTTGCTGTTCAAAAAAAAAAAAAAAAAATATTCGTATCTTAAAATAAGATGTTTTCACATGCTTGGATTATATAAGCAAATATTTAATTAGTTCAAGATAACAACTTGTATGATAATGAAATATAATTTTATCATTAACAATGAAAATTATTCTTATAAACACACACATAATTTATAGGTTGTAGTTGGTTTATTACGATGTTACATTTGGAGTGTCAAAAATCTATGTGTTAAACGGAATTTAAAAATAATAAAATGAAGATGAACGAATTTAATAAAAGACTACGATCATGAGATAATCAGTAAAGCAAGAAATTAATGTGAGTTAAAGCAATGGAGATGTTAGAACTTTTTGATGATATTAATTAAACAAGTAAGAGTTGAAGCAATAAAGGAAGAAAATAAAAAAAAAATAAAAAAAAACGAGAGTTACATGCTAGATTCACAATATAAAAAGATCACAGTCACATAATGAAGACTGGGTGTCCCAACACTTGTGATCTTTCAAAGTTGTTACTAGATGAAGCTCAAAAAAAAATTTCTATTCATCAAGATTAATGTGCAAACCTGGATAGTCATTCACTCCAAGTAGACAGTTTGAGTGAAAATGATTCAAACATTGTAAGATATATTGACATCATATGTTAATGATTTTGGCATAATTGGGACACTCGCTTACCATTTGGTATTTCTTACATTAACACGACACCACGACAGGTAGGATAACCATGTGTCGGGGTGAAGTTGTCGAATGGGAGCTTGGTAAGATAGGCATCGTGTAACAAACCATATAGAAGCTTGATCAAATAACAAAAAAAAAATGGAGAATATCTTAAAGCACATAAAAGAGCTATGTTACTCAAAGAAGAAGCTACGAGATTTACTTGAATATGGACTTCTACACAACAAATTATATTTTTTCATCCAAGATGTCATGATAGATCCCGTGAATAGGACCAGGCTGGCAAAACATGCAGGTTGGGCCAGGTCGGGTAACATGTTAAAACGTGTTTCGGGTTAGATTGGGTTCGGGTCAAACTAGTCATTTAAATAAAGTACCCATTTGGTTCGGATTAGAATGGGTCGTGATCAAACTGGCTCGGGTTGAAATAAGTTGCTATACTAAAAAAAGTTATTGATACAGGTTCGGGTCAAAACGGGTATTGCTTTTTATATTTTTTATGTTTCAAATAGGAAATTGGAATGTGGAAGTTAAAAAAAAAAAAAAAAATTCCAGACCTTGTTTTAGTCATTTTGATAAAAACAACCATCAACTAAAACAAGCGGGTTACATAAAAACTAGAGTAAACTTCCGTTTTACTCCCTATGGTTTGGTCACTTTAACGGTTTTGCCCCAAACCTTTCAAAATAGCCATTTTACTCCGTTTTTACTCCCTGTGGTTTGGTCACTGAGTTATAGTCATGGAGCAAATTGGCAATAAAATGAAAACATCAGGGAGGAAAATGGCTATTTTTAAAGGTTTGGGGCAAAACCGTTAAAGTGACCAAACCACAGGGAGCAAAACGGAAGTTTACTCTAAAAACTGAAATGCAACCATTGATATTGCAAATCGATTTTGATGATGGTGAAATGGGTAAAATGGATTCCAAAAAAAAACAAATATCTTTAGATGGAGAGGAGTTCAAAATTGGTTGGCCACACTTAAAAATTTGTAGAAGATGATTTTTCACCATGGTCTAGCAATGTGTAGGCTCTATGGTGACCAAGAAGAAGACTCGGACCATCTCTTTGTGTCATGCTTCGTAGTTCGTAGCAAATATCATTTGAAATAAGGTATGCATTTGGTATAGGATTTCTAATGTAACAGTTGAATCAATGAAGGAGTTGTTAGAGATATCAGATGGTGTCAAAGTAAAAGAAAAAAATGTGATCCAAATAATAGTTTTGACCTCATGTGGAGAGATATGGTTAATATTGAAAACGCCACTAAGAATAAAAAAATGCGAAACAGAAAAAACTGAATTATCGTTCATACTTGTTTGACTGATAAGTGGCGTCAAATGAAATCACATCACTAAATACATGATAATTACGTTTTCATTGATCATCACACCAAAAGAGACCCTTCAACCGATTGTCATCGTCTGTGAAGTAATCGTACGAAGAATTAGGCTGGGACTGCTTCTTTTCATGCGATTATCTCACAACAATCTCGACGTCATATTCCCCGATAAACAGATTAATTTGCCTCTTGTAGTTCTTAAAATCAACTTTGCTTGACCCCACCTCTTCAAACCCACCAAATATAGTCTTCATGATGCTAAATGCCTTAACCGGACCCATGTTCAACTTAGCCATGCTATTTATAACATGTTTCTGAAGATGAGTGAGGTGTCGTTCCGACGGTAGAAAATGCTTATCAGATTGCTCAACAAAATCGTGGTTGTGCTCCTCAACAAACTTATAGACCTTCCATGATCCAGACTCAAGCTCTACACATATTTGTGCTCCACAACCAGTCCTATGCGAAAAATTAGACCGCACATTCCTTTCTTTCTAATTAGGGTCCAATGTATCAACCTTCTTGTTGTTGTAATGCCTAGCTCTTGTACAAGTATAGTACTATGCTTTTCTCCTTTGGAGTTTATCTTTTCAGTCCCTTTCCTTACACCAAACTCCGCAACCGTCGCATACTTAAGATGCAAAGAACATGTAACACCTCGTAAAATCACGTCCAATGAGGTATTGACACGTGTAATAAACCCTGATGAAGTCAAACAGCGAAGTCTAGGAACTACTTTTTCGAAAAATCGAAAAATTTGATTTTTAAAGGACTGGAAGTGTTAGCATACCTAAAATAAGTTTCTAAATAACCTCTCACGATGGTGATGTTCACAAATGTGCCGCTTGATGATAAAGTGTAGCCGTTTGCGTAATTAATTGAAAGTTTGCGCAATGAAGGGTTAAAAGCGTCAACATGTTAATTCTTACCTCTGAGTGACCTTTTAACAAACCGGGAGCTTCATGATATTTAATTATACTCTCGGGAATGCCAAGTAATGGCCAACTAAGGTTTTTATACCTATAAGTAAAGATACGCGCAACTTTGCAAGTTAGAGGGGCTAAAAGTGTCAATATGTTTAATTATACCTCTGAATGACCTTTTGGCGGACCCGAAGCCTCGTGATGTTTGATAATACTTTCAAGAATTCCTAATATGGATTAGATGAGGCTTCAATGCTAATAAATGATGAAATGCGCAAGTTTGCGCAATAGAGGGGCCTAAAGCGTCAACTTTTGAATCTACGCCATTCGTTGACCATTTAAGCAAACGGAAGCGTAGTAATATTTAAATATATGCTTGGGAATGATTATTATGGGCCATGGAAGGCTTAGATATCATTAAAAGGCACTTCGCGCTACTTTGCGCAATTAAGGGACTAATTGCGTCAAACTGCAAAAGGAGGTCGAATCGTATGGTAACGGACCTTACGGAATATGTCCATAAGTTAAACATACCCTATTTATCCTTTATATAGCTTAGATATAGGTTTAGAGGTGTTTGGTACGCAAAAATAAACTTTTATGTCATGCAGGGACTAAAAGTGTCAAAAAGTGCACGAGTTTGCACTTTTGCGCATATCTCGCATTCTGAATATCCCCGGACACCCAAAAATTTATGTAAGCACTAAAATATTTTATTTTAGTGATCGCCATGATAAAATTCCATTCGTCGCGTCGTTTGGATCATTTTTCGCGTCCGTTCGTGTTTCGTCGTAATTAGACGCACAACGTGACCGTACGACCAAACGAACCGACATCCGACATATTCTTGAGCATGTTTCATGTCCCTCATGTTTAGGCATCATTGTAGAGGCTTAAAAATGGTTTAACGGGCCTCAAACGCATCAGAAAGGGGCTAGAAGCATGCAGGGACCAAAACTGCCATTTCAGAAACTTAATTTCCAGCTGTTACCAGCTGTTCCAGCTGTTTCCAGGTGTTTCAAGTGGGTTTTTATCAACCTAGGGGCTGTTTTGGGGCGCCCATTGTTTACCAAAACCATGGGTAAAGGTGTACGGTCCAGATTTGATCACGTTTACCAAGAAACGATCCTAACGGTCCTTGCTTTCCTATATAAACCCACTTAATTCTTGCTCTCATTTCACCCATGATCTGAATTGTTCTAAGTTGGGGCCTTAGTGCTTCATACCTGAACATCCAAGGTCATTTCCATCCTTGCTTGGACCCTTTGTGAGTATCCTTTCGTTCTTAGTTTTATTGTTTAGCGGTTATAGCCGAAAAGTCAAGCGTTTCGATAAAAGCTTTGACTTTTAAACGGCTAAGCCATGGTTCGCAACGAACATGGCTACGTGACCGTAATTAGGTGGGTGTTAAACCCTCAAAAGGGCACCTCCTAATTACCACGTTTACTTAGTTTAATTCTCGGGTCAAATGAAAATCAAACGGGTTAGTTTTAAATAGAATGCATAACTATTAAATTAAAAGTCATAAAATCCGTTTTGCCACATTATTAATTTGGTAAATATTAGTTGAACATGTCTAAGCATGATTCAACCCGACAATTCTAAGTATAGGCCCGGTTCGGAGCCGAAAGTCGCGAAAGTTGACTTTTGCTTTGACTTTCAGTTCTGACCCGAATTAGACTTATTTAGATATGCCTTAGGATTCCTTTAGGATCATGTTATAGGTTAGTGTAACCCTCTGAGGTTATACAACCTGAATCCTTAGTTATCCTATTCATTTGCAAGTTTCCGTTATATGCCGAATTGTTGACCGTTATGCTCTTTTGACCTTAAAACGATATTTTTGAAATTGTGAGATGATAGAAACCTTCACTACTGAATTATAAAGTTGTCCATAAAATTTGACATCAGTTTGAGGTCTAGATTAGGAGTTATGCTCAATAGCGTAATTAGAATCTTCTTTAGTAATTAAATAGCGTAAAATTGCATATAGCTTATCTAAACCCAAATTTTTACACAAAACTTTGTACCTACTGTATTAAAATAATATTTTGGGATTTTTGAAAATTTTTTTATTTAATTTTAGGCTGAGCATAACTTAGTGTACTAAGCTTAATTCGGCTAATGCCGGTTTTGCCCTTTTGGGCTATAAAATGAGTTTTATAAATCCGATTGACCCCAAACCTTTTTCTACTGATCTAATATGTTAAATAAATTATTTTGAGCCTTCTGGAATTTTAAAAATATCAGCTTTCTATATAAAACCCGGAAATGGCTCCAAATCGTTTTTTTAAGCGTTTTTAACGCATAAGTATGTGCTAGAACCTATTTAAGCATATGAGGTTGAAACCTACTGATGTATTCAGTAAAATTTTATATTTTAAACAGTAGGAGAATATCTTAAGATCAGAATTCCAGTTTTGACCTTTTAAGCATATGTGAAATTACCAAAACGCCCCTACGGTGTCTAGAATGATTAAGATTGATAAATTTTCACATAGGTTTAATACCCTACTGTTATAACTTAGTAAATTAAGTATATTTACTGATTTAATCAGACCTGTAACTCATGTTATTATTCAAACCCTCTTACACCCTTTAAAATGACCAAAATGCCCTTATGAGGCATAAATTGGGTTTAAAACCATTTGGGGCATAATGGAAGGTATCATTCTGATATCACAACATGTTTAAGGCATATTAACTTAGGAAACTTGTATATGACTCTTATGGTTACTCGTTACGCACTTTATGCGTTCGAATCGGCGTAGGTAACTAGTTTACCCATTTTAGCCGAAACGGGTCAAACCATATCATTTCAGTCTCAAAATCCAGAATGTGATTAAGTTACCCATATTAAACAAGTATGCAAGCTTGTTGGGTCAAAACCATATTCTAAAACGGTCTTCGCCTTATCGTGCGTTTAAACCGTAATCTTCATTTAAGAACTAACCGGTCTAGGCTTAGGCCAAATTAAAGACCCGTTAGAAATCTAATAGATTATTAAAAACCTTCGTTCCAGATTTAGGAGCCCAGTAAAAGCTATCTGTACTTGCTTGGTGGTATACGGCTGGGATTAAATTTATATTTAGCTCAGGTAAATACGTTTAACTTATTTTCCCTATACGGGCTTGGGGTACGGTATATAAAATACCGCTTGGTCGGGAATTGACCTTAACCGGTCTTGGTTATGTGCGGTCAAATTAACCCGTTTGAAAATGCTGTTTTGTTTGTTTAACGCCTTTGGGGGCTTAATGACCATGTCCCGGATATCCTTGGCATCATTCCATGAATGGCCACGACCTTAGCACACGGGTGTAGGCGTACACCCGTAGTGCATTTTATTGTGTATGATCGTCAGCACGGGAGGAGTCTCGCGGCGAATTATATTAAGTGGTGTGTCTATTGAGCTTTAACCCGGCACGACCCGGGCTAGTGAACGCATAACGAACATGTAATTCTTTTACAAGATTATTAAGCAAATACTTATCCCAAGTTATAAAATGTTTTGTGCCACGGGCATTCAAATCAATTTTTAAAAACCTTTTCAAAATGAGTCAGTTAAATTGTATTTACCAGTGAAAATTGACGTATTTTCCCAAAAAGACTAAGTGCAGGTACTACGCGTAATAGGCTGGTTTCTCCTAGCATCATATAGAAGTCTCGCAAGCTTAGATGCCTGAAGTCTGTTGAACAATGTTTTGTTTTATTTGCGATCCGCCTGTGGATCTTTTACTTTCCGTATTGTAATACTTGGATATTACTTCATATCGGATTATAATATATTTTTGCTTCCGCTGTGCATTTAAATTGTGTGGTTTGACTATGATGATGTCAACTACGTCACGTACTCCCCACCGGGCCCACCGGTAATACGTGGAAATATCGGGGTGTGACAGGTTGGTATCAGAGCCAACGTTGAGTGAATTAAACACTAGCCTTTTGTGTTTAATCTCAATGACACAATAGCACATTCCTTGACCTTCTGAGTCTAGACTTAACATAGGAATATTTTCATCTGTATTCGGAGAATTGTTGCTTTAAATTCTATACTTTAATCCGTCGCCAAGCAAAGAAGCCGTAATGGAAATTCTCCCCATTCGAAGCTAAGAAAGGTCGAGCTTTGTACTGCGACTAGGATTAACGTGCAGCCAAGGAGAAGCATTCAGAAATAAAATGAAGAAGAAACTCCTTTTTATTAAAGCTCGTTTTCCTTAGTAGTCCTTTTAAAGGCATATTTATCCTTGTGTCCCTTCAAGGACAACATCACTCCTTAGAAGTCCCGTTTAGGGCAACTATGTGTCTGTATAAATTTTAGTGGGACAGTTAGATTTTGAAGAAACACTAGATAAATGTCGGAACCGAAGTATCTAGGGGGTTTGAATCCGCATAAAAGGGTTAGTTCTCTCTCGATTGATTCAGTTGCTACCGAGCTTCTTCTCCGGTGATTCTGCAAAACAGAGCACCGTTAGCCTCGTCAAGGGGAGAAGAGGGTTCTCTCCTTGACCCGAATCCGGTGTGAGAATAAGAATTGGTAATGGAGAAGATAAAGTATTTGAGAAGTGAATGTGATCTGAGTTTATACCTGAATAGTTCTCGTATTTAAAACCGGGAGTTTGGGAGGGAAAACCTGTTATTGAAAAGATAACGGAAGATGCTAACGTCGTAGCGGTTACATTTCCTTCCGTTAAGTTCTTTTAAATCCACGTCAAGTTGCCTTGATCCGATGTGAATGCACACGGATCGTGACTTGATCTATGGTTGGGGATTTGCCACGTGGAAAGTGACTTATGTGGAGATCATTCTCCAATTACATGCTATCGTTGTGATTTCATGAATGTTTGTGGTAATGACACGTGTCCAGACGGTTACAACCGTCTGGGTGGTGCACGATTATATTCTTTCTAGAAGATTACTGCTGTAATCTGGTGTGACACCTTATTGTGTGTACACAGCTGATAAAATCCCAAGTCTGGGTAAAATGATATCCAAGTTTGGATATTTGGGCGGGAGTATTGATCTCAGGGTTTTAACCCTTGCTGAATGGAAGGCGGCGCAAGGATTTTATGCTTTCCTTTGGGCGCGCGACTATCGCTTGTTGATTTCTTCCTCCTTTCTGTAAGACCAATGCGCGGTCGCGCAAGGTTAAAAGGTTGAAAGGCCAGTTGGTGGTATGGTCTCGAATCCTTTTTATGAGGTTTTTGGGACCTTACCCCTTCAAGTCCCCCCAGTCTAGTGTTGTACTTATGCAAATAAGTGGAGCACTGGACTTAGGAGAGAGAAATGTCTTTTTGGGCGCGAAAAAATAAGAAATCTTCTGTGAGAAGATTGAATTTTTGTAAAAATTCTTTCTTTTCTTTTTTCTTTTTTTCTTTAGGGGGGAAAAATGTGACTTGTAATCATGCTCTGACATGTGATGACGTCAACTGTCAGTAAGAGTGGGTATTTTTCTCATTGGTCTTGAGATTTGTAATGGCGCTTTGTCAGGCTTCATTAGTGAAGAAATGACCCTGGTTCCTGTAGCGCCGTTTGGATGTAACATAATTCTGACAGTTAATGATAGATTTCTCCTTTCTCAAGGTTGAGTTCTCTTTATATATATGTATTTTTGGGACACTTGGTTTTCTTAGTTTGACTCTTATCAAAGAAGATGAAACGTTCTTACCATACTCGTCTTTTGCTGGATGCTCTTAGGGTGTACGACGCTGCTGAAGGTCTTGTACTTCTTTCCCGTTCACCATCACTTACCATTGTTCCGGTAAAGAAGCTGGTCGAACCTGCTTCCCCTGCAGTTGTTGATTCTGACTGCAAGGTTCCTCAGCACACTGATGTTACTGCTGGTGCTGATATTGTACTGGATGTCGATGGTTTGATGGCTCGGTTCCCGATGCCTCAGAGAGGGGAATGCCGGTTGGTGTATCGACGCCGGAAAACTCGTCGGAGTGAGCAGGTGCCTATTGCTGATGGTGGTTCCGGTGCTGATTTAGATTTTCAAGCTTAGGACCTGCTTCTGTCTTTTGTTAATGCTTTTTGTTGTAAGCTTTTGGTACTGGACAGGGTTTTTTTTTTTTTTTTGAAGATCATTGCTATGATCTTGTTAAGTGTTCATGTTACACTTTTTTGATAATGTATATTATGATATACTTTTATTCCCTTGGGGTTTAATTCTTGTATATGTGGATTACAATATGTTGCATGTGTATAATTACTTTTGGATAGGTAAGGCGAATGAGGAATGGTATTGTGCTCATGTATGAACGTTTGTCAACAGCTTGTCTGTTTTTAGACTGTTCATGAGGTGTACAATGTTTGACCATATCGTTTTCGCGCGAACCAAAGAAATTTCATGCAATTTGTAATGAACAGTGATGTAAGTAAAAGTGATGTTTGTATTGATAAGAGCGCAAGGCTTGTGATACAAGATATAATAAGGAAATACATTGCCTGTATGTTCTTTCCGCTTTGTAGACTTGATTCACATGTAACACCTGCGCAACTGTTGCGCGTTCCAGGTACGGGGAACTAGGGTCCCATCGATCCTTTTTAGGGTATATGCCCCCTTGCCTAAGACTTCGTTAATGACGTATGGTCCTTCCCATCTTGGCGCTAATTTGCCGGGTTTTTCGGCGTTTGAAGCCTCGTTGTCGCGTAAGACAAAATCTCCGGGGACAAAGGTGCAAACACGCACACGCGCATTGTAATATTTTTCGAGCTTGGATTTGTACCTTGCTTCTGCTATGGCAGCGTTTTCGCGCCTTTCTTCCAGAAGATCCAAATCCAGTCTCCGTTCTTGTTCATGGTTCTGTTTTTCCATAGCCAGCATGCGCGGTGATGGTAGGCCTATCTCAGCTGGAATGACGGCCTCTGACCCATAGACTAGACTGAACGGAGTTTCTCCGGTGCTAGTCTTTGGCATTGTTCGATGCGCCCAGAGGATGCTGGGAAGTTCGTCGACCCACCCTCTGCGCGCTGTCCCAAGTCGCGCTTTTATGCCGTCAACGATTTGTTTGTTTATGCTTTCTACCTGACCGTTCGCTTGAGGATGCGCAACGGAGGCAAAGCTGTGCTCAATTTTCATTTCTTTGAACCATTTTTGAAGGTCTTCTGCGGCGAAGTTTGTACCATTGTCGGAAATAATGCGCAATGGTAACCCAAATCTGCAAATGATATGTTCCCATATAAATTTAAGGATTACCATTGCTGTTGTTGAGGCCAAAGCTTTAGCTTCCACCCATTTTGTGAAGTAATCCACCGCGACGATGATGAATTTTACTGCTCCTGGTGCGTCAGGAAATGGCCCGACAAGATCGATACCCCACTGTTGGAAAGGCCAGGCGGAAGTAACAGGAATTAGCGGGTTTTTGGGTCGAAGTGTCTTTGGTGCGTGACGTTGACATGCTTCACATCTTCTTAATAGATCTACCGCGTCCATGTGCATCCCTGGCCAGTAGTATCCGGCGTTCATTATTTTTGCCACGACCATGCGCGGTCCTGCATGTATCCCGCATAGTCCCTCGTGGATTTCTCTGACCAAGTATTGAGCGTCTGTTTTATCAACACAATGTAGTAATGGGCCCATGAATGATTTTTGATAAAGGACGCCATCCGCCATCTCGTAGTTTATTGCTTTGTGTTGTATTTTCCGGGCTTCTGCCTTTCCTTCCGGGAGTTTCCCGTGTTGAAGGTACAAAATAATTGGAGACATCCAGGATGGATTCCCCATCTCTATGACGCTTACTTGCTTGAGATGAATGGAAGGATTGGATAATACTTCTATGCGTACCTCTTTTGCTAAGTGCTGAAAACTAGTAGCAGCTAACTTGCTTAGTGCGTCAGCATGCTTGTTCTCGCTTCTGTTTATGTGATTGACTTTGAATGTCTGAAATTGGTTGATTAACATCCGCGCTTGTTCGAGGTACAAAGCCATAGCTTCTCCCTTCGCGTCATAACGACCGTTAACTTGTTCAGCTACTAGCTTTGAGTCAACGTTGGCTTCAAGGTTTCTTGCCCCCATTTTGAGTGCTAGACGAAGACCTGCTAAAAATGCTTTGTATTCTGCTTCATTGTTGGTACTTTGGAAATCTAAGCGTATGGCATATGTAAGTTCGTGATTATCCAGACTGACTAATCGGAGACCTGCTCCTGCTCCGTCGTCATTGGAAGCACCATCTGTGTGTAAGGTCCAGACTCCGTCGTCAAAAACAGGCGTCGGGTTCTGGATTGCCTCACATTCTTGTATTTTATCAATGGGAACTTCAGTGGCGAAGTCTGCTAGAACTTGCCCTTTGATTGCTGGTCTTGGTCTATAAAAAATGTTGTAGCTTCCCAGCTCGATGGCCCATTTAGCTAATCTTCCCGCTATGTCGGGTTTTGACAAGATTTGGCCCAAATGATAATTTGTTAGTACTGTGATGACATGGCCTGAAAAGTACCTGCGCAAACGTCTGGATGCGTGTACTAGCGCTAGGACCAATTTTTCTATCATTGAGTAACGAGTTTCAGGGCCGGTGAGCATTTTGCTGATGTAGTAGATTGGAGTCTGTATATTTTCCCGTTCTACCATTAATACTGCGCCTACTGCTACCTCCGCGGCTGATAGATATAAGATCAATGGTTCTTTTTCTTTGGGCGCGGTCAGCGTTGGTAACTGGATTAAATATTCTTTCATTTGTTTGAATGCTGCTTCTGCTTCAGGCGTCCATTGAAAAGGAGTTTTCTTTCCGCAGTTTCGCAGCGTACTGATAAATGGATAAGATTTTGCCGCATGGTTGGCCAAAAATCTGTTCAGAGCTGCTAATCGTCCGGCGAGCCTCTGCATTTCCTTGACTGTTGCCGGTGATGGCATTAGCTGAATGGCCTGCACTTTTTCTGGATTGACCTTGAAACCGTCTTTTGTAACTATGAAACCCAAAAATTTTCCTTCTTCCATGCCGAAGGAGCACTTTATCGGGTTCAATTTTAAGTTTACGCTTCGTAAGGAATCGAACGTGTGCTGGATATTGTCGAGCATTGTCTCCTCTTCATGGCTCATGATGACGAGGTCATCCATGTATACCTCGACAGTTTTGCCAATATCCTCGCTAAAGACTGTGTCCATTAGGCGTTGATACGTTGCGCCTGCGTTGCGCAAACCAAATGGCATTTTTGTGTAGCAGTAGATGCCTTTATCTGTGCGGAATGCGGTTTTTTCTTCGTCTTCTTCTTTCATCTGGACCTGGTGATAACCCTTATAACAGTCGAGAAAGCATTTCCATCTGAATGATGCTAAAGAATCGACTTTCTTGTCTATCTCAGGGAGCGCGTAGCAGTCTCTGGGACATGCTTTGTTGAGGTCTTTGAAGTCGACACACATTCTCCACCCGCCGCTATGTTTTTGTACCATGACTGGATTGGCAACCCATGTATGGTATTTTACTTCGCGCAGGATTCCCGCATTGAGTAACTCTGTTACTTGCTCGTCCATCGCTTTTGCTCTTTCTTCACTGAAGCTGCGCCTCCCCTGAGCAACCGGTTCTACTGATGGTTTGATGTTTAAACAATGTTGCGCGATGTCGCGTGGAACTCCAGTCATGTCTGCTGGGCACCAGGCAAATATATCTTTGTTGTTAGACAACAACTTTTTCAGTCGTATGCGTATTGTTGGTGACATGGCTTGTCCTAGCAGAATGGTTTGTTCTGGGTATTCGCCGTTTAGAACCCATTTCTCTGGTTCGTTTGATGCCGAAGCTTTGACTGCCTTTGCTAGTGGTTCATCGTCTACGGACATGACTTCTTTGCTTGAATAGAGAATTGCAACTCCGGTTTCTGTCGGAAATTCACAAGCGGTGTGTGGAATGGAAGTGATCATGCTGAATTCTCTTTGTGACCTTCTCCCGAGCAAAATATCATGACGTGATGTTGCTGGCATGACCATGAAATTTACTGTAACTGTTCGTGAATGTTTGCCATCTGATAAGGTCACCGGGAAAGCGATCTGCCCTAACGGGAAAACAGCTTCATTACAGAATCCGGTGAGGGGAAAATCGACCGGTTCTAAACGTGCTTTATCTTCTGAATCGAGCTGTTTAAAGCATTGTTCGTATATGATGTCCATCGAGCTACCTGGATCTATGAACATATAGTCCGTTCGGTAATGACCAAAAATACCAGTGATAATTACTGGTCGTTCTTCCTGAGGGCCCCCAGGAACAACAGGGAACACGACTTGCTGTTCTCTCCAGTGTTGATCATAGTTTCGTTTATTTGATCTTCGTGACGGACCTCCTTGAACCATGTGTATTTGTTCCTGATAACTGCTATCTTTGTACTGGCTGGGTTGGACATCCCCCCAAGGTGGGGTTGATGGGTCCAATTTTGTAGTGTTGATTTCTTCTCCAGATCTGATGTTTGGGGAATCAGATCTGACGATTGCGTTTAAAGCAGCTTGGTGTCTGTTAACCCCGTGCTCTGGGAATCTTTCCATTTGGAAATTGTTTCCGACGTTTGGTTGAGGACCAGGCTGTCGGTGAGAAGATGAATTTTCTGCCATGTGCAAAAACAAAAAAATGGAATGAACTGAACCGAAACGAGGTAGAAACTAGAAAAACTGAGAAAACGGTGGGCGCCAATGAAGAAACACTAGATAAATGGTCGGAACCGAAGTATCTAGGGGGTTTGAATCCGCATACAAGGGTTAGTTCTCTCTCGATTGATTCAGTTGCTACCGAGCTTCTTCTCTGGTGATTCTGCAAAACAGAGCACCGTTAGCCTCGTCAAGGGGAGAAGAGGGTTCTCTCCTTGACCCGACTCCGGTGTTAGAATAAGAATTGGTAATGGAGAAGATAAAGTATTTGAGAAGTGAATGTGATCTGAGTTTATACCTGAATAGTTCTCGTATTTATAACCGGGAGTTTGGGAGGGAAAACCTGTTATTGAAAAGATAACGGAAGATGCTAACGTCGTAGCGGTTACATTTCCTTCCGTTAAGTTCTTTTAAATCCACGTCAAGTTGCCTTGATCCGATGTGAATGCACACGGATCGTGACTTGATCTATGGTTGGGGATTTGCCACGTGGAAAGTGACTTATGTGGAGATCGTTCTCCAATTACATGCTATCGTTGTGATTTCATGAATGTTTGTGGTAATGACACGTGTCCAGACGGTTACAACCGTCTGGGTGGTGCACGATTATATTCTTTCTAGAAGATTACTGCTGTAATCTGGTGTGACACCTTATTGTGTGTACACAGCTGATAAAATCCCAAGTCTGGGTAAAATGATATCCAAGTTTGGATATTTGGGCGGGAGTATTGATCTCAGGGTTTTAACCCTTGCTGAATGGAAGGCGGCGCAAGGATTTTATGCTTTCCTTTGGGCGCGCGACTATCGCTTGTTGATTTCTTCCTCCTTTCTGTAAGACCAATGCGCGGTCGCGCAAGGTTAAAAGGTTGAAAGGCCAGTTGGTGGTATGGTCTCGAATCCTTTTTATGAGGTTTTTGGGACCTTACCCCTTAAGATTTAAAATAACGTTCCTATTATAGGATCTGCCATTATTATAAGATGGCAAAATCTAAAAAGGAGACCTAGCTCAGGTGTCATATAAGACAGGGCCAAGATGGTATCTCCATAATTAGATTCAGATCCATAATTAACATCTCAACTTAGGATTGTTCTGCGTTTAATATTAAAAGAGAATCTTCGGGGTAAAACCTAGCCACGAGTCATTATAGACATGGCCAAGATGGTAGAACCTGTCCAAAAGATTCCAAAGTTTGGTTAACATCTGAAAGTATGTTAACATGCTTGGCAAATTGTGATGCAGTATAAATCACACAGGCCATCTTTGAAAATTGGGATTTATTTAAAATTCCCTGTAAGTAAAATAGCCATCCCTTAAGGATGAAGTGCCTATGGGTAATAAATAACGTCCTCTGGGACTAAGAGACAGTAGAAGTCTGCAACTCACTGTCAAGAAAGGGTAATGAACTGTGATTCAGACCCAAATACCTCGATTCTGTGAAAATCCTGTTTATAAATTAAACTTGTCTACGTGACTAGGCTTTTTGTGCCATAGTTAAATTTTAAATAAATTTAGGATAATTATAATGAAAATCCTTAATAAAATTCCTTTCCTGCCAGTATTTATATTAAAAAGAGTCTCAAAGGGTATAACCTAGCTTGAATGTCGTTAGGGACCTGGCTACGATGGTAAGACCTGTTTAAAGAGATTCAGATCCTTGTTAAACACCTGAAAACGTGTTAACACTCCTGACCATGAGTGATGCGATGAAATCACACTTGTCATCCTTATATTAGAGATCTTCCTAACCTTTCATTTAGCCTAAATGATCAATAGGAATCTTGGCTAATAAACGTCGAACATGATGTACACATCTAAAAATCCACCTGGGATGTATACCTACGGGCAAAGATGTATTCATGATAAAGATAGTTATTCATAACTTCCTGTCAAAAGGTAATGAGTTATGAAGTTTTCCGATCCAAAGGAATCATTGATTATGTTTCAGGTTGTCCTTGTGACAAGGCTTTGTGCCATCTAAAGAATCCTTTGAAACAAGCCTTTGTGCTGTATAAAGTGTCTGTACGACATTGACAGTTGTGACTTATATCCCCTGTCTAATAAGAAGGATTAGATTCTGTGCGAACGCCAAAGATGGTTTATTTAAAAACCTAGGCAAAACATAATCAAATAAACTTAATACTATCTATTGGCCCATATGGTTTGTTCGCACCACGACTATTTAATTATCAAGTTCAACAATTCCCTATATAATTAAATAAATTATTACTACTTGGTTAGTAGCCTTCAAAGCTTCACAATGGTTGACTCCTCTGAAGCTCACAATCATCCAGTTGATCAGAATGATGAGGCAAGACTGAATTTAACAAGCACCGAGTTACAGGCTATGATAGATACAGCCGTAAACAACGCTGTGGACCGTGCGTTGAAGGATCATAAGCGAAAGTGCGATGATACCCCAAATAAGAGTTACAAAAAGGGTAAGACCGGTTCAAGCTATAACCAGTCCAAGCCAAAGAAGGCAAAACCCAAATCTAAAACCTGCGGGAAGAAGCACTTCGGAAAATGTATCCAAAAGCAGATCACGAGATGTGGCATCTGTAGGAAGACAGATCACAAAACTCATGGATGCAAGGACTTGAAGGACACCACATGCTATGGTTGTGGCGAGAAGAGGCACATAAAGACCCGCTGCCCAAAGAAGGCGACTAAAGAGAAGGGCATTTGGAATTCACAAGCTAAGCCTCGTGAAATCTGTAATAAAAGAAGGCACAAATTTTTGGAGTGCCAAGGTAGAAGGGACGCAACCTGCTATGGTTGTAAGGAAATAAGGTGTATCGAAAACTAATTGCCCAAATTAAACCAACAAGCCTGGGGAGGCTAAGAAGACCAAAGCTGGGACTCTCAAATAGATGCTCAAGAGGCTATTCGGAATGGAAATGTCACAACCGATACTTTCTTTATCAATCACGCTCATGGTAGAGTATTATTTAATTCAGGTTCAGATAAGTCTTTCGTAGACAATGGATTTTGTAAATCTTTAAATCTGCCTATTAAAAACTCTAAGCGTTAAGTATAAAGTAGGATTGGCCAATGGTACCCTCAGACTGCTTCAGCAATATTAGATGGATGTTATTAGGAACCATTCTTTTCCACTGTCCTTGTTTCCGTTGAAATAGAGGGATTCGATATAGTGATAGGAATGGATTGGTCATCTTATAGCTAAACCCATATTGTGGGTAATAAGAAGCAAGTAGTTATCAAGACTTTTTATGTTAAGCCGTTGGCAATTCAAGGAAGACACATGGTAAGGACTGCCTGAGCACTTGTTGAATTTGGTATTTAATACCAAAGCTTCGAGTATGGAAAACTCGGAAAGGACAAACAACAGTCGCGATGCTAGAGATGCGACAAGTGTTAATGGCACAACAGATGTGAGCCTCAATATTAATGAAGTTAGTCTCCAAAACTGTAATTAACACAACTGCTAGAAAGGATATAAGAAAAGTCCTGAAAAGTTTTCAAAACCTGCTCATCGTAAATCCATTAAGGATCTACCTCAGATACTCATGTTATATAGATTAAGAAATAACCAGTCAAAGCTGAGACTGCCCCGAAACTGTTAAAGATTTTATAGCTAAGTTTAAAGGAATTAAGAATGGAGGCGTTAAACCCTCCTGATGAATGATTAGAGGCAGTTCGCATTAATAATGATACTAGATAGCCCCCCCTATTGTGATTTTAGTACTAAGAATTTCGTTTGGTTTCGGGTACTGATAAGTTTCTCATAAAACCATAAGCTTAGCAAACTTTTAGAAAATATCCTGTAAGAACCCCAGATATTAAGCGTAAGGTAAAACTTACAAGCGAAATTATAAGAACCATTTCTTCTGTTCCCATCAGAAACCTTCAGCCGTAAAATTTTTGAAGTATCTTCTCTATGGAGGAAGTGTGTCGGCATATACAGTTGATATCTCCTTGATCTCAATCGATTGCGAATACCAGACGGTATGATAAAAGCGCCATATGGGGATTTGTGTATCTTAATATGTTCCATAGATTGCTTCCATGCCTGATCAGTATGGAGGTTTAATGCATGGGACCACAAAGATATCCCGATGGTCATATGGTACTAAAGTCAACTAATGGTATTCAAGGAAGATATCCAGAATGGAAGTTTTCATGCAAATGTTCCCGATTAAGGAATTCGTGGACTTATAACATGAATGTGTCATTTATTTGACTCAAGCAATAATGGATAAACTGGAGCCTGAGATATGGAAAGTCTCTATAACCTCCTTGTATCTTGATCATCTTCTCCTAAGATTACCCTGTTACCTCCTGAGAGGCAAGTAGAGTTAAGATTTATATCCCATCTAGGGCTGTATTAATATGAAATCTCCAAGACGGCTAGTACCATCATTGGATGAATCGAAACCCTGATTAAGTAAGTTTTAAATAAATGATTCATATAGCCTAACTCGATATTATGAGGATTCGATATAGTTAATTAAGAAAGACGGTTCATTTTGCTTATGCATTGACTACCGCAACCCTAATTAGGCAACAATTAAGAATCGCGATCAACTGCCCAGGATCGTCGATTTGTTCGACTAGCTGTAAGGATTAGCTATTCCTTAAGATTAGCTTTAAGCAGTGGTTGGAATAACCATCTCACCTTATGATAAGCTTTTCTATAATAGTTGATATAAGTATTAAGGCTGCTCCTTGGGAGACCTTGTATAGATGAGATGTTAAACATCTATTGTTAGACAGAAAATTGGTAAGTCCAATTATCAGGATCTGAAAGTTGCCTTGGAAACAACAAATAAGATCGTGCAAATCCGTAATCATCTATAGGTTGCCAGTATTCGGCAGAAAAAAAAATCAAGGATTAAGGAATGTAGCAACCCTCCTAAGTTTTTGATTGAGGGATAAAGTTCAACAAAGATATCACCCTGGAAGGGTGTACCAATCTGTTAATTATCAGGCTAGTTGAGCTCTAATATATATAACCATTCGAAGGAATCGAATGTATTAAGATCAACTAGCTTATAAGCTAAAACCTATATAAGGAGCTTAGTGGAGCTCGCAATGCGACCCACACTGATGATTTAAGGATGTGTTTCACCAATAAGTCGAGAAACATTATCGCATAATACACAGATTTATGATATGATAAGAAACCTAGATCGACTGAGGATCGGTAGGTCAAGAAGCCCCAAAAGGATACATGTACCTATTATGGAGGTCAACTTGGGAGCTTGGAAAGATTCCAGACATGCTATGAAAGTTACGTCCGTTATGCGACAAAAGGAACTTACAGCATTTTAGCAAATCTCGAGGTCGAGATTTCTTTTAAGGGGGTGAGGATGTAACACCTCGTAAAATCACGTCCAATGAGGTATTGACACGTGTAATAAACCCTGATGAAGTCAAACAGCGAAGTTTAGGAACTACTTTTTCGAAAAATCGAAAAATTTGATTTTTAAAGGACTGGAAGTGTTAGCATACCTAAAGTAAGTTTCTAAATAACCTCTCATGATGGTGATGTTCACAAATGTGCCGCTTGATGATAAAGTGTAGTCGTTTGCGTAATTAATTGAAAGTTTGCGCAATGAAGGGTTACAAGCGTCAACATGTTAATTCTTACCTCTGAGTGACCTTTTAACAAACCAGGAGCTTCATGATATTTAATTATACTCTCAGGAATGCCAAGTAATGGCCAACTAAGGTTTTTATACCTATAAGTAAAGATACGCGCAACTTTGCAAGTTAGAGGGGCTAAAAGTGTCAATATGTTTAATTATACCTCTGAATGACCTTTTGGCGGACCCGAAGCATCGTGATGTTTGATAATACTTTCAAGAATGCCTAATATGGATTAGATGAGGCTTCAATGCTAATAAATGATGAAATGCGCAAGTTTGCGCAATAGAGGGGCCTAAAGCGTCAACTTTTGAATCTACGCCATTCGGTGACCATTTAAGCAAACGGGAGCGTAGTAATATTTAAATATATGCTTGGGAATGATTATTATGGGCCATGGAAGGCTTAGATATCATTAAACGGCATTTCACGCTACTTTGCGCAATTAAGGGACTAATTGCGTCAAACTGCAAAAGGAGGTCGAATCGTATGGTAACGGACCTTCCGGAATATGTCCATAAGTTAAACATACCCTATTTATCCTTTATATAGCTTAGATATAGGTTTAGAGGTGTTTGGTATGCAAAAATAAACTTTTATGTCATGCAGGGACTAAAAGTGTCAAAAAGTGCACAAGTTTGCACTTTTGCGCATATCTCGCATTCTGAATATCCCCGGACACCCAAAAATTTATGTAAGCACTAAAATATTTTATTTTAGTGATCGCCATGATACAATTCCATTCGTCGCGTCGTTTGGATCATTTTTCGCGTCCGTTCGTGTTTCGTCGTAATTAGACGCACAACGTGACCGTACGACCAAACGAACCGACATCCGACATATTCTTAAGCATGTTTCATGTCCCTTATGTTTAGGCATCATTGTAGAGGCTTATAAATGGTTTAACGGGCCTCAAACGCATCAGAAAGGGGCTAGAAGCATGCAGGGACCAAAACTGCCATTTCAGAAACTTAATTTCCAGCTGTTACCAGCTGTTACCAGCTGTTCCAGCTGTTTCCAGGTGTTTCAAGTGGGTTTTTATCAACCTAGGGGCTGTTTTGGGGCGCCCATTGTTTACCAAAACCATGGGTAAAGGTGTACGGTCCAGATTTGATCACGTTTACCAAGAAACGATCCTAACGGTCCTTGCTTTCCTATATAAACCCACTTAATTCTTGCTCTCATTTCACCAATGATCTGAATTGTTCTAAGTTGGGGCCTTAGTGCTTCATACCTGAACATCCAAGGTCATTTCCATCCTTGCTTGGACCCTTTGTGAGTATCCTTTCGTTCTTAGTTTTATTGTTTAGCGGTTATAGCCGAAAAGTCAAGCGTTTCGATAAACGCTTTGACTTTTAAAAGGCTAAGCCATGGTTCGCAACGAACATGGCTACGTGACCGTAATTAGGTGGGTGTTAAACCCTCAAAAGGGCACCTCCTAATTACCACGTTTACTTTTGTTTACCAAAACCATGGGTAAAGGTGTACGGTCCAGATTTGATCACGTTTACCAAGAAACGATCCTAACGGTCCTTGCTTTCCTATATAAACCCACTTAATTCTTGCTCTCATTTCACCCATGATCTGAATTATTCTAAGTTGGGGCCTTAGTGCTTCATACCTGAACATCCAAGGTCATTTCCATCCTTGCTTGGACCCTTTGTGAGTATCCTTTCGTTCTTAGTTTTATTGTTTAGCGGTTATAGCCGAAAAGTCAAGCGTTTCGATAAACGCTTTGACTTTTAAACGGCTAAGCCATGGTTCGCAACGAACATGGCTACGTGACCGTAATTAGGTGGGTGTTAAACCCTCAAAAGGGCACCTCCTAATTACCACGTTTACTTACTTTAATTGTCGGGTCAAATGAAAATCAAACGGGTTAGTTTTAAATAGAATGCATAACTATTAAATTAAAAGTCATAAAATCAGTTTTGCCACATTAATAATTTGGTAAATATTAGTTGAACATGTCTAAGCATGATTCAACCCGACAATTCTAAGTATAGGCCCGGTTCGGAGCCGAAAGTCGCGAAAGTTGACTTTTGCTTTGACTTTCAGTTCTGACCCGAATTAGACTTATTTAGATATGCCTTTGGATTCCTTTAGGATCATGTTATAGGTTAGTGTAACCCTCTGAGGTTATACAACCTGAATCCTTAGTTATCCTATTCATTTGCAAGTTTCCGTTATATGCCGAATTGTTGACCGTTATGCCCTTTTGACCTTAAAACGATATTTTTGAAATTGTGAGAGGATAGAAACCTCACTACTGAATTATAAAGTTGTCCATAAAATTTGACATCAGTTTGAGGTCTAGATTAGGAGTTATGCTCAATAGCGTAATTAGAATCTTCTTTAGTAATTAAATAGCGTAAAATTGCATATAGCTTATCTAAACCCAAATTTTTACACAAAACTTTGTACCTACTGTATTAAAATAATATTTTGGGATTTTTGGAAATTTTTATTTAATTTTAGGCTGAGCATAACTTAGTGTTCTAAGCTTAATTCGGCTAATGCCGGTTTTGCCCTTTTGGGCTATAAAATGAGTTTTTTAAATCCGATTGACCCCAAACCTTTTTCTACTGATCTAATATGTTAAATAAATTATTTTGAGCCTTCTGGAATTTTAAAAATATCAGCTTTCTATATAAAACCCGGAAATGGCACCAAATCGTTTTTTTAAGCGTTTTTAACGCATAAGTATATGCTAGAACCTATTTAAGCATATGAGGTTGAAACCTACTGATGTATTCAGTAAAATTTTATATTTTAAACAGTAGGAGAATATCTTAAGATCAGAATTCCAGTTTTGACCTTTTAAGCATATGTGAAATTACCAAAACGCCCCTGTGGTGTCTAGAATGATTAAGATTAATAAATTTTCACATAGGTTTAATACCCTACTGTTATAACTTAGTAAATTAAGTATATTTACTGATTTAATCAGACCTGTAACTCAGGTTATTATTTAAACCCTCTTAGGGGCTGTTTGGTAGCCTCTGAATTGTCATTAAGAGGCTACCTCTTAATGGAACCATTAAGAATTTTACCAATGAGAAGGTAGAAGAATGTGACATGTGATGATTTACCATTCAGAGGTTACCTCTTAACCATTCAGACTTGAGGTTACCTCTTATTCATTCAGAGGTTTTAAACCATTAAGGGATAGTATCTGAATGGTTATTAAGAGGCTAACAAACAGCCCCTTACACCCTTTAAAATGACCAAAATGCCCTTATGAGGCATAAATTGGGTTTAAAACCATTTGGGGCATAATGGAAGGTATCATTCTGATATCACAACATGTTTAAGGCATATTAACTTAGGAAACTTGTATATGACTCTTATGGTTACTCGTTACGCACTTTATGCGTTCGAATCGGCGTAGGTAACTAGTTTACCCATTTTAGCCGAAACGGGTCAAACCATATCATTTCAGTCTCAAAATCCAGAATGTGATTAAGTTACCCATATTAAACAAGTATGCAAGCTTGTTGGGTCAAAACCACATTCTAAAACGGTCTTCGCCTTATCGTGCATTTAAACCGTAATCTTCATTTAAGAACTAACCGGTCTAGGCTTAGGCCAAATTAAAGACCCGTTAGAAATCTAATAGATTATTAAAAACCTTCGTTCCAGATTTAGGAGCCCAGTAAAAGCTATCTGTACTTGCTTGGTGGTATACGGCTGGGATTAAATTTATATTTAGCTCAGGTAAATACGTTTAACTTATTTTCCCTATACGAGCTTGGGGTACGGTATATAAAATACCGCTTGGTCGGGAATTGACCTTAACCGGTCTTGGTTATGTGCAGTCAAATTAACCCGTTTGAAAATGTTGTTTTGTTTGTTTAACGCCTTTGGGGGCTTAATGACCATGTCCCGGATATCCTTGGCATCATTCCATGAATGGCCACGACCTTAGCACACGGGTGTAGGCGTACACCCGTAGTGCATTTTATTGTGTGTAATCGTCGACACGGGAGGAGTCTCGCGGCGAATTATATTAAGTGGTGTGTCTATTGAGCTTTAACCCGGCACGACCCGGGCTACTGAACGCATAACGAATATGTAATTCTTTTACAAGATTATTAAGCAAATAATTATCCCAAGTTATAAAATGTTTTGTGCCACGGGCATTCAAATCAATTTTTAAAAACCTTTTCAAAATGAGTCAGTTAAATTGTATTTACCAGTGAAAACTGACGTATTTTCCCAAAAAGACTAAGTGCAGGTACTACGCGTAATAGGCTGGTTTCTCCTAGCATCATATAGAAGTCTCGCAAGCTTAGATGCCTGAAGTCTGTTGAACAATGTTTTGTTTTATTTGCGATCCGCCTGTGGATCTTTTACTTTCCATATTGTAATACTTGGATATTACTTCATATCGGATTATAATATATTTTTGCTTCCGCTGTGCATTTAAATTGTGTGGTTTGACTATGATGATGTCAACTACGTCACGTACTCCCCACCGGGCCCACCGGTAATACGTGGAAATATCGGGGTGTGACAGAACAACAATCATCAAGGCTTCCGAAAATCATTCCTGACTTTGGTTTTAGATCGTCTCTAACGACGGGAATCTTGAATGTAGAACCAGTTTTCGGGCAAATCCTTTCATTCGATGCAACACTCTCTTCTGAAAAAACAACAAAAAACGCCATGAACAATAATGAGATGATTCAATAACTTTGACACTGGAAAAATACACGCCATGCATAAAATAAAGTCAACATTATTATTTAATCATACATGATTCAATAACTCTTGATAAATGGAAAAATACACACCATGTATAAAATAAAGCCACCCTAATCATTTAATCACATATGATATATACGCCATTAACCGTTGATAATCAATAAATTATCAGAAATTAAACAAGTTTTATATATACATGGAAACACCATACAAAATGGAAACGCCATTTGTTAAATCAATAACGATTCAAAAAGAATTGACGTTTGACGCAATTCCTTAAAAGAGTTGTTTGAATTTAAATGCCATTAAACACATAAAAAACACCAAGTTTAATATATAAGATTTAAATACAAACATAGCCACATGAAAAAGTAAAAACGCCATAGCATTTACATGATTTGCTCGACCAAAAACCAAAATGAAACACCATCATTTTTATGTTGTTGGAATTGAAACACCATTTAACATACCAAAAACCTGATTAAGAGAAATAAAATAAATGCCATTGCTATTTTAAATTTATATTAATACTAAAATAAACGCCGTTATAAGATATATAATAATCAAAACACCATTTCTTTTACATGATTTGCTCCATGAACAAAACACCAAAAAATTAAAAAAAAAAGACATCAATTTTATATAATATGCTCAAACAAAAATCTAACAGAAATACCCTGTAACTCGCAATCCATATCAAACTCCATAAATCTCGAAAACTTGGAGAGGAGGTAACAACTAACACGATAATTTTGGAGTTTTGTTTCAAAACAGAAGAAAAGGGCGATGACAAATAAGGGAATGTTCAAAAATTAACGTGGAATGACATTTGTACCCTCTCCTATTATTTAGCGCCATGGACACGTGTCGCCTCCAGATCCATTCTCACCATTTTCACCCGCTTTTACACACACACACACACACACACAGATTTATATATATATATATAGAGTAAGGTTAACATACAAAAAGCCTTATCATACATCACGTAGGAGACAATGGTAACCGTTGGATCAGGGGTATAATCACGCATGGGACCACATAATCACACATGGGACCACATAATCACGCATGGGACCACATAATCACGCATGGGACTATAATCACGCACGTTCTATGATAATAACGCACGTTATATTTTTTGTCATGTATGTTAATGTAGGTTAAGCCCTGATGTACATTATACTTTATCTATATATATATATATATATATATATATATATATATATATAGGCAAATTGGAAAATAATAATCTCACCATTGTGAAATTGGCCAATAATAATCCCAAGTCAGGAATTAGCCACCAATAATCCCACCTCGTCCATTTTTGGAAAATAATAATCCACCGTCACTAAACGACGAAAGTGCCACGTCAACATTTGGAGTATTATTTTCCAAAAATGGACGAGGTGGGATTATTGGTGGCTAATTCTCGACTTGGGATTATTATTGGTCAATTTCACAATGGTGGGATTATTATTTTCCAATTTGCCTATATATATATATATATATATATATATATATATATATATATATATATATATATATATATATAGTGTGAGATTCAATGGGAGTCACTAAAAAGTGAGTAACCAGATAACAATGCATTTAACATGTTAAATATAACATAAAAATTCAATTTAAAATACTAAAAATATTTTTTCGAAGCCTTTTCATATAAAGATGTGTAGAAGCTATTCCCATAAAAAAACATTTTTGTAGATTTTTCCCGTTTTTTAACTGTTTTTTACATATTTTTTATTTTTTTTATTTCTTATTTTGTATTAAAAATGCTTTTACATGTATTTAGATGCAAAAACTCGGATTTGTTTTTTTTTTTTTTTTGAAAAAGTTATTTTTTAACATATTGAATTGAATTTTTAGATATATTTAGCATGTATTGTTCCTCAGTTCTCACTTTTTAAGTGTTTCCCGTTGAATCTAACTCTATATATATAAGTGTATGCTTTTTTACATACATAAATATTTTAAACTTATTTTTAAACATAATCAACTTTTTTTTAATTGCCACGTTATAAAGTGACCGATACATGACTGTCATAGTTATAAACTTTCTCTCACTTTCTTTCACCTTTAGTGTCTAATGATTTCGTAAATTTTTACTTCCCCTATCCCATTAAAATAATATATAAATCTAAAAAATAAATAAATAAAAAGAAAACATGTGATTGGTCAATCTGAGCATGGGCCCATCCCTTCTTCCTCTTCCGCCCATTAACCTGCTAACGCAAGAGCTCTTTCACACCCTTAACGTTGAGTACGAAGCCAAGGGCGGAGGATGTAGAGGGCTAGGGGTGCTCCGGCCCACCGTTTTTTTCCAGTTTGTAAATTATTGTATTTTTACGCGTATCTCGTCCGAAAATTAGTGTAGATAAGTGTAAGTATTGAGTCCGGCACCCATGGAATTGAAAGTTTATAGGTCCTGTGACTTTCGACCCCTCTCATTAAAAATTTCAAGTTCCGCCACTGAACTGGACGGTATATCATGCTGATAAGGCCTCAAAATCATCCATGTATACGTGGACGTTTGCTCATTACAGAGCGGAATATCATGCTGATAAGGCCTCAAAATCATCCATGTATACGTGGACGTTTGCCCATTACACAGTTAAAGTAACATTTAAATCATACATTGATGTAACAACTTTCTAACACATGTTATTGCCTAACTTTACAATTTTCTATCACATGTAAGTTTTAAACGTTATCTGACAACAAAAAGCAAGTTTTAAAGTCCATTTTATACGGCCTCCTTTTCTGAAAATCTGAAACGAAATTACCTTTTTTTTAATGAAGATTACTTAAGTCGCATTATTAAAACGATAGTAAAACGAAGAGAATGAGTGAGCCGACTGTCGAGTATGGAAGGAACAATAACACCATCGGCCACAAGGCCTTCACGTGTACCCCTGACCTTCTTGATTGGTGGTACAAACTACAAACAAGTAGTCTTTATTTTATTTTTAATTATTTCTCATCTTCTATTTAATAACATAAACCATATTTAAAAAAAAAATAATAATAACATCCGTACTTGTATAATAACATGTTTTATTAGGGAAAACTTACAGAGTCTACAATACCAGTATCTTGTTAACAAGCGAGTAGGATCGCGTAAAGCATGGTTTATGTCTACTATGTGGTTTTAGAGGTTAAGATGGGAATCTAGTGGAATTTGGATTTTGTCATAAGATATTTGCTCGGTAAAATATGTTTTCAAGTATTGAACTTCTTTGTAAGTTCGCATCTTGATTCAATATCAGATCTCTAAGTACATCATTAAGCTCTTTTAGTCTTGTAACTTTAAGTTTGGTACTATGACTAAGATATTTTAATTATGTTAGTGTACGTCTTGAATGTGTAGGAAGCAAGATTGATGAGATTGGAAACCACAATTGTGACATGGGTCTTGGATATATGTGGTGTGACCACAATTATTTTTTCTCAGATGTCGTGACAATTTTTTTAAAGGCGAACTACATTATTACTAAAATCTATACCATTTGCCTCCGATGAAACTAGAACCCTCATCACTTTTAGAGAGTGACACTAATTCAAACACCTCGATACCATTGGGGCTACAAGCCTTTGGTAAAGGTGTGACTATGTAATGAGCAAGTATGATTGTGTCTGACGTAAATAATTTTCAGCTAGTTTTTTTTTTTAATTTTAAAAAATAAAAAAAATAAAATTAAAATAGCATATTTATAAACGATGATATTTTCTTTCCAATTAGTTATTTCTATCACATTCACTAACTAATTTTTATAACATTTTTCAGCGATAAATACATGCGTTGATAAAGTAGTTTCTTCTTCTAACTTTGGTTTCGATAACATGCACATGTGCATGAAAACTACTTTAGTAAAATAACGTTACACTTTAAATTCAAATGAAAAAATATGTGTTGTACACATTATTCACAATGTTAATAAAAAATTTGCAATGTATATTCAAACAAAAATATGCACACATGCATGATACAAAAAATATGTATGGAGTATGTATATGTACGTAAGTTACAAAAAACATACTCATGGGTTTGTGCAAAAAAACACACATATGTGTTGGTGAAAGCTAAGTAGTTAATGCGGTAAAATATCGGATATCGGTCAAGAACTAATATTTGAGATATCGGTTATTGCGGTGAGATATCGGTAATTTTAATATCATGCTATATATAAATATATATATATATATATATATATATGTAGGGTAGGGATCCTGTACATTAATCCAGAAGTGTGAGAAATGTATTATAACACTATATAACACCATATAAACACCGTATAACAATATGTAACACCATATAACACCATGTAACACTATATGACACTATATAACAATATATAACACTATAGTGTTATATTTGTTATATAGTGTTATATAGTGTTACATAGTGTTATGTGGTGTTATATGGTGTTACATATTGTTATACGGTGTTTATATGGTGTTATATAGTGTTATATATAGTGTTATAATACACTTCTCACACTTCTGGATTAATGTATAGGATCCTCAATCTATATATGTATATGTATATAACAATTTAACACTAACAATTCAGTATATCCCCTAACATTAACAAATTAACCTTTTGCAACTTGCAAAACACTAACAATTGTAGCAAGTAAGACCTGACTAAGACTTAAAACACTAACATTTAACATTAACAACTAACAATTAAGAATTAAAACATAAATAGCAACAATAAGAAGAAAGACAAATTGTAGAACTAAGAAGAAAGATACTGATATCAGGAAAATCGGTGATATATCGGGAAAATCGGTAATATATCGGTCAAATATCTGTCCAAAATCGGTCAACATCGTCGATATTATCGGTAACAATATTCTAACCTATATTTTTCACCGATATGATAACCGATATATCACTGATATATCGGGATATTAACTACATAGGGTGAAAGATACATGGTATACACATTTTTTGCCTCTTATGTTAGGGCCATTAAGATCATCTATGAGCTGCTTCTGCAAGTGATGCGGTGCACTGTGTAATATGAATTTTCAACATTCATTTGCATAAGGTATAAAAAATTGAATTGCTTGGAGACGAGTCTCCTCAATATATATTATATAAACCTTAAAGAGAAACGTCGGTGCCACATAAAGACAAAATAATATGTGGCTGTGCTATGTGCTACGTGTTGCGTAATCTTTACTGTGCACTTATCTTTACTTCATATCTCTACTTTAATCTCTCTACTGATCCTAATGTAATCTACAAATACTACAACGTGTTGTACAAGCACTTTGCTCTTATCTTCACTTCATCTCTCTACTAATTCAAATTAGTCTTTCTGCTTCTCTCATCTCCATCTCCATCCTCATATTCATTTAAGCTTCAACCGGCGAGGCGGCTTCCTTTAGGTTCCGACAAAAGTTGTAACATGATTTCCGGTTAGGACATTGACGGGTGGTGACATCGCCATATCAGGTGCTTTTGGGTTTCAAATCGGTGGATTCATGACGGTTCTCCGACGAATAAAATAAATCGACAAAAGTTGTAACATTGACTGTATAATGACTCTCAGTTATGTTTTTTTCTGGTTGCGTGTGATTGTGTTCCTGGACGTTTCCGTCAATTAATGTTCAATCCCGGTGATGGTGTTGTTATAGTGGTGACGCGGTGATGGTGTGGTGGTGATTGTGGGCCTGTGGCAGTCAAGAGGGCCGCAACACCGATGGCCGGTGGCTACACCGGTGCTGTGTTAGTGGTAGCGTAATTTGAAAATGTGAGATGATCGTGTTATAAATATTGATGTACAAGCAATCGAATGACAAACGTACACGTTATCAAACTAAGATTTGATACAGATTACCGCGCCGCTACACGCACGAGGTATAAAAACTAGTTTACACACATGGAGAACCATAAATGTAAATTCTTATTATTCATAATAATAAAACCACATGCAAACGATAGCCAATAAAAAGATAATATCACATAGTGAATGTTAGACAACAACAATCTTTTGTTTGTTGTTTTTAATAGGATTATTGGAGTTTATCACCTCTAACTATTTGCTATTGGCCGTTGCCACCCCCAGTTATCACTTTGACGCCCGTCACCCTCAACTTAACACTTAGTGTGTTCTGTCACCACGTCGTTAATTGATTACTAACTTTTGATCTTGTTACTATACTTTTGGGGGTGTCCTAAGATCCTAAAACCTTTCTAAGATCCCTATTACACCCCAAAAGTATATTAACAGAATCAAAAGTTAGTGATTTGTTAACGACATGATGACGTAACACACTAAGTGTTAAGTTAGGGGTGACGGACGTCAAACTGATAGTTGGGGGTGGCAGCGACCAATAGCCAATAGTTGGAGGTGATAAAATCCAATAATCCTTTTTAATATGAGTAATATATATATATATATATATATATATATATATATAGGGTCAATTACACTTTTCGTCCTTTATGTTTGTATCGGATTGCAATAGATAGCCTTTAACTTCAATAATTACAGTCACTAACCAGGTTAAAAATTTCAGTTAAGTATGACATGTGCCTTGCATATGAGGGTAGGTTAGTCATTTGGCCCTTTTATTTAAAATATATTTATAATAAAGCTTAAATTAAAACAATCAGATTTAAAACATAAACAAACTAGGTTAGAACCACGTGTATTACACGAGTTGAATAAATGTAATTTTATATACTAAATTAAAACAATTATTCTTTAAAAATCTTGTTTATTACACGGGTTGAACAAATGTAATTTTATATATTAAATAATAAAAAAATTATATCTCTAAGAACCTCATGTATTGTACTGAATAAATGTAATTTTATATACCAAATAATAAAAATCCGTGTATTGTACGGGTTGAATAAATCTAATTATATATACTAAATAATAAAAAAAAATTATATCTTTAAAAACACTGTGTATTACACGGGTTAAATAAATGTAATTTTGTAACCTTGTTTATTACACGGGTTGGATAAATATAATTTTATAAACTAAATAATAAAAAAATATATCTTTATAAACCACGTGTATTATACGGGTTGAATAAATCTAATTAGATATACTAAATCATCATCATCGCCATCATCATCATCATACTCAGTAAATCCCACAAATAGCAAAGCTAAGGTAGGGTCTGAGGAGAGTAAGATGTAGATGCTGCTTTCAGTAAGACCCTCGACTCGATAATAGTTTTGCATCAAGCTTTGGACATAAGGCACATAACACTTAGCAATCGGGACAAAGACCAATTAGTGCATGTTCCCTTTTGTCTTTCTGCTATCAACGCCACCACGTGATGATGATGCATGATTAACCGTCCGCCGCTTTTAACATTATTTTCACAAATTTAGTGAAATAACATTAAAATTAGTGCAATTTCACTTTTGCCCTCCGAGCGTCCACACATATATACATTATTAAAAGTTAGATTAGATTATATATGAAATTAAGTGTATAACAAAAAGTCGTTATAAATTTCACGTAGAATTAATTGGAATCCTTTATTAAAAGTAGGTTAGATTATATATGGGCTTATACATGTGAGTAATTGTGATTATTGAATGGTTGAATTTTGAGGGTTTTGAAATGTGAATTTGATTATGATAGATTATATTTTAGTTTTAAAACTTCTAGAATGATTGAATCAAATAAAAGGATTATGATTTCCTAGAAACAAATATAACTGCTCATTTTGAACATGAGCAAATAGAACGATAGCATCTGAATAAAAAAATAACTAATTACAAATGTGAAACCCAATAATTTTACTTCTGTCTCATTTGAACGGAAAAGATAAATACAAACTAAATTTTAAAAAAAATGCAATATGAAAATAAAAGATAGAATAATCGATATTTTTTTTTCATAAAATATAAAATATGAGATAAGGGTAAACTAAATAAAAAAGTGTCAATTTGGTAAATAATAATATTAAGTATGAAAAGGTAGGAAATTACAAATGTAGACATCTTCAACGAATGACACGTGTCCAAAATCAGGTTTCTTTTATTATATAGTTTAGAAAGGTAGGAAATTACAAATGTAGACATCTTCAATGAATGACACGTGTCCAAAATCAGGTTTCTTTTATTATATAGTATAGATTAATTTATATTTAGTGTATGTCTTTTGTTAATTTCGGGATAAATAATTTTAAAATCTAATAAATATTTCAAAATATTATATATTTATATAATATCCTATACGAATTGTTTAAATTTATATTAATTTTATAATTATCTTTTAATTAATATTAATTATCTATAATATTAACCATTACAAATACAAATCTATACAACATTTGAACTCAAAATCTTTGTATTATTGTTCTATTAAAAATAAGTTTTGGTTTGTGAAAATGATAAGCCTAAGCTGGTGGTGCATAATTAGGTGCATCAAACTACAATATTATGTACTTTGAAGTACCAATATTTTAATATGATTCGATTTCAAGTAGATCTTTTCTTAATAAAAATTTACATATTTAGTAGGAGGATTAAAACTAATAATATTTAGTAGGAGTATTATCTATAATATAATATATTAAATTAAATAATATTTAGTAGGATAGTTATTTATAATTAATTAGAAGAGATTAAACTAAATTAATAATTATCTATTAGAGATGGCCTAATATGATGACAAGTGTCCCTAAAGTGGTTTATTTTATTATATAGTATAGATCTCTCTATCTCACCTCTTTCTTCTCTTAACCTACCATCTAAAACCACCTCTGCTCCCGCTGGCACCACCACCGCACAATCTGACCACCAACACCTTCATCGGAACCCTAGGTGGGTCGCCGGAATAAGTGTTAAGTCTCGGTTCTTTGTCGCCGACCACTGCAACCACTTCACCACAATCCCGTCACAAACTCCAACCCCAACCGCCGTACCACCCCCACACCACCGAAACCTTCACGCCACCTCCACTGCCACCCACCCTCCATCTCCACCACCACTAACTTCTTGTTTTTGTTTTTAGAGAAGAAAAGATGAGAAGAGAGTGAAAGAGTAGATAGATGAGAGAGGGAAAGAAAGAAGTGGCGACTGAAAAGTTGTTAGAAATTCACTAGGGTTTGTTTATTAGTTTATGTTATGGAATCATGGATAGAAAGATCAATTTAAATTTATTATTGTTTTGGGTGTTTGTTATGGTTCAAAACAGCTGGAAGACATAAATTTCCCCTTTTCATCCCACATTCAACTTCTTCACTAACAAATTATCTCAATCGATTTTGCAAATCCTGTTTTAATCGAAATTCAAGTTTTTATGCAAATCATCTTCAAACGATTCAAGGTTTGTCTTCTTGTTAGTGCTATTTTAATCGGTAATATGTTGATTTTTTTTTGTTTTTTATTCATCTATATAAAGATGATGGGTTACGATGAAGGTCGGGTGGTGGTGGTAGTAGTAGGTTTAGAAGGAGAAAGGGGTGAGATAAAGAGATCGGTTTATGATTTCTGATTTGTTTTATTATTTAAATTTATTTTAGAAATTACTAATCTACCCTCATGTGTAAAGCACATGCTATAATTAACTAAAACTTTTAACCAGGTTAGAGCTAAAGGACGTACAATGTAATGAGTTTTACGAATAAAGGATCGTGACTGTAATTATTAAAGTTAAAGGGTATATATTGCAATCTAATACAAACATAAAGGACGAAAAGTGTAATTTACTCATATATATATAGGGATGAGTTAAAATGAAAACCACCCCAGTTGCGAATACCGTGAGAACCACTTTTCCATCGTTGATCTTTTGAGATAGATGGTTGAGATTAGAAGTGATTAAAACTAATATTAAATTCTTTTTGTCTTATTTTGTTTTTAATATTTTAATGTCTAAAGAGTAGTTTAGTAAATTTACTTTTTCGTCTTATTGTATTTATTAATTTTTTTGTCTTATTGTATTAATTGCTTCTTATTAAAATCAGATTTTTTATTAAAAAACATTTTAAAATCAGATTTAAAAAAAAACAATTTTTTTAGATTTTCTTTTACAGAAAAACATATTTTTTAAGTGTTTAAACTTTTTTACAAAAAAAACAAATTTTTTTACGGGTATACACAGCAGATTTTTTACAAAAAAACAATTTTTTTACGGGTTTAAACTTCTTTTACAACCCGGTTTTAAAACACTTTTTTACGGTTTTAAAACTTTTTTTTACGGTTTTAAAACGTTTTTTTACTACTCGGTTTTAAAACATTTTTTTACAGTTTTAAAAACATTTTTTACGACCCTAGTTTGAAAACATTTTTTTACCGGTTTAAACGTTTTTACGACCCGCTTTTAAAACATTTTTTTTACGAGTTCAAATTTTTTTACGCCAAATATTTTATGGTTTTAACTTTTTTAGAAAAAAACAGTTTTTTTAATTTTTTTACAAAAAACAATTTTTTACATGTTTAAACAAAAAACTTTTTTACGCCAAACAAAAAGAAAATTTACAAAAAACTTTTTTACAAACATTTTTTACAAAAAAAATTTTACGCCAAACATCTTTTTACGCCCCGACTACGATTTCGGGTTTACGAAATTTGAGAATCTTAACAAACGAACTCACCAAAAAATCACGACTCAACAGCTGTCTTAGATAAGTTGAAACTTTTCTTCATTGATTGAAAAAAAATAAAAACCAACAACAATAATCAAAATCATGTGTGGATCTTGAAAAAAACGGGGTTTGGTTCAAAGTTTACTAATCATGGCTGCAAAAGTGTGGTTGCAGTTCAAAAACCTACCCTCCGCCATCCTTGCCGCGCCATCGTTATGAATTGTCGGAAAAATTGTTTCGAACTGTCACTGCCAACTCAACCCAAGATAAAAAACACAAGTCAATCCAAGATCTAATAAAGGCAAACTCACTTTATGGAAGAAAAAAAAAAGAAAAGAAACATTATACAAAATCAAGATCAAAAACAAAACCGGACTCTCATCAACAAACCGGAGTCCCAGCACGACCAGATCATATAAAAACGGCACTACCAGGACCACCGGCACCAACGGGATGAAACAAAGACCACCAGCACCACCGACATTAACGACTGAAAATATAAAAACCACCGGCATCATCGGCACCTGATGCCCTGCAACCTGATGATCTAGTGTCTTAAGCATGTCTATTGTCACAAAAAACCGAAGAGAAATTGAAATTTTTTTAAATATTGAAACAGATTGCAAGTTGCAACACCAGTTGGGACAAACAAATGGGGCTAAAAGATACATGAATTTATCACAAATCCAAATGATTTATAATCAGTTAGCAAGAAAACCTGATGGTGCATTTCATCGAACACTTAATATGCATAAACAAAGGTGAACTAAACAAGAGGGCAACAGTCAATCAATCGAGTAACAGATTGATAATGAATAAGAAACATATAAAAGAAATCAAGAACATAAAGCTGTACATTTTATGGGGTGATCTAACAGCTGTATAGTTTTACGGTCACTCTTCACCGCCAACCACCCGTCGCCCACCTTCTGCCCCACACCACCACCACCACCACCATCACCGAACTCTACCAACCACCACCACCCTTCACCCACCGTCTCCATCAACCCACCACCACTTTCCCTTTGCCCTTTATTCCCCAGCACCTCTTTCTCTGCAACAATGGCTTCATCAGAAGCCCTAGATAACACCACCATTCCCCAACCCTACAAGATTAAACAAACCCTAACCGACCACAAACGCTCCATCTCCAGCGTCAAATTCTCCGACGGGGTGGGGGATGCCGGTGGCGAGTTCTCCGACGGGGTGTAATTGTCAAAAACCCTAACCGGTCACACTAACTATGTGTCGATTATAACCCTCAGTCTAACATGATGGGGTGGGTGATGCCAGCGGCGAGTTCATCCGGGGTCGGCGGCGAGTTCATCAGCTCCGGAGGGTCGGCGGCGGATTACCTGTTTCAGATTTAGTTGTTTTTGAAGTTGATGGTGAATGAGTTTGAGAGAGAGAGATGAAGTGAGGGCTTTCAAATTTGGGGGTGATGAAATGAAAAGTCTGGAGACTTTAAAGGCAGACAGACAGATTTGACATTTGGAGTAAATGATTAAAATACCCTTTAGGTGTAAAATAATAGTGCATATGTGGCATAGTCTGATTGGTGGAGAGTGGTTCTCGCGGTTCTTGTAACTGGGGATGATTTTCGTTTGAACCGATCCATATATATATATATATATATATATATATATATATATATATATATATATATATATATATATATATATATGGATGGGTTAAATTGAAAACCACCCTCAGTTGCGGGAACCGTAGGAACCACTTTTCCACCATTGATCTTTTGTGTTTGATGGTTGAAATTAAAAATATATATAACACATGTTAAAAATGTTTTTGTCTTATTATGTTATTAATATTTTATTGTCATAAAGGTACTTTGATAAATTTGCTATTTTTGTCTTATTGTTTTAATTGTATTCTATTACTTTTTGTCTTAATTACTTTTTAATAAAGTTCACAAATCAGATCTTTTTACAAAAAAACAATTTTTATAGATTTTTTTACAATGCATACTTTTTACCCCCGGTTTTAAACTTTTTTATGCCCCTGTTTTAAACTTTTTTATACGCCCCGGTCTTAAAAAATTTTACGCCCGGGTTTTAAACTTTTTTTCGCCTGTTTTAAATTTTTTTACGCCCCGGTTTTATTTTCAGAATCTTAACAAAACAAACTCAACCAAAAATCAAAATCAACAACATCAGAAACAATAAACATCAGAATCAACAACATCAGTATCAACTCCAAACCCAACCCCCGATTTCGGGTTTACAAAATTTTAGAATCTTAACAAACAAACTCAACCAAAATCAGGACTCGTAGATGTGTCAGATAAGTTAATACTTATCATCATCGACTGAAAATATAAAAAACCAACAACAAAAATCAAAACCATCTGTGGATCTTAAAAAACTAGCGTTTGGCTCAAAGTTTCCAAAAAATCATGGCTACAAGTGGGTTGCCGGTCAAAAACTACCCTCCACCATCCTTGTCGCGCAATCCTCATCGATTTTCGGAAAAAATGTTTTCAACTATCACTACCAAGAAAAAAACTAATGACAAAAATTTAGAACTAACCACATGCAATCGGTCACCGCCGCAAAAACAATCAACAATCAAAGGCTTGAACCCGGAGATGCCTCATGTCGCCAGACTCATCAAAGTGAGTTACCAAACATCGGTGAAAGTCACCTTAGGTCGCTGGACATCTGTAAAAGTCACCTCAGGTCGCCGGGAATCTGTGAAAGTCACCTCAGGACGCCGGCGCGACCGGGATGAAACAAAAAGTCACCTCAGGTCGTCGGACTCATCAAAGTGAGTTTCCGGACATCGGTGAAAGTCACCTTAGGTCGTCGGACATCAGTGAAGGTCACCTCAGGACGCCAGCACCACCGGGATGAAACAAAAAGTCACCTCAGGTTCGTCGGACTCATCAAGTGAGTTACATTAGAGAATGTGAGAGAGAGATGGGGTGATAGTCACCAACCCCCAACACCACCATTGGTAAAAGTCACCAGCAAACCTCCAACGCCGCCACCAACCTCAACGCCACCACCACCAACATCGTCGCCCAACTCTGCACCACACCACCACTACCAGTCACAAAACCACCACACCCCCGTCATAGTTTTCACCACACCATCATCACCTACCTCTACCACACCACCACCACCTAGGTTTCCGGTAAGTGAGCAAGAGAGAGAGAGAGAACTGATTTTCGTGATATGAGAGAGAGAAACAGATCTGACTTTATGTGATATAGAGAGAAAAGAGATCTAATATATATGTCATATATGACTGTTTGGTAGATTTAAAAAAATACCCCTCAATTTTACACACATGTTTAAAGAGGTGTCCACTTTTGATTGGTTAAAATTGGTTTCTACGGTTCTCACAACTGGAGATGGTTTTCATTTGAACCGAGATATATATATATATATATATATATATATATATATAAAATTACGTTTTAACTAGGTATTTGTAGTTCATTGTGTTTTTAGTTCTTTTTATATAACTGTGTTTTATTTGTAGTTATTTTGCTGGTAACAAATGGTCCATTATGCAGTATTTTATTATAGCAGATACATGGTCTTTTATATTGTTGTTAACAAAAGGTATATGATATTTTATTGAGTAAATTGCTAAAATTGTCCCTGAGGCTTAGGCATGTTTACCAGTTTCATCTAAAACAACTTTTTTTTTATCATACTATCCTTCACCTTTGGTGCTTGTAAATACGTTAAATTGCTTACGTAACTTGATTTTATTTATTGATTATCTGGAATTAACACTTAATAATTTAGATTAATATTGTTATTAAATAACCTATATGTTCTAAAAGGATGACCGATCAAATTCTAATATCTACAGGGCCGGCCCAGAGCAAGTGCGGGGTGGGCGACCGCTCTGGGCCCAAATCGAAGTAGGGCCGAAAGAATTTATAATTTATATATATATATATATATTATATATAATCAAAACACTATATTTGTAACAAATTAGCAACTGCAGTCCAGTGATGGCAGGATTGCCTTTTAAGGTATTAGTCTGAGGTTCGAGTCTGGGTGTTGCCAGTTTTTTGATATTTTTAGTACTATTTCTCTGGATGCTGCAATGTGCCTCATTGTTACTATATTTTTTTTTCTGCCCTGCATTGTGTCACGAGCTTTTGTGTATTGTTGATTTCTTTTCGGTTCATCTGAACTTGTTTATCTACGTCAATATATGGTTTTCGGTTTGCTTTTCAAATGATTACTTTTATGTCTTATGAACATATTCTAATTGAATTGCTATGCTTTCTAAAGAAATGGTGCAGATGTGTATGTGGATTCAACTATTAGCTTCACTCACTCAGGTGAGAACATGTTTCTGATTTTTATGTTTATATAATACAAACAAATATTCTTAACAGAATTTTGGTTGCATGAAAAGTTTTTAATTGAGTTTAATATTTTAATACTTCTTATAAAAGTTCCAATTTTTATTCCCTAGTTTATTTTTTCTCAGTGCTATCTATTAAGTATTTATGGGCACTTTCTTTTTGAATCTACATGTGAGGAAACTGAAAAACTTTTGTGCAGCTTCATTTTGAAGTCCTCTAAAAACAACATAATTGTGTGCAATGCAGCAATGGCTATTTTTAATATATCCTGTGTGGTAATAAGATATGTGTAAAAAAAACTTAAAGGGCCAATTTATGAACCAAAAACGTTAAAGTTCAACTGTTTTGAAGCCTAATTGTTTTTACCAATCAAATTCAGAAGCCAACTGTTATAGTGTGTAACGGATTAATGACTTGTACCAAATCAATAAATAAACATAATGGATTAATGAATAAGGCCCAATTTTTTTTATCTCGCACATGGCCATTTTTTTTTTGTGATTTTCGAAGACGGCCCTGAAAATATCTATTTACCTTAATGGATTCTATTGCCACCACCATCACCACGATCATCATAATCCCGACTAGCGTCAATGCAACAGTAGAACCACCGTATTTTCAAGCAATTATCTAATACGCATATCCTTTGACATGATAATACCGATTAATTTTTGAATTGAAAAGAAGCTCTTGTTACCTTTAAGTACTCAACATTAATTTAAATTAATAATTGTTAATTTCATGTCAGCACTTTAATATGTTAGAATAGGTAAAATGTATAGGATTAACACATTATCAAAAAGTTGAGAGGGTAATTTAAAACAAAAAAAAGTTTAAGCGACTTAATTAGAACAGTTTGAAAAGTTGTCATGTTTCTTTGACGTTTCTCCGTTTTTAAATTATATGCAATGAGTTAAATGTCATTTTAGTCCCTGTGTTTTGGGTCATTTTACCAGTTTAGTCCAAAGTTTTATTTTTTGCCTATGGGTCCATAAAGGTTTCACTGTTGCTATTTTAGTCCACTAGGTTAACTTTATCCATTTTTTCTGTTAACGAGAAGGGGAATTCGGTCAATTTATATGGCCGAATTGCCCTTCTAGTTAACAGAATTACATATAAAACGACCGAATTACCCTTTTTGTTAATATAAAAATTGGATGAAGTTAACCTAGTGGACTAAAATGGCAACAGTGAAATCTTTTTGGACTCATAGGCAAAAAATGAAATCTTTAAACTAAACTGATAAAATGACCCAAAACAAAGGGACTAAAATAACATTTAACTTATATGCAATATACATGTAATTGCCTTTTAAACCAACTAGTTAAATTTCCGCCCGCGCGTTGCGGCGGGGACCCAATGACTGCAAAACGCGTGTCCGTGACGGCAAGCAGATACCGAATATCAAAACATAAATAAAAATGTCGTGAAAAGGATAGTCAATCCGTCATAAAAAAGTGATTTTAAATAACCTGATATATAATAATAGGACTCACACGTCCTAGACATTGGAAATTCCTTTGTTTTCAGTTCAATTATTACGGTGCTAACACGTTAAAATATGGATGAGCTCGGTACCTGTAACGGCACCGAAAGTATCGATCCGGAAACGCCAAAAGGTGGGTACCAAATTGGTACTGAAAATGATTTGGTATAGTAAATTTGGTACCAACACGACACCGGTTTGATTACAGGATTTGATACGACTTGCTCATCAATAATCTAAATATCCAAACTAATTTTACATGCTACAATTCATTCATTATGTAAAAAGACAAAAAATAAAGCAAAATAGTTTGTTTTGTATATAAAACCTCATTCAAACGAAATACAGTTTACTTACTGTGTGTATGAAAAGTAATCTAAACTGTGCAATTATTTGGATTGTTACGTTACTACAGGATTTGATGAGCTCGGTACCAACCGGTACTGAAAATACCGTTACCAAAATTCCCAAAAGTGGGTACTGGTAGCGAATATACCTGGTACAGTACGGCTTGATACGGTCGGTACTGATACAGCACCGGTATTTAAGGGTAAAACCCGATGAATACCGGTGTCGAACGGATACCGAAAATACACTCAGTTTAGTAAATTTGATAACGATACCGGTACCTAATATTATTTATTCATTTATATTTTTATTACAGTTTAGTAAATTTGATAACGATACCGGTACCTAATATTATTTATTCATTTATATTTTTATTACTTTTCATTCAATTTTTTTAATATATTATTACTGTTCATTTACTTTTGTTTTAAATATATAGGTAAATATATAGGTAAATTATATTGTTATCCTGTATTTGAGTTCGGTTCGTGTGTACATTCGATTTTCAAAACCAACAATCTTCGACATGTAATTTCGAATTGACAATTGTGGTGACAAAGAAAAATGGTCCAAATCGGTGGTCGTACACATCACATATGACTAGCTCACAATCAGAACCATAGAAAAAACTTTAGTCTTGTTACTTTGTTTAAATGTTTATTTAAACGTTTATGATAAGAGTCTTGTAGTTTTCATGTGTCATACATTCGATTATAAAACTATATTCCATTATTACAATTACAAATTGACATTTCAATATTTTTATTTTTAAACTTATTTTGAATGCTACATTAAGTATCTTATTTTCTAAAAATAATGTTCTTACCATTATTATTTTTAATTCCATCCAACATTTACATACTTAAATGTTTGATTTCTTTTAAGAACGGATCAAACTTAAAGGAGTTAGATTGGGAGAAGTGGTGCAAACAAAGCTTTCTGTAATTGTATTTTGTTTTTGTCACTGAACTTTGGTGTTTGTATTTGGGTCGGCTGCTAGCTACTTGCTAGTGCCGGCTGGTCCTTAATCTTATTTATAAGATTTCATTTCGCAGTTAAAAAAAAATACTCTTCTGTTATGATTCGGTTACTAGGTAAATAATTTAGGCTAGTAAGATAAAAATGAAGCAAGTACAAACACACTCATGAACTATATATATTTAAACATTTTTAGATTTACATTTACAACTACAATATAGATTTATATATATAAAAAATCTAATTAAAAACCATAAAAGCAGTTAAATTTTAAGCCCATACTAAGCTACCTTTAAAATAGAAAAAACTAAATGAATACTCATGTTAGCTACCAAATATTGTTTAAGCCGATACTAAAAAAAAACTATACACTGTAATTATCAAATTATAAAAATAGAATAGAATAGAATAAATTACTTTTTGAGTGCTTGTATCTTAGTTGTTTTAACCACTTAAATCTAAAAAAAATAAAAAAAATTAACGTCCTGAGTTAACGTCCTGAGTCCCTAACTGCTCATTTTATAACATTTTGAGTCAATTTTTAACACTTGTACTTTTGATTTTGGACGCAAGTGGTTAAAACCACTAAAACACAGAGACTCGTCAAAACATTATAAAATAAGCGTTTAAGGATTCAGAGTATTAAACTTTTTGATTTTAAACTCAAATGATTAAAACTACTAAACCATAAAAACTTAAAAAATAATTTACTCATAAAACATAATAAGTAAACGAAAAGAATTTTATATACATTCCTTTGTGATTGAATAAGTGTGATGAGTGGGGATGGAAAGGGATGTTATGGCATACGCATCGCCACATTCACCTTTTGAAACATGTGGTAACACACACATATATATATATATATATATATATATATATATATATATATATAGTATAAGGATACGTAAGGAACTATCCTTTATTGTGAGAATCACGAGAACCAGTGTGAACACAATCAAAAATAACTAAAAAATTAAAAACACACAATTTTTTTGGGCGAAAAGTAACGATTTAAATTGTGTGTTTTTAATTTTTTTAGTTAGTTTTGGTTGGGAGAACGGTGAGAATGCTTATGGATCGTCAGATCAAAACAATCTATGGATTAGACTGACGTGGTGACGTTTTCGTAAATAAAATCAATTTTATTACTTGAACGTGCTTCACTAAGAGTTAAAAGGTCTTTTACTGCTCAAATTCAAAACGCCAAAACTAAATGCGCAACACGCCATTCAAAACGACTAAAACACCATTAATATAAAACGCCAAAGCTTAATGATAAAACGCGTTGCAGACTTAGCAGGGGGATGGAACAAACAGTAACTGAAAGTCAATTATTAACATTTATTAGAAAAAAATTCCCTCCTAAACTACGCGTCAAAAACATCATTATATAAACGATGTTACCATCGCTTCCATCATCACTTCCATTGATCATACTAAAAACGCCATCTTTAACCAAAACGCCAAGTTTAACCAAAACGTCAAAATGGCAACCATCGTTTCATGGAGATACACTCTCAGAATCAGAAGACTCGTAATACGTTTTGACAACAGATTAAGAGTGTTTGTTAAAACAATCAAAGCCATTTTGAAAATGGAAGAAGAGGTACAGAGGGGTATCCTATTGCTTGGCATCCCTCTTGATAACGAATGTGATCAAACACATAAGGTTATGAGAAGATTAACCAGAAAATTTGGACCAAGCAAAGCAAATGAAAAAATGTACCCAGTGATCACATCATGGTGTTTTGATGAAGATACAGACATGGTCACCGTTACATGTGACAACGGAACGCAGGAAGACTACATGCTTGAAGAAATCATGACCAAGCAAGGGGTTGGGTTCATGGAGGAGTTACACAACGCCACATGTTTGAACACAAACATGAACATAAAAATGGCGTTGATGCAGGACATGTTCAAATGGAGGCTTTAGAATCTTCAAGAACAAGAAGCCAATGAAAGTGAAAGTGATGATTTGGATGAGAGACCGGAAGAAGACTCCGAAGAAGAATACGAAGGGAGTGATGGATACTTCTCAGACAAAATCCTTTCTGACGAGGAGTTTTAATTTTTTTTTATTTTCTTTTGTGTAATTTTTTTTTCAAATAATAAAATACTATATTTCTCTCGTTAGTTGCAAAACGCCAAAAATGCCACAAAAGCCATTAAATACAAAACACCAAATAATAAAAGGTATTTTTCCTGTGTAATTTTTTCTATGTTAGTGTATTTTATCATCTTGGTCTACAAAACGCCATTAAATATAAAAACGCCAAACTTGGAAGATGGGACGTGTTACAGCCTTAAGTGATAAAGCTGAACAAAACAATAAATACAAACAGTAACTGAAACGACGTTATTACTATCATTTATTATAATAAAATCTCGCCTAAACTATGCGCCAAAAACATCCTATAAAGAGAAATGTCTCTTCACAATCCATTGATCACACCCAAAAACAATGCCATGTTTCCTAAAACACTCACTTTAAAACGCCAACAGTAGTTAAGAAAACCACAGATGGCAAACCTCGTTTCTTGGATATTCAGTATTGTTCTGCATCAAGTTTCACTTAATGGATTCTTACCTAGAGGTGGGTTACTCTATAAGATTTTGCTGAATGAGATGGACAAATATTCAAGAAAAAGAGCCTGATGACAGTGATATGTTATTTTGTGTGCTTTGTTCTTGATGAATATTTGAATGATATGAATGGATTGATCCCAGTGTAAATGCTATTTTGGAATCCATGATGATAATAGCATCCACACATGCTTTGATCTACAACAACATGTCAACAAACAACAATAGATCACACCAAAATATAGGATGCCATATGGACGTTATGTAGGAAAATCAACATCTAACTAAGGTATTCAAAGGTTCAAAGCAAAAAAACTTCAAGAAGAAGAGACTAATGACAGTGAAGATTTGGATGAGAAATTGGATTAGCATTTTTAGTTTTTTTTCATTTCTATTTTTTTAATTTATTTTTTGGGGGTCATTTTCTGTTATTTGTTATCTAATTCTCCACTGATAAAATACATTATTTCTGTAAAAAATTATTTATAAAACGCCGAGATGCTACAAATACCAAACGCCTAAAAGTATGAAAACTGTGAGAACAAATCCTGGCCAAAACACGTTGTTCCTATATAAAATGCCAAAACTTATAATAAAATTACTTTAACCAATTATTATTAAAAACTCTAAAAATTAACTAAACGCCATTAAAATAATGTATAAAACAATGTGCCATCTTTATCTAAACACCATTACATACAAAACGACAAACCTTGAAAAAGATGGGACGTATTACAGCCTTAACAGATGAAGCTGAACAAACAGTAACTACAAACAGTAACTGAAACGACGAAAATTATTACTAACATTTACTATATTAAAAGCCACGCCATCGTAATTGAATTTATTTATCTTTTCAAAACGCCATAATTACCTGTCACATTATAGGCCTGTATCCGACATGGCACGACAAATGATACACAAAATACACATTAAAAAATTACTAATGTTTTTAGCGCCAAAAACATATATCTATCTGGCGCCAAAAAAAGGTCATTATATAAGTAGAACAGGTAAACAAAGCTTAACACTCCACACATTCACTAAACACGCCACACATTGTCTAAAACGCAATACAACTTAAAAAATGGCTCAGGTTATTGCATGGAGGTTTGAGAGGTCAGAGAGACGTTTCGTCCTAAAGTTCTCAGAAAGAAGAAGAGTGAAGGTCAAGACAATCAAGGTCATACTTAGTATGGATGATGCCGTTTAGAGGGATATTCTGGCCCTTGGGATTCCAGTGGCCTACGATTGTGAAAGGACTCGAACGCTAATAAGAAGATTAAAGAGAAAATTTCCGGCAAATGATGTTGATGATGATGTTGACGATACAGATCTACCAAAATTTACCAGTTGGAGTTTGGATGAACAATCAAGAACGATGAACGTGAGTTATCAACACGGGGTGGATTATTCATTGACAATGGACGAAATGCTGAACACAGATAAACTACATCTTCTTGAACAGCTCTGTGATTTAGCACCTTCGAACGATACAAGATCCAGCGTTGTGATGATATTTAAGTATAGGATGCAACAAAGATGAGACGAGATTATGTATACGCCAATGCACAAGATGATGATGGGTCTGATGAACAAAGCGATGGTTACATCTCTGATGTAATACCATCCATAGAAGACTATTAGTTTTTGTTTGATTTCGTCTTAGTTGTACTCTTTTGAATTATTAATGAACTATAATGAACTTAAAAATGCCATGAACGCCAAAAATTTATCTTTATAACATATATGGGGTTTATTGAACTATTGAAATCTACAAAAACGCCTAATGAATTTGGGAACGCCATGGACGAAAAGAAGTTAGAATTACTAATTGATTTTAATGAATTTGGGGACGCCATAAACGACAAAATATTTACTATGTAACACAAAAACGATTAATTCATTGAGGCAGATCTAAAAAGACAATAAAACGCCAGGTAGTTATTGAATCTAACTAAACGCCAAAAAAAATCTTATCCGGCAAAAAATGAAGCGGTGTTGTGAGACGCATTGAAAAAAATAATATAAAAGGACAAAAAAGCCCCTCTGCCCTTCATTATATCGCATGCCACGTGTACAGCCATGATTCGTTCTCACCGTTCTCACACTTTTAGGCATTTTCTCCTGATCCCGTACCTATATATATATATATATATATATATATATATATATAGGATTAGGTTCAAACGTGAACAAAATCCCAAGAGTGAACTGCGTGAACTGATCTGGGCCCTTGATTTTTATGATCTTGAGATTAAAGTGAGTGGCATGATGGTAATTATTTGGTTAATTTTTTTCATTTAATTAAATACAAAAAGGGTATATGTGTAATTTCAATCTTAAATTGATTGCATAAATATCTCACAAATCAAGTAATCAATTAACCCTCTTAAATTAATTGCATAAATCTCTCACAACAATGTAAACCCTGGTAACATTCTAATAGACGACAAATGGGCTGGAAAAGTTTCGGATTACGGTCAAACGAAGGCGGGTCCACTATACGCTGTTGCAGCCAATCTCACTGGCATTCTGGGCAGCTGCATAGGATATATGGATCCTGAATGTATGTTTGCCAATGGGACGAAACCCACAGAAAAGTATGATGTTTACTTGTTGGGTTTGGTGTTGTTGGAAGTGTTGTGTGGTCGGAAGTTAGAAGATCAACAGGATCACCTTCCTGCAATCGTTAAAACAGCGTCAAATGTGCAGTTTTTGTATTACAAAAGGATGTATACATAAGAGAAGTATCTCCTGTTTCTAGAGCACCATTAAGTCACAGAGACATCCGACATATATCCTTAAATAAGGCATAGATACCTCATGATGCTTAAGGAACATGACTCATTTACAACACAATGATAAATATAAATAAAAAATAATTAAAATACTAATCTGAATTATGAATGCATAAAAATACATTTTTATATATAAACACCCTAATCATGTTATGGTATGAAGATCACAGTATCTAATCTATCATAACAAAGGCTCAAGAAGTTAGCGCATTACCTGTTTAAAATGACAAACTGGTGTTCAGTCAAGCATTTCATCGAACACATAACAAGCACTAAGTACGTTTGTATTTACCTGAACAACACAATGCTCTTTGTGGTGGATCAAATAGTAAGAACAGAGAGAGTTACCACAACAGTCCAGACAATACATACTACATTCACTTTTATTAGAATCCACATGAAAACGACAAGAAAATAAATCACAGCACAAAGCACTATGTAGAATTGGCTGAAAAAAAAGCATAAAAAGGATAAAATCTAGAATTCATGAATAACATGATGGCTGCCATTTACATCCTAAAAAATGATGTTTTAGCCATAGTGAGTGGCAAATGCATTACATTATCAGTAATATACTCTAGATATGTAGTCGTTTTAGTAGCAAAAGAACAATATATACAGAATTCTGGTTATTACTCATAATTGATACACATTTGATAGCACCAATCCAACCCATTCAAATCAATTTCATTTAACGTGTCTTATATACATTCAATTAATACACCAATTCAATAACATACCAAAAAACAATTACAACATTCATAACTAACATACACGATAAAAATACCTCAAATAGCCTCTCGTGGTGTCACAAATGGCTACTGCAGCTCTTAGAATCATCATTAAAGCCTCCAGAACTACAAAAGGTCAACATCAGTTGCTAAATCTAATAGAAACTAAAGCACGTTACCTTAACAAACCAAAAGAAGGTCATAACCAGTTAAACAAAATGACTCATCTAAACTAAAAATCCATTCCATACTGAGATTTGAGAACAATGTAAGTACCTTTAGGGATCTCCATTCAGAAACCATCCATTTTGATGATGCAGTATCGCCTACGCCAACTGGTGAAACCTAGATCTGCAACTTTAGAGCAAAAAGCAAAAATCAAATTCGAGATCTGAAGCTTGTGACCTAAACAAATAAAAAAGAGGTCGTTGGACATACCTCAGTTTGTCGAAACCTACCTCAACCACCATCTAAATCCGGAACTCGTCTTTATTGCCACCGATCGGCTTGAGAATTATACCACCGGAACCGTAGTCGTCGGATTTAACACTACACACCACGCCGTCTTTAGATCTTATGAAATCTTGCTCATACATCACCGATTGGCAGACCAAACACCCCCTAACAACAATAATCTTTCATTTAGCATAATAAAAAGACATTGAGTAGAATAGCGGCCATACCTTGCTCATACGTCACTAATTGGCATATCCAAACCCTTCACCACCTTCAAACTCAGTCGATTGGGTGTCGTATAGAGAGAGATTCACTGATCTGGCGTCATTGAGAAAGCCAGAACTTGCATCGCCAAGAGAAACCCTAGATCTCCTTTTGAATCGCCTGGAGATAAAACAGCTCGATGGGGGCGGACAAAATGCTATGAGAATGAGAAACCCTAATTGTGTACCCCATGTGTTTTTTGAGTGAAGGGCATAATTGGGATTGTAAATTATATTGTGCTTTAGAGGGTTGTACAGCATGCTTTAGGGGTGCTTTAAAGGAATTCATATGACCTTAAGAAGTCCTTTGGATATGCTTATTAATATAGTATATATATATATAAGCCGTTGTCCTCCATCTATTGAGTCTCATTCGCTAAACATAGTTAGCGAATGAGACTCCATTCGCTGACAAGCCAATTACCTATATAACCTATATAACTAAACCATGTTACAACCAACATAATCAAACTATTCTATACATCTTTCAACCCTCTAACACCTACGACTTGACGACTATCTGGCTACAAACAACAAAATGTATCCACAATAACCATTTTTTTTTAAGCGACGGAACCAAAAAATCTTCTACGAAATATGGAAAAATAGATAAACCGAACAACAAAAGCATATATAGTAAAAATAGATTTTTTTTACCATATTTACTGGTTAAACAAATAGTTCATAATATGATATTAGTTACCTTTTATAGGTTCGTTTAACGGATCAGATCTACGAATTCATGTCGTGCTACTATGTGTTTGTATGTGCATAATCCATTCAAACACACACGACGAATACACAACGAGTAAATAAACGTTTTAGCTCTAATTAATTCAACATAAACACGGTTACAGGATTTGGCTCTAAGACAAATTCAAACCGAATGGAAAAGTTATGTGCAAATTGTCACCACCCCTGACCATACCCCAGACGGGAGCCGTGAACAGACCAAGTGGTACCGGCGTTTATTTAAACTTTTTCAGCAGAAATTTTATCAGGACCGGGTGTCAAGAAAATATCAGAGTTTTCAACACCATAGTTTCTATTTCATAAACTTGTGGGATAAAACTCATATTTACATAAAAGGTTTTCATAGGGATAAATCCTAAATTACAAAATATGTTTCTTTATTCAGGTGACACAACCATTTATTTAAGATTTTTGATGCCTCGTAGCACTTTCCATTCCTTTCATAGTAAATCACCTTAAACGTGTTTAAAAATATTTTGTCAATGGGAAATACTGGTGAGATCATTCATTTATACAAAATGACACATTCGTATAATTACAGCATTATAGGTTTTTGTATTCTTTTATATCTTATAACTACCCAAAGGTATTTGTCACTTAGCAGTTCCTATGAATGTGGTCATATTACTATTGGTCCTTCTTCCAACCAGTAACGTATTATAAGTAATGTATACAAAACCCCACATACTGACAGTAGTTTTCCTGTAAGAATACAAAGACTTAATCCTTGTAAATACAAGAAACAATTGGAAAACATTTTAGGGTATTCAAAGCATTTGTTAAAAGAGAATGACTCACATTAGAATTTAGGGTTTTCAAACCTCCTGGGTTTAAGTCCTGGTTCCTAGATATACACATAACGTAACACGTATTAGTGTAAGAAACCAAATTAAACTTCAACGATAATCACAAGATCAAAACCACAACTTATAAAGTATCACCTTATTCAGGCAGAACTTAAGCTTCTCGTTATTAAGGTTTCAGATCAATCGTACAGGGTATCGTTTCAGCGATTAGGGTTTCGTACACGAAAGTCGAAACAAAGATTCAAGAACAGAGATTCAAGGGTGTTAGAGATCGAACTTTCGAAATCAATTTGCGCAGTTTGAAAGCCCCTGACACCCTCTATTTATATTTGGTAAATGTCGTCGTCGCACCACGCAACGAGACATGGTTTCCCCGTTCTGAAACGTGATGAGGTCAAGTTTATCCAGATGGAATCTGGTGCTTGTCGCGCCTCGTGACGAACCAACACAGCCTGGTCGCGTCACATAACGAGGCAAGCTAGGGCATAGGTGTCATGAGTCAGCCATGTAGGCTTGCCACGTGGCCATCCGGAGAATCTGGCATTGTCGCGCCACGCAACGATCCTCAAAGTCTCTGTCTTGTTACGTGACGGGATTTTTTTTAGAGTAAATTACAAAGTTCGTCCTTTATGTATGCTACTTATTACAAAGTGTGTCCTTTATCTTTAATAAGCTCAGAAAACGTACTCAATGTTTGTAAACCCTTACAAATTATGTCCTTTAGTCATAACACAATTAGTTTTCATGGTTAAAGTTGACTAAGTCAACCCCACATAAGGGTATTTTAGTCATTTTATCCTAAATATTATAATAAATAATCATAAACCCAATAAATAAAATAATTTTAGAATTATATATGTATATATACTTGTAATACATACAGACAATTCTTAACCTCTCTTCTTTTTCTTCTCTCTCTATATCCTACCACCACCACCACCACCACAACACACCTGCCGCCACCACCACCACCACCACCACGTCACCTGCCACCACCAACACCACCACCACCACCACCGATCTGTCTCCTCTCTAAGGTCTTAGAAATCCAAGCTGACGTCATAGAAATCCAAACCCTGGTCGCTGTTGAGAGTGAACTCTGCCAGAGTCGCGGCCTTCGCACTCCACCTTGCCGGAGCCGCAATCGGCGGTGATGCAAGTTAATTTTCCGGTGGAGTCTGTGACGGGTGGTCCGTAGGACAACCCTTAAAAGGTTTAATACAACGCATATTCTGCACTTTATTCGGTTAATTGCTTGAACTAGATAACCACTTTGTGTTGGGTTATGCAAGTGTTAAAGTGATCAAAAGGCGGGTTTTAAGAGGTATGATGAAATACTAGAAGTTGCGGGACTTAAAAGAGCGAAAGAATGGAAGGATGGAGAAGTCATGGAAAAGAAGCAAGCTCAGCGCCGTAAGCTACGCCACCAGGCCGTAGCTTACGGCCCCCATCCAATGCCAAAATGATCTGCCGTAAGACAGGAGCAACTTGGCGTAAAGATTCACTGCCAGCCGTAAGCTACGGCTGGGAGCCGTAGCTTACGGCTCCTAGTTGACTTGTGCACATCGCTGACTGCCGTAAGCTACGGCTGGGGGCCGTAGCTTACGGCTCCGACTGATCCCATCTTGTAACCTTTGCATTTATTGGCCATTTTATGGAGATTTATGATGCCTAATCATGCAATTTCGGTTACTACTTGGCTAGAACGAGTTTGGAAGTATTTGAGAGGCATTTGGGAGTAAAGAACATCATCTTTTTTGAACTATCTTTCACTTAAATCATCTAGCTTCATTAGTTCTTGTGGGTGAAACTTGTGAACACTATTTTTCTTTTCCACTTTTTGCATTATGTTAGTTAAAGCCATGAGTGGCTAAATACTTGGTGATTATCTTGTGTTGAAGGTTTGAGTAAGACTATGTGTTTTTATTTCATATTTCTAGAATAGCAATTGCTTCTTATTTGAATTGATTGTTATGATGTATGATTGATTGTTAGTAACTTGTTAATTCTTATATTGAACTGATTAGAAACCATACGTTCTTGGTGCCGTTGGCAATCGAGATATCATGGGTATAGTTAGGTTTGGGTAAGGGTTGATTGATCATCGGGTGACAACCTCACGTTCTAGGAATCTGAGTACTTAGTCCCCTTTCATCACTGCAATTGATTATACATGAACTATGTCTATGTAGTTCTTTCTAGTGAAATGTTAACACAGACGTCGAACCAAACCAGAAACTCAAGATAGTCATTTGTCTCTCAATTGTTTACAATCCAAATTTTCATTTTGCAAATTAGTTAATTAATCTTAGTTTTTTAAAACCAATCAAATCCAACCAACTCTTGAATTTACTTTTCTCGCAATTTAGTTTAATTTAGTTAAATTAGACAAGCTTTCAGATAACACATATTCCACAAACTCCCTGTGTTCGATACCCACTTGCCACTATTTACATAGTTGTTCTTGGGATTAAATTTGCGTGACCACGACATCACGTCAAATTTTGGCGCCGCTGCCGGGGAGTAGTGCGCAACGTGTGTATTTTTGTTCTTGTTTTGAGTTTGTTATTTTTCTGGTTTACGCTGGGTGTGTTAGTGTGCAGGTATTGACAGGTGCGTGCGTACTAGGAGCTCTCATAAGCTATCACCATTGGCGTTTGATCCGGAAATCGAGCGAACTTTACGAGCAAACCGAACTTTGTTAAGGGAAAATACAATCAGCAGTTCACCAACAACACCAATTACACCAATTACACCACTTCGATACATGGATCCACCACCACCACCACCACCCACTACGGGTGAATCCACTTCATCATTTATACCAACATCCACTCAACCTTCACCAAATACCACCATTCCACCAAATACTACCGAACCCACCATACTTCAAAATGTCACATCAACCAACACCACACAGCCCATTACTACACAAGAATAACCAACTGTCACATTTAACCCTTCCACTACTATACCACCTTTATCCCATTTCTTTCCGGGTGCGGGTCCGTCATATTCGAGCCATACCATAGCACCAATTTCGTCTATTGTCCATGCTACACCGTATCGACCATCAAATCAGTCGGGTTTCCAATACTCGACTCTTCCATTTGGGCAATCGTCGGGAATTCAGGGAGATGGGTATGATGAAGGTTATGAGGAGTTTGAAGGTTTTGATGAAGACGGGTATGCTTATGGGGGTGATGGAGAGCAAGGAGAGTACGGTTATATGCAAGGCCAAGTACAAGTGATTCCAAATGTTGGTGGGGTACAACAACAACAACTCATACCTCAACATATTAGGCCAAGGCCACAAGGGCCGCAATTGCAACGTCCGGTTCCTTTGCAACAAGTTCGACCACAACATGTGCAACCGCCATTCCAAAGACCAATTCAACAACTACCGGTGCCACAACAACAATTTCAACAACCAAATGCACCACAAGGGCCTATACAAAGACCAATGGGTCAAGTTCGTCCACGAGGTCGATTTGGTGTGCCAAGGAGGCATCTTAGGGAAAATGCGAGGGGAATTGAAGCGCATTTTAGACCGGTGATCACTCACAATCCTGCACCGGTGGTCATTCCTCATAACAATCAAGGAAGAACCTTTGAAGTAAGGACCAATTCCTTACAAAGTTTGCCGAAATATAAAGGCCAAGCAACGGAAGAACCTTATTTCCATTTAGAGGCCTATGACTCAATTTGCAACACTCTTGGGAGTCAAGGATTTTCGGCCGATGATGTGAAGTTGGTCTTATTTCAATTCTCTTTGGAAGATAAGGCAAAGAAGTGGTTTTACACTTTGCCTTCGGCATCTATCTATACATGGGCGGAAATGCAACAAACATTTTTAGATGAATTCTATACCGCCCAAAAGACCAATGATGCAAGAAAAGGGTTGAGAAGCTTTCAACAACAACAAGGAGAGATGTTTCATGAAGCTTTCGACCGTTTGAACATGATGATAAAAAATTGTCCACATCATGGGATTGAGCTTTGGGAATTGATGAATGCCTTTCATGAAGGGTTGTGCGCCGAAGATGCACGAGATTTGATGTCCATCACAAATGGAACTTTTGGCACAAACTATGAGCACGAGGATTGGGAATTTTTGGAGCAAATGGCAATCACCTCGAAAAGGAAGGCTCAAGCATCGAGGAGAGCACGACCGGCTGTTACTCGAACACAAGTGCATGCGGTTGATGACGGTAATATACAAACTTTTAATCAAATTTATGATGTTTGTGCATTGTGTAATGAAATAGGTCATGCGGCGGAAAATTGCCAAGGAATGGTGGAAGGGCAATTTGAAGAAGTTCATGCCGTTCAAGGTCAAGGAGGGGGTGGTAGAAATTTCAATATGAATTCTAACACTTATCACCCCGGGTTGAGAAACCACCCGAATTTTCGTTATGGGAACCCCTCGAATCAATCAAACCCGAACTTTCAAGGTAGCCAAGGGAACTATGGTTCGCGCCAACCTTACAATAATCAAAGTGGATATCAAGGTGGGAACAACCAAGGATACCAAAGGCAATATCGAACGGGTCAAGAACCAGGGGGGTCTTCGGGTGGTAATGAAATGATGGAAATGTTGAAGAGCATGCAAGCGGAAATGCAAAAGAGGAACCAAATGGATGACGCTCGCATACAAAAGGATGAGGCGCGAGACAAAGCAATCCAAACTTTGACCACTCAAATGGGTCAACTTGCAACTGAAGTGTCCGAATTGAAGAAGAGTAAAGGTCAATTACCAAGCGACACTAAGGTAAATCCATCCCATGGTACGTCAAGAGGTAACAATGTTAATATCCATCATGTAAGTGTTTTGAGAAGTGGGAAAGAGTACAAAACCAATCCTTCACCGGATTTGGTTGATGGGGTGGTTGAGGATATAACGGGTCAAGAAAGTGAGGAAGAAAATGAACCACCCATTGTTTCTTCTAAAAAACCCAATTTTGAAAAACCCGAAATTATTAAAGAAAAAGAAAAAGTAAATGAGGGTGAGGGGTCTAGTGAAGTACCGTTCCCTTCGGCTTTATTAGATCCGGGTAGAAAAAAATTTATTTCAAAACGGGGTCCTCAAAAAGAGGAAATGTGGGAGGTTTTCAAACAGGTTAAAAATTAATCTTCCTTTACTTGAAGCTATTAAACAGGTGCCTGCTTATGCCAAGTTTCTAAAAGAATTGTGTACTCAAAAGAGGCAACAAAAAGTGCCTAAATTGGTAGACTTGACGGAGCGGGTAAGTGCGGTATTGAAAGGGGACCTTCCTCCTAAGTTACAAGATCCGGGAATGCCCCTAATAAACATTCAAGTTGGGAATTTTCAAACCACAAGGGCGTTATTGGATCTTGGAGCCGGAGTAAGTATCCTACCGGGGGGTTATATGACCAATACGATTTTTGTCCATTGAAGCGAGTTGAGACAACGGTTGTATTAGCCGATTTGTCTCATAAACTTCCCCGGGGTATCGTACGGGATGTTATAGTTAAAGTTGATGAATTTTATTATCCCGTTGATTTCCTTGTGCTAGATTACTCATCCGCGGACCCAATTCAACAACAAAATGTTATTTTGGGTCGGCCATTTTTGAACACCGCACACGCTATTATTGATTGTCGTTGTGGCACGGTCGACATGACATTCGGTAATAGAAAAATGAGGTTAAACGTTTTTACTAACGGTACTAATGTGTATGGTGATGAGTGTTTCTTAGCAGATTTCATAGATGGTTATGACCCGAAGGAATTCGAAGAAGAAATTTTGGGTTCTTGTGTTTGTGATATGTCTTTGCAGGTTCATGCATGCGAGTTAGAGGTAGAAGAGAAAGAGCAAGAAGCTCTCGCGGTGAAGGAAGGAAGTCCACCATGGACCTACCAAACGGATACTTTACCGGTGGAAATCGATTCGGGCACAAAGCCTTCTTTGGAAAGTCCACCAATTGTGGAGTTGAAGGAGCTACCAAAGCACTTAAAGTATGCATTTTTGGGGGAGGATGACACCTTACCGGTGATCATTGCTTCCAACTTGGAGGTAGCTCAAGAGGAAGAATTGATGCGGGTGTTGAAGGCTCATAAGGCGGCGATTGGGTGGACGATAGCCAATTTAAAAGGCATTAGTCCATCCATTGTGATGCACAAGATTATTACAAGTGAGGACGCAAAGCCGACCCGTGAAACACAAAGAAGGTTAAATCCGAACTTGAGAGAAGTGGTGAAGTAAGAAGTTATCAAGTGGTTGGATGCGGGGATCATTTATCCCATTTCGGATAGTGCATGGGTAAGTCCAACTCAGGTAGTGCCTAAAAAATCCGGCATCCAAGTAGTGAAAGATGAGCAAGGTGAGCAAATCGCCACCCGCCCGGTAACCGGGTGGCGAGTTTGTATTGATTATAGAAAATTAAACGCGGCTACCTCAAAAGACCATTTCCCGCTACCCTTCATTGACCAAATAATTGAGAAACTTTCCGATCAAAAATATTATTGTTTTTTGGATGGGTACTCGGGATATAACCAAATTGCTATTCACCCGGACGACCAACACAAGACCACGTTTACATGTCCATATGGTACATTCGCTTTTCGGCGAATGCCATTTGGACTATGTAATGCCCCCGCCACGTTCCAAAGATGTATGATGAGTATATTTTCGGACATGGTTGGGGAATCTCTTGAAGTGTTTATGGATGATTTTTCCATTTTTGGTCCAAGTTTCGACTCTTGTCTTAATGAATTAGAAAAAGTTTTAAAAAGGTGTGTTGAGACAAACTTGGTACTAAGTTGGGAAAAGAGCCATTTTATGGTTCAAGAGGGTATTGCTTTGGGGCATGTGATTTCGGACCGGGGAATGGAGGTAGATAAAGCAAAAATTCGGGTAATTTCATCTTTACCCCCACCAAAGAATGTTAAGGGGGTGAGATCTTTTCTGGGACATGCGGGGTTTTATCGAAGGTTTATTAAAGGTTTTAGTGTAATTACAAAACCTTTATGTAACTTGTTATTAAAAGATGTTCCCTTTGATTTTACTGACGAATGTTTGCAAGCATTTCATGTTTTGAATGAACAGTTGGTGAAGGCTCCTATTTTGCAACCACCGGATTGGTCAAAGCCGTTCGAGATTATGTGTGATGCTAGCGACACGACCATTGGAGCGGTTTTGGGTCAAAGGGTCGATAAGAAGCCGGTGGTGATATATTATGCAAGCAAAACTTTGTCCGAGGCGCAACTCAACTACACCACAACCGAAAAAGAATTATTAGCGGTGGTGTATGCCTTGGACAAGTTTAGATCTTACATTTGGGGGAGCAAGGTGATAGTGTATTCGGATCATAGTGCGGTCCGATATTTGATGGAAAAGAAGGATGCGAAGCCCCGGTTGATTCGTTGGGTGCTTTTGCTACAAGAATTCGATCTTGAGATTCGGGACAAAAAGGGATGTGAAAATGGTGTTGCGGATCATTTGTCCCGAATCCCGTTGGAAGGTGTTGATGACCCAAGTGAAATCAATGAACGGTTCCCCGATGAACACTTGTTGGCCGTCTCTACTTATGTTGCACCTTGGTATGCCCATTACGTTAATTATTTGGCTAAGGGTGCAATCCCAAATCATTGGACTAGGAAGAGACGACAACAGTTTCTTAGTCAAGTGAAGCAATACATATGGGATGAACCCGACTTGTTCAAAATCGGGGCCGATCAAGTGATACGAAGATGTGTTCCCAAAACGGAAGTTTTAGAAATCTTGATCCATGCTCATTCATCGGCATGTGGAGGGCATTTTAGTGGGAACAAGACGGGTTATCGGGTGTTATCTAGTGGGTTTTATTGGCCCACGATTTTCAAGGATTCTTGTGAGTATGCCCGGAATTGCATCAATTGTCAAAGAATGGGAAGTATTTCGAAACGTGATGAAATGCCGCTACAACCAATTTTGGTAGTAGAAGTATTTGATGTTTGGGGAATAGACTTCATGGGTCCTTTCCCAAACTCAAATGGGTTTTTATATATATTGGTTGCGGTTGATTACGTGTTAAAATGGATTGAAGCTATTGCCACAAGGACCAATGATCACTCCGTCGTATGTAAGTTTGTGCAATCTAATATTTTTGCTCGTTTTGGTGTGCCTAGGGTGATAATAAGTGATGGCGGTTCGCATTTCAAAAATTTCAATTTCGGAAAATTGCTTAAGAGATACAATGTGAACCACCGCGTTGCTACACCGTACCACCCGCAAACGAGTGGTCAAGTCGAAGTTTCCAACCGACAAATTAAAGAAATATTAATGAAGACGGTGAGAACGGATCGGAAGGATTGGTCAAGCAAGCTTGACGATGCGTTGTGGGCCTACCGAACGGCCTACAAAACTCCACTTGATACCACTCCTTATCGGATGGTTTATGGGAAAGGATGTCATTTGCCTATGGAATTGGCACATCGGGCGTATTGGGCAATTAAAACGGTGAACGCAAACTATGATGAAGCGGGTCGGGCGAGAAAGCTTCAATTGAATGAAATTGAGGAAATAAGGGATCAAGCCTATGAGTGTGCATCCGCATATAAAGACAAACTGAAAAAGGTTCATGATGCGAAGATAAAGAAAAAGAACTTTGAAGTGGGTCAAAAGGTGTGGTTGTACAATTCAAGGTTGAAGATGTTCGCGGGAAAACTGATGTGTGTAAAATGCAACATATAAAACACATCAATTAAGGCATAAAACTAACCCTTTTTAAGTACTAATGTTGGAAAAAGAGTGTTTTTGTCTTCCTTTTGTATTTTCAGGATGAAATGAGCTCAAAATCACAAAAGAAGCAAAAAGACCACTAATTCTACCATAAATACAAGAAAAGGAACAAAAGTAAACTGCCCGGACCCTCAACGGCATCTCCCAAGACGAAGAGAAGAGAACAGAAGTCTGAACACGCCCCGTGTCCAGCGAGCACGGGGGCGTGCCCAGGAAGCAGCAGAAAAGACAAACTAGTAGAAGCTTCCATTGCTCACCACGGGGCCGTGCCCAGCGGGCACGGGGGCGTGTTGAAAGTACAGCAGGCGCATTAATTGTAATTCGCAATTACAATTAATGAAGAGAGAGAATGTCAGACGGGCACGGGGCCGTGTCCAGCGGACACGGGGCCGTGTCCAGCGTTCTGTTCAGCCTATAAATAGAGGAGCTTGGTTTCATTCTCTCTCATCCCTTGGCACACCACCTCTCTCACACTTCATCCACCACCCATCACCACCATAACACCATCATCCACCACCATCATCCATTGTCCATCATAGAGTGTGTGAGTCGTCTCGGGATCCAAGATTGATCGTAAGAGTTCTTGACAATCAAGGCCATGTTTGCCTAAGTCTCTTACATCACTTGGTGAAGACAAGTGTTTAGTATAATACTTTTTATTTTTAATCTTTTGCACTTTTTATTTGGTTTTGTATTAATGACTTTAATAACTAGTTACTTATGTTGAAGGTGATCTTTCCTTATCGTTTGTCCGTGGTGTCTTGGCATTATTTTACTGTCTATATAAAATAAAAGATTTTCACCATTCATATCTCCACGGTCTATATGGAGGTATGTTGGCTACCTGGTCGGGGGTTAAGGGAACGGTTTGGTAAGGGTCTTGCCCTTGTTCAGCGTTTAGAGGTCCTGCTTGGGACCTGGGTCAAATTTAGTAGGATCTCCTTCAATACCCATAGGTATTGGATGGCGGGGATCCAAACTCTTTGACCCCCTCATAAGCTAACTACTATTAATACTATAACCCGGCTATTTAGGACTGTATCCCTGCTGACTCAGACTACTTAGTCGAGGGTAACGTCACCGCCAAAAGCGGGGCCTACCATAATTTGCATTAATAACTTAATTCATTATCTTTCAATAATCCGACCCTTTAGGATTGTATCCTTGCTGACTCAAACTACTGGGTTGAGGGTAACGTCGCCTTCAAAAGAGGGGCCTACTACAATAACTAAGATAATCTCTTAAACAAGTGCAAAAGTGCGAAAATAATCAAAGGTTATACTAATACACGTGTCGGATCCAAGTGATTCATCTTGTCTATCTGTTTTTATTTTATTTTATTTTTCAGCATTTAGTTAGTTTTTATTTTTCTTAGTTTAAAACATTTTTCTAACTTTTTGATTTGATTAGACGTTGAGGATAAACCGGTATTAAAAGCTCTTGTGTCCTTGGACGACCTCGGTATCTTACCAACACTATACTACGTCCACGATGGGTGCACTTGCCCATATGTGTGTTTAGTGTTAGTGAATATCGTGTTTTATAAATTTAAAACTTGGTTAAAAGTGTAAAAAGGGCTTAATTATATATTAAAAACATATACACACTGACACGCATCAAGTTTTTGGCGCCGCTGCCGGGGACACAAGGATTTTAAGAAAGTTAGGAATCAACGGCCTAATCATCTTTTTATTTTTTCTTTAATTTTTTAGGATTTTTTTTAGATTTTCCAGCTTCTGCAGAGCTCAGCACGGGGCCGTGCCTGGTCGGACACGGGCCGTGCTCAGCAACATTACTGGCAGTTTTTGTTTTTCAAGTTAACAGAAGGCTGACCACGGGGCCGTGTCGGTGCAACACGGGGTCGTGTCCAACTTCCAGTAACTGGGATCTGAAAAACAACCACTGTAACTCCGACCACGGGGCCGTGTTCGCTCGACACGGGGCCGTGGTGAACCTTCTGACCAAAATTCTTTTCTGTTTTTATTGCAGGACTTGGAACCCGACGCCAACCTCGCGTAGTGTATGAGCTCCAGTTCCAATAAAGACATAAAGGAACCATTAGAAGAACCCGAACGCTTTCTCAGAAAAAGGTTAAAAGCCAAAAACCAAGAGAAGGTTTCGGGTGACCCACCCCCAATGGCGGACCAACGTACCCTCATGGATTACTTACGGCCCACCGTAGGTAATCTCGGAGCCGCTATCAATGCCCCGAATGTCGAAGCCAATAACTTCGAACTTCGACCGCACTTGATACAAATGCTCCAAAACTCCGCAACCTTTCACGGGCTCGCGGACGAGGATCCCCATCTACATATAACTAATTTCTTAGAAATATGTGATACATTTCGGATCAATGGAGCATCAAACGACGCCATCCGCCTTCGTATGTTTCCATTCTCACTAAAGGACCGAGCGAAAGCTTGGCTCAACACCCTCCCAGCTGGATCGGTAAACACCTGGGATGAACTAGCCAAAAAATTTCTATATAAGTATTTCCCTCCTTCTAAAACTGCTAAATTAATGGCTGAAATTAACACATACTCACAAGAGGACGGGGAATCCTTATATGAAACTTGGGAAAGGTTCAAGGAGCTATTACGCAAGTGTCCCCATCACGGCCTCGCAATATGGCAACAAGTATCCACTTTCTATAATGGGTTGTTGCCACATACTAGGCAGACACTTGATTCTAGCTCCGGGGGACTTTTAGGTAATCGACGCCCACACGAAATATATAATCAGATTGAGGAAATTGCTCAAACCAATTTTCAATGGCACACTCCCCGGGGAAATAAAACTATCGCCCCGGGCGCCCATAAGGTAGACGAAAACACCTCTTTACAAGCCCAAATCGAGGCCCTTTCTTCAAAAATAAAAAAATTAGAAATGACAAAAACAGTCTCGGTTATGGCTTGTGAGGGGTGTGGTGGGTCACATGAAAATTGGAGTTGCATGAAAGAAACGGACGATCAACAAGAAATGGTAAACTACATTGATAATAGACCTAGGCCGTCGGGTCCTCCAACAGGGACCTTCAACCAAGGATGGCGAAACCACCCGAACCTTGGTTGGAGGGAGCCCGACAATAGTAGTAACCAACAACCACAACGAACAAACTTTCAGCAATCAAGAAATGAGTCACAGAATTTCACTCAACAAAGTGGAAGAGAAAGGCTCGAAGATACTATATCTCGCCTCGTCTCTGACACTGACAAGAAAAATTCGGAAAGATTCCTACAATTAGAATCAAACTTTAGGAATCAACAGGCTAGCATTCAAAACATAGAAAAACAAATAAATCAACTAGCTCAAAATTTTTCCGAAAGACCACAAGGCGCATTACCCAGCAATACCGAAACCAACCCAAAGGCGCAAGTTCACCTCATCACGCTACGAAACCGGACCGTAGGGCCTGCAGAAGTACCTCCAGCCGCGGAAGAATCAACGCCAACAAATCTGCAGGAGAAGGACCCTCCCCCATCAACAGAGCCTACCAAGGCTCCTCGGGTTCCGTACCCCGGTAGGTTAATTCGTCAGAAAACCAACGAGCAATTCGCAAAATTCGAAAGTTTGCTAAAACAATTGCATGTCAATATTCCTTTTATCGAAGTCCTAACCCAAATGCCCAAATACTCTAAATTTATGAGGGACTTCCTTACACATAAAAAGAAAATTGAAAATTTGCAATTAGTTAATTTAGGCGAAGAATGCTCTGCCCTCGTACTCAATAAACTACCCCAAAAAAAGATCGATCCCGGAAGTTTCACGATTCCGTGCTCAATAGGGGAATCTCCCGTTCGCAATGCCTTGGCCGACTTAGGGGCTAGCATTAACCTCATGCCCTCTTCAATGTTCAAAAGGCTTGGCTTGGGAACCACAAGCCCCACAAAAATAAGCATACAACTCGCGGATCGATCGGTCAAGTTCCCGCAAGGTGTCATCGAGAATGTCTTGGTAAGGGTAAGCAGATTCGTTTATCCTGTTGACTTTGTCATACTCGACATGGAGGAAGACACCGAGGTCCCTCTTATTCTAGGGAGACCTTTCCTTGCCACCGCACAAGCAGTAGTGGACATGAATGACGGGACACTAACTTTGAGATATGGGGACGATGAGGTAAAGTTCGGAGTTGGGAAAAGAATAGAAGATGACGACCCGATCCACTACATGAAGGTTATCGACTCAAGCTTGGATGCCGCTCTCCGACGGTGTAACTTGGGAGGCAAGGCACCCCAATCAAAAGACGTGTGACCGGGAATTGGGTCTAGCCAAGGACCCTTATAAACGTGGCGCACCACGGAGGCATTCCGCGGACCTATCCTTAGTTTAGTTTAATCTTTTAGTTTTTGCAGAATAAATCACACTCATGGTGGTAATGGATGAAAAAGGGAACGAGAAAAAATGGAACCATGCAGAAGAACAGAAAAAAACCGACAAAAATCTCCATAACAGAAGGCTCCACACGGGCCGTGCCCAACCAACACGGCCCCGTGCTGAGCCCCCTGCAGGAAATCACCCAGTTCAGGTAACTGGACACGGGCCGTGTTCAGCGAACACGCCCCCGTGTCCAGGCTTCTGTTTCAATTCTATAATTTTTGTTACTGGCACTTGACCACGGGGCCGTGCCCGGTCAACACGGGGCCGTGTCCAGAGTGCCAGTAACACAAATCTTTGTTTTTAAACACACTTTTACATATTCTAATCAACCAAAAACTTTATTTTTGGACACATTGAGGACAATGTGTAATTTAAGTGTGGGGGGGATGCTAAAACCTTGGAATTTTGCAAAATCCTAAAACAAGCCTTACACAAAACTCTATTGGAACCGCTAAACACCCCAAATTTTTTCAAAAAAAAAACTTTTTTTTATTTTTTTTATTTACTTGTCTTAGTTTAAGTTGGGAATAACAAGTTATAAAAGGGTTATATTTTTACAAACTTACAACCGATAGCGTCGTGATAAAAAGAACTAACATAAGAAAATTATGAAACGGTATAACAAGTCTAGCTAAAATTCGATTATATATGCTTGGTCACATTAAAAACCCATTCCCACAAAAAGTGAGTTTTGAGCCTTTATTGAGCATAAAAATACACATATTTAGATTAAATGCTCATTTTTCGTTTCTTGTGTGAATAGCCGCTCGGTCTTTACAAATCTAGAACTTGCCGCGACGATACATTCCCGGTCCTTACCAACTTAAACCCAAGTAAGTAAATGATGGAGGCACTAGGACTAACTATTTTTTCTTTCAAAACCATTATTTTTCATTTTTTTTACCTACCCAAAATCCCCCTAGAAAACCCCTTTGAGCCTAAACCTTTCATTTCATTACCCCCAAAACAATTTTTTTTTACCCACCAAAAACCTTTTTCATTTTTTCACCTTTATTTTAGTAACAAACTCGGTTTTTCATAAACATACCCTTTACGTGACGAAAAAAAAAAAAAAAATATGATGAAGTCAAAAACAAACATAAGCTACAAAAAGCTTGTTTGGAGAAATACTTCAAAAATAAATGTCACTAAAAATAAGGTATTTCACGAAAACCGACACTTGTTACAATTTTCGCCCTTTTTACTAACCACTAACCAACCACCCACCTTTAAACCCAAGCCTTCACCCCAAAAGACCTCTTGATATTTACAAAGGTAAAAAGTTAAAAAGGAGGAGGATTGATCGCTTGGCAAGCATATGGAGAATGTAAATCCGTGCCGCTCTCGAGCGATTCACTTAAATATACACCTTCGGCCGAGTGATTGAGTGATCTCCCGTGAGGTATGTGAACTTGTATATAAATGGAATTTTAATAAGGCATGCTATGCCCAAATAAGTAGTTTATCTTATGAAAAGTTCAAAATAAACCATGACGAATAAGATTGTAAATAAAATAAAAATAGAACCTATACAAACCTTGGATTCCCGACACTCTAGGACAAGTTAAAAAAACTTCTCTTCTACCTATTCCATTTGGGAGTGTAAGCCACATTAAAAGAGTTTTGCTTGAGGACAAGCAAAAGTTCAAGTGTGGGGGTATTTGATGTGTGTAAAATGCAACATATAAAACACATCAATTAAGGCATAAAACTAACCCTTTTTAAGTACTAATGTTGGAAAAAGAGTGTTTTTGTCTTCCTTTTGTATTTTCAGGATGAAATGAGCTCAAAATCACAAAAGAAGCAAAAAGACCACTAATTCTACCATAAATACAAGAAAAGGAACAAAAGTAAACTGCCCGGACCCTCAACGGCATCTCCCAAGACGAAGAGAAGAGAACAGAAGTCTGAACACGCCCCGTGTCCAGCGAGCACGGGGGCGTGCCCAGGAAGCAGCAGAAAAGACAAACTAGTAGAAGCTTCCATTGCTCACCACGGGGCCGTGCCCAGCGGGCACGGGGGCGTGTTGAAAGTACAGCAGGCGCATTAATTGTAATTCGCAATTACAATTAATGAAGAGAGAGAATGTCAGACGGGCACGGGGCCGTGTCCAGCGGACACGGGGCCGTGTCCAGCGTTCTGTTCAGCCTATAAATAGAGGAGCTTGGTTTCATTCTCTCTCATCCCTTGGCACACCACCTCTCTCACACTTCATCCACCACCCATCACCACCATAACACCATCATCCACCACCATCATCCATTGTCCATCATAGAGTGTGTGAGTCGTCTCGGGATCCAAGATTGATCGTAAGAGTTCTTGACAATCAAGGCCATGTTTGCCTAAGTCTCTTACATCACTTGGTGAAGACAAGTGTTTAGTATAATACTTTTTATTTTTAATCTTTTGCACTTTTTATTTGGTTTTGTATTAATGACTTTAATAACTAGTTACTTATGTTGAAGGTGATCTTTCCTTATCGTTTGTCCGTGGTGTCTTGGCATTATTTTACTGTCTATATAAAATAAAAGATTTTCACCATTCATATCTCCACGGTCTATATGGAGGTATGTTGGCTACCTGGTCGGGGGTTAAGGGAACGGTTTGGTAAGGGTCTTGCCCTTGTTCAGCGTTTAGAGGTCCTGCTTGGGACCTGGGTCAAATTTAGTAGGATCTCCTTCAATACCCATAGGTATTGGATGGCGGGGATCCAAACTCTTTGACCCCCTCATAAGCTAACTACTATTAATACTATAACCCGGCTATTTAGGACTGTATCCCTGCTGACTCAGACTACTTAGTCGAGGGTAACGTCACCGCCAAAAGCGGGGCCTACCATAATTTGCATTAATAACTTAATTCATTATCTTTCAATAATCCGACCCTTTAGGATTGTATCCTTGCTGACTCAAACTACTGGGTTGAGGGTAACGTCGCCTTCAAAAGAGGGGCCTACTACAATAACTAAGATAATCTCTTAAACAAGTGCAAAAGTGCGAAAATAATCAAAGGTTATACTAATACACGTGTCGGATCCAAGTGATTCATCTTGTCTATCTGTTTTTATTTTATTTTATTTTTCAGCATTTAGTTAGTTTTTATTTTTCTTAGTTTAAAACATTTTTCTAACTTTTTGATTTGATTAGACGTTGAGGATAAACCGGTATTAAAAGCTCTTGTGTCCTTGGACGACCTCGGTATCTTACCAACACTATACTACGTCCACGATGGGTGCACTTGCCCATATGTGTGTTTAGTGTTAGTGAATATCGTGTTTTATAAATTTAAAACTTGGTTAAAAGTGTAAAAAGGGCTTAATTATATATTAAAAACATATACACACTGACACGCATCAAAAACTCAAAAGCAAGTGGATGGGTCCTTACGTTGTCCGACGAGTGGGAAGGTTCGGTGATGTTGATATTCAAGATGAACAAACAAACAAGCAACAACAAACGGTGAACGGGCATCGGCTCAAACCGTATTTGGAAGGTAATGATATCAACAATCTCGAGCTAGACAAAGTGGGTTACATTTTACACCCGGTGGATGATGAAGAAACATGAAAGAGGCCCAGGTTTGGTATTTGTAAATATTTAGTTTAGTTTATTTCGTGTTGAATAAGTCTCGTTTAAACCGGTGTTTGAAACAAGTGTGGGGAAATTCTTACGGATTTCTCGAACATAGTGTTGAGGACAACACGGGTTTTTAACGGGGGGTAGGATAATATTTTTTTATGTTTTCTTAAAATTAAAAAAAACACATAAAAAGTAAAAATTATATAAGTTAAAAAAAAAATTTTACACAAGTTTGTGCCGGCCCCCCTATGCCCAGTACCCGCCGTAAGCTACGGTGGGGGGGCGTAGCTTACGGCGGCCATCCATCATTTGAAACCTTACGGCATCAGGCTCCTGACCTACGGCACATAGTTTTCACCCAGTTGTCACCGTAAGCTACGGCGATGAGCCGAAGCATACGGCGCCGAGTAGAGTTGAAAGCCTGGTGCCTGGTCGACGGTTTAATAAAAAAAAAAAATCCAAAAATTATTTCAATAAAAACAACCATCACAATCAAACCTAACCCCACATTCTCACAATCATCCCCAACCACAATTTCTTCTCTATTTTTCTTCTTCTTCTTCATACCTTCACTTAAGAACCCTAACCCTCATAGCTTCATATCTTGCTCAAATCTAGTCCGATTTTAGTGATTCTTGAGTCAATTTTGGGTAAAATTTCACAAGGAATATAGATTTACACTTGTATTTTGAAGATTCCTTTGTTTTGGGTCGGATTTGAGCCTAGGGGGTGCCGAAATTTTGGGGCTTTTTGGGGGTTTTTGTGTGAACTTCAAGTTTTTGTGATTCTCATCTTCTACAACATCAAGGTATGCAATTTCTTTTCATTCTTTGAAGTACATTGAGGTTTGTAAGTTTTCATTATGTTTTTGCTTACACACTTGCTTGTATGAGATAGATGATAGAACATTGTGAACCATTGAGTGCTATAGGTATAAATGTGTTGATGCCTAATGAAAATTTTTTTGAAAAAATTCTGATTTTAGGGGACATCATGCCAAAATTTTGTTTGAAAGAATAAAATTTTTGGTTTTTGCACATCTATACCCATAGCATGAAGCAAGTGTGGGGAAGATTGGATAAGAAAACTAACTTGATTTGTTTGCATGATTTTTGAATGTGTGTAGGCATGGCGTCTAGGAAAGGGAAAGGAGTTGCGAGTTCTTCTCAAGGGGATGCGGCACAACAAAAAAGGAGGAGATTGGTTCGGGTTGGTGACCCGGACCCGGTGGAGGATGCACCACCAAGGGGGCCAAAGCCGGATTGGACATCCGGTTCATTGTTAGACCAACCCACGGAATGGAGAGAGGATTTATTTCATGAACAAATGAACAAGCTAAAACAAAGGGGAGAAGCATTTATTTGTGAAAAGGAGATCCGGGAGGTTGATTTCGGACCATTCGGGATCATAGCCAAGTTTAACGCATTGGGTTGGGGGGCGGCTACAAAATGTTATGATGGTGAGCAGAAAAAAATGTATGATACGCAGATTCAAGAGTGGGTGGCATCACTTGAATGTCCCCCGTTCAAGGCTCCGAACAAGATGCGGTTAGTTGGGTGGTGTAATGGAGTGAAAGTAGAAATGTCATATGATTCTTTGCGCCGGGTAGCAAAGTTTGATGATGGGGCGGCCAATGAATACATTTACCCGAGTCTCAAGGATATTTACCATGAGCCCGCTAAACATCCACAATGCAAAATATGCTTGACTACCTCTTCCTTCCGGGTACAACACATGGGAAGCTATATAGAAGAAATTTAAGAATGGAAGCAAAGTTGTTATTGACGTTGTGCATGTACAATGTTATGCCAAGGCGGGGTGACAAGATGGAAGTGCGACATCAAGAAGTGCCAATCTTATATATGATGATGCATGGGTCACCCAAGGTTCCTTTCCGATTTTTGGTGCTAAACAACATTTGGTTGAGCAAGAATAGTGGGGAAAGAAAGATTATACCTCACTGCCGGTTGATTACGGCATTGCTTAAAAAGTACGGGGCAATTAAGGGAGATGAAAAAGGTTCTTATAAGAGGTTTAGACCATTCGACCTTAAGAATCTTGGGTCGGATTGGACTTACACAGAATCGGAAAGGTTTCATAAGTTGAAAACGGATGGTAGAAGGTGGAGAGCATTGAAAGTGGATGCGAGACCGTTACGACCGGGAGAGGAAGAGGAACCCGAATCAGCGGATGATGAAATAAGTGGAGATGATGATTATCGTGAAGACACATTCTGTCACACCCCGATTTCCACGTGTCTCACCGGTGGGCCCGGTGGGGGATTACCGTGACGAAGTTGGCAACAATATAGTCAAACCACATAATTATATAAATGCACAGCGGAAGCTTAAAGATAAATATATACTTCAACCTCTGGTTGTAATATCAAATGTATTACAGAAGTCGAATATATCCACAGCGGACCAAAATAATAATAAAATATTGTTCATTCAGATACGGCATCGAGTTTGCGAGACTATTCGTGATGCTTAGGAAGCTAATACCAGCCCATTTCGTATAGTACTTGCACTTAATCTTTTTGGGGAAAATACGTCAGTTTACACTGGTAAATACATTCAACTGACACATTTGAAAATGTTTATTTAAAATTGATTTGAATGCACAAGGCACAAACTCTTTTATAACTTGGGAAAATTATTAAAATCTTGTGAACGTTTTACATGTTCTTTTATGCGTTCAGTAGCCCGGGTCGTGCCGGGTTAAAGATTTATAGACACACCACATTGCGTAAAACCGTAGTATAAAAACCAACGGCTACGTCTTTTAATTTAATGTCGACAATGTATACCGGGTGTACGCCTACACCGGGATGTCGATGGTCGTGGCCATTTCGTAAAATGATGCCAAGGATATCCGGGACAACGGTCATTAAACCCCCCAAAGGCTTTTAAGAAACAAAACTGTTTAAATGAGCCGATCATATTATTTAATTAACCACCTAAGCGATGGAAAAATATAATGCTCAATCAAGCGGTATTAACATACCGTAACCCAAGCCCGTATAGGGGAAATAAGTTAAAGTATTTACCTTTGCAAGTATTATTCCTTAGTTTGATTAAATCACCGATAGCTTTTACCGGGGCTCCTAATCTGGAACGAAGGCTTTAATTAACCTCTTAGAATCCTAACGGGTCTTTATATTGGCCGTAGCCTAGACCGGTTGGTTCCGGAATATAAATAGGGTTTAATCGCGCGAAAAGGCGAAAACCGAGAATGGAGTGTGATTCTGACCCAACAAGTTCAGAGACTTTTTTTATATGGGTTTATAGTTCACACTCTGGATTTTGGGGTTCAAATAATATAATTTGACCCGTATCGGCTAATTTATGAAAACTAGTTTCATAAGCCGAATCGTGCGCGCAATAGGCGAAACGGTTTACCATGGGAGTCTTACGCTTATTTCCTAAGTCAATATGCCTTAAAGAGGTTGTGGTATCAGTAGGATACCTCCCGTGATGCCCGTAACGAGTTTAAGTTAATATTACGCCCCGTAGGGGTTTTTCGGTCATTTTAAAGACTTTTAAAGGGCTTTTCGAGTTCTACAGGAAATCTGAGTTTCCCGAACAGCTTATAAAGCTAAAAATACTATATTTATTATTTGGAACCAGTAGCAACTGGAATCGGGTCAAAAGACCTTGTAGAACTCATGTTTTGGCCGAAAAGGACATATTCGGTATTTACCGAACCGTAGCCATAACCGCAGGTTATGAGCAAGGTAAAAATTATTAAAAATCTCTAAAATTCCCAAAATATTATTCTATAACAGTGGGTAAAAGTTTTGGTGATGAAATCTTGGTTTAGATAGGTGTTATGCTAATTGCGCCGTTTATTACAAAAGTTTACTTTAATTGCGCTATTTAGCATAACTCTCATTCTAGACCTCAGATTGACGTGAAACTTTAAGGACATGCTTATAATTTAGTAAGCAAGGTTATGGTCCGTTCACGTGTCCGAAATACTCGTTTTATTTTTTAAAAGGCGTTACGGTCAACTTTTAGGCGATTAACGGAAATGTGCAAAAGACTCGGATAACTCATGAACCGATCACAGAGGTTTATACCATCATGTAACCTGGTCCTAAGAGAGTCCTAAGGTATATCTATACCTCACTAAAACGGGTCAGAACTGAAGTCAAAGCAAAAGTCAAACTTTTGCGACATTCGGCTCCGAACCGGGTCAATATAGCAAATGGTCGATTCAAACGAGCGCAAACATGTTTATATGCTTAATATCATGTTTTATGAACATCAAAACAGGTTTCATAACGTATACATTACAGATTATGTAGAAAACGGCAAAATGACTTTCTGTTGACTTTTTAAGTGCGCGTTTGACTCGATATTTGACATAGTTAGAGTGGTGATCAGAGGGAACCCTTTTAGGGGTTTATTACCCATATAAATACCAACTCATAACCACTTTTGATTCGTCATAAGACTGAACCATCACTGATTTATTTTAAAGTCAAACCGTATTTACGACGGTTTGATTTTTAGCTATTTACTAAGGAAATGTGAAACCACAAAGGGTTGGATCACTTACAGAAGCTTGAGAGCTGATTATAGAACACAGAGGAATGCTTGAGAGCTCTTGGAATGATCAGATGAGTGTGTTTTGTGTTGTGTGAATGTTATGAGCATAATGTGGCTATTTATAGTGAAATTTGGGCTCTAGGATCATTACAACACATGCTACACTGAGTATGGATGATGGGCAGGTGCCCCTAAGTGATATGGGTCAAGTGTAGGGTGCCCATGCTTCATTTATTGAGGTTTGATCGTTCAAAGGCTCCAAAAGGCATGTAGTTACAACTTTCTGCATCTGGGCGTTTTACGCGGCCCGCATGGGAGTTCCATGCTTGTTTAATGCGGGTCGCCTGGGATTCAAATAACAGGCGCGTAAAACAGGAGGCTCACGGCCCGCCTCAACTTAGGCCTAATCCTTACGCGGGTCGCGAGAGGCCTATTTTTCAGATTTTTAAAATCCTTTGTAATGATTATCAGAATCTGGTAATTAATAACGAAATCTTTCGTAATGATTTACCTGACCTTTCGGGTTTGAAGGGGTAACTTTGCGGTTTGGCCCTCGGTTATTTACCGATAGGGGCCTCGTGTTATTTACCCGCGTTGTTAAGTCCCCGGTTAGTTTATTAATTATTCAGAAAGCCTTAACTTTCATTATTGATGCTTTTAACCCTTCTCCTACGAATCCGATCGTAACTCTCTCGTTTCATAACGAAACTTCGCGAAACTTATATATTATATTTTAGTGAGTGTATAATACCGTTACAAAGCCTTGGGAACGTCAAAGGGTCACTCAGAGGTATAATTAAACATGTTGACACGGTTAACCCCTGTAGCTTGTAATCTCTCACTTTCTTTCGTGTTTCGCTTTCGTACGATCTATGATACATTCGTTTGAAGGTTCAAGCATTATTTAGGGTTACTATACAGTATATTTACCCTTGTTGACATTTATAACCCTCGAATTTACATACTTTCAAGGTTTGTCAAAATTAGTCCTTTATTTAATATCAATGCCACGTGTAAACAAATGACACGTGTTAACACATTATTGGACAAAAATTCGAGGTGTTACATCCTCACCCCCTTAAAATAAATCTCGACCCGAGATTTACTCAAATAAATAGGGGTACTTTTCTTTCATTGTGTCTTCGACTTCCCACGTATATTCGGGACCTTTACGAGCATCCCATTTGACCTTTACAATCGGTACGTGCTTTCTTCGAAGCTTCTTCACCTGTCGATCTTCAATCGACAAAGGTTTTTCTATAAATTTTAAGCTCTCATCTATATGCACATCTGTGTGTGGAATCACCAATGATTCATCAGCGAAGCACTTTTTGAGATTGCAGATGTGGAACACATTGTGAATTCCATTGAGCTCTTCAGGCAAGTTCAACTTATAGGCGACTGACCCGACCCGTTCAATGACCTCAAAAGGTCCTATGTATCTCGGACTCAGTTTGCCTTTCTTGCCGAAACGCATCACCCCCTTCCAGGGTGATACCTTAAGCAACACTTTTTCACCTACTTCGAAGTGAAGATCCTTACGTTTTGGATCAGCGTAGCTTTTCTGCCTATCGCGGGCAGCCTTGAGACGTTCCCGGATCTGGACAATCTTGTCCGTTGTCTGGAAAACAATCTCTGGTCCTGATAATTGGACCTCTCCTACTTCCGCCCAACAAACAGGTGATCTACATTTCCTACCGTATAATGCCTCGAAAGGCGCAACCTTTATGCTGGTGTGGTAGCTATTATTGTAGGAGAATTCGACCAGGGGTAGATTCTTATCCCAGTTACCGCCTAAGTCGATTGCACATGCACGCAGCATGTCTTCTAGCGTTTGGATAGTACGCTCACTTTGACCGTCCGTCTGTGGATGGTAAGCCGTACTAAAGTTTAAACGCGTGCCCAAAGATTGCTGGAAACTCTTCCAGAAGTGAGACGTGTACCTGGTATCCCTGTCGGAGATAATAGTCACAGGTATGCCATGTAAAGCTACAATCTTATCAACATAAAGTCGGGCTAACATATCGGAGCTATACGTCTCCTTGATGGGTAGAAAATGAGCTGATTTAGTCAGCCTATCGACTATGACCCATATTGTATCGTTTCCTTTCCTGGTTTTGGGTAACTTGGTTATGAAATCCATAGTTACGCATTCCCACTTCCACTCGGGAAGTTCAGGCTGTTGTAGCAAGCCAGACGGCTTTTGGTGCTCGGCTTTGACTTGAGCACAAGTCAAGCACTTTGCTACGTGGGCGGCCACAGACTTTTTCAAGCCTATCCACCAATAGTTTGCCTTTAAATCTTGATACATCTTGTCTGCTCCAGGATGGACTGAGTATTTGGAACTATGGGCTTCCTGGAGGATAACATCTCGCAGTCCTCCATAAATCGGAACCCATATTCGTCCGTTTAATCTAAGGATTCCATCCTTGCTAAGAGTCAACTGCTCCTCAGTTACTCCTAACTTTTCATTAGGATAATTAGCTTCCAACACAGCCTCTCGCTGTGCAGCTAAAATCCTTTCAATTAAATTGTTCTTGACCTCAATGCTCTTGGCATTGATTCGAATAGGTTTTACCCTTTCTTTCCTGCTTAAGGCATCAGCAACCACATTCGCTTTGCCGGGATGGTACCTGATCTCGCAATCATAGTCATTCAAGGTTTCCATCCAACGGCGCTGCCTCATGTTCAACTCCTTCTGGTTGAACAGGTGCTGGAGGCTTTTGTGATCAGAATAAATCACAAATTTAATACCATAGAGGTAATGCCTCCATAATTTTAGTGCAAATACAATGGCACCCAACTCCAAATCATGGGTGGTGTAATTCTTTTCGTGCACCTTTAATTGCCGTGAAGCGTAGGCAATAACCTTGCCCTTCTGCATAAGCACACACCCCATGCCTGTGTGTGATGCATCGCAGTAAACTACAAATTCTTCTGTACCCTCAGGTAAGGTCAACACAGGTGCGTTGCTCAGCTTTTGCTTCAGTATTTCGAAGGACTCTTGCTGCTTTGGGCCCCAAATAAACTTTTCTTTCTTCTTGGTTAGGGAAGTCAAGGGCGCAGCAATCCTTGAAAAATTTTCAATAAACCTCCGGTAGTATCCTGCTAATCCCAGGAAACTACGAATTTCGGTAGGCGTCTTTGGCTCTTGCCAGTTCATGACCGCCTCTACCTTAGCGGGATCCACTTGGATACCACGCTCACTCACAACGTGACCTAAAAACTGAACCTCTCGTAGCCAGAATTCACACTTCGAGAATTTGGCGTAGAGTTTCTCACGCTGTAGTAATTCGAGAATGCAACGGAGGTGCTTCTCGTGGTCAGCTTGGTTCTTGGAATATATAAGGATATCGTCGATGAAGACTATGACAAATTTGTCCAAATACGGCTTGCAGACGCGATTCATGAGATCCATGAACGCCGCCGGTGCATTTGTGAGCCCAAAAGGCATCACTAGGAACTCGTAATGACCATAGCGAGTCCTAAATGCTGTCTTATGTACATCCTCATCTCTGACCCTTAGCTGATGATAGCCCGACCTCAAGTCGATCTTCGAGAAATAGCTTGCTCCTTGCAGTTGATCGAACAGATCATCGATCCTTGGCAAAGGATATCTGTTCTTTATGGTAACTTTATTTAGCTCTCGATCGTCGATGCACAACCGCATCGATCCGTCCTTCTTCTTTACAAATAGGACTGGTGCTCCCAAGGGAGATGAACTAGGTCTGATGAAACCCTTCGCCAGCAGTTCATCCAACTGGGTCCTCAGTTCTTTCATTTCCGTTGGAGCTAGCCTGTAAGGTGCTCTTGCTATCGAAGCCGCTCCAGGAATGATGTCTATTCTGAACTCCACTTGTCTATCTGGTGGCAAACCAGGTAGTTCTTCAGGAAAAACCTCGGGTTATTCAGAAATGACAGGAAGATCCTCGATCTTCGGCTTAGGTTCTTCTATTATCACCTGAGCCATGTAAATTACGCAGCCTCTGTTCAAACACCTTGAAGCTTTGAGCATAGATACGTCCTCGGGTAACCCGTACTGCGTATCTCCTCGAATGGTAAGAGATTCACCACTCGGAGTCTTTAAAACTATCTGCCTTTTGCCGCAAATGATTTGGGCCTGATTATGGGATAACTAGTCCATGCCTAGCACAATGTCAAAACCCGCTAATTTGAAGGGAAGTAGAGATAAAGGAAAAGAATGGTTCCTAATGGACATTTCACATCCTTCTAGAACAGTTGAGACGGTTTCTATCGTGCCGTCTGCTAACTCTACTTCGTATTTCACATCAAGGGTTTTGATAGGCATATTTAGTAGTTGGCAAAATTTCTGGTCTACAAAGGATTTATCAGCGCCAGAATCGAATAGTACTCTTGCAAATATATTATTTACGAGAAAAGTACCTGTAAGCACGTTGTCGTTCTGGACCGCCTCCTTTGCATCCATGCGAAAAACTCTCGCATTTGACTTCTTGGTCTCCTCCACCTTCTTGGCATACTTAGGGCAGTTACTCTTGATGTGCCCCTTTTCGTTACAACCATAGCAGGTTGCATCCTTGATCTTTTTGCACTCCACAGTCTTATGATCCTTGGACTTGCATAGTCCACAGGAAGGAGTCTTTGATTGCGACTGTGAGTTCGATGCAAATCTGCACTTCCCAGAGTGGGGTTTCTTGCAGATTTTGCAGTTGGGCCTTTCACCAGCTTGCCCATCTTTCTTTGCCTCCGACCCTCTTTTGCCTTCACCGTTTCCACGGTGCTTCTTCCCTGATCTTCGTGAGGTATCATCCTCACGTTTTCTCTTCTCAGCCTCCTTGCTCCTTAGTGTCCTCAGACGGACAGCGTCTAAGGTGAGAGACAAGGAGAGGTCAGTAACTGACCTGAAGGTCGTCGGCCGGGAGGCCTTTACGCTAGCCTTTATTGCAGGCTCTAATCCCCCAATGAAACGGGCGATTCTTCGAGGTTCTGGTGTCACAAGGTATGGGACCAGACGAGACATTGTATTAAAACTCATCAAATATGCCTGGCAGTCCAGGTTCGTCATCACCAGTGACACAAAGTCAGCCTCGATCTTCTCAACCTCATGCTGAGGGCAGTAGTTTTCCTTAATGAGAGCAATAAATTCCTCCCATGTCATCTTGTACAAAGCAGACTTACCTGATGCCTGCACCAACGCTCTCCACCATGCCAGGGCCTCGCCCTTAAATGACTGGGACACATACTTCACCACATCCCTCTCTGCACACCCGCTGATGTCCACAATAGTGTCCATCTCATCTAGCCAGGTGATACAATCCACAGCACCTTTCTCCCCTGTAAATTCCCGGGGCTTACAAGATACAAAGTATTTGTAGGTGCAACCCTTAGCATTTGATGCATCAGTATATTCTCTATCGCGATGAACGCTGTTCTCAGTGGACGAGTGTTTTTCGTCATCTTTCTTGGGTTGAGAGGGTGGTCTGGAGTGTGTCTTTGGTTTAGAGGGTGGTTTTGATACGGTTCTGCCTTGGGACTCAGTATATTGACGATCAAGAGCTGGCTGAACAGCATTGTCAATCAGAGCCTTTAGCTGTGCGCCTGTCAGATGCACTGGCGCATTGTCGTATTCGTCATCATTAGTATGGCTATTCTCTCCGTTGGGATCCGCCATTGTAACTTGAATCTGTTACAGAAGATAACAAAATTTTATTCAGGAGATTATTATATAATTGTCTTTTATGACAATTTGTCAACCATGGTAACAGAGACCATATTTGGTTAACTTATTACTCATTAAATCTTAGGATTTGAATACATCCTATTTTAGCTATAACAATAATATTGGCGGCGTAAAGCCTAATCACGAGGATGTTTTATACCATTAGCCGAGATTTCAGAGAATCAAAGGCATAGAGAATTGAACCGTAGTTCTTTTATCTCTTTCTGACAGGGAGTCATAGACCACCACTGCCTTTTGTCTTTATAAGACAATTATTACGGCCCATAGGCACTACACCTCTAATGGATGTTTTAATATGGTTGGCCCGTAGGCACTACATCACTAATGGATGTTTTAATAATATTGGCCCGTAGGCACTACATCACTAATGGATGTTTTAATAAGGTTGGCCCGTAGGCACTACATCGCTAATGGATGTTTTAATAAGATTGGCCCGTAGGCACTACATCACTAATGGATGTTTTAATAAGATTGGCCCGTAGGCACTACATCACTAATGGATGTTTTAATAAGATTGATCACTTGCATAGGTGATTTAACCCATGATTTATAAATCATTTAGTTGGGCTTTGAAATCCTTAAAGGATTATTGTATAAGAATGACGTGCGTGATTTTAACGAATCACATCTGCCATGAATGTCAACGTGCTTGCAGCGGTTAACAGGGAATCTGAATCTTTTAATTAAGTCCTACCATCTTGACCGGATCTTAAAAGACACCAGGCTAGGTTTCACTAGTAAGATTCTTTATCTAGGCAGATCAATTTAAAAGGAATGGTTTTGATTTATTTCTTACATATTAAAACAAAACTCATAACATACATTCCAAAATCTCAAATACAATTACATATTGCCCTAAACGGGTCTTTCAAATAGTACATACCTCCATAGAGGTTTAAAATTAGTGACAAGTCCACGCAGGGACTAATACAAGATAGGTGTCCATGTAAGGACTAAAAGATAAGTCCACGTAGGGACTGAAATACGATAAGTGTCCACGCAGGGACTTATTTCAAAACAGAAATTACATTAGTATAACTATTAAGGGCTAATGGTCACGTTTCTTCTTCTTGCCCTTTTGTAGGTTCGCCAAGCCTTTGAGAAATCCTCGGTGGCTCTTTTTCTCTTCCTCGAACTCTCTCTCCACACGATCTAGTCGATGGAGTATTTCTTCCTGTTCAGGAGGAGAAAATCGTGGTTGTGGCGCGTGTTGCGGCACTGGGGGTCTGGGAGGTATTGGATACCCATGAGCTGAGTAGTCCGGTGGTCCCATGTTCCCATGAGCTCCGTCAGGGTAGCGTGCGTTATATCTAGCCGACACCACATATGGGCCGCGCTCATAATTGTAGTTGTATTGTGCTTGTGACGGTTCGAACGGGTTGTAAGCCGTTGGACCCTTGTAAGCAGGTATGGGTTGGTCATACCCAAATGGTGGCAAATTTGGTGCAGCTGGTGCGGAGTTCGCCTCCTGTATAGGACTTGAAGGTCCTTCTTCTTGTAGTGGCGGATAGTGGCTACTACTAGAGTGTCGAGGGGTGCTGAAGTGGATACCTCCTCCTCCTCGTGTGGACATACGCGCATTCGTCCTCCTACGCCTTGGCGGATCAGGTATTACTGGTTGTGCCGGTGGCGGAGGTGGTGGCGTAACTGCCACAAAGCGTGAATCCTCAGAGGGATCCTGTGGATGTCGCGGTTGTTGTGATGTCTGTTGAGGTGGCGTGTAGTACCACTCATGTCGGTCGAACAACGCTTGGAAACTGTCTGGTCCCTGATAGGGTGTGCCATGGAAGGATGACCCATCAGAGACTTCTATCGGATGCGTGGGCGTACCACGAGCAGGTTCAGTTGGATCAGTATCTTCATCCATATGGTCCTCGGAGAAGTGATCTTGTGGCCCTAATGGAACAAAGCCTGAAGGTTCCTGTATGTAGTCAGCCGGATTAAACTGACCTATGAAATATGGAGTAGGGTCGTCGTAATTTCGGTGCGATACCGAACGTTGTAGAGGTATGAAGGAAGGTTGTGGGTTGTTGGGATCATTTTCTGAGTTTGGCCCAAAGGAGTGCCGATAAGATGGCGTCGAGCTGTGCGAGGTGGAATGCCTCGCGGGTTCGTAAAGATCTCTTCGTCGTTGTGGTTCTTCGCTCCTTGTCATCGAAGGATGTCTTGTACCTGATGGTCCAGCTTCGTTATCGTGATGTGTCACGACATCTCCTCTGCCTCTTCTTCCCCTTCCTCTTCCTCGGAATATAACAGGTGGCATTTTCCTGCTTTATAAAACTTTAAATTCCAGTAATAAAAGAAAAAGACAAAATTGGAATAACAATTCGAATTTGTCCTAAGTTCTTGTCTAGACTCAAGTATGTGCAATTGTGTCATTGAGATTAAACACAATAGGATAGTGTTTAATTCACTCAATGTTGGCTCTGATACCAACCTGTCACACCCCGATTTCCACGTGTCTCACCGGTGGGCCCGGTGGGGGATTACCGTGACGAAGTTGGCAACAATATAGTCAAACCACACAATTATATAAATGCACAGCGGAAGCTTAAAGATAAATATATACTTCAACCTCTGGTTGTAATATCAAATGTATTACAGAAGTCGAATATATCCACAGCGGACCAAAATAATAATAAAATATTGTTCATTCAGATACGGCATCGAGTTTGCGAGACTATTCGTGATGCTTAGGAAGCTAATACCAGCCCATTTCGTATAGTACCTGCACTTAATCTTTTTGGGGAAAATACGTCAGTTTACACTGGTAAATACATTCAACTGACACATTTGAAAATGTTTATTTAAAATTGATTTGAATGCACAAGGCACAAACTCTTTTATAACTTGGGAAAATTATTAAAATCTTGTGAACGTTTTACATGTTCTTTTATGCGTTCAGTAGCCCGGGTCGTGCCGGGTTAAAGATTTATAGACACACCACATTGCGTAAAACCGTAGTATAAAAACCAACGTCTACGTCTTTTAATTTAATGTCGACAATGTATACCGGGTGTACGCCTACACAGGGATGTCGATGGTCGTGGCCATTTCGTAAAATGATGCCAAGGATATCCGGGACAACGGTCATTAAAACCCCCAAAGGCTTTTAAGAAACAAAACTGTTTAAATGAGCCGATCATATTATTTAATTAACCACCTAAGCGATGGAAAAATATAATGCTCAATCAAGCGGTATTAACATACCGTAACCCAAGCCCGTATAGGGGAAATAAGTTAAAGTATTTACCTTTGCAAGTATTATTCCTTAGTTTGATTAAATCACCGATAGCTTTTACCGGGGCTCCTAATCTGGAACGAAGGCTTTAATTAACCTCTTAGAATCCTAACGGGTCTTTATATTGGCCGTAGCCTAGACCGGTTGGTTCCTGAATATAAATAGGGTTTAATCGCGCGAAAAGGCGAAAACCGAGAATGGAGTGTGATTCTGACCCAACAAGTTCAGAGACTTTTTTTATATGGGTTTATAGTTCACACTCTGGATTTTGGGGTTCAAATAATATAATTTGACCCGTATCGGCTAATTTATGAAAACTAGTTTCATAAGCCGAACCGTGCGCGCAATAGGCGAAACGGTTTACCATGGGAGTCTTACGCTTATTTCCTAAGTCAATATGCCTTAAAGAGGTTGTGGTATCAGTAGGATACCTCCCGTGATGCCCGTAACGAGTTTAAGTTAATATTACGCCCCGTAGGGGTTTTTCGGTCATTTTAAAGACTTTTAAAGGGCTTTTCGAGTTCTACAGGAAATCTGAGTTTCCTGAACAGCTTATAAAGCTAAAAATACTATATTTATTATTTGGAACCAGTAGCAACTGGAATCGGGTCAAAAGACCTTGTAGAACTCATGTTTTGGCCGAAAAGGACATATTCGGTATTTACCGAACCGTAGCCATAACCGCAGGTTATGAGCAAGGTAAAAATTATTAAAAATCTCTAAAATTCCCAAAATATTATTCTATAACAGTGGGTAAAAGTTTTGGTGATGAAATCTTGGTTTAGATAGGTGTTATGCTAATTGTGCCGTTTATTACAAAAGTTTACTTTAATTGCGCTATTTAGCATAACTCTCATTCTAGACCTCGGATTGATGTGAAACTTTAAGGACATGCTTATAATTTAGTAAGCAAGGTTATGGTCCGTTCACGTGTCCGAAATACTCGTTTTATTTTTTAAAAGGCGTTACGGTCAACTTTTAGGCGATTAACGGAAATGTGCAAAAGACTCGGATAACTCATGAACCGATCACAGAGGTTTATACCATCATGTAACCTGGTCCTAAGAGAGTCCTAAGGTATATCTATACCTCACTAAAACGGGTCAGAACTGAAGTCAAAGCAAAAGTCAAACTTTTGCGACATTCGGCTCCGAACCGGGTCAATATAGCAAATGGTCGATTCAAACGAGCGCAAACAAGTTTATATGCTTAATATCATGTTTTATGAACATCAAAACAGGTTTCATAACGTATACATTACAGATTATGTAGAAAACGGCAAAATGACTTTCTGTTGACTTTTTAAGTGCGCGTTTGACTCGATATTTGACATAGTTAGAGTGGTGATCAGAGGGAACCCTTTTAGGGGTTTATTACCCATATAAATACCAACTCATAACCACTTTTGATTCGTCATAAGACTGAACCATCACTGATTTATTTTAAAGTCAAACCGTATTTACGACGGTTTGATTTTTAGCTATTTACTAAGGGAATGTGAAACCACAAAGGGTTGGATCACTTACAGAAGCTTGAGAGCTGATTATAGAACACAGAGGAATGCTTGAGAGCTCTTGGAATGATCAGATGAGTGTGTTTTGTGTTGTGTGAATGTTATGAGCATAATGTGGCTATTTATAGTGAAATTTGGGCTCTAGGATCATTACAACACATGCTACACTGAGTATGGATGATGGGCAGGTGCCCCTAAGTGATATGGGTCAAGTGTAGGGTGCCCATGCTTCATTTATTGAGGTTTGATCGTTCAAAGGCTCCAAAAGGCATGTAGTTACAACTTTCTGCATCTGGGCGTTTTACGCGGCCCGCATGGGAGTTCCATGCTTGTTTAATGCGGGTCGCCTGGGATTCAAATAACAGGCGCGTAAAACAGGAGGCTCGCGGCCCGCCTCAACTTAGGCCTAATCCTTACGCGGGTCGCGAGAGGCCTATTTTTCAGATTTTTAAAATCCTTTGTAATGATTATCAGAATCTGGTAATTAATAACGAAATCTTTCGTAATGATTTACCTGACCTTTCGGGTTTGAAGGGGTAACTTTGCGGTTTGGCCCTCGGTTATTTACCGATAGGGGCCTCGTGTTATTTACCCGCGTTGTTAAGTCCCCGGTTAGTTTATTAATTATTCAGAAAGCCTTAACTTTCATTATTGACGCTTTTAACCCTTCTCCTACGAATCCGATCGTAACTCTCTCGTTTCATAATGAAACTTCTCGAAACTTATATATTATATTTTAGTGAGTGTATAATACCGTTACAAAGCCTTGGGAACGTCAAAGGGTCACTCAGAGGTATAATTAAACATGTTGACACGGTTAACCCCTGTAGCTTGTAATCTCTCACTTTCTTTCGTGTTTCGCTTTCGTACGATCTATGATACATTCGTTTGAAGGTTCAAGCATTATTTAGGGTTACTATACAATATATTTACCCTTGTTGACATTTATAACCCTCGAATTTACATACTTTCAAGGTTTGTCAAAATTAGTCCTTTATTTAATATCAATGCCACGTGTAAACAAATGACACGTGTTAACACATTATTGGACAAAAATTCGAGGTGTTACACATTCATGGTAGATGCTCAGGTGAGGGTTGCCGGTCAAGCGGGGGTTCAAGGAGCTGGCGTACAATCTGGTTATGTGGGTAGTGCATTTGATTATGCACAACAGGCTTATGACCCGTACTGGGCCCATTCGGGGGATATGGGTCAAATCATTCAACAAAGGCGACCACCCACTTTTGGTGATTGGAGTGAACCAAACCAGATGCTCTTTGATCAACAAACATTCATGGGTGCTAGTGTGGAAAGGGCTATCAAAAGAAGTTACGATAGAAATGAGCAATGGAACCGTGCTCATAGATATGCCCGTGAAGAAGAAACAAACAACCGTTACTTGGATGATCGTCAAAGACGTATGCATGACCAATGGCATGCGGGGCAGCCAGTTGTAGGAGATCCACCCATTGTGGACTACACCACATTGCCACCATATGATGGTAGTGTGTCATACCCCACCCCGCCTTTGCACCATTCTCAGTGGGTGGACCCGCATGCTATGAGTTATCAACAAGCAAATCCAAGCAGTGATCAAGGAAGCAGTAGTAGCGGTGGAGCATTTGGCTTTGGAGAGTGGACGGATATGATGACATCCATTTTTGGGCCTCCACAGCCGAAGTACTACTAGCCAGGTCGTATTTTGCTCTTTTGTACATTTTTGTATATATGTCTATGTGTTTATGTTTATGTTGCGGTTGGGAGGTCGGGTGGTGTTTGTGTTAATATGTTGTTGCGTTGTGAGAGTTGGTGGTGTCTTTAAAAAAAAAAAAAGAAAATAGGGGTTTGAGAATATAAGCAATTGGGGATGTTCTTGGTTAAAGTGATCTCTCCCTCAAAACCATACATTGGGACAATGTATCCAAGTGTGGGGATGGGGGAAATTTTTGAGAAATTCAAATATTTTTTGCAAATCCAAGCGAAAAGTGTAAAAATTTGAAAACTTGATATTGTACCATTTAACACACCGACACCCGTTCTTAGCTTTTTCTTGGTGAGAATTGAACCACATATGAGAGTTAATTCTTTGCTTGAGTGGCGGTGTGTGTAGTGTGTAAATAGAACTTGCGTGTGAATACTTGTTAAATCCTAGAGTTGGCATGCTTTTGAAGATGATAGGGGACTTTTAGGTAGCCTCGTCTAGATGTGTGAGAGTGCGGGATTGGTGGGTTGGACCTCATACTTTACATATATGAGCTTGGTATTGTGAGGGGTGGGGGTTTGGTCTTTAGAAAGCTATGTTTGATCCTTAAGCCATTCGATTGAAGCCCAAAGCCTACTTCCCATATAAACTATACCCTATTGAGATGACCCGGTTTAGGAATTTAGTTTGTGATTTGATATCTTTGTATATATGAGTCTTATGTGAAAAAAAAAACAGAGAAAAATATGAGAAAAATACAAAAAGAAGTCATTAGTTGCAAGAGTAGTGTAGAAGTTTATGATGTTTTGTACATAGTCGTTTGCTTTGTTTAGTAGTGGAAATAAAACCGGGTCAAATCAATTAGCCTTTTAATATGTATTCCACCACTTCCTACCTTTGCACCTAGCCCCGTTATAACCCGTAAAGTTCCCTTGATTCATAAGCATGTTAAATATTTGTTAGGAGGAAACTTGATTCTCATACAAGCTTATTGACGCACACACACACATATACGCATTGAGTGGTTATAATATGCTAATTTTTTCTTGTCGCCGAGAGTTTTTGTGAGGGGTGTGTTTTATGGTATGATAGAAAGTAAGTAAAAGGACGGCATTTTAGCTTGGTTTGCATATTCGATTGATCGCTTATGGTTAAAAACAGTTTTTGAAGTGGTTGCTTGGGACAAGCAACGGGTAAGTGTGGGGATGTGACGGGTGGTCCGTAGGACAACCCTTAAAAGGTTTAATACAACGCATATTCTACACTTTATTCGGTTAATTGCTTGAACTAGATAACCACTTTGTGTTGGGTTATGCAGGTGTTAAAGTGATCAAAAGGCGGGTTTTAAGAGGTATGATGAAATACTAGAAGTTGCGGGACTTAAAAGAGCGAAAGAATGGAAGGATGGAGAAGTCATGGAAAAGAAGCAAGCTCAGCGCCGTAAGCTACGCCACCAGGCCGTAGCTTACGGCCCCCATCCAATGCCAAAATGATCTGCCGTAAGACAGGAGCAACTTGGCGTAAAGATTCACTGCCAGCCGTAAGCTACGGCTGGGAGCCGTAGCTTACGGCTCCTAGTTGACTTGTGCACATCGCTGACTGCCGTAAGCTACGGCTGGGGGCCGTAGCTTACGGCTCCGACTGATCCCATCTTGTAACCTTTGCATTTATTGGCCATTTTATGGAGATTTATGATGCCTAATCATGCAATTTCGGTTACTACTTGGCTAGAACGAGTTTGGAAGTATTTGAGAGGCATTTGGGAGTAAAGAACATCATCTTTTTTGAACTATCTTTCATTTAAATCATCTAGCTTCATTAGTTCTTGTGGGTGAAACTTGTGAACACTATTTTTCTTTTCCACTTTTGCATTATGTTAGTTAAAGCCATGAGTGGCTAAATACTTGGTGATTATCTTGTGTTGAAGGTTTGAGTAAGACTATGTGTTTTTATTTCATATTTCTAGAATAGCAATTGCTTCTTATTTGAATTGATTGTTATGATGTATGATTGATTGTTAGTAACTTGTTAATTCTTATATTGAACTGATTAGAAACCATACGTTCTTGGTGCCGTTGGCAATCGAGATATCATGGGTATAGTTAGGTTTGGGTAAGGGTTGATTGATCATCGGGTGACAACCTCACGTTCTAGGAATCTGAGTACTTAGTCCCCTTTCATCACTGCAATTGATTATACATGCACTATGTCTATGTAGTTCTTTCTAGTGAAATGTTAACACAGACGTCGAACCAAACCGAAAACTCAAGATAGTCATTTGTCTCTCAATTGTTTACAATCCAAATTTTCATTTTGCAAATTAGTTAATTAATCTTAGTTTTTTAAAACCAATCAAATCCAACCAACTCTTGAATTTACTTTTCTCGCAATTTAGTTTAATTTAGTTAAATTAGACAAGCTTTCAGATAACACATATTCCACAAACTCCCTGTGTTCGATACCCACTTGCCACTATTTACATAGTTGTTCTTGGGATTAAATTTGCGTGACCACGACATCACGTCAGTCTGTGGTGCAATCGGTGCGAGCCCATAACCGACCCGACCAGGAAACGGGTACCCGGAGGGTTCAGTATTTACCCGAGGTGAGAGTGAAGCCGGTGGGATCCAGGCCGTCCTCGTCCTCGGAGATCCAAGCCGTCCTCATCCTCAGAGATCTAGGCCGTCGTCGGAGAAAAGGTTACCATAAGGTCTTAAAGGCTATCTGTAGAGAAGCTGGTTGGGTTGTTCTTCCTGATGGCACCACATTTCGTAAGGTAACAAACACTTCTTTTTTCATTGATTAAGGAATTTCTTTATCAGCTGTTGCTTGGATCTGGGAATTTAAAAACTTTTATTATGGTTTTTTGTGAAACAATGGCTGGAAATCTTAAATCTGTGAATTCTTTTTATACAGAATTTCTTCTTTTTACCTGTTGATTTTTGGGGTTCAAGTTGTGGATGGACTTGCAGAATTTGTGCAAATGAATCAAGCGGTTTGGGTGTCTGGATCTGACAAAAATATAAGCGGTCGTTGTGGTGGGGGAGGTGGTGGGAGACGGTGGGAGTAGGCGGTGGTGGTAGGGAAGTTATAGAGAGAGAGAGAGAGAAATGTGATATAGAGAGAGAAAGATTATTTTGTATATGTATTATTTTTTTTAAAGATGATTAATATATTTATTATTTTTTATGATTATATATTTTAATATTTAGGGTAAAATGACCAAGATACCCTCATGTGGGGTCCAATTGATCAGACTTAACCATGAAAATTAACTGAGTTATGGCTAAAGGACATAACGTGTAAGAGTTTGTAAACATAAAGTACGTTTTCTGAGCTTATTAAAGATAAATGACACACTTTGTAATAAGTAGCATACATAAAGGACGAACTTTGTAATTTACTCTTTTTTTAAACTCTTTTCGATTTCAGCTTTTCGTCGACACGTGTTCGGAGTTTTGATTACGGATTGTTGTGAGATCTTTTTGAGAGTTGTTACACGAATGAGGACTAGTACATCCAATTTTCAAAACTGACAATCTTTAAAATGTAATTTCACAATGGAATTGTGGTGACAGAAAAACGATGCAAATCGTTGGTCGTACACCACTTAAGA